>NW_018164444.1:49948049-50057290 GCF_001263595.1 Phalaenopsis equestris | reverse complement strand
TGTAGATCACAATCATTAAAGGCTGTCATGATATAGCAATCTTTATATATATATATATATATATATAAAGAAGAGGAAGAATCAAGAAAATAGATCGGTTTTAGTGGAGAAGAAGACATTCATGACAATGATTGTTGTGAGATAAGATATACACCAGTTGGTATACATATAAATCAAACAGGAGAACGATCAACAAAGCAAAAAAATACAACGAAAAAAATCATACTAAAAAAACACACAGATTTACGTGGTCCGACAAATTGCCTACGTTCACGGAGTTGCAGAGGATTTTACTACTTGAGGAATTTACACTAGTCGATTGCCTCGACTTACAAGAGGAATCTCTCACTCTCACTTCGTTGCTCTCTCTTCTTCTCTCTCTGTTCTTCTCTCTCTACACCGAGATACATCGAAGAAACTCTATCACCAAAGAAGATAAACTTAGAAGATAAACTTACAAGAGAAATAAATCCAATTTCTCTTATACCACAAGCCATCAGAAGAAGCCAAGGGAGAAAAATCTTTTTTTTCTTCTTTCTTCTTCCTTCACCGCAAGGAACTACTGCTTGCACTTTCCTTCCTCTGTCCCGAGGAAGCCCTTTCACTGTCTCGTGGAAGTTCGAAGAAGAACAAAAGACAGTGTGTCGTGACTTCTAAACTTCAAGGAGAGCCATCCGAAGTCTTTTTATTGCGAAACCGAGCGCGGGAGCTGTTGAACGAGACGAAGTGAAGCTTCGCTTTGCGGCAGAGAATCGCTGGCTCCGATTCGCGAAAACGGGAGTGGGAGCAGGAAAAAGATCGGACTCTAACGCTAACAATCTCCCATTTGGGGACCGATACACATGCTTCAACGTCTTCCTCCTCAAACTGAATCCTCCACTGGCACTGTCGTCCTTCTTCAAACATGAATTCTCCACCATGAATCCTCCAACTTAAATCCTTCAACTCCCACTGCATGGGCAATATCCTGTCTCTGCTCAAAGTTTTTTTCAACAAGTCTAGCCTTGTACTTCTTACTGCCATCAAATTCAGTCTTCACCTGATACACCCACTTGTTGTGTAATGTCTTCTTCCATGGTGGAACTTTTACCAGCTCCCACTTGTTCGAACTTTCATCTTGCAAGATTTCTTCATAGCTCTGTAGTTCTCCATCATTTGTCTGTGGAACAATAGGAATGGGTGCCTCAGACTCACTTTCCTCTTCATTTCCATCATCAACAGAATTATGAACTGACAACAATAGTACATCATGTACTTCTTCAGATATCATATTTGCGCTATCATTCTCTATCTTCTTGGTATTCCCGCCGTTCCTCCTTATGTGACTAGGCTTGCCACAATTCCAGTAGGTTGTCTGCTTACCAGACTTTTATTTTGATCTCCATTTATTTGAGTTCCTCTCATGCCATCTCCCTCTAAAATGAACATTCAGTGTCGATCTTGTATCTGAGATTTCGTCAGAATCTTTTCTGCACACCTCAGCCAAAATCAAATCACAAATATCATCATATTTCAATTTAGATTTACCCGCAGAACTGTTAACTGTCATCCTCATGGCTTCCCAACTATTTGACAACGATACCAACAATATCAGTGCACGTATCTCATCATTAAAATCAATTTCAACAGACGACAATTGATTTGTGATAGTATTGAAATCATTCATGTGTTGAACAACAAAACATCTTCCACCATCTTCAAGTTGAATAAATTTTCATCAAGTACACCTTGTTATTCGCCTATGGTTTTTCATACATATCTGATGTGGCTCCCATGAGATCTGCAATCGTCATCTCCTTCACGACGTTGTGTGCAACGGACCTCGATAGGATCTCAACCGAATAATCCCCATAACTTGTCGATCCAACAAATTTCATTCAGCTTCATCCACCCTTTCAGGTCTTTTTCCTAATAACGGAAGATTAAGTTTCTTCCCATAGATGTAGGCCTCTATCTGTATCCTCCAATAACCAAAATCCGTGCCATCAAATTTTTCGATCCCTGAAACCTTCACTTCATATGCAGCCATCATTCTTCCTCATATCCGAACAAACCTTCACTTCATCACCACACAATATATATCATAACAACTGGTGTATATTATATCTCGTAACAACATAGACAATACATCAGTTGTTATGATATATATATATATATAAATCAAACGGAAGAACGATCAACGAAGCGAAAAAATAGAACGAGAAAAATCACAAAAAAAAAACACACACAGATTTACGTGGTTTGGCCAATTGCCTACGTCCATGGAGTTGCAGAGGATTTTACTACTTGAAGAATTTGCACCAGTCGATCACCTCGACTTACAAGAAGAATCTCTCTCTCTCACTTCATTGTTCTCTCTTATTCTCTCTCTGTTATTCTCTCTCTACACTGATATACACCGAAAAAACTCTACACTGAGATACATCGAAGAAGATAAACTTACAAGAGAAATAAACCTAATTTCTCTTTTGCCACAAACCACTAGAAGAAACCAATGAAGAACAATATTCTTCTTTTTTTTTTCTTCCTTCACTGCAAGAAACTACTGCTCGCACTTTCCTTCCTCTGTCCCGAGGGAGCCCTTCCATTGTCCCGTGTAAGTTCGAAAAAGAACAAAAGGCAGTGTGTCGTGACTTCTAAACTTCAAGGAGAGCCGTCCGAAGTCTTTGTATCGCGACACCGGGCGCGGGAGCGATTGAATGGGACAAAGCGAAGCTTTGCGTCGCGACAGAGAATCGTTGGCACTGTTTCGCGAAACGTGAGGAGCAAGAGCGAGCGGGAACAAGTATCGCGACAGAGGGTGACGCCGATTCGCTAAAACGGGAGCGAGAAGCGGGAGCGGGAGATCAGGAGGCGAGAGCGGGAAAAAGGATCGAACTCCAGTACTAGCAATAATGACTTATTGCTTCTCTTGTACTACTGCTCGCACTTTCCTTCCTCTGTCTCAAGGAAGCCCTTCCACTGTCCCGTGGAAGTTCGAAGAAGAACAAAAGGCAGTGTGTCGTGACCTCTAAACTTCAAGGAGAGCCGTCCGAAGTCTTTTTATCGCGAAACAAGGCGCGGGAGCGGTTGAACGGGATGAAGCGAAGCTTCGCTTCGCGGCAGAGAATCGCTGGCACCGATTCGCGAAATGTGAGGAGCTGGAGCGAGCAGGAACAAGTATCGCGACAAAGGGTGACGCCGATTCGCGAAAACGGGAGCGGGAAGCGGGAAGCGGGAGTGGGAGATCGGGAGGCGGGAGCGGGAAAAAGGATCGGACTCCAGCGCTAACAATGATGACTAATTGCTTCTCTTGTATTTGTGTTGTTCCCTTTTTGGTGCAAGGACATATGGCCCTTGTCCACTTTGCTTGTAGTAGCTCATCTTTCTAATTTACTACACATGCAAATGATAATTGGCCTTAGAGATTTTATATCGATCAAATATTGCTTGTTCTGTAGCTTTTTTTTTTAATGCTAACTTGTGGAACTGCCCATTTTCTTATAATAAAATCATCTGAAACCTGTTTAATAGAGATGTGGGCATGGATCCAATATCTGATGAAATTTTGAAAAAAAAACTTGAATCTATATGTATTTTTTTTCATAATTTCATGCACAAAGCTTCTGAAATTGACAAATTGTGCGTAGTGATTTTATAGCAAGTTAGATTTTTCGAAGTATTAATTTTGTTATCACAGATTATTTGTTTGTTTCTTATGTACTATCAACAATTCCTTAATTTTTTTTTGCTGATGTTCGCAGCATATGGATGACTAAATGCAACTAGCATGCACATGCCATGGGCTTAAATTTAAATTATAAAAAAATAATTTAAAGAAGAATTAATGTTTCATGTTGACAATATAAATTGATAGATGTTTATATAAAGTAATATTGATTTATTAATTAAAATAAAATGAAATTAAACAAAAACTTATTCATGCCTAAAACTTTAATTCAATTACATTTAATAGAAGCATCTTCCCAAGCATTAATTTGATGTCACCATCTTCGTGTTCTCATCACTTTCACATGTTTTCTATAAATGTTTTGAAAATGTTTTAATTAACTTACGATGCCATAAAATAAAGCTATCAAAACAGTAGTAATATGAAATTTAAAGGGCCCGAGCTACCTTGGCAAGCTTGCCACCTTCATGTCATTGTTTTCCCACAGATATGCTCATTTATGTCTACTTGATTTCTTTCATTATGAATTTTCAATTCCAACTTGCCAGAAACTCTTTGGTGGTTTGGCAAGACAGTTGCTTGACAGAACATTGAGTAATGCAGTTTACCATACGGAGGGATTTGCGAACTTCTGTTATTTCCATGAATGTGCCTCTCTGAAAGGGAACAGTGGTGGGGATTTATGGCTTTTGGATGGTGGTATGATTCTATATTATTGTGTGGTGTATTTTAGATAGGGATGGGATGATTGGATTGGTTAAAAGCTTGTGAACTCGAGATTGCCAAAAGCTTATAAGAAGGATGTGATCAAATGAAATTTAAATTAGGAAATTATACCTATCGAATGCTCATTCATTTGTTAAATAAAGGATATTAATTTTGTATTACTAACCGATTAACCATTGAATAGGATCTAATTTATCATGCATTTTTTCTCAAATCATCAGTTAACTTAATGCATTTATCATCATTTTTCAAGATATTATTTCATCAAGTGTTTAAATAGTTAGACATGTCATGAAGAGCTGCTTTGTTGCTAACAATTTCTGTCTTATATTTGGGCATCATCTAGTTTCTATTGTGAAAAACGACGACAATAAAGCGAAAAAATCTAATCGATTGACGACGAAGCGAAAAATAGAACGAGAAATTCATACCAGAAAATAATATACAAATTTATGTGGTTCGACAAATTGTCTACGTCCACGGAGCTGCAGATGATTTTATTGCTTGAGGTATTATACCCATCAATCTCCTCGAAGATTACAAGAAAACACTATTTTCCTCTTTCTCGCTCCTTTCTCTCCACCCGAAGAAGAAGAGAATGAAAAACACTTGTTCACCAAGATCAGTTCAAAGAAAGAAGCCTATCATAATTTCTTCCTCCTATAGTTTTTATAGAAAAAGCCTATCAAGGAGTTAAAGGAAGCGTAAGGAAGGATCCAACCAAAATTGATTTTGCATTTCTTCCCTTCTGTCCCAAATAAGGTAGTTCCTTCTAATCGCAACCTGGAGGCTGGATGAGTGGGATTCGTGAATCCAATGAAGAAGCGGGAGAGTAGGGAAGCAGGC
The DNA here is from genome assembly GCF_001263595.1 of Phalaenopsis equestris. Lineage (NCBI taxonomy): Eukaryota > Viridiplantae > Streptophyta > Magnoliopsida > Asparagales > Orchidaceae > Phalaenopsis > Phalaenopsis equestris. Next base: position 50,052,048 of record NW_018164444.1, on the reverse strand, counting down.
GGGATTTTAATATGGAAGGAAACAAATAACAAGGTAATTAATTAGCTACCTTAATTAACAGTGGACCATACTCCACTAATCTCAACAACTCTCCTAATTGGAGACTGAGACACTGACTGTATCACCTACTGACTGCCTCACTTTTTCTTCAAACGTGATATCCTCCTTCTCTGCAACTTAAAGCTCCAGTCTTCATGCCAGAAGACTAATTGAAGTCGAGCACAACTTCAGCTTCTCAAAAGTAACACTCTCAGTCGACATATCAACATCAACATAGTCTTGTAACTCCAAGTTTTTTCATGTGTTACTCTTGTATCTTCTTACAACTCTCACTATATGGGCAATATTCTGCCTCAATTGAAAGTCCTTTTCAATAAGTCCAACATTGTACTTATTAATGCCATGAAACGCAATTTTCACCTGGTATACCCACTTATTGTGTAATGTCTTCTTTTCTGTGAAAGTTCTGTCAGCTCTCACTTGAATTTTCATCTTGCAAGATTTCTTCATAGCTCTATGGTTCTCCAGCATCTGTCTGTGGAATAATAGAAATGAATGCCCCATACCCACTCTCCTCTTCACTTCTATCACTGTCTTGTACTGTGGTCTCTGACAGATCAACAAACCTTACCTTTCTACAATAACTAGAGCCTCCAAGAGATACCGCTGAAGAAGGTCCTCACACATCTATGTGTACAAGATCCAGTTTTCTTGCCCTCGGCGCTCTGCCACCTTTCAAGAAACTGACATTCTTCTGCTTCCTCACAATGCACCTCTAACTCATGTGTCCACGCTTGAATAACCGTAGTCCTATATAGTGTGTCAGTTTTTTTACCCCGAGCTAGTACTAATGCTCCTTTGGTAACCTTCCAAGTGTTATCTGAGAACACTACTGAATGACCACCTCATTGAGTTGCCCAACAAAAATGAAGTTTATCTTCAACTCATGAATGTGTCTAACCTTTTGCAAAATACATTTGTTCTTGTTAGAGAGTGCAATATCAACGTCTCCCATCCCCACCACGTTTAGAGCTTTTCCATTAGTTAGATATACCTTCCCAAAATTACCTGCATCATAGTCTCGCATTAACTTCGGATGAGAATATGTATGAAAGGAAGCCCCTGAATCCAGTATTCAGTCATCAACAAAACTCCGAACTGTCAGCAATAACACATCTTGTATCGCTTCAGTTACCATGTTTGCACTATCATCCTCCTTCTTCTTAGGAATAATGCAATTTCTTTTATGTGGCTAGCCTTACCACAATTCCAACAGGTTGTCTGCTGATCAGACTTTGATTTTGATCTTTCTCTTTGAGTTCCTGTCCTGTGATCTCCCTCTGAAATCAACAATCAGTGTCGAACTCGAACTCGATGTCTCGCCAAAATCTTTCTTGCGCACCTTCTCAACCAAAATCAAATTACGAATATCATCATATTTAAGTTTATATTTACTTGCAGAACTGCTAACTGTTATTCTCATGACTTCTCAGTTATGTGACAATAAAACCAACAATATCAGCGCACGTATCTCATCATCGAAATCAATTTCAACAGACGACAATTATTTTGTGATATTATTAAAATTATTCAGGTGTTAAGCAATAAAGACACTTTCCACCATATTTAAGTTGAATAACTTTTTCATCAAGTGCACCTTGTTATTCGCCAATGGCTTTTCATACATATCTGATAAAACTGCCATGAGATTTGCAGTAGTCATCTCTTTGATGACGTTGTGGGCAACAAATCTCGACAGGGTCAATCGAATAACTCCCAGAACCTGTCGATCCAATAGATTCCATTCCGCCTCGTCCATCTTTTATGGTCGCTTTCTCATTAACGGAAGATGAAGGATAACGGAAGATGAAGTTTCTTCTATCTGCATTCTCCAGTAATGTATTCCTCTATTTGCATCATTCAATAAACAAAATTTGTGTCATTGAACTTCTCGATCCACAATGTCATAACTTCGTCTCCGCCCATCGTTCTTCCTTAAATCTGAACCAAGGTTCTGATACCAGTTGTTGTGAAAAACGACGACAATAAAGCGAAAAAATTGGATCAAATCAACGACAAAGCAAAAAATAGAATGAGAAATTCACATCAGAAAAGATCACACACATTTATGTGGTTCGACAAATTGCTTACGTCCACAAAGCTGCAGAGGATTTTATTGCTTGAGAAATTACACTCGTCGGTCACCTCAACGATTACAAGAAAATACTATTTTTCTCTTCCTCTCTTTCTCTCTTTCTCTTCTCCCTCTTTTTCTCTCCTCTCTTTCCACCCGAAGAAGAAGAGAACGAAAAACACTTGCTGTTCACCAAGATTAACTTAAAGAAAGAAGCCTGTCATAACTGTAGTTTTTATAGAAAAAGTCCATCAAGGAATTAAAGGAAGCGTGAGGAAGAATCTAGCCAAAACTGATTTTGCATTACTTCCCTTCTTTCCCGAAAAACGCAGTTCCTTCTAATCGCAACCTGGAGGCGGGATGAGCGGGATTCACAAATCCAATGAAGAAGCGGGAGAGTAGGGAAGCAGGCGGACTTTTAACATGGAAGGAAACAAATAACAAAGGCAATTAATTAACTACCTTAATTAAGAGTGGACCGGGCTCCACTAATCTCAACAGTTTCAACTAGTCTCGACATTTTGTTAAGAACTGCTTCGATATCAACAGTCTTTGTCTTATATTTAGGCATTGTGAAGTTTCAACTAGTTTTGGTAACTCATAAAGGACTGTTTTGGCTTAAGCAATATCTGCCTTTTGTAGGCATGATCTTTAATGCTCGTGATTGGATTCTTCATAGAAATTAGGGCAAAATAAAAATTTTATTTCTCCAAAGCGAACTATACAACCAAGGACATATAAAACTAAGGATAAACACCTACAATTTGAGATGCAGACGTTCTTTCTCAATTCCTTCAATTCAAGAGGCAGAAAATCTCTCTCAAACCTCAATCTTAAGGCTCACAATAATACTCTCATGCATCCCATCAACCCTATATATATATTAATCATATTTATACAACACCACCACCAATAACAACAACAACAACAACAACAACAAAGCCTTTATTCCACTACGTGGGGTCGGGTACATGAATCATTTTTCTCTATTGCGTCCTATTTAGCTTCATATTTTCATTTAGTTCTGGTAAATTAAGATCATTTTTTATACAATAAGCCCAAATCTTCCTAGGTCTAACTCTGTCTTTCTTAACATAAATCGAATCTAAAACATCTACTCTCCTAATCAGATCATCAGATGGTTGACGTTTAATGTGACCAAACCATCTAAGACGATTTTCTCTAATTTTGTCCGTCACTGGAGCTACACTAACCCTATCACGGATATATTCATTTTGCATTTTGTCTCGAAGTGTAAAGCCACTCATCCACCTAATGATTCTCATCTTAGCAACACTTAACTTATTATTATGCTTCTCTTTTAAAGACCAACATTCAGCACCATAGAACATTGCAGGTCTCACACATTCTTATAAAATTTTCCTTCAAGTCTAAGCGGTACTTTTCTATCACACAAAAGACCCAAAGCATTCTTCCACTTAAACCAACCAACTTGAATTCTACCATTAACATCCCCATCTATATCACCATCGCTATGAACAACATAACCAAGATATCTAAATCGTTCACACCTTTTAATAATTTGATCACCCAAAGTCATACTTCTGTCACTATAGCTACTACTACTAAAATTAAATTCCATGTATTCAGTTTTAGTTCTACTTAAATGAAGGCCTTTAGACTCCAATATAGACCTCCATAATTTAAGTTTTTCTTGGGCTTTTCCTTTCGTCTTATCCACGAGAAGGATATCATCGGCAAAAAACATACACCAAGGTACATCCTCCTGTAGATGTCCAATAAGACTATCCATAACAAAAGCAAAAAGATATGAGCTTAAAGCTGATTCCTGATGTAATCCAATAGAAATAGGAAAATATTTGGTCAATCCTCTTTTAGTTCGAACACAAGTAACAACTTTAGTATACATATCATATTAACACCTTTCTTCTCAAGAACTCTTCTAAGGATATCTCTTGGAACCTTATCGTAAGCTTTTTCTAAATCAATAAAAATCAAATGTAGATTCTCCTTATTATCTCTGAACTTCTCTATCAAACCTCTCAATAAATGTATAGCTTGCATACTAGACCTACCCGACATAAATCCAAATTGATTACGAGAAATCTTTGTAATAAGTCTTAACCTATGTTCAATTATCTTCTCCCTTAACTTTAAAGTATGACACATCAACTTAATTCCTCTATAATTTGCACTCTTGTCCATCCCCTTTATTCTTAAAAAATGGGTACCAAAATTCTTTTCCTCCACTCCTCAGACATCTTTTAAGTTTTTAAAATAATATTAAAGAGCTTAGTAAGCCAAGAAACTCCCAAATCTCCTAAATGTTTTTACACTTCAATTGGGATATCATCAGGTTCTACAGATTTTCTACCTTTGGTTTTCTTTAAAGCATCCTCAACTTCTTTTTTATTAATGCGGCGGGGAAAATGAAACGTTTTATTATTATTCACGATATTAAGATCACTAAGGTCAATCACATTTTTAGAAACTTCATTAAAAAGTTTATTAAAATAGCTCACACACTTATGTTGAATATCTTTTTCTAAGAAAAACACCTTTTGATTTTCATCTTTAATACACTTTACTTGAGTTAAATCTTTAATTTTTTTTCTCTTTGTTTGACTTTGTTTGACTAGTTTATACATAGACTAGTTTATACATATATTTTTAACCCTCTTTAGTATCTAATCTATTATAAATATCACTAAAAGCAGAATTTTTAGTATCATAGATTGTTCTATTAGACTCCCTGCTGTCCGTTTGATATTTTTCCTAGCTCTCTAAGTTTTTACATTTAAACCAATTTTTATAACATAACTTCTTATATTTTATCTTTTCTTGCACATTATTATTCCACTATTTTTATTTATAAAAAAATTTACTTTTGATTTTTTAACTACATCATTTACTACTTGTTTAATAGTGTTTGTTACTTTATTCCACATAATATTTGTTTCTTCATGAAAATCCTAAATTTTGAAATCTTGAATTTTAGTCATAAAAATAATTTTATTTGTGCATTTTAGGTTCTCCCATCTAATTCTACGATGATGAGTTTTAGTATTCTTTATTTTACAACTTTTTATCTTAAAATCTAGAACTAATAAACGATGTTGGGTACTTAAATTCTCACTTGGAATGACCTTACAATCTTTACAATTTTGACAATCTTCTCATAAGAAAATAATCAAATTGTGTTTTATTAGATATACTCTTATAAGTTATAAGATGCTCATCTTTTTTTTTGATTGAAGTGTTAGTAATGACAAAATCATACGCTAAAATAAAATCTAAAATAGCTCTACCTTCTTCATTAATTACTCCAAAACCGTAGTCACAATGAGTATTTCTGAAATCTTCTACTACTCTACCGACATGTCCATTTAAATCTCGTCCAATAAAAATTCTTTCTTCAAGAGACATTATTTGTTTGAAGTTTTCTAAATCATTCCAGAAATTATCTTTAGACTCTATATCTAAACTTGTTTGAGGAACATAAACACTTGTAATATTAAAAGTCTTAGTATCAAAAGGATTCATGTCATGATTTTTTTCGACAAGTTTTATGCTGGCTGTCGACTATCTAACACAACCCTCCACTTTTCACATTCGGGCTTGGGACCGACAATGACAGCGTGACAACTGCCCTTAGGCGCATAAAAGACAACTGCCCTTATGCTAGACACCGACGTAAAAATATTCCCATCTCAAGAGACATTGTCCTCAATGTTAGAAAACGTGAAGTTGTTCCTTCTTCTCCACCTCATTTATCTCTGTTTTTTTATCATCCTTCTTATCATCACACACTATGAGAATCTGTAATGTTTGATTATTGCAACTGTGTTTTGGGATCACATAAAAAATATAACCTTTGACTCGCTTCTCCTGAATCTTTGTTTTTGTAAGGCGCTTGAGAGACACTCCCGGTCGTGTCCCATGATTCTTATCCCGTGAAACCTTCCTCTGAACTTCAACTGTTTGAGCTCTAGGTATTGTCATGGTTGTAGTAGTTATGCATGACGATCCACCTGTGTTGCTCCTGTTAGTCTGTTCCATTGCATTACAATCTTCAACTAACTGTGTTAATTCCATAGTTTCTGCCAAGCCTCGCAGTCTCAGTGACCGAAGTGGTGCACTTATGTCGAGCTTTAAACCCTTTATGAAGTTTTTCTCTAATACCGCTTAAAAATTCTCCTAAGCTCTCCCGACAAGAATTCAAATTTTTTCCTATATTCCATGGCAGTTCCTTCAAGAGTCAATGCAAAGAATTGTTTGTGTAGGTTACTTTCTCGAACGACTTGAAAACGTTTCAACAAGCAATTCTTAAATTCTTCCCACGAGCGGATCAAGTATTTAGCATCCCTCGATTGAAACCATGCTAGGGTTTTTGTTTCCAAACATAATCTTTCCATCATGAACTTCTCCATATTTAGCCCATTCACCGTGAAATTCGATTCATCCAGTACACCCACTCATGTGCGTCTTCCCTCTCGAATATCGACATCTTTAACTTCCTAACTCTAGCATTTCCACCTCAACTTCCTCTCCCTCCAGTGTTTCACCCTATGTATCAAGGGTAAAATTTCATTCTTTAATCATAATCATACCCATTGCGGCTCCTCCCCTTTCTTCTTCATGCTCCTACATACCCTGTTCTTTTTGTTCGGTCGAACCGTCTTCATCGAAAATTTCTAATCCACCCCCATCGGAGCCCTGGGACCATTCTTAATGGTGTATGCTTTTCTCCCTCATCATATTCCTCTGGTCCGATCTTTTTTCTCGTACAGTTTGACAAAGGAATCTTCAGTCGAACATTGGTTAGGGTATACAAACTGAAATATAGAGGGGGGTCTTAAATTACATCTCGACAAATTTCCTCATCGTCTCCTCTAAGTGTTTGAATAGATCGTCAATTCAATTTTTCATGGAAGAAAACTTATTGTCTATAGAGAAAAAAACATTCCTTTTATGGTGGAGAACCTTTCCTCCATCACATATTTGATCTGACTCAACACTTCCTCCAATTATTTTCTCAAAATCTTCTACTTAATTGGTCGCCGTTCCTTCCCAAAACAATTTTTTATCACAAATGAAGAACTCCTTAGATACCTTCACGACTAGCTATAAGTGGATTGCCTGTTCCTGTATGGCCTCAATATCGTTAATTGCTTTCAGTTAGGGCTTATCACGACTAGATCGTGCAATCCCGCAACAGCTCCCTAGATCGCTTTAATCGTGGAACTCCTGCACACGACCCGTTGTCGCCTTTGTAAAGGAGACGCTATTTGTTGCTATCCCGTGATTGAGGCGTTGCTTATTGTGATCTCATGGTTTGCATCGCGGGCATCCCAGTTAGCTTGAATCGTCTTCCCCACTCGCTGGAATCGTGATATCATCAATGCTTCTCAGCTAGCTTTTGTTGCGGCTGGATCAACATATGAAGAGCTATGTAGCAATCCCGACGTTGTTGTCCTCGTTGGATATAATCACCACTGTATGACGATCTCTGTTCTTTGTTTCTTCCTACTGTATCGCTAACGCCCTTTCCCGTTTTCAACGATCCCCTCATTTCGTCCTAGAATCCTTCTTTGATTCCAATTTGATAGGATTTTCCATAGAAATTAGGACAAAACAAATATTTAATTTCTCCAAAGCAAACAATACAACCACAAACATATTAAATAAATGATAAACACCAAAAATTCGAGAGGTAGACAATCTCTCTCAATCCTACAATTCAATAGGTAAGAAATCTCTCCTAAATCCTAACCTTAACCCTAAGACTCATAACAATAATCTCATGCACCTCCCTAACCATAAACATATTTATACTAAACAAGAATAAATGACTAAATTTTCCTTAGGCACAGAAAAGACAAAATTGCCCTTAGACTTAGGCACTAGCGTAATTGTCTGATAGGCTTTTGATTTATACCAAATCATTTTTTAAATTTTGAGTTGCCCTAAGACTCATAACAATAATCTCATGCATCTCCCTAACCATAAACATTTAGCCATATTTATACTAAACAATAATAAATGATAAATAACATAAATAACTTAATAATAATAAATGACTAAATTTTCCTTAGGCACAGAAAAGATAAAATTGCCCTTAGACTTAGGCACTAGCGTAATAGTCTGATAGGCTTTTGATTTATACCAAATCATTTTTTAAATTTTTGAGTTGCCCTAAGACTCAGAACAATAATCTCATGCATCTCCCTAACCATAAACATTTAGCCATATTTATACTAAACAATAATAAATGATAAATAACTAAATTTTCTTTAGCTACAGAAAAGACAAAATTGCCCTTAGACTTAGGCGCCAACGTAATAGTCTGATAGGCTTTTGATTTATACCAAATCATTTTTTTAAATTTTGAGTTGCCCTTGGTTAGTGCTAGATTAGGCCTTTAATTCTGTTGTCTTAGGTTTTTATTGAGCTTGTGTTTGAACTAGTTTCAATGCCTGTAGAGTATTCTCATGACTATGATTTCTCAAACTTCATTGCAACCTTCTTTCTTTTTCTTTGATTGTTTTGATGCACTTTACTTTCATTGCCCTTAACCAGCTTCTTTCGACCTGTTCTTAAATGATTATACATTTTACATGTTTTTACCATCGAAACTCTCATTGATTTTTCTTAAAATTTTCCTGGTATATATATTGAGATTTAGGTTGCTTTTTTAAAATGTTTTAATCTAAAAATTTTGAAAAGCATGAAGTTTTTTTTTTGCCCTGTACTTTGATTTGTGAAATTCATTTTTCTATTATATTCTTTGAAAAAAATTAGGCTGTGCACTTTAAAATGTTTATTCATACTCGGTTTCACATTCAATATAGTGTGGTTTATTTCTTCTTGCAACGCATCTGACTACGTCAAACTACAGGTTACCATCATTAATCCTGCTGATATGAATGCACTGAAGTGTGCACTGGATCAAGAAAATGTTAGTGGTCGAAATGGCTTTCTTTCTTGTTTTGTCTATTTTTTATCAGTATACCCACGCCACAGTCTACTGATGTGCTCTCTCTCTGTCTCTATCAGGTTTCTCTCTTCTTTACAGAGTGTCCAACTAATCCTTTCCTTAGATGTGTTGACATTGCGTTGGTTTCAAAGCTTTGCCATGATAAAGGGGCTTTAGTTTGCATAGATGGAACCTTCGCGACACCTCTTAATCAAAAAGCCTTACCATTGGGTGCTGATTTAGTTCTTCATTCCGCAACAAAGTATATTGGTGGTCATAATGACGTGAGTTAATTGAATAAACATCTTATTTATTTTGTTGAATGAAATTATCGTCTTGAACTCAACAAAATTTTCCCTTTTAAAGGTGCTTGGAGGTTGCATTAGTGGGTCAGAACAGCTAGTTTCAAAAATACGCCTACATCATAATGTTATTGGCGGTGTTCTTAATCCTGTAAGTCCTGAGATTATTTTTGCTGTTATTAAATTGTGATGTAAACATTATTCTTGTTTTCATCTGATGTTCTTTGAAAAGGAATCATTACAGTTGTTTATTATTTTTCAATAAATATTGATTCCCTTCAGGATGCGGCTGCTATGTTCATCAGAGGCATGAAAACTTTGCATCTGCGTGTACAGGAACAGAATAACACAGCACTTAGGATAGCCCAAGTTTTAGAGGAGCATCCCAAGGTATGTAAAGCTTTACTTTCTTTTTCGTTATATTTTTTTTTTTAGAGGAAATTTCCTGGTCATGGCAACCTCTGGTGCTGATTGCAGAGAAAGACTAGAAAAATTTGTTCATTTGTATGTTCTTGTTAGTTTAGGATTGATGATGAGAGAATTCTCATCTATTTAGTCGTTCTTTATATAATTTTTGGGACGCTATTTTGATTGACTTGGATAAATTCTTTTTAGAGTAACTTGCATATTTGTTTCAAAGATGTACGAATTTTTTTTGGTTAATTTTTCATCATCATCATTATCCTTTTTCTAGCTATTTGAAGCTTATTTTATTAATTATTATACCCAATTCTTACTATTTAGTTCTACATGAATTGTTAATCTTTTTAGATAAAATATCTCTGCGTAATTTATATTTTTATTACCTTTGGTTTATCGCATTTTTTTGAAGCATGTATTTATCTATCCGTTTTATTAATGCTATTTAAGTGTATTTTGAATTATCTTATCTTCAATTAAGTGTTACTTCCACCATTCTCCCTCAATATCAATTTTCTATTTTTCTTTAGTTAAACATGATTCTACTTAATGTTTTTATTTCTACCTCCCTTAACTTGGTTGCAATGTTTCTTTTGTGATTCAATGCTTAGATGTATATAACATAGTAAGTCCATCTACATATTTATGAAAATTGGAAGCTTTCCTGCTATTTTACTATCATATAATTTTTTGAAGCTTTATATCTTCTAACAGTGGTGCCTAACTTATCACCATTTGTTATGTACTAATTTAAAACATTTAATTTGATCGCACTTGAATATCATTTATTATCTTTAAAATATTGATTGATTATTATTAATTCCATGCTGTCTAAATTCTACATCATTACTCATTTTTATTTAGGGAAATTTACAGACACAACACCCAATTCTTATCTATTTACGTATCTCACACTAAAACTTTCATTTTTGCAAACAGAACACCCAATTCACACTTTTCAACACTGTGGAATGGTCAAATCCACATTTTCTTGTACAGGTAAGGTGTTGTGTTTGTAAAAATGAAAATTTTGGTGTGAGATATGTAAATGGATAAGAATTGAGTGCAACATAGGTAAATTTTTGTTTTATTTAATTGTAATTATCGATCCATTGTTTTAATTTTTTACTTTCAACAAAGTTCTCAACAGTAAGAACTGACATTGCAAATGTTATACTCGAATACCTTTCATCATAAATATCCTTTTTAAGAATGTTAGTTGCAGGTACTAAAAGATATAAATTGGATGCTATTTTTGTAGCTGGAAATTATTCCGTCATTCCACATGTTTTTGATGCAATTCCTTTTACTAATGCTTGCCAAACTATTTCTTTTGTTATTTAATTACATGTTTTCTTAATATCAGTAAAAAAGCATATGAAGCTTTTTTTATTTGCTCTGTATTTTTCCATAAAACGTGTTGACACAAAAATTGTCTTCATAGTTGTTTTTCTTGCCATAAACTCAAACTGATTCTCCAATATTTATGCTATTCTTTAAAATCTTTCATTTTTCTACCTAGTAATTTTATTATGCAACTCATTATTTTATTGTCATTAATTTATGCAATTTTGAGTATCTTTTTTTTGCTTATTTGTGCCAATATTGTTGTCTTATTATTTTATGTCCTCTAAATTCTTAAATTTCCATTGAAAAGGTTTTTTAGGTAAGCTATTCACATACCTCTCTTTATAGGTTTTCTTAATTTTACCTAAGGTTGTTCTTTTAATCTTTTTCTTTATAGTTAGCTTCACTTTCTTGTCAATTTAAAATACTTTATGATTTATTTACACTTCTAAAATAAATTTTTATTTAAAATTTATTTTAAAAGATTCTAAAATAGTATTCATATCCTTCCTCAATACGATCATCTATAACTATTATCCTTTTTTTTTTTTTTTTTTTTTTTTTTTTTAATGCATTTTAGTGAATTAAAGTTTTCATATATCTTTCTATGGTCTTAACATTGCATACACACATTTCCTCGTTTCTTTTTTCGAAAATAATTTTTTTAAGCCTTGAAAATATTCCTTTTTTTTGGCTCTTTTAAAATATATTTCTTTTTCTTTAAATCTTCTATACTTTCTGGCTTGACCAGGTTTCCCTTTTGCCCACTCTTTTTCTCAACTCTTTTATGGCCTATATTTTAATTTTTTTGATTGAAATTTCAGCATTTATATTCAATGGAAACGTCGTATCAAGCATCAAATTCTATGCAATTTTACTGTGGCATAGGGTTTGCTCTTCAACGGTGGTCCTAAATTTGGCTTTAAAGAGTGGTAGGAATGTCTCACAAGCTTTGGTGAGTGTTGAGAAGTGGGAATACAAATACAAAGTCAATGCGGTTTGGCTATGCATGACACAAGTCCCAACACGAGCATGTTTGTGGGCATTTAATTTTTTGGTGTTACGGAAATGTGGAACCATGGGGCTTGAAACAACTTTTGGAATAATTAGTAACATGTTTATTTTAGTTCTGGTGTGTTTCACAAATTTTCAACGGCTTCAAGTAGCTAAATGGGTACTTGAGCAGGGCTAGATCTTCTTCAATCAAGTGCGGACTTATAATGCCCAGTTGCGGTTTTATGTGGAATTTGGGTTGAATGGGCATGGAAGTGTCAAGGGGAGGCTGTAAAAGGTTTCTACAACAATAGATAAGTAACCTTTATAGAGATTTTGTAAACTTGTTAGTCACCATGGTGGTTAGACTTGAAGAGATGAAACCCTTTTAATGGTTAGGCTGTCAGCTAAGCCCTTCTTGTTTGGATAAAAAATCCGAAACCTGAACGAAGTTACATCAAATCTTTCTTTTTTCATTATGTAAAACTTTTATGATTTTACATCAAAACGAATTAAAAACATATCCAAGAGAATGAAGCTAAGAGGGGCCAACCAAATATGTGGAGAGGGAAGTGGTAGTCACCCATTTTGAACTAATACTTCAAAGGAGTTTTAGGTGGCCAACATGTTGGAACTTAGTTATTTGCTTGTATTAGAATATTAGAATATTAATATGCAGAATTTTGTGTTAATTGCTTTTATTTGCTTTTCTTTTTCTCTTTTATTATTTTTTTATTTGTTTCCTTACTAGTAGATCCTGTACTGGGTTTTTATACCTCGCTTTGCATAGATTACTTTTGGTCCTATTCTAACATGGTATCAGAGCTATGGTGCTAAATTAGCTGTCGCCCCTTCTCTTCAACCTGCTAGGATTGCTTCATGCCACCTATTCTTCCAGACTTCTGTTTCTTCTAGGCATCTGCTTCAGATCTCTTACAAGCGTCCGCTTCAGATCTCCTCCAGGCCTGATCTGCCAGAGTTTAGCCTGTCAACTTCTTCCAGCAACCAATTTCTTCTCGTTGTTGAGCTGCTTAGATGCCTGTATACTTCTTGCCGCGATCAAATGTCGCGATCTTGCCGTGATTGAGCCGCGAACTTGCAGCGATTGAATGCCAAACGCAGCCGTGGATCTTTTAGTCTCCGAAAACTCAGCCTAACCGACCAACCTCCATCTAGTTTTTTGGCCGGAATCTTTTTCCAGTCGGAACTTTACGATGTCTCAACAAACTTAGTTCTGATTTGGCTCAATCGGAGTCACGAGAGACTCCTCCACCTTCGAGCCGTCATCAGAAGATGTTTTTGATTCTACTGGAGGGTCAATTCCAACCTCCGTTTCTTTGTAGATCGGAGGATCAATCCCAGTAGTTGCAGTTTATCTTAGTCTACTAAATGCTCTATATGTTACAATGTCGTTTGGGTCATCATAGTTTTTAAACCCTTATTTTCCTCAGCTCCTCAGCGCTTTCCCTTTCCTGTCTCAAGGGCTCCCGATCTAGGACCAAGGGCTCTAATAGGGCCGTCAATTGGAGTTCCTCTACCTCTCTCGACAGTGCATCAACTGCCTTGTTCTCCTATCACAATCGGTACTGAATCTTGAAATCATACTCTAATAACTTGGATAGCCATCTTTGATGCTCCTCAGTCACCATCCACTGCTTCAAAAGATACTTTAAACTCCTCTGATATGTCATGATCAAGAAATGTCGTCCCAATTGGTAAGGCCGCCACTTTTGAATGGCTAAAACAATTGCCATAATTCTTGTTCATATACTGATTTTATTCTCGCTCTGGCCGTAAGAACTTGGCTGAAGTAGACAATCGACCACTAATTCTGCATGAGCACTGCTCCCAATCCTTAGCCTGACACATCTGTCTCTATCACGAATGGTTTACTGAAAATTGGAAGTACTAAGACTGATACACGAGTCATGGCCCTCTTCATCTATTCAAAGGCCTGTGTTGCTGCTTCTCCACATTTGAAATTGACTTTCTTTAACTACTCCGTAAGTGGCTTTACTATCATGCCATATCCTCTTATGAAGTTTCGATGGTAGCGCATGAGACCCAGGAATCCTCTCAACTCCTTCAAATTCCTTGGTAAGGGCCAATCAACCATAGCCTCAATCTTAGACTAATCTACTGCTACGCTTGTTCTGGTCACCACATGTCCTAGGTACTCCACCTGCGACTGTACAAAAGAATATTTCTTCAGGTTTACATACAATTGGTGCTCCCTCAACATCTCCAGGATTCTTCTTAGGTGACCCACATGCTCTGTCGCTATACAACTGTAGACCAGAATGTCATCAAAGAAAATCAGGACAAATTTCTGGAGATAAGGTTGAAAAATCCTATTCATGATGGACTGAAATGTAGCTGGGATGTTAGTGATGCCAAATAACATTACTAAGAAATCATAATGTCTTTCATGTGTCCTGAAGGTTGTCTTGTGCACATCTGCTGTAACTTGATCTGGCGATAACCCGACTTATGATGAATTTTTGAGAACATGATTGCCTCATAAAGCTCATTCGGTAACTCGTCAGTCACAGAAATAGGAAACTTGTTCAACATCGTCTCATTGTTCAAAATCTGGTAGTCCACGCAGAATCTCTAACTACCATCTTTTTTCTTCACTAACAGCATGAGACTGGAAAAATGGCTTACACCAGGCCTGTTAATCTCAACCTTGAGCATATCTTTGATTGACTTCTCTATCTCATTCTTCTGAATTTGGGGGTATCTGTATGGTCTGATGCTCATGGGAGAAACACCCTCCTTCAATATAATAGCGTGCTCGTGCTCTCATTGCTGGAAAAAAAATCAGTAACCTGCTGTAGGAGCTGCTGGACCCCTTCCGAAAAATCTGTCAACTCTGAGTCTCGAACCTCCTCAATGCTTTGCAACTTAACCAAGTAACCCAATCCTGCTCCCCGAATCAGCTTGACCATGGTTTTGAGTGACACCATAGTTTTGCATACGCTAACATCTATTTTCAACACCACTTTCCTACTCTCCACTTGAAACTCTATCTTCAAGGACTTCTACTCCACCTTCATTTCTCTCAATGTTCGCAACAACATCATCCCCAAAATCACATTTGTGTTGCTAACATCTAAATGAAGGAAATCTTCCACCACTTATAGGCCATGTAGCATCAAAACCAACGTATTTCAGGTTCCTCAATTTTTCTCCACCTTTCCTGTCTCCAACATGACGCCGAAGCTCCCTGTAGTCACCAGCTTCAACCCTAGCTTATCCACAATCTGATTCGAGATAAAATTGTGTGTGGCCCCACTATCCACTAACACCACAATCTACTGTTCCCCGATCCATTCTCTCACCTTCATAGTGTGATTTGGGATAAATCCCACCACCGAATTGAGGGACACGTCCGCCACATCCAAATGCAGATGCTCCTCCGCTGCTTCCTCTTTTGATTCCTCGCTCTCTGTATCCTCTTCCTGAACTAAAAGAACCTGAAGGGCGCTCCTTGCAACGGTGTCATGGGTCGTATTTCTCGTCACAACGGTAACACAATCCTTTTGACTTTTTTTATTTTGCACTTCTGCATCTTTGAAGCGCTTGAAATTACTCCTTGACGTGGGCTTTGTACTTTTCTTCTTCGGCGTCTCTTTCTGAAATGATACCACCTGGGTCATCAGTTTCGTCGTTGTCATGGTGCTCTTGTAGAATCCTCCGGTGTCGCCGCCTTTGTCGGTCTTCTTCACCTGTTTCTTATCTTCCATCATCTTGACAAGCTCCATTATTTTCCTCAATCCCCGCGATCTCAAGGGGCAGATAACTGCTCTTATGTCGATCTTTAGGCCTTTCAAGAAGTTCCCTTCCAGTTCTACTACAGAAATTCCCCTCAATCTCCCTGACAAGAGCTTGAACTTCTCCCGGTATTTCGTAGCTATCCCCTCAGTCAGATCATATAATTGCTCGTGCAGGTCTCCTTCTCGAATGACTCTGAAACGATCTAACAATCAATCTTTAAACTCCTCCCATGAGTGCATTGGATACCTTGCCTCTAGCCTCCATCCACTGGAACCACGCTAAAGCTTTTCCCTCCAAACATAACCCTATTGCCATGAGCATCTTTTTCTCAGTCAACCCATTGATTACAAAATATCGTTCCACCCAATAGACCCATCTATGTGCATCATCCTCTTCGAAGATTGACATTTTCTGTTTCCTGAACATTGCATCTCCACCCCAATTTTCTCTCCCTCCGGAAATTATCCCAAGTATTTAAGGTGAAGCTCCCTCTTGCGATCATAGACATCCCACTCCTGATTCCCTCCTTCCACTATCATACTCTTTCGTGCCCCTTCCACCATTCCTTCTCTAGTTTTCAGCCCATCCCTCTCTATCGGAAGTCTCCACTCCCCCTCCTCTCGGAATTCTAGGGGGACGCTCTTGTAGTTAAATGATATCTTTTTTGTTGTCTTCTCGCTCGATCTTCTTCCATTTTGACATAACCAAGGATTTCCTGATCAACCCTTGGTTTGGGTTTACAACTGGAGCGGTCGACATTGTCTTGGATTACATCTCCATGAGCTTTTTCATCATTTTCTTGTATTTCTCCTGTGCCTTCAAATTCTTCATTCATTCGACTTCCAATAGAAGAAAATCTATCATCTATGGTAGCGAATTTTTCTTCCAATTCCGATCGGATTTGCTCTACCTCTTCTTCTAGCACATCAACTTTCCTTGCTGCCATCCCGATAAGATCTATGCTCTGATATCAATTTGATATGCCTAAGCACCAATCAACAAACAAAGCATGACAACATTGCAATAGATAGGTGGAAAAAGCCACACTAAGGGCTACTCTTACAAAGATCGAAGGAAAACAAGATACAAGGTTAATCTTCTATTCGAGACGTAGATCATCTCTCCCACATCCTAGGCATTGCTAGGAACACCACAAGAAGAAAAAAGACTGCAAATAGATAAAAACATACATCAATAAAAAAAAATTTAGGTTACCTCCCTTAATAGAATTCTCTCACAATAATTCCAAAACTTTCCTTGTCAATTTTTTCTCCTAATTCTTTTAATTTTTTCTCCTTGAGTATGTAATCAAGGCTCTCGTGAACCCCACCCGCTCCCTGCCTTCTTCTGCCATGCCAAAGTGCCGCTCCCCCCTTCTCGCATGAATGATCGGCTCTCCTGCTGTCTGGGTGGGCTGGTTGGAAGCATCTCGACCGGTTCAAGAGGGACCAGTCTACAAATGAGCGTAAGAGAATCGTTCTCCAAATGCATAAACCAAAAATAAAGTCCCAAAAGTAGAAATTGACAACTTATAAATACTTTCCGAGCAAAATAACACTAATTCTATATTAAATATTATAAAAAAAGGTCCACAAGATCTGGCAGCAATCACTAGACTGGAAATTCCTGCTACGAGACTCCATGTGATCGCAATCCTGCAAAAGCAGGGATGGTCGATCCTTACCGCAAAAGCAGGGATTCTACCCTAAACCCGTTCGAAGTCATAGCTAGGAGCTCACTTGGGTTTTATATATATAGTTGAGATTCACTTGAAAGTTTGTTGTGAAATTCCTTGTACATGCTAGAAATCTTTGAAAAATAGTTTATTGTTGTGTTGCTTTGAATATATAGAAAGATGATGGAGTGAAGAATGTCTTCAAGAAAAGAGTTGAAGTAATTCAAAATGCAAATTTTTTTACACATTTAACACTTGAAAAGGAAAAATTCATAGGGCCTAGCCCTATTGACATTATTCTATCAGTTTGGGTCATATTTAACGAAAGATGCCTTTCTCAAAGTTTCAGAAGACATTAATATAATATAAGAAAATATGAACTATAATTTCCATGGTAGAAATATAATATAAGTAAATATGAACTATAATTTCCATGGTAGATGTAGGAGCTTTGAGATGTCAAGTTTTAATGACGAGACAATCAATTGTTTGCTTGATTGTTCTTTTAGAAGGGAAGACAGGCAACTAAAAATGAAGGCATTTGCCTTGTTGGGGACGACGACTGTAGGCATTAGTGGCAATGAGTGTAAGCCTTGGTGGCAATGACGGGTTTCAACATTAGCAGTAATGACGAGTTTTAGCCTTGGCAAGTAGAGCTTTGGAACTGAGTTCAATAATTCCCTTCCCCTGAACGTATGTATATTAAGCATATTCTAAATGTTTTCCAATAAAAATTACTTGAATTTTTAATTGAAGCATCAAGTATATTTCTACCATTCTGTTATGAAGTGAGTTAACTACAACCTGTTTATAGCTCTTAAGACGCATGATGTGTTTTGGCAGATTTTGAGGGTTTATTATCCAGGGCTGCCAAGTCACCCGGAGCACCACATCGCCAAGAGGCAAATGACTGGCTTTGGTGGTGTGGTCAGTTTTGAGGCAAGTTCCATCTTCCTTCCTTCTAAATTTGGAATATTTTCATACATATTACTCAACTTTTTATGTATTTACATATCTAACACCTAAACTTCAATTTTTATATGCTTTATCTATGCATGAAAAAGTGTATATCACTTTTTAAAAATTAAAATACCAAATTTTTTTTTATGTGATATGAAATATTTGGGTGGCGGAAATGTAAAAAATAAACTTTAGGTGTTAGGTATGTAAATATGTAAATACATACGAATTGGGTGGTTTGTATGTAAATGCCCCTTATTATCTTTAACTTTCAACTCCTTTGGAGCAAATGCCTGAAAGGCTGTTTCGGTTTGTGCAGGTTATGGGTGACTTCAACGCTACTAAACAGTTCATTGATTCTTTAAAGATACCTTACATCGCCCCATCCTTCGGTGGTGTTGAGAGTATTGTTGATCAGCCTGCTATCATGTCTTACTGGTATGGTTTCACTGCAAAAGGCCTCAAAATATATTTCCAATTGTGTAAAGTGCCACCCATTTTAGTCCCATAATCTATAAAAATATCAATTTAGTCCTCGGGATTTTTTTGTTGTCCAGCTGATTTTATTTTCATTTTTGTTCAGGGATAGCAAAGAGGATAGAGTGAAATATGGGATCGCGGACAATCTTGTTAGGTTTAGTTTTGGAATAGAGGCGTTTGAGGACCTGAAAGCCGATATCTTCCAGGCTCTCGAAACAATCTAAGTGCAACTCAACCCATGCTGTCTAAGGTGAAAAATGAAGGAATTCCTCTTTGTAAGCCTTCTTTTTTAACCATCAATATTGTTGATCTGCTGTGTGGTGTAACACTTTCTGATACTCTTTTAATCCTCTTGAGAGAGCTTATGGAAAATAAGCTCATGTTAGTCTTGTTGTTGTATGATTTTTTTTGCGGAAATTGACAATTTTGTTTGTGTCAATAGAGTTCCTGTTGGAGTGAATCAAGCGGTATTGATTCCTACAATCCTTTTAAATTGAAGCAGTTGATCTGGCGGTGGGTCTTCAAAACAAAAACTGTATGCGTATTTAAAATAACATTGTGAACTTGGGATTCCCCATCCTATTAATAAATAGGAAGATTTACATACAGACCATTCGATTCCTATGAATTTACATATCTGACACCCAAACTTCAACCAATGCATGAACAGATGTATTTATTTGGAAGTTAAAATTGTGGTATTTTTATGTGATATGATGGATTTGGGTGGTATAAATGTGAAAACTAGAGTTTAGGTGTTGGATTATGTAAAATTGGGCTGTATGTATGTAATTGCCCATGGTAAGAATTATAAAGGGTCAGTTACATACATACTGCCCAATTCTTATTTATTTATCTATCACCTAAACTTTGATGTTTACATTTATACCACTCAAATCTTTTATATTACATAAAAAATATCACTACTTTAATATTTAAAAAGAGAAATACTAATTTTCATGTAATATATAATGTGACATGTATGTAAAAAATATAAAAAAAAAGTTTAGGTATCAGATAGGTAAATACATAGGCAAATGATGATGGTGTTTGAGGTTTCCCATAGATGCAAACCCCTATGATTAATTATCTCTCGATAACGAGTGCGCTTTCAATGAAGACTAGTCTTTCAATGAAGATGAAACTCGATCAAGTTCCCGTAGTTATGTCGTCCCAGGTTATAATAGTTTTTGATCTACTTACCCAACTTGATTGATGCATTCTTGGCAATAATCATATGTTGCTTCGTCTAAGAGAACCTTGTAGATATGAAATGGATGTTTGTTTAAGGGAACAAGTTTAAGTCGACTTTAGCGAACAAAAGACATTGTGTCAATCAATCGTATCATTATGATTCACAATTCAAATGATAAAAAGTTAATGAGGAACGAACGGGCTGTGATCGTGACTGTAATATAATATTCTCATTTGACGCAACTGTTCGGTCAGATGGCTCTGGTAGTAACCATTACTTTATGTTGTCATTTGACTGCAGAACCACGTGGATTGAGTATTCAGGTCACATCATTACTGACATGTAATTTTTTTTTATTGTGAATATATGAATATATTTCATATGACATTCACTCTTTGTGAGCTAAAAATTCAAAATTTTGTCACCCTCGACAAACTGTTGTGGATGATAGATGAATTTTGTTTTTTAAGTCTTTTGTAATTGATTTTAACTAGGACATTTTAATTTATTTGCTTTAGTCTTTAGGCGATTTTAATTTCAATGTCTTGATTTATTATTTTGATAGCTTCATTCAAAAGTTGAGTTTAAAAATTGATCACCCCAGTTAAGATTTTCAGTCAACATGTGCATAAATATGGAATTATTTATCTTTGAATTATCGACTATGTCCTGCTGATAGAGTATCAGGTTCATTATTGAAATAAATGAATTTAAAATAGGCTTTGAAACATAATTTTAAAATAGGACTTTCTTGTTGAAATCTTCTATCAACGCGACCATCATTGGGGAATTAAGCATTTTAAACTTTAATATTTGAATGAGGCATTTAGTTTTGTTAGTTTAGACTTTTAGGATACGATTCTTGTCGACTTCTGTACTTGCAAGGAATATCAGACCAAGTGATTTGAACTTTTAAATTCTTATTTTAAGATTTTGATGTTTATTTCGAAATTATTACACTTGTCAACTTCAGTCTTTGTGATGGGGAAGATCATACTGATTGTGTGAGACTTACAACCCTATCCTATAGACAAGGTGACCCGATTAGCTCGCACAATATTCTCGAACATAATACTTGAGCATTTAATATATTGGTTGGATCACGTGCAAGATTTCAATTTCGTATATTTGAATATCTTAAAAGAGTTTTATAAGCTTTAAAGACTTGCATAAGTTTTAAGCCATGAATTTAATATGGACTTTACATTCGGATGCCAATGCAAAATTTTGAAAATGTGACTTATTTATATAGACATCTTAAATCATACATAGCTCATGAGTATCTCAAGTAATACTTATATAAATCTTAAGAGTGGACTCACATTCAAAATATCTCATTTGACTTGGGAGATAACCATGAACTTTATATATATTTGAAATCTTTTGGTGTTTGAACTATTTGCAAGAGTATCATGATTTTAGGTTTTAAAAAAGGATTGCCTTTGCTAATATATGTATTGTGAATTCAGTGACAGCATTAAAATACTAATTCTTTATTTAAGCATTTAAAAATAATATTTATGTTTTAAACTTAACCCTAATTTCTGATGGTTCACTTTTAAGCAAAACACAACCCCCACATTATGATATTTCATATTTAAGTCAAGTTCAGGCCCTAATTTATAAAATTTGGTATTCAATTTAAGTTTAGCCCTCTCAATTCATTCATAGTTAAATCATTTGAAATTTTAAAGAATTCAGTTTCAAAATTTTTTGTAAATCTGGACATTCTAATTTCAATTATTATTATTATTATTATTATTATTATTATTATTATTATTATTATTATTATTATTGTTTGCAAGTTTAAAATTTCAAATAATTCAATTTTATGTCATTTTATAAGTTTATAAAGCCCAAATTTTAAATTATTTTGTTAATTCAAATTTACTCGAATTTTTGTCAGCCTCCCAACATCATCCCCGTTTAAAGGGGCAATATTGGGGTGCCTGCCTACCCAGCTAGCTATAAGACAATATCTCATAACATTGCGGCCAAAAGAAATCTTTTAATCCACAGGTCTATAAGACAGGCATAATCTTTCATTTACCTTTGAGAAAATGATAGGGAGCATGGTGTTGCGCTCTAACACTAGACTATCATCTCGCCAAAAATAAGGTTGGTCCTTAGCAATAGCAATCTTGGATCGGTGTATTTGCACCAATTTTTTCCATCACCTAAAATCTGACCATTCCACCATCCTAGAAATGTTCACAGCCAACTCTAATAACATCTTCAACAAAACCATCACAATTCACATTAGTAGATTTTTCTGGAAGAGATGCTTTTAAAGATGTGACAGTAGAAGTCCAAACCTCACCATCCTCTGCCTTGACGGAAGCGAACTCGCTGAGATGTCCCCATATGGATCTTGATCCCCTCCGCATCCATCATAACAATGACGACGAACCCCTTCTCGTTCACTCGGCGCACCTGGCATACAACCCTTCTGTGCCAATCGTGCCTGCCACATCCTGCCGACGACTAGCGCTTCAATATGCTCCGCTTGTCATGTGACTGTCCCGATCGCGCACACCAACTCCGTTCCCCGCTGGACCTAATCGCGACTGTATCGGAGTGAGAACGAGCGCGAACTGGGAAGTTGGAAGTTGTGGGGGTCTCTGTATGCTGGCGATCCTGCCGTTGCCTGTCAGTTGGAGATCCGGTGAGAGGAAGACATAAAGAGGCTGAAGGAGGAGAAAGATGGGAGTTTGGATGGCTTTGTATGCCGCGACTCTATCGTTACCTTCCCGCTGGTTCTAATTGCGACTGCATCGTGAAGGTAGGCTAGGGCTTCGGTGAGCCAGCGGACAGAGAAAGACGAGGGTTTTGAATCTCCGTATCCCGCCATTCCGTCATGACTTCCTAAACAGCCCCCTGGTTTGATGTATTTACATACAAACACCTATACTTTGTTTTTTGCCCTAGAAAAATATTGTTTTGATGCAGTTTAGATGTGGCTCGCTTTAGTCCAGTACGAGAATTTTCGCTAAAAAAATTTCTTGGTGAATCAAATCCACTTAGAAAAGTGCCTGTATTGAGCTTATTTGTTGAAGTAGTTGAAATGAGTTAATCTACTGAAGTGACTGAATTGAGCTAATCCATCAAAGTGGCTTAATCGAGCCCACCAGCTGATGTGATTGAATTAAGCTCACATACTTAAATGACTGATCTAATCAACCTCACCTTCCTCGAGAAAGATAACATATACCATATGCACAAGGGACGTGATTCAAGGAGGTTATCCTGATCGATAAAGACATCTATTAATCTCTTATTAAAGGCATCGCCTGACACTGAGGTTCTAGTCCTTTTGCCCAATCCGCGAATCAGACCTGAAGGGTTAGAGTGTAAGACATGAGAGAGAGCGAGAGAGAAATGCATAGTAATGAACAATATTACTTCCTTTTTATTTTGATAAAATTATCCTCTATTTATAGGAAATGAGTATAATATGTGAAGTTACATGTCTACCCTTACTTTAATAGGGGTGTTGCATGATATTTTAGGTATATTACGTGTGGGAGTCTATGGCTTAGCTGCCTTCTGGCTCAGTCGGTTAAGCTCAGTAGGCCTGGATTCGATGGTATCTTTTCGTTCGACTATATTGGGTTGAGGTAGCTTGCTGGCCTTCAATTTACTTCGGTTTGGCAGAATTGGCTCGATTGACTGGGCTTTACCGATTGGCTAATCTAGTCTCATCATTGATTGTCGATCCCTGATAAGGAGCCTTTGGGGCTCTTTATCAAGGATTGAGATGTAGCAATCTGAACCAAAGCCAAAGCTAATGGGATGCAACTATCCAAGCTAGAGTCCACAAGACTAAAGGTATCTTGATAGTCTGAACCCAAAACCATTGCCCCAAGATAAGACAAACATGCACTCAAGACAACCACCATAGGAAAACCTCTTCTAAGCCGACAATCAACCTTCCAGTAGACTAGACCTGGGAAAATACTCAGCTCCTCAGTAACATCAATCATCTCACGGATGCCCCAAAGGCCCCTTGTCAAGTATCGAGAGGTAACCATGTCACAAAAATCTAAATCATCCCTTCGGCTCTCCTTCTTCAAAATGTCTAGCTGGATAATCAGTCTTGAGCTCGGATGTTCACCAAACTCCTGCAATAGGTGAACTTCTTGTTGGTAGTATCTTCGTGAGCATGTTTGTTGGATTCTTTTCTATATCTATCTTCGTCAACAGAACATTATTTTCTTTAATCAAGTCTCAAACAAAGTGATATTTTACATCAATGTGCTTGGTACGAGCATGATGAACTGGATATTAACTTTATTTACTTGTATGTCCTAATCCTTCTCTATAAAAGGCAGATAAGGGCTCATGTGAGATGGTATGGAGAAGTGTTGTGATTGTAACCCCAAGCCGTTTTTGTTTCTCCAAATTCAATGCTAGTGAAATCTCCCTCCTATTGGACATAGGCGAATCAACTCAACGCCGAACCATGTAAATCTTGTGCTTGATTGTTGTGTGAATTTCTATATTTTCACATTGTTTCACATAACATAAAGTGCTTTCATAACTCCTAAAGTTAAAAATTCGCAAAAACTTCACTTACCAGCTGAAGCGAAGTGCTGCAAATTCTGAAACTAATAAAGTGACTGCTTTGCGGAGCTGAACAAGCTTGCTTTGAACTCTAGCAGAGTATTCTTTCCTTAATGAGAGAAGCCTGAGATTTCAGCAAAATAGCTCTCCAAACTAGTCATCCACAATCTAAAAATGATGACCAATAAATGATTTCTGTATTTCTCGTATGGCCACACAGCATCTCAAGCACAAAGCCAACTTCTGCTGTTCTGAACTTCATAGAATCATCAGAAACAAAGCAACAAACTTCGTTCTTTATATCAATCCAGCTGCAACCAGGCTGCTTCTGTACTCCCATTTCTTTCATCAAAGCCCTCACTCTATCCACATCTTCCCATCTCCCACCATCAGCATGTATGTTTGACAACAAAACATAATTAGAAGTCTTACGAGGTTCAATTTCAAACAGTTTCTCCGCAGCGAAGCTCGCCATATCTGGATTTCCATGCATCCTGCATGCTCCAAGCAACGCACCCCAAACACCAGCATTTGGTTTCACAGCCATTTGGGTAACTAGTTTGTGTGCTTCTTCTAATCTCCCAGCCCGGCCTAGCAAGTCCACCACACAAGCATAGTGTTCAGCTACAGGTTCCACAGAATGATCTTTCCTCATGGAATCGAAATACTTTAATCCTTCATCTATCAGCCCTGCATGGCTGCAAGCTGACAGAACTCCAACAAAAGTGATCTCATCAGGTCTAAAGCCATTAGCTTCCATTTCTTTGAAAACCAATATTGTCTCCCTCCCAAATCCATTCAATGCATAGCCATGAATCAGTGTGTTCCATGAAATGAGATCTACCGATACCAATTCATCAAATACCTGCTTAGAAGCTGATATCCTTCCACATCTTGCATACATATTTATCAAAGAATTGGCAGCAAATAAGTCATTAAAATGACCACTTCTCAAGAGAAGAAGATGAAGCTGCTTCCCCATCTGCAAAGCAGCA
The DNA here is from genome assembly GCF_001263595.1 of Phalaenopsis equestris. Taxonomy (NCBI): domain Eukaryota; kingdom Viridiplantae; phylum Streptophyta; class Magnoliopsida; order Asparagales; family Orchidaceae; genus Phalaenopsis; species Phalaenopsis equestris. The sequence continues at coordinate 50,026,246 of NW_018164444.1, read as the reverse complement.
AGATAAGCGCAAGCAGTAAGACCACAGGCATATGTACACCAATCTTGTTTTCTTGCCTCATTTCTCATCAAAGCAAAGTGCTTGAGTGTCTCAAAGTAAAATCCATTTTGTGTGAGGCCGGAGATAATGGAATTCCAAGTTACTGTGTCCCTCTCTCTCATCTGCTTGAAAACCTCCATGGCTTTATGCATTTCTCCTTGTTGACCATGCCCGGCAATTATAGTATTCAATGAAAACACATTTTTTGTTGGCATCTTCTTATATAAATCCACCGCTTCATCCATTCTTCCACACTGCGCATATCCTGAGATCATTGCGTTCCAGCAGAAATCATCTCTTGTACTAATTTTCTCAAACAGTTCAACAGCTTCTTCCATTCTCATGCACTGAAGATACCCGCTTAGCATTGCGGTTTGTGCAGCGACGTTCTTGAAAGGCATCGCGTTGAGCAACTCCCTCGCCTTGTCGAGCTTCCTGATGCGAATATAGCCATTAATCATTGTGGTCCAAGTCACAGAGTTCCTCTCAGGCATTTCGTCGAAAAGCCTGCGAGCCTCTTCTATTTGCAAAAACTGAACATGACCAGAGATCATTGCATTCCATGCAACCAAATTCCTTTCTGGCATCTGATGAAACAATCTCCGCGCTTCTTCAATTTTCCCACTTTTTGAAAATCCATTTAACATTGTCACCCAAGAAGCAACATTTGGGCATGGAGTTCTTCTAAATAATGTCAGAGCTGATTCAAGATCTCCAACCTGAAGAAACCCCTCAACCATAAGGTTCCAAGAGACCACATCTTTCTCTGGCATCTCTTCGAAAAAGTTCAGAACTTTCACCATCTCCTGGTTTTGCGTATACCCCGCGAGCACCGAGTTCCATGAAACCATGTTCCGAGCTGACACAGGCATCTCATTCAGTAAAACAATGGCTTCTTCAAACCTTCTATTCTTCGCATATCCCGCGATCATTGCATTGTAGCAAACTGGAGTTTTTACTCCAGGCATGGAATCAAAGAGCCGCCTTGCCCTCTCCAGCTCCCCATGGCGGGAGAAGCAAGATATCATCAGGGTCCAAGAGTAGCTATCCCTTCTGGGCATTTCGTCAAACAGCTGCGATGCTTCGAGTAAGCGGTTGTTGTGGGAGTAGCCGGCGATCATGGTGTTCCATGATATTAGGTTTTTGGAGGCCATGCGATCGAATAGATGGCGTGCGTCTGCAACTCGACCATTTTTGGCGAAAGCAGAGATCATGCAGTTCCAGGAAACGGCATTGCGGGAGGGCATGGATTCGAAAAGTTTGACGGCTTCGTCGATGCGGCCACAACGGGCGAGGTGAGTGAGCTTTAGGTTTTGGGAAAAGATGAGATTTTGGATCTCACCGGCAGGTTTGATCATGGCGGATGCCATTAAAATGTAAGCGTTTCGATTTTTTTTCGTTGATGTTCAAGAGAAGTGAGAGTTTGCCCCCTCCCGCAAACCTTAACGTTCCTAATATTTGAACGGGAGATTTTGCATTTTCATACCTGAACATTTCATGTTTACATTATCTAATTTTTTTTCTTTTTATACAGCAGTTTTAGCCAAGATAAATAATTGCAGCAATTTACTTAATTAAAAGCAGTGCTTATAATCGCTATAAATCAATGAACTTTGTTTAGAAGTTAATCAAAATTTGTTCATACATTATTGAAACATTTTTTTTTAACTTTGTTAGAACAATATTGAAAACATACATAAAGCATGCTCAAAACTTATGTCAATATAGGTTCAAATCATACTCAAATCATATTGTACTCATAATTAACATTGTTCAATCGATATTCAAATCATATTAAAAAAAAATATTTTCCGCAGTCAAAGAACCTTAAGATATCCATAAATTATTAAATTACAAAACCATTAATTAAAATCTTCAACATTTTATTAAAAAAAAAAAGAAAAAAAAAGGGGGCATTTACATACATAGCACACAATGCTTATGTATTTATATATCTCACCTAAACTTTCATGTCTACATGCAAAGGTGATGTAAATATGGAAGTTTAGCCGTGAGATATGTAAATACATAAAGATGGTGCCCTAAATATGTAAATTTCCCAATAATAAAAAAATAGAGATAGAAGAGCTCTTAGTTCTGAAAAACACATCCTTGCGTGTACATAACCTGACTAATCACACATAGAATAGTCAAAAAGCCATGGCAAGAGGAGAGCCATAACCATTTCTATGATTCTTCTGCCAGTTCCAGGCGATCTGAAGGCTCTTAAATAGATCAGTGTTGTGAGCAGTCCAGTTCAGCTCCCTCTGAATCTTGGATGGATCGCTGTAAACTTCGGCATAGTCCCCGGGCCGCCGGCTCAAGTATTCCACTTGGATTTCAACACCAGTTGCTTTCTTGCAAGCTTCCACAAACTCCTTCACTGTTCTTCCTGAAAAATTGAAATATAATCATTCATATCATCATTTTTTTCATTTGTTGTAACAACTCGAACTCTCTGTCATCCACAAGTTTAAAATTATAAGCTGAGAACGGTGTCAATATTTTGAGCAAATAGGCTTGAATGCTTTTTTCTTTGCTTTCATTCCAATAAATAATAGTTTGTACAATCTATTTTAGGTACATAATATTCAGTATAATCTATAATCTATTTTAGGTACATAATATTCAGTATAATCTAAATTAAGTAGCTTAATTAATACATATTCATAATCTAAATATTCAGCTAAAAGGGAAGAATTTGAGCAAATATAATATTTTCTTCTTTGCAGTATTGCGAAGAAGGAAACTCTTTATTCTGTCTGATTTCATTTATTCCTGATTAATATCCCCCTCAAATTGATGTTGGCTGATTAAGAATCACCAATTTGCTGACAAGAAACTGATGACGTTATCGTTTGAAGACCAAAAGTGATACGAGGAAGAGATATAATACTCTCCTCATAGGCTTCTCGAATGGAATGACGGTCCACTTCAATGTGTTTCGTGTGCTCATGAAAAACGGGATTAACAACAATCTGGATAGCACTAGTATTATCTGCATGAAGAGAAGTAGACTCAAGCTGAGAAAAACCAAGCTCAGCAAGCACGCCCTGAAGCTAAATGATCTCAGAACAAGCAGAGGACATAGCACAATATTCTGATTTAGTAGATGACTTAGACACTCGATCTTGTTTCTTGCTCTTCCAAGGGATTAAAGAGTTGCCGAGAAACATGCACCATCCAGTAATAGATCGGCGTGTATCAGAACAACCAGCCCAATCAACATCACTATAGGTTGTTAAGGTGATAGGAGACTCCGCAGAAAAGAACAAATCATGATAAGTACCTTTCAAATATCGAATAATATGTCGAACTGCAGCTAAATGAAGATGTGTAGGGGCTTGCATAAATTAACTAACTTGTTGCACAACAAATAAAATATCAGGACGCGTAATAGTCAGATAATTGAGACTGTCAATCAGTTGTCTATATAGAGATGATTCAGATAGAAAGTCACAATCATTCTATTGATATTTGACATTTACTTCCAAAGGAGTATCAGTGGAGCGACCATCTTGAAGACTAGTCAAAGCAATGAGTCCCTTAGTATAGTTGTGCTGATGAAGAAAAATACCAGTGGCGGAACAGTGAACCTCGAGTCCTAAGAAATAAGTTAATGACACTAAATCTTTCATATGAAAAGAACTCTAAAGACGTTTCTGTAGTTGAGACATCAATTGATTGTCAGATCCTGTGATGACAATATCATCAACATAGACTAATAACAAAACAATTCCCTTGCCAATCTTGCAAAGAAATAATGATGAATCATATTGACTTTGAATAAAAGAGAAACTAAGAAGAGTATTGCGAAACTTTTCAAACCAAACCCGTGGAGCCTGTTTCAAACCGCATAGGGACCTTTTGAGCTTAAAAACATCATGTGAAGGTGTAGAAAATAAGCCGGGAGGATTCATATAGACATCTTCTTTGAGATCCCCATGTAAGAATGCATTCTTAACATATATGCTTTAAGAACCAGCCTTTAGATGCAGCAATATATAACACCAGTCGAACAGTTGTCATCTTAGCCACAAGTGCAAATGTTTCGTCATAATCAATCCCGTATTCTTGTCGATTGCCAAGAGCTACCAATCTTGCCTTGTATCCATCAATAGAGCCATCAGATCAGAGTTTAAGAGAATAAACCCATTTACAACCAATGAGTTTAACACCTGTAGGACATGAAACAATATCCCAAGTGTGATTGTCTTAAAGTGCTTGAAGTTCCTCTTTCATGGCTTTGACCCAACAAGTCTGTTTAGCAGCCTGAAAGTTAGAGGTAGGAACAATAGTATTAGTTAAAATTGCAGAATACCCACATCTATCTGGAGAACGGATACGCCGGGTTGATCATCGAATACTTATTGAAGTAATTTCTGGATCAGGATCGGGGAGGATTGAAGGTGAAGTGGGCAGGCGTCGTGTGTAGACAATGTCTGGCTTGAACTGTTTCTCAGCATAAGAATTATCAATTTGTGAAAGTATAACTATATCTGGTGTGGACACATAATGCTGAAAGTAATATTCATGTTCAAAGAAAATCACATTTCGAGAAATATGTCATCGACTATTAATCGAATCATAACACAACTTTTATGATTAGGACTGTACCCCATAAAGGCACACGTACTGACTGAGCTGCCAACTTATGACGTTCATGAGCAGGTAGATGAACAAAGAAACACATCCAAAAGTATGTAGCATATGATAATTAGGGTGTTTATAAAAAATTCGATAGTATGGAGACTCATACTTCAATTGTTGAGATTGTAAGCGATTAATGAGATAAACTGCAGTAGATAAAACTTCAGTCCAAAATTTATCTGGAACAGAAGATTCTATCAGTAATGTGCGCACGGTATCCAATAGATGTCGATTTTTCCGTTCAGCAACTCCATTTTGTTGCGGTGTATAGGGACATGAACGTTGTGAAATGATCCCTTTGTTATGGAGAAATGCTTGAAACTCATGAGACATGTATTCATCGTCATTGTCAGACCGTAAGATTTTAATGCGAACGGATAACTGAGTTTCAACACATGCTAAAAATGTTTGGAATACAGTAAATACTTTTGTTTTGGAACGCAAAAAATAGACCCAAGTAAATTGACTGTAATCATAAATAAATGTAACAAAATATCTATATTGAACATGTGAAATAACTGACGTAATTCCCCAAACATCACTATGAATAATGTCAAAACATTTATTGGCACGACTGTCTGAAATAGGAAAAATTAATGTCTTACTTTTTCCAAGTTTACAAACAAAACAGTCAACTACTAAACTCTTATCTGTAGGATAAAAAACACCACTTTTACTTAAATGTTTTAACACCATATATCATTTGGATGACCTAGTCTTTTATGCCAGATGCCATCCTTATTTTCAATAACTGAAGATGCTAATGAAATATTCTGAGGAGTAGTAAATTGTAATGGAAACAGTCTGCCCACTTTAGGCCCCCTCGCTATCACCTTCCCCGACACCTGATCCTGCACAATACAACCATCACGAGAAACATTTATTTCATAGATATTATCCACAATTTGACCAACAGAGAGTAAGTTAGTAGATAATTTAGGAGAAACCAAGACATGTTTAAAGGATGAGTTAATATCACAAATTGTCGTAATTGGAATATTATTTCCATTAGCAACCTGAATATGTTGAGTACTAGTGTACGGTCGTTGGTTATGCAATAACTCAGCTGTGCTAGTCATATGATTTGTGGCGCCTGAATCAACAAACCAAGGAGAAGTAACTGAAGAAATAGTTTTACCTTTCCTTTGAAGGTCGAGAGCAAAAAAGACAGAGAGAATCATTGAACCATATAGGTTGTGACAGTTTATTGATTATTGTTAGCAACTGTGGAAGTCGAGGCAGGATTGTGAGTATCAGATATCATCGCATGAAGTGCTCGTGGTTTGCGATTTTGGGGTCGTGTTCCTTTTGCTTGCAATAAGTACATGCCTTATTTTCACAATTCCGTGCAATATAACAAAATTTCTTGCAGCTGTAGCACTGTACTGGCCCCTTCCCTTTGGTTTTAGCAGCATATGCCATGTTAATTACTTTTGATGATCCACCTGTTGTATTGATAGTAGCTTGTATCGTCAATCTTTGCTCTTCGTGCAGTAATTGCCCAAAACAAACATTCAAACATGGAACTGTATCTCTGTTCAGCAACCCAGCTCAAGCAGTTTCAAATTTAGGTCTCAGTTTCATTAAAAACTGATCACGATGACTTTCTTCATGAATAACTTGAAGACTAGCTAAGTTCTCTTTTGACACTTTGGCATAGATAATACCAGTATATTCGCTCCATAAATTTAGAAAGTCGGAATAATATTGTTCAATTGAAAAATTACCTTGACTATAATTACTCATGTCAAGTTTTAATTAGAAGTGTTTCGCAGAATTATCTTGATTATAAACGTGCTTCAAATATTCCCACATTTCTTTATTCGTGCCAAAAGATCGTAAATTGTTCACCATATGAGCCTCAATAGATCCCAAAATCCAGGAAACAATCTGAGCATCCTTTGCTCCCATTGACCAAGATCTTTTGTCTCAGTAGGAGCTGGGGAAGACCCATCAATATGACCCCAAAGCTCCTTTCCTTTTAAGAATATTCTGAACTGAAATTCTCATGCGACATAATTATTTCTCGTAAATCTGATATCTAAGATTTCAGAAGCATTCTAAATAGATTAATCGTCGATCGAAATCAAATAAAAATCAAGAAAAACAAGATAAATAAAATTCAAATTGTTGATCTAAATCAACGTGAAAGGTTAGGGTTGACGATCGAAGAGCGAGGCGAAGCTTGAGGCAGTCACGATCGTGACAATCTTACAGAGTGGATTGCGACGGCAAAACTCGAACGAGCGGATCGTAGCGGCAGAACTCAGCGTCATGAAATTGTCGTAATTGGGGCGAACGAAAATGCCGCGATCGTAGTGGCAGAACTCAGCGGAGGTCCACTCAACGATGGGGAAGGATCGTAGCGGCAGAACTCAGGAAGATGTCGCACCAGAGGTCCGCTCAAGAAGATGCCACAGAACACAACAGCAGAACTAAGGAGACGCAGCACCAGAGGTCCGATTGATCGAAGGGAGTCGATCGACTTGAAGCAACAATAGAACTCAAACAAAGCGGACGAAGATGTCGTAGAACTGAAAGACAAGAACGAGCGCTCCGGTGAGGAAGCAGTCGAAGATGTCGGCCAAAGATAACAAAAAGCTAAAATTTCAAGGATTCAGACTGATTAAAAGCTCTGATACCATGTCAATATTTTGAGCAAATAGGCTGAGTGTCTTTTCCTTTGTTTTTTCATTCCAATAAATAATACTAACAAATAATAGTCTGTACAATCTAGTTTAGGTACATAATAAAGTGCTCAATCTAATTTTGGTGTTTAATTAATACATATTTCTAATCAAAATATTCAGCTAAAAGGAAAGAATCATGTGCAAATGGAAGAATCCGAACAAATATAATATTTCCTTCTTTGCAGCATTGCGAAGAAAGAAATCTTTTATTCTGCCTGATTTCATTTATTCCTGATTGATAAACAGACAGTCAGATGATTGCATTATATTAGTCTAAGATTTACAATAATCCAAAATGGCATTCAAGTAATCTAGAGCCACTAAACATTAATATTTCTAAAACATTTGGTATCAGAGAGATTTTGGTATTAGATAACATTTAGTGGCTCTTGATTATTTTGTGTTGGAAAAACAATCAATAAAAATAGTATATAGATATCAAAAAAGCAAGATATTTCCCTGTTCAAAACTTTAAAATATAATTCATCTACACAAACTTTTAATATATTCAAGAATGCAAATCAGAAAGAATAATAGTTAACGAAGTCTAATTAAATTTATATCTGTATGCTATTTTTACCTCTTTGTTTTCCCAATAATTTGGCATCAATATTTTTCAAGCTTTAGTAAACATGTCTGTTTACAAAATTTGATATATAAAAGTTTGATGAAAGGTGGTGCATAGTGAAAGGTCCGTGGCAGTAGAGTGATTATTCAGCGTAGTACGGGAGGAGAAAACTCAAATCACAAAAGAAACACAAATATTATTATTGAAGTTGAAATCTGTTAGGACGACTCTTCAAAACATGAAATAAACGATAAACAAACACAAATCCTGTTCCAGGGGAAGGAGGACGGTGATGAGTGGTGGCTGGACAGTGGTAGAACGGGTTCGTTGGAGGCATTGGCCACAAAAGAAGAGGGTGGAAAGGTTTGGCGGCGGTACAGGAAGATAGGAATGAGGTTATGGCAGCAGTTGGGGATTCTGGTAGGGAATGGCAGCAGCTACCGCAGGGTGAGGATGGCGTTGCAGCAGGCTTTTGGAGGGAAGCGGGCAGCAGGGAATACGGTAAGGCAGGAGGGCCCAGGCAGGGGAGTTATGGTTGGGTAGGGGCTGGACGTGGAGTTACGGATTGAAGGGGAGGCTTGACGAGGTTGCTGGACGTGGGAGGACAGTAGGTTTTGAGGTTCACGGCAGCAAGCTTCAAGGCATTAGGGGTGCACGGGAAGGAGCAGTGGGGTGGAAGGTATTGCTGGAAGGGTTGGAGTTGCAGTATTGCTGGGAGGATGGAGTGGGGTTGGCGGGCTGCAGGAAAAATAGCGGCTGGGTGATGGCAGCAGGAACGGCGGTAAAGGAAACAGCCCAGGGGGTGCTGTCCAGCAGTTGCAGTGGGAGGAAGGGTGGTGGCAGCGGGGGGAGGGGTGCAGGGGGTGTCGAGAATAAACACCACCGAAATAGAGGGATAAGGCCGGAGCACTACGGTAGCAGTTGGACACAACCCTTGAAGGCAAAACCAGGATGCCACGGTTGTCCTCACAACCTAAAATCAGATAATAACATAAGTTGAAACCCAAAGGCATAAAAAACACATAAATAGCGGTGGGTGGTCAATGAAAACAGAAGCGGGGAGAAATTTCTGCCTGATTAAGATGGAGGGGGTGGAGGGGGCGGTCAACTGAATTGGTTCGGATCAAACCTGTTCAACTTTTGGAGGAAAACCCCCATGGCATAGCGTCTTAATATTACACGAAAATCTAACACATAGTCAAATAAAAGAGAAGTTTGTAGGAGGAGGCCTCAATTTATTTCATAGAAATCCCTGAAAAGAGTAAAAAATCACGGGATCTAGCTTAGTAAAAATAATTTATTATGTGAGTGTAAATACATAGGTCCACTCTTCTACTGAGTTAGAAAAGATGAAATTATTGAGTTAATGTACAATGACATTTCAACAAAAATAGCCGTAACAGGCAGCGAAAGCTATAGTCTATTGCTATAAAGGTAGTACTCTGCTGTGAATGTTATAAATGTGACTGTAGTGTCAACTTGTAGAGGACGTGGTTGAAAGTTATGATAGTGGTTGGACTTTTGGGGGTAGACAGTTGCTTCAAGAGCATCAGTTGGCCACAGAGGTTGCAGTAGGGAGTTATAAGAGTTATAAAAATGTCTATAGGCTACAGAGGTTGGAGTTTTGAGCTAAATAAGCTGAGATAATATCCGTAGGTGACAGAGGCCGAAATTGGGAGCTACATAAGCTGAGATAATGTTCGAAAACCACAGAGTTCAGATGCCGGAGTTGGAAGCGGCACGAGCTAAGATAAAATCCATAGATTGTAGAGAATAGAGTTAAGAGTTGCATGACTTGAGATAACATTCGTAGGCCACAGAGGCCGGAGTTGAGAGCTCCTTGAGCTGAGATAACGTCTATAGGCCGCAGAGACTGGAGTTGGGAGTTGCATGAGATGTGAAAAATATACGTAGGACGCAGGTGCCGAAGTTGGTAGCTGCATGAGCTAAGATAATGTACGTAGGCCCCAGAGGACGGAGTTGGGAGAGCTGTATGAGTTGTAAATCATGTAGGTTGTCTTTGGTCACTTAGGCTGTAGTGTTGGGACGCTAGGAGAAAATTTTAGAAGTCCAGAGAAGGTCACCATATTTTGGGTACAATAGTTGCAAATAGTTATCACAGAAAGTTACATTGTATCTGGGAAATGTTTTACACCGTCTTCACGGTACGTTGTTGCACCGTCTTCACGGTACGTTGTTGAATCGTCTTCGAGTTGACTCATTGCATCATATGCAGGACACGTCGTTGCATCGTTTTCAAGGTGGGTTGTTAAACTGCCTTCAGAGTATTATTCTGCAAGATACCTCGTTACTCCGCAATGTGTGTAGGGAGTGCATGTCATGATTATGTAAGGAGTTTCATTGCAACGAGTTGGGATCGATGTCGAAAAAGCTCTATATAAAAAACTCAAAACTTCTAATTTATTCCAAACCGAGAAGCTAAGATCCTGTCCACCTCCCTCCATATTTTTCGGTATTCGGTTTAGGGCATCTAAGGGAAAAAAACATGATATATATAAAGAAAATGTAATATTAAATGAATATTTACAAATAAACTTTTTCAATTCAATTAATTACACCAATAGATATAATTAATTGTGAATATATATATACAATTTCATATAAATAACATCAATTCTTTACACTGATTTTTATTTAAAATAAATAAAATAAACATAAATGAGATTACCCATACATATTATTGCACATACTCACTTAACATGTTTAAAAAATGTCTAAACTTAAAAGAAATAACAAAATTATCAGATATACTAGATTGTAATCAATAGGAGTTTTCAACAGCATAACAGTATATGAATTCACTAGATCAAAAAGGAAACATATCAACACATACAACTATATAAAAAGTAGCTTGATATTCTTTTATCACAAAACCGTGTAAGAAAATAATCACTAACTTCTTCAGGTAATGATTTTCTATGTTGAATAACATATTGAATAAAACTAACATAAGACTCCATCTTAAACTAATAATTGCCTCCAAACTATTGAACTAAAAACTTAAAATAAAACCTATATAAATTTATTTTGATTAGAACTAACATGAGCACTCTTTATATAGGTTTTGAGTTTCACTTAACTCCTAAACTCAAAATAGTTTGGACGCTATTATGAATTAACAAATAGTTTGGAGGCTATATGTGTTTTGAGTTTCACTTAACTCATGAACTAAAATACAATGGATACTAGGCCTCATGGTTTTGTCCCATTGGTGTAACTTTCAAAGAGATTACATGTCCCAAGCTTGCTCCCGTATAAGTACATCCATCTTTGGAGTTTTTAATGTAATTTCAACAGTTACACCAAAATGCCTCAATATTCAAGAGTTCAACCATATTCTACTTAAAGGGTTTAACTCTTGCAATGTTATGTTAAGGGAACACAAATTCAAGACAAAAAAAATTCAATATAAAATCATAAGTATTTATAAAAGATGACCTTTTCCGGTGCCAACATTGTATATGCCAACTTTGTTGGGTTGAGCCTTGTTGAGGGCCTTGACATGAGCATCAATCAGATCGGTAACATCAATATAGTCCCTGATACAAGTTCCATCTGCAGTTTCATAGTCTGTACCCTTCACCTAATGAATTAACAAAAGTACTTTATTTGAGCACATTGGATGCTTGTAGATGGAAATGCAATTTAAAATGAGATCTGTGGAGTTTAATGCTCCGGTTGATTTTTTTATTATGCCTGACTAAATGATGAAATCTGATAAATTCCATCATTTTCAAAACTTGTTTCTGATCTATCAGCAACCATATTGACTCCTAAAGAGCCATTGAATTAGTTTATGGAGATGTTGGCTTACCTTAAGCCCTGGAATGATTCCCAATGCAGCATCAAAACATGCGCCTGATATGCGACCATGCTCCCGCAATTCTGGTCTTGGAGATTCACCTAATATTCCTTCCGGATCTGATCCAATCACATTAAAATACCTGATAGTGATGCAAAAATGGGAATCGAGATCATACTCAAGTTTTTAACTATGGTGGCCTGTATGTCACCTCACTAGAAGAGTACATGGTTTGATGACTTTGTTATTAGGTTCAGTACCTTAAAATTGTAACGCTCATATTTGATTTATTCGAGTACTCTAGAATTATATCCTCTGCCATTTTCTTGGCCTTCCCATAAGGGTTAATTGGAACCTGCATCCAAAATTTACTTCAAAAAATTTAATGGGTTAAAAATGTCAAGCTTTACTGCAGTAAAACATGGTTCTGAATTCAGTTCTAATAGACAATAGAATTATACAAATCCCATTTTTAAAATGAATTTTTTTTTGGCTTCCTTCATCCCCAACTTATGTAGCTAATTAAAAAAAAAGAAGTGGTATCCATATCAGAATAGAACAATAAAAAATAATAATAATAAATGATTTTAAGTGTGGATTTATTTTGGGAGCAAAGCTTTATTCAAAAGATAAGAGCTTGCTTGGTTAGGCTTCTTGTTTGTCATCGAGGTTTATAAGCTATTGTCCAAATACTTTAAAAAAGCATATTTTTCAAAAAAGTCAGTGTTACATACTAACCTGTGGAGTTTCTTCTGTGATAGGCATGTTCTCAGGCTGTCCATAAGTAGCACATGTGCTAGAATATATCAGTATTTTTACTTTATGTGCTGCCATAGCTTCAAGCAAGATTAGTGTATTTGCTGTGATGTTGCGGTAGTACCTGAATTAGTTGAGAAAAGATGAGAACAACTTTACCGTTAGAAATGGATAGGAACTTGAATGATATAGAGATAATAAATTTGTGAAAGAAATCTAAAAAATAAATACTTACAACATAGCCGCCATGCCAATAAGATCAACATCATCTTGCTAAGTTAATGATTCTAGAAACAAATTTTCAGGAATTTTTCTGTTTTCAAGTAGGATTCATTTGGTTGCTTGGATATGGAAATCATATTTTGAAAATTGTTTATATCCTTTACTCATTTTGTGAAGAAATAAAATGATTTAAAATGTGGGATTTTGAGTTTGTGAAGTTGAAAACCATTTTTGATTTTAATTAGGTACAATTACACGATGGAAAATAGTAAAATTTACTATTTAACATTTTTTCTATCTTCAAGCAAGCCAAAGGTGACTTAAAGAGCATCTAGAAGACTAAGATACTGAGTAGTGGCACCTCAAAAGTTTACACCGTCTTAAAGACAATCATACGCATTAAGATGAGCAAATTGATTATATGAGCAGTGTTTTATCTTCTTTTTAAATATATTTTTTTAAGCGTTGTTTCAATTTATGCGTGAACATGGCTATGATCCTTACTAAGAACTGATTGTGTTGACTAACTCTAGTTCATTGTTTTGCTGCTTTGGTTCAGCTATTTGCTGCTTTTGTAGCTTCGTGATTATTTTGTCTCTGGTTGGCCCAAACAATATCTATTGATTCTGTCAATCAGGAAAGATGGAAATCAGCCAGCTAAATTAAGAGTTTTCTATAATTAGAAGTTTCCTTATTTCCAATATCTTTATTCTGATATATTTCCCTTTTAGCTTTAATATTTAGATTACTTAATATTTAGATTAGGAATATATATTATAAAGTTACCTAAAATAGATAATATGCACTTTATTTTGTAACTAAAATATATTGTAAGATTGTTATTTAATGGAATGAAAACAAAGAGAAAAGGCAATCGAGTCTATTCAGAATTCAACATATTTTTCTCAAAACTTTAACATGGTATCAGAGCCAAAATTTTGTCTTAACCACTGGTAATTATTGGAGGACCGTAAAAGGCTCCCTTCCCTCCTACCTTCTTGCGGGAAAGAAAGAACTATTTCTTTGTCTTGATTCTCGCTTATCTGCTCGTCGTCCCATTATTTCCTCGCCATCGTCGCTCAGATGGTCGTCTCTGCTTTCGTCGTCTCAATGGCGCGGACAAATCCTTCTTGTGGCTATTATTTGAATTTCTGAACGACAACGATAAAGGACTTCTTGTTTTTCTTTGTTCAGGAGTTGTTTCTCAGGCTACGACACTCTTAGGCTTCGACACTCTCAGACTTCGACCTCTTAGGCTTCGGCACTCTCAGACTTCGGCCTTTCGGTCTTCGACATTTTCAGGCTTCGGCACTTTTGGGTTTTGACACTTTCAGGCTTCGACACTTTTGGGCTTCAGCATTTTGGGCTTCGGCACTCTCGGGCTTTCGCACTCTTGGGCTTCAGGCCTCTTGGGCTTCGGCACTCTCAGGCTTCAGCCTTTCGGGCTTCGGCTTTTTCAGGCTTTGACATTTTTGGGCTTTGGCATTTTTAGGCTTCGGCACTCACGGCTTGAGGATTATTTGTCCCGACAATGTTATCAGCTTCTTGTTGGGAAATTGATGCTTCCTGATCAGCCAACATCAATTTGAGGGGGATGTCAATCAGGACAGATGAAAATCAGGTAGCTAAATTAAGAGTTTTCTATAATTAAAAGCTTCCTTATTTCCAATATTTTTATTCAGATATATTTCTATTTTAGTTGAATATTTAGATTAAAAATATGTATTATTAAGTTACCTAAAATAGATTATATGCACTTTATTTTTTACCTAAAATAGATTGTAAGATTCTTATTTAATGGAATGAAAGCAAAGGGAAAAGGCAATCTGAGCCTATTCAAAATTCAACCTATTTTTCTCAAAACTTTAACAGATTTATGATCTGGGTTTTAGTTATATGCCTAAAATGCTATTGATCCTTGAAAAAAAATATTGGATTTTTGTTTTGACACATCATCAGCAAAAAAAAAAAGGATCTAGCATTAATTTGATTTAAGAATTTACAAAAATCAATTCAATATCATCCAACCTCAGATGAGTTATTAATAAATATTATCCATACAACAAATGATCAAAATGATTTTGATATTTTTTGGGTGCTTAATTTTTTTTATTTTAAAATTCATAAAAGGATCCTTAAGAAGAGAATTAAGCACGTTAACATTTTGGATAACTTCTAAACGATGATTGTCTGAAAAAAGAACTTTGAACTTTGAAATGTTTATATCAAGTCAATAGTGTTGAAGATGTAACTGTCGATAAGGCTAATGCATGTCAGCTATAGTCTATTCCACGATTATGCTTAGGGTTATAAATGAACCAATGCACTTGACGAACAACTTGAACTTTGCTCAATTAACTCTCGATCATGTTTGTTCAAATTGATAAATAACCAAGTTTGGACATTCTTTAAAATTTGATGGTTAAATACCAAATTTGAATATAATCCAACTCATTTATTTATGTTCAAAAATAAAATCATTTGTAGTTCAAAAAGTTGTCAAATAATATATACTCATATGATAAATCTTTAAATGAAATTTGATTAACTATAACTTATTTAATTATAAATTTAATTGTAACATATTATAAGTTAATATCAAAATGCATATAAATTTAATAAATTTTTTTTATTTCATTGAAATAATTTGTCAGTGACCTTATATTATTTGATTACAAAAAAACTACTTATAATTTATATATTATTTTATTTAATTAGTATAAACTAGTTATATGCTAATTTGAAATTCAATCAAATGTTTATTTATTTAGATTTGTAAAATCATTTGTTAATAATTTATTATAAAAATTCAAGTAATAATTCGAATTTTTTGCTCATGTACTAGCACTATATGAAAATCAAATACAAATTAATATTTTAATTTTATATTAAAAATTATGTACTCATTTAAAATTTTAGGTTGTGTAATTGACACAAGCAAGTGAAGTACAAATCAAGTATGATCATTAAAACAATTAAGTCAAGTATGAACATATATTTGTAAGCTCAGCCCAAGCTCGAACTTTCTAAACAGGAACAACTTATGATTCAACCAAGTAGAGTCTAATTCATGAAACATTCAACTTGACTAGGCTTGATTACAGACCTATTTATAATCAAAATCTTAGTCTTTTGACTCCTATCCTCAATGAAGAATGATCAAATATATCACAAAACAATCTCTTGAAGATGACTCCTCCAAACTCTTCTAGCTTCTATCATGGAATCAGTTTTGCATAATTCATATCTATTATAATGTATAAATATCTTCCTCAATTACAGAGAAGTGCAACATTTGTAACCTATGATATATACCAATGAAATTATTTCAACAGAACTAGGCTCAAAAATCTTTTTATTCCCTTTTTTTTTTTGTAAAAACTTTGATGCATCCTCTTTATAACTCTTCTTTTATTTTTGTGTTGAATCTTCGTATAAATTTAAAACATTTACTTTTCCCTATACCACAACAAATTTTCATGCATACAACAAACGTCAAAAAATAACTCTTCATAGCAAGAAAACTCCAATTAATCTTCCATCAAACCTGAACAATCAATTTGTATTAGATAGTTGTAATCTAGAACTGTCGTAATAAAACTAGAAGTACAATTAGATTAAAACAAAAGAGTTTAGTCGAATAGGAATATTATTAGTGAATAATTGCAAACTTCAAGGAGAATGTGAATGCCTAAGAAATCTTGCAGGGTTAAGAGAACATTATTATGATATGGAATATCAATATTTGTTATATTTTGAAAAATAGTAGGTAATAGGCCCCGTTTAACAACTATAGTAGAGAATTTCTTTGAGGGATCTAGAATTCATTGAACAAGTTAAATGGAGTGATTTCAAATCTAGTAACTTATCACACATAAGGTCAGTCTTTCTTTTGAAATTAGGATTTTACGATCTTTTAGAAACCTTAAAAACCTTCATTATTTTGAACTAAACCTAAGATTAATAAAATAGTAATTTGACATGTTTGATAATTGAATCGTTCCTCTTGAGATCAATATACAGAGTCATAATCTGGATACTATTTGTTCAACCCATATACTTGGGTGATCAACGTGTGTGCTTCACCACACTACGAATACTTGTGTGATTAATACACAACTCATAAACGTATACTACTTGATCGACACACATGCTTGTGTGATTGATTTATGTGCTTCACCACCCTATGGATCATATGTTTCGCTAATTATATTTTCTTTATTACATGTTTCCTATATATATATATATATATATACACATCCTATATATATATATATATATATGCTATTTGGTGGGACTCCTAATTTAAAAGGATTATTATTTCCTATTTTGTGGACCGACATGTCGTTTACACTATTATATATATGTATAGTAAGGTGTAATCCAGAGGAAATGAAATAAAAATTTTTCTCAGAAATTTTACATGGAATCTGAGCTTTGAGAAACTTATTTCATTCATGTTCGAGGCTGCAACCCTATTCTCCGTTCGAACAGTTTGAGCATATCGCAAAATTGTTCCCCTCTTTAGTTCTGTGTAGTTTACTGAAACAAAGAACCATTTAGTCCTTGTTACCGATTTAGCATGCCCTAGCCACATCTCAAAATTCTCGACTTGCAAACAGCCCCACCACCTCTTGCCAAGTGTTGAATTCATGGAAACCAAGAGATGCACACCTCCCATTAGTTCTTGTTCGCCCGTCTAGTCAAGCAATTGAACTAAGTGACCTCTTCTCACTATCGTCCGAGGAGCAAAACTGCTCGATTTGGACTTCAAAATCTTATCATGACCCAATATGGCATAGCTTCACGATCTTCTTCTTCGAAAGTCACCTAAAAATCTAAGCGCTCATTTTTTGTCCCTAGCACACCAGAAAACTCCTCATTTTCACAAACCATAGACTGCAAGGACATAATTTTCTTTAATGGTCACAATCTATCTATCTTCATATACGTATGTCGTAGAAAGAAAAATGAACATCTCACTGGTGAAATATCAACTCCAAAAATGACAAATTCTAAATATTGTGCTTGAAAAACTGACGAGCACATGGTTATGTCAAGTTAAAATTTCATGACCACGAAAGTTGGAGAAAATTTCATGCTCCATAGAGCAGAACAACCAAGAGATATGGGAGACTTCACTTGAAACATACTCTAGCACTGAAAACTTCTCTGAGTTATTTGAGATTGAAACTGGACTGCTTGATAAACAATAAGGAGAATTGGGTGTTACTCAATATTTACTCAATATTTTAACACCCTCGCACGTTGTTATCTACAATTGGACATGCATGAGATTTATTTGTGGAAATAGCTTGATGAATCTACATTGTATAGAAGGATTACTGAACAAAAAAGGACAATTGAATTTCTCCTTGGCCTTA
Organism: Phalaenopsis equestris; assembly: GCF_001263595.1. Classification (NCBI taxonomy): domain Eukaryota; kingdom Viridiplantae; phylum Streptophyta; class Magnoliopsida; order Asparagales; family Orchidaceae; genus Phalaenopsis; species Phalaenopsis equestris. The sequence continues at coordinate 50,008,114 of NW_018164444.1, read as the reverse complement.
ATAAAGACCTAGATGAAGTCAGAGGGAGAATCATGGGAGATAAACCCATCCCTACCATTCGGGAGGCCTTTGCAAAAGTTCAAAAAAAGGAGAGCAAAAAGAAGTTGAAGGAGACTATCACACCACACCATCTGTTGAAGGATCAATCGTGTACACTTAAAATTCCACTTAGAATAATAAGCCTAGGAAAGGATGGTTGTGGTGTGATCATTGTAAAAAAATGATCACGTAAAAAAAATGTTAAAAATTATACGGAAAATCTGCAAATTGGAAGCCATCCAATAGGAGATATGATAGAGAAAATGGTACAAATGATGTTGTCACAACCAACAATAATTCAGAATAAAGTCAGTTTACTGAGGAGCAAATTAAGACACTAAAGAAAATATTTAGTAACGATTCTAGTTCTGAACAAGTATCACAGTCTTCTGTTAAGCAACCTGTAGGGCTGATACCGGAGGAGAAAAACCCAACCCAGAATGAAATTGGAGATGCAAATATTATTGTTGAAATCCCAAAAGGTTACAATAAAGACTCGTCAAAGCAGAAAATAAGCGACAACAACAAAAATAACACCCTCGAGGTGATAACTAAGGGGTGGGTTGTTAGGGCGGGACTGCTGGACATAGATTGGACAACAGCTTGCAGGCTTTCCTGGTCTGGCGGCAGCAATCAACGAATGGTCAGAAGGTTGATAGCAGTTGAGGAGGCACTTGGAAGGACAGTTGTTGGTTTGGGGGACGATTCGGACCGACGGGTTGGGAATTACAGCAAATACAGGGCTTAAGAGGGGGATGGAGGGGAGTGCTACAGGGGTTACAGGATTGGCTGGGTGGGGGAAGAGGGGTTACCAAAATGGCTTGATAGTGGAGGGGGAATTGCAAGCTCACCTATATAGTGGAAGAGGGTTAATAGGAACGGTTGGGGCAGCAGCAAAGCTGCGAGTGGGACCTATTGCAGGAAATGAGAGGGCCACCTGCTAGGAAACTAGAGAAAAGGATGGAAACGGGGGTTGTAGGTTGGGGAAAAGGGCGGCAAGGAAAAGGAAGCTACAGGAAACTGCTGGCGGCAAGGAGGGGAGATGGAGGTGGACTTCGGGGAAGATAAATCACCACTGGGGAGAGGGATACAATCGGAACATCACCCTAACCGTTGGATATAGCCCTCGAGGGGAAACTAAGAAGTCGGAGTGTCATATCACTCTTCAGTTCCCCATTATCAGTTAAAAACTAATAGTGTAATGAAGGAGAATACTTGTGTACGGGTCGAATCGCTCTACTGGATCTCCTGACTTCAGTGGCAGGTGACTGACGAGCTTCCAGTGCTCCTTCTGGTTGAGCAATACTTCTTTCTCAACCTTTCTAATCACCAATATCTTTTATCTCAATATCAACCTTTCTAATCACCAATATCTTTTATCTCAATATACTTGGACTCTCCATAAGTAACTGTCAAACTATTCTTAGTTCTGACCCTGTCCTTGTACATCTTCATTCAATTGAAAGTGATACCCTGCTCCTAGTGAATTTATGAGTCTGATAATCTCAGAATTGTACCCAAACTCATCTGAGTCATATCCAATGAAGGCATACTTGACAAATTTTGAGTCAATATGAAAATTGCATCGACATGCACATATGCAGAACACCTAAATACTCTTAAATGTGATAGAACTATCTTTTTATCACTCCAAACTTTTTTAGGTAAGCCTTCCACCAAAAGTACTAATGGATCACGGCTAATCGATAAGTTGCAGCGTTTACTGCTTCAGCCCAAAACTCTTTTGGCAAGCCTACATGCAGCCTTATGTTCCTAGCACGCTCTGTGATTATTTTGTTCATGCGCCCAACACACCATTCTTATGATGTGTACTTGGGACAGTGAAATCATGCCTAACCCCCTCTATAATAAATAAATCCCTAAACTTATGATCACGATACTCGCCTTCATTATCTGATCTGAGACACTTCAACTTCAAGTTTGTCTTATTTTCGACCATAGTCTTTCACTTTAAGAAGTAAATCAATATATTTCTTGTGTGATCGTCAATAAATGTGACAAAATAGTAGGAACCTCCAACGAACTGAACTGGATTAGGGTCTCATACGTCAGTATGAACTAACACAAATTTCTTTGACTTCAACACCGACCCACTTTTAAAGAAAGACTATCTTCCAATTAACATATATACAAGTCTTCAAAGAAATCCTAATCAACTGATCTCAAACCCAGAAATTTATTTTTAGAGAGTGAGGACGTCATACATTTCTCTCTCATATAACCAAACTTGTGGTGTCACGGACCTGCATCTACTCTGATTTCAGTCACATCAATGAAATCAACCATTTTATTGATCAAGTAAAGAGTGTCTTCAATGTTGCCCAGAGTCATCACCAGTGTCCTCTGGTCACCTTCCACGAATCACCTATAAAAATAGTCACGAGTCTTTACTTTATTAGTCGGTTCATAAAAATAAAATTTTTCTTCAAACTTGGAACATATCTAACTTCAATAAGCTCCCAAACTATTCCATTTAACAACTTTATATCAACATCATTCTTTCCTATGATACTACAGGTCTTGTTATTTCCCAGATAAACCTTCCTTAGATCACTTTGAGTGTAATTTTTAAATGTCTCTTTAATAGGGCATTCATGAAAACTAGCATCTGAATTTCCTATCCAAGATTCAATACCGACTAAGGATAGCACCCGTGAGTCAATTTGGATCTCACTAGTGGAGACATTTGTAGAGAGATTCATTTCCCGACCTCTACCACCAGGTTTCTTTGGAGCTATGTAGTCCTTCTTTAAATACCATTTTTTTTTTGCAATTTCAACATTCTCTTCTACTATTTCTCCTGCTTGACCTGGACTTGGATCTACATTTGTTAGTATTTCTGTCCAAAAGCTTTACTCTGTTATCAACTGTCAATGTAGAACATAAAGGTTCACCATTCGTTGTTTTTCTATGAACTTTTTTATTCAACATCAAACTCACGATGTTATTGAAGTTCAACTTCGTATTCCCTGAAGAATTACTCACCACAGTAACCAAACCATCCTAGTTGTACAACAATGAAGACAGTATCACCTGTGCTCTGACCTCAGCATCAAACTTGATCCCCATAGAGCACGGTTGGCTCCTTAAGGTAATGAAATTATTCAAATGTCCTGACACTGAATTGTCCTCTATCATCTTCATATTGAATAACCTCTTCATCTGAAAAATCTTATTTGAAACAGAAAGTTTTTCCTACATCTTGCTCGGTGCCGCCATGAGATCCACCGTGGTTTTCTCATTTAACATGTTCAACGCAATAGACGAATAGAGTGACAACTAGATCAAACATAGTGTTATTCAATCCAACACTTCTCATTCCTTCGTAATCATAGACTCAAGCTTCTTGGTGATTCCATGTAGTGACAAATACAACTTTTTCTAATACAACAAATCCTCCAGATTGCGAAGTTCATCACATTGAACTTATCCGTTTTGAACCTTGCTTCGTCGGCTATTGTTGCCACTAGAATCAAACACCTCTCTGATGCCACTTTATTGGGATGAAACAATCTTCTATATAATTTAACGGAGCTTAGATTTAATTTAAATCTAAACCACACAATGGAATAGAATCGCACAGATTCGAGAAAACTGGAACAAAAAAATACGAACGGAAGCATACCAAAGAAAATCTAAAAAACACTAGAATTTAACGTGGAAAAACCCAAGAGCGGGAAAAAATCACGGAGTCACGCCACCAAGAAATTTTCACTATGAATTCAGAAAAGTATACAGATAACACACTTAAATTTCGTCTCTACAATCAAGGAAACTTACAACACTTCACTTCAAATCCTTCCTCTCGATCTAAAAAAATAAATTCATGCAAAATTCTCCTCTTCGACACTCCTTTCCTCACCGGTAAGTTCTCAAAGAGCTCACACACACGAACTATATATTTTGTCACTCAAAAATGCCCCCTTAAACCGAAATTGGAGCCAACCACATCTGGAGCAAGACTGTCCAGAAGTGGACATTGGAGCGTCGTTCTCTCGGAAAGAGGCACCTGGAGCACCTGAGAAATAAGCGTAGGAGGCGCCCGAATTTGGGCGCAGGAGCGCCCGCACTGAGCACAGGAGAACTGAACTGGGTGATGGGCACGAGAGCGCCCGAACTAGGCGTTGGAGCATGGGCCGCTCAAGAAAGAAGCGTATGGAGTGCCAGGCGCTCAAGATCTCCGGTTGTGGTGCTCAAAGTCAGTCTCCACACCATAACACCTATTTGGTGAAATTCCAAATTTAAAATGATTCCTATTTCCTATTTGGTGGATTGATATGCAGATAACATTATTATATATATGTGTAGCAAGGTTTAATGCACAGGAGCAAGAAATAAAAAACTTTCTCAGAATTTCTACAATAAGCATAATCAAAGCCAAATAATTATCATACTCAGATTAATAGTATGTTCATATCAAGGGAATTTGTCTAATTGTCATACTAAAATGGTGAAGGCATGCAACACGCTAAATTTGCACAACTCTCTTTCAGAAAGAAGGATGAAACAACAAGCCTTCCACCAACTCAGAGTAAGATTCAAAACAAAAAGCGATATACCTGAGAGGCTCAAGCATGCTCTCACCAACATAAGCAACGGCCGCAAAATGCATGACAGCATCAAATGCATTTTCAGAAAATAATTTTCTGACCTGAACATTTGCTAAGGAAAAAAAAGGCTCTGAACCACTCAATTCATATGTATTTACTTACATATCTAAATCCTAAACTTCAATTTTTACATATATGCTACCTTACCTAAGGTGTATTCACTTCTAAAAGTTAGAATAGTGGTATTTTTTATGTGATATGAAATAATTGGGTGGTATAAATGTAATATGCAAACAAATAAGAATTGGGTGGTATTTACTAAAATTGAGCGCACATAAGGATACAGTTTTAGCGTTGCCAAGATCCGTAAAAATGAACTGTAGTCTACCAGCTTCCGCAAATTGCTCTTGCAGGGCGTTAATTGCCCCCATATTTCCTCTGGAAAGATTGTCCTGTAAGAAAATGAATAGATTTTTTCTTTGTCAAAAAAGTTACAGAACTTTATACTTCTGTAGCATTGCAAGTTAAAAGAAGGTTTCCAGAGTGGGATTCTATGTACCACAATAGTCACTCTGTAAGAGTCCTTCAGGAGCCGAAGTGCAGCATGTGAACCTATATAGCCTGCTCCTCCAGTTACCAGAACATGCATTATTCCCGGTTCATGATCAGCGACCTGTTAAAAAATGAGAATTAAATTTTGTGAAAAGAAATTGATCAGAAAAAAATATAATTCAATGACAGCCGTCACTAGAAGACAAAAGAAAATGGACAAAAATTTCATCGACTGAGATATATTTCACATTGCAATTTCAGAACATTATACTTGTTGGACTATGACAAATTTCACTAAAGACAAGAGAAAATAAAGCATTGCTAAAAATTGTGATGGAAGTAACATATGATGATTGGATGAAAAATGTCCTGTATTTAAGTTATTATCAACAACTTTTAACCATGATAAATTTGGAAAAAATTTAAACTGTTGAAAACAAAAAAGAGGAGGGCAGGCATGGATACAAAGTATTTTTCTTCTTTTGCAAGAAATGTATCTTTATTAAGTTGTTGAAATGATGGATATTTCCATGTTAGATAATTAACTTCTATATAAGAACTTCCTTATTTCTATGAAACTGATATGATTTCCACAATTGGTTTATTAAGGCCTAAAATTTTGCAATTTTCAACTCTCCAAGTACCCAAATATTTCGGCTAGAACTTTCAATATTCGCCCATGAAATCATTCGGAGTCGATTTTTATTCAATTTATTTTCAACATAACTGATTAGACAAGACAAATCCAATGAGCCAAAAATCATGCAAAGTAGAGTTCAAATTATTAATAAAACTTTCTTGATGTTATTTAATTTTTCCAACATCCTCAAAATTTGTTTGCTTATAGTTGAAACAACATCTTGACATGAGTAATTCGATGTGTCTAAGATTGCTCAATTTCGATATCAAGGGAACATCATCTGATTGCTTATATTTCTTCTATTGCCACCCAATGCTTTCCAACTACTGACATTTGATGTTCTCTAGCTACCGACACTCATATTCCCGATAACCCGTTTACCCGACCTCTCCTATGAAGATAAAAACCAAGCAAATCATTTAATGTTGTCCGAATTCAAGCATTTTCCATCACCTATAGCCCAAATAAATGGGCATTAGATACCATGAATTGTTTTTTCTGGTCACCCAATCTCTACTATCAAGATAATAACCAAGCCAACCACATCTTGACTTCCCACATTCCTCATTAATTTCATGTAATGGCAGAAAATGATGGTGTGTGATGTTTGCAGTCTACCTGCATCACACACTTATCTTCATTGTCGCTTGATCTTTCATCCTATCGAAAGAAAGACCATGTTAACTCCCCAACATTGGTCCATTTCTGACATTCTCTAGCAACGATCACCCAATACATATCAATGATTAATATCCATCATATGTCCACAACCAACGTCTGATGCTCAGATTCTTAGTTGCCCTTCTATTAGGTAAACGGCGCCGCCCATCATCATCATCGTCCGACTTTTGATATACACATCGTCAACAATCGCTTAATGCATATCCGACATCTAACTCTCACCATCTCGATCATTCGACATCACCCATCATTTGACAACTGGCAACGACCGACTTTTAATATTCCCCTGCTATCAACATTCAATGCTAGCCATCAAGATCAAACAACTATCTCCAGAAGCTTGTCTACAATCACTGTCCCATGTCTGAGAATGATTCTCCAAACTGCTCTGTTGCCTCTCCTATTAAGACAACGATGAAGTAACCCAACTTTTGGCATTCTGCATCATTAGTTGCCAAACACTTACCAACAACCAACATCCTGCATTCTCTTTCCATTGATATATGATGTTCGACCAAACCAAACTCACTTGACTTCTAGCATTTACTATCAAATATTGTCTGAAACTCATTATCCAAAGACAGTTCTACAACTTTAGGCTCTACCATCACCAAATGAGATATCTCCAATAAGTCGAGTTTATTACATTATATTAACACCTCCTTCATTTATAAGTAAATATGTCATTTGATCCTCGGCCACAATAGCATAATTTTTTAGATTGAGCAAGTCCCGTAGAGTTTTCCTCCTCAAAACTTTTGAAGTAAAAAAGTTTGTATCTTGTAAATGTTCTCGACTTTTTTGTGCTCGTGGGAACTACGTATAACCTAAGATGTTACATTATCTCTATTGTTGTAAATTTTCTAGCATGAGACAGAAAATAAAAAAAGGAGTGATTGGTGGGGGTTTGTGATATTATGTCCTTGTGGCTAAAACGAGATAGAGTAGTGCTAAATATTAAATCTCACCGGCTAACTAATGCATTCCTTCAGGAGAACAAAATCATCCAGCATGGCATATGCCAATGAAAACAAGACATTTCCTTCTAGCGAAGTACATGTTTGAAAATTGCGAGTAGCTGATTGATTTGGCTACCAAAGAGAAAGGCTATGATAAAACATGGCAAACATTCAATTTACCTATTTAACTTAGAATCAAAAGAAAATGACAATAATATAAAATGATCTTGAGAAATATAAGTATATATGATACCGCAACAAGTTGGAATTCAGCGAAACATGAAAGCAATCTTTTTTTTTAATTTAGCCGGAAAGGGGAATACACTAACAATCCAAATCCCCAATTAGGAGCGAAGGAGAAGATCTGAGGGTCAACAACCCCTCCCCTTGAGGACCGCCGGTCCAGTAATGCTTGATCGAACTCTCCAGGCCGGTCCTCCATAGCCCCCGCTCACTCTCCTGGTCTTGGGGAAGCTTCGACCTCATTCATTGAAGCTTCTGGTCCTTATCTTCAGTCTCGGTGACACCTAATTCTTTATGGGATGACGTTAAGTTCCTTAGTAGGTCGATCATATCGGTGTTTTCATTCCACAACACATCCTGGTAAGATAGGTATCCATCCTTTTTTGGCACATCATGAGTGGGGTCTGCATATAAAGAAGAGTTCTCGCAATGTAACTCTCAAGCACTTACATTTGAAATCTTCTCTTTCCAATTCTTGTGCCCAGCATGCGGTGGTTGAGTAACAAGTATGTGAAGAGAACTCAATTATGGGATGAAATCTGTGGCAGGCTACGCCACTTTCATCAGCAACTACTGAGGAGATACATCTTCTTCAGTGACAGAACCCGGATCCCATTGAAGAATTTTCATCCCCCAAGGCACATTTCAAAAAAGAGGTTCAACCCATGTGTCTAAAAATTTGTTGATGGGTGTCTCGCTGAGTTGACTCTAAAATATGAACTATTCATTGTAATAGTCCAAGCATGGGACATACTGACTTCTCTTTGGACTTGTTTGACCTCCCGACGTAGGGGGAACTCAAAATACCTGTCTTTCCCTTGACTGAGGGGGCCCTGTGTCTGATGTCAGCTCCTCAAACTCTTAACTGCAATGGCCACTTATAATGGAGTGCCCTGTATATCTTCTCATTCCCCCTTCAACCTTTCGGATCACAGATGAGAGATCCCTCTCATTGGATTTTATCTTCCATACCGAAGTCAACAGATCTCTCGGTATATCTTCTCCCGGGATAGCTTGGGCATGTATCTCAATGTGACATGGCTAGGGTTTAGAGTTGGAAGGTGAGAGGGGCTAAAAATTTGATTTAGGGCTGTTGATTTTGAAAGTCGGCACGGGAATCGAGGGTTAGCTCAAAGTTTTGGCTATGGTTGGAGATAGAGAAGAAAAAAATTTTTGCGGGTGTGGCTTGGGAAAGAGAGGATGCTATAAAATCCTAAGATAGAGCTAGGGTAGGACTAACTTGATACTAAATGATACCAGAACTAGGTGGAATTCAGCAGAAACACGAAAATAAACTTTTATTAATTTATAAATAGGCTTACAACACGACACAAACGGGAAAGGGGAATACACTAACAATCCAAATCCCCGATTAGGACCATAAGAGAAGAACTGATGGTGTCGGCAAGGTGAAAAGGTGGAAACGGGGAAGGGTTGGGGGTTGTAGGGTAGTTTGGAAGGCTGGGGAAATGCGGGGGAATGATGGAAAGGCTGGACAACAGGTTCAACAACTAGACAGCATGTTGCAGGGCTGGCAACAGGCTTGGAGGGTTTGGACAGCAGGTTGAGAGGCTGGAAAGTGGGCTAGAGGTGGTTGGAGAAGACTTGGAGTGGCCGACGGTTAAGGGGAGTGGAAGAGACAAGTTAGGGAAGATACATAACAACCTCAGAGTAGGATACGACCGGAGCACCACAACCTCCTTGGATATATCCCTACAAAAGGGAAGAAAACTCCACAAAAGAAATCTGAAAAGCAAACATGTCAAAAGCTAAAGAAAACTCTAAGAATAACACCCCATATTTATAATGGGGACTAGAACTTATTTTAGGCAATGTTTAAAATAAGAAACAAGAATAAAAATAATAATAATTCAGATTAGGCAAGGACGACAAAACTAATATAATTTCATATCAGACAATGATGAGTAAAAAAAATCGGAATTTAGAATTGGTAATAACTTATTATAGAAAAGTGCTAGAAATGAAAGAGGGAGGGGGAGAGAAAGGATGGGGAGAGGTGTAAGGTCGACAGCTCCTCCCCTTGAGGACAGATTGGTCCAGCAGAACGAATTCTCCAGGCCAGTCCTCCATAGCCCCCGCGTCAATATGTTTTCTGCACCAGAGGATTTAGATGAAAATGTTGTCATAACATACATTGCTCAGCTTAAAAAGTTTGATTAGACCAAGTATAGTGAAACAATCCAAACTCTCGTCCATCAAGGTATTACCTACTTTGGTTTAATGGCCTCGTGGTTCTCTCTCATTGGTGTAACTTTCCAGGAGGTCAGTCATCCCAGGAGTGGTATCGCACGAGCACGCTCAACTTTAGAATTTCGAAGAAAATTCCAACCGCTATGCCAAACTTCCTAAGAGGTCACTCATCCCATGAATGCTCCCGCATGGGCATACTTAACTTCGATGTTCTTGATGAAATTCAAACCTTTACACCAAAAGACGCCTCGATTTTTAAGACTTCAGCTTCATTCTACTTGAGGGGTTTCACATATAGAATATCACGGCACCGACTAAATGCTTAGTCATAAGTGCCCAAATGCACAAATGTTTCAAAAATTAAAATCACAGGTTCACTGAAAAATGTTGACCAAATAAAAAAAGAAAAGCGCTTAGTCATAAGACCCAAATGCACAAATGTTTCAAAAACTAAAATCACACGTTCACTGAAAAACGTTGACCAAATAAAAAAAGAAAAGCTGATGGAATGATGATGCATCCCAGCATTCGTCATGCCATTTCAAAACATAAAAAATGCAAAAAAATACAATATCCACAAACCAGATCATGCAGAGACAGATTCTTGTCATTAAAGCTATCATTTATCTCTTTACTACCCACACAAGTGAACTCATCTCATTGCCCACAATAAAGAGCCTTGAAGATCTCAACACAATAAAGAGCAAACATTTACCACATTTGAGCAGCTAAAGCTTGGAGGTTGCTTCACAATAACTACACAGAATGTTGTCAAAACAGCAGCCATGAAGAGTTTACCAAGAACGTGAGGCTTCCTTCTTGATTCCGAGTATTCCATTTCTGAGCACACAAGGCAAGCATAATGACAGTAGAAAACTATCCAGACTTCACCGAAACCATAAATGCATCAACAATTAAAAATATATTTTGATCGCTGCAGCAAAACTAACCTGAAAAAGACCCAGATCTGCTGGATCTAAGCTGGGATCTGCTCCTGCTGGTAGGAAGCATCTGAGAAAGGTCCTTCATGAATATCAATAGAAAAGTGGAATGCTTGCTCTGCTCAGTTCAATGATTCCCTTTGGCTGCATATCTTGGTGCAATTGATAATTTTTTTTATAAACAATGATTGGTTTGAAAATAAAAACAGACAACAAAACCAATGGAAAAGCCAGACATTGATAAATCCACTCGAACCCCTTAAACGCATTCCAGAAAGCAAGGAAAGAACACCTTTCGAAGCATTCATACTACATCATTCCGGGTCTGAAATTTTGGCGAAAACACAGAAATTCAAAAGAAGAAGAAGAAGAAGAAGAAGTGAAGACCATGGCTCAAAATCCAAGCTCCAAGTTTCAGTTTTTAGTCCTTCAGCGAGAATCACATGCCGATTCAGAGCGACTGAAGCAGGAGAGAATGTTAAATGCGCCGCAAAATATGTGTTTTTGATTATGAGGAAAAAAATCAGAATAATAAATTGAATCAGAATGATGAAAGCTTGAAAGAAGATACTCATTAATAACAAAATATTTAAATACTTTTGTTATTGTCTGTTTTAAATTTTTTGAACCGGATCTATTCATACTCAATAGGTACGTAGTTCCTCAATCTGTGGGTTTGGTTCTAAACTGATTGTTGGTCAAGTTTTTAATCATGTTAAAAAGAAAGACTCATTATTCGTGAAAAATTCATCTTTCGTTCGTTGAGTAGCTCAGGTTTAAGTTGTACGTTGAATAAGCAAGTGGAACAGTAATAAATTTTTTAAGCTTGAATTATAAATGAGTTGAAAATGAAGAACCCTTTATCAAATAATGTTCGACTTCTTTTTTGCTTGAAATAACAAAATTATATATATTATTTATAAAATTATATACATATATATACATATATAATATATATATATATATATATAACTAATTTTAAATAACAACAGTGATGTGATCATCTGATTCTGCGTCTTTTATTGTATTATAAAGAAGTGTCACAAGTTTGAATCTCATTTTACATTTGTTTGTTCTAATTACAAAGTCAATTTCAAGCAAAACATGACCTGAGCACAAACAAAAATATGCAAATCATCATGAGTAAATTTCTTACACGAGGTAATTTCAAACAAAATTAGTTTTAAACGAGCCAAATCTAAGCTCACGCTTGTTTACAACCCTTATGTGGCATTGACAGCAAGTCTGGGCCCTCGACAGATTAAAGGGTTTATTGATGTGGAGTTGGCACCTACATGGATCTCATCTAATTCGATGTCAAAAGCTAGCCCCTAGACTGACTCCATGAGTCAGTTTACTTGTTTCGCTTGACCTATCAAATTTTTTGGTGTACATATATTAATGGATAGAAAATAATATATAGTTATTACCCAGACAGTTTTTTCAAGCTTACATAATAATACAGCTTTAATTTTAGTGACACGTGTCCGTTCATTTAAAATTTTAAATTTTAAATTTTATTTAAATTTGGAAATGTCTTCCTATGGCTAATAATTTCTGTGGGCATCCCATTGAAAGAATTTGAAGCGTCTATAAATAAAAGTTATTAATCTTAATTAAGAAAAAAATCACACGGCACTAAAAATAGATGTATCATTTTATTTCCTTAGTAAATTTATTTATAAAAAAACATTATATTTATGAGCAACATGCGCCAAGTAACTTAACCCACAATCACGGGAGGATGTGCAACACGTGTGTATATATATATATATATATATATGAGTAACATGCACCAAGTAATTTAGCCCTCAATCACGGGAGGATGTGCAACATGTGTCGCCAAGTAATTTAGGGCACGTTTGGGGCAGCTTATTTAATGCGGCGGCGTTTTGAAAATACACCTATTTAGGTAAACTGCGTTTTGGCAGCTTGTGCATTTTTAAAATGTTGAAAATAGCGTTTTTCACGCCGCACCTATCTAGGTGTGGTGGCAAGTTTCTGGTTGTGGTCCTGTTTTTCCATAAAAAAAAAAAATTTTTAATAGCTACCCTACTTAGTTTATCAGCATATTATTTTTAATCAGCTTATCAGTCAAGGTATAACTGCGTCGCCAAAAAAGCTCATTGTTCGTGGTCTTCGGCTCTGTTTGGCGCAGTCGTAGCTTCTTAGCTTTTCAGCTGCAGCTGCGTTGCCCCAGAAAGCAGCTGTGGGGAAGCAGCTGCGGGGAAGCTGGCTGTCTGTTTAGTGCAGCTACGTGAAACCAGCTATCGGGCAGTTGTTTATGAAAAAAAAGACCATACTACCCCTATTTGGTAAAATTGTTTAAAAGAATAATATAACAACCATCTGTTTATGAATAAGTGTTTATGATCTGTTTATGAATAAGAACTTTGTATTTACATATCTAACACATAAACTGAAAAAAAAGACCCATATGCAACACAATCTTATGCATTTACATATCTAACACATAAACTTTGAATCCAAGTACTTGATGTACATCACGAGAATCACTACACTGATCCAATAAGAAATACTTATAGAAAGCGCAGCCCCAACATTGCCCAATACAGTTTTTAACACCATGGCCCAACACAAAGGAATGTGGATGCAAAGCGTTGTGAATGAGCTCAAAAGCATAGGAAGAGTTAAGCTCTGAGATTGAAAAAACTTCATAAGAGGCTGAGCAGTACCATAGGCAAAGAGGGCAGGGATCATCCATGCTATATATTTGCCCGCCTCTTGGGATATTTAGGGGATCCTGACCTATGAGTGAGAGAAGCTTCCCCGTATAAATCCAAAGGAGAGAAATTAGAAGGCAGACTATTATGAGTGATAGAATAGCTCTGTATGTGTGGATTCCAAGCTTTTTGTATCGTTTTGCTCCATAAGCTTGCCCACAAAGAGTTTCCAAACCACTAGCCATTCCTAGCTGCCAATTTGGTTAAAAAAAATCATAGAAAGCAATTGCTGATGCAGGAAAATGAAAAGTTATGTTTTTTTTTTCTTCACTTAATGTGAACAGATGCATGAAAATGAATAAGTTATGTTTATTTTCACAATTTTCCATTTTATTTGAAACTTAATGTAACGTTCCAAGCTTTCCTCTTATGCAAGGAGATCATAAACTAGAGTTCGTACGGTTTGGTTCGCGCGTTTCACCGGCTTATCTGAAATTGTGTTTGGGTTTTTATACTAAACGCAGGCTGGGGGTCGACGCCAGCGGCCGGCCCCCGGGCCGGGGTCGAGTTATGATCAGACAAGTCCCAGCCACTCTTCTTTTATATTCAACAAACAATTCATTGCTTTTATAAGCAGAAGATGGCAATCAAATAGATACAAGATACATGAATAAATCTTTGCTCTTAGGGGAGGGGGATGAAGGGGGCGAACACGGTTCGGTGTCCGAAGCAGATATTTGCTTAGGGGAGGGGTATTATCGGCGTAAGCGCGAAAGCTCCCCACGAACGTTGGGACGCAGGGTGCTCTCCGCGGCCCGCTTTCAGCTGGAATCGCGTCTCGCTGCGAGCAGGACGCCGCGCCAAAACACGACAAATTGCAGGGCCAGGCCGCGAAGCGCTCTTGTCGCGGTCCCAAACGGGCCCTTCGTCTCATTTAAAAATTTTTAAGCTCTAATTATAACGAACATGAATAAATCTTTGCTCTTATTCATCTAATTTTAGCTCGAAAAGAATCATATAATCATTTATAATATATATATATATAAATTTATATCTAACGTTAAATCATAATAACTTATATGATTTTGTGATTATTGGTCTTCTTTTGCATAAAATTATTTCAGGTTTGAATCCAACATTCTATATCTATTTTTTTCAATTAATCTTAAAAAGTCAACTTCGAGTCCAACACAAACAAGAATCTTTAAATCAGGCCGAACACGAACATATTATTCATGAGTAAATTTCAAACACGAGCAATTTTGAAAGAACCGAACATGAGCCAAGCCTGAACCCGCTTAAGCTCTCCTCTTTTACAACCCTATTTATAACTAAAAAAATTTTTAGAGTTGTGTGGAATATCTTGAAATAGTCCATCATTTATATGGTCATTTCCGGTCTTTAAAATGAAACATTCACATAATTGTTTTTAAATAATTATATTCATAGCATTTGAAAAGTTGAAATTTACAAAATTAACACCCATATCCTTTTTTTTTTAAAATTTATATTAGTGCATTTACATGTGCCACAATCAAATATTTAGGAATTTCATTAAAATGATATAAAATAATCCATAAATAAATTTAAAAAATGAATATAAAATAATCTATAAATAAAAATGTAATTATGACTGCGTGATTGCGTTCTTAATTAAAGATTTTACTTGTTACAGAAGGGGAAAACTTTGAGTTAAATAAATTTGCAAAATTATTCCTTCACTTTCCCTATCTTTTTATTTTATTGTAAAAATGCATATATATCATAAAAAATATGCATATTTATAAATCAGACACTCAGTACGAAATATCAACTATTGAACTATGCATTTGAGGTTTTTATAATCTTATTGCTTGGCATTTGATAAAAATAAAAAAAATAAGGGTTTATGATTTTCTTGCGAATTTCAAAATTATGGTGTATGTTTTTTTGAATAAAATAGGTGGATGCCCGTTTTTGTAAATATGCAATTGTTAGTTGTTAAGGAAAATAATACTATAGATTATCATTTTTTAATTGCATTGGTTTTGATCTGAGGGAGAAAATTTGCGACACTAGAGTAATATATTATCGTCTTAATATTATACGAAGATTCAACACATACTCTGAAGAAATAGAACAACTGAAAGTTTTTTACGTGGAAAACTCGTAAAAAGAAAAAATCACGGGAATTGATCCAGTCGAAGAGATTCATTATAAACTAAATATTACAATTAACACCCCTTATCTCATAGGTGGAAAAGGGTTACAAAGTCTCTTGAATTACAATGTTGATGCGCGAAGGAACTTGTCACAAGAAATTGGCGGCGACCGATGATGATCGGCGGTGAACGACAAGTGGTGGTCAGCAGTGGTTATCAGAGGCAGAAGTGATGCTAGAGTTCAGCTATTTCTCAAAGTGTCAAGCTCTTCTTCAGGCCTCAAGGTCCTTCCTCCCACTCACAAGAGAATGGTGCGGCTCTATCTATAGAGTTTCGAGTGCAATTAATGTAGGAATATGAACTAATTTGATCGGATGGTTCAGAGAGCTTCCATTGATCAAACGGCGTTTGATAGACATTTGAGGGCTTTTATAATGTAGTAATTGAGCGATCTTGAGCTCGTTGGATTCGTCTTATCAAAACACTCAATTCAATCATGAGCTCATGAGATTTAACGTTCGTTTGACCTGCCAAATATGAGTGGAAAACTTTCAACAGTGGTTTAATGGCTTGATATGAGCTTGATTTGACTTGGATTAAACCAAGTTTGTTATCACAATACTCACATCGCCAAATCAATTAGTTTGACTGTAAATTTGCTAAAATCAAATTTCCGGATGAATTTTTATCCAGATTTGAACATTTCTTACTCAAAAGCTTGTCTCAAGATTCATGTCATGCCACTAGATTCATACCAGATGATAAAATTTCTTGAAGGCGTATCATTTTAAAGCACAAAATATTATGGATGTAAATATGAAAGTTCGGACGTCACATATGTAAATGCATAAGAATTGTGTCCTACACATGTAAATTTCCCAAAAAAAAAAAAAATGCCAAAGCATAAATTCGATGTAGGAGACATTCAATTCTAAGACCTAAGCAATAATCTTTAAAATCTATAACAACTATTAGTTAACACCCATAATAAAATGATTACAAATTAAAGCAACATTTAGATTATAAAATTGCACATTTATTCATATTTGTATAGTTTTAATAACATCAACAATTTTTGAATTATTTTTTAATAAAATTTAAATAACTCACTCTCATCAAAAGCACTCTAAATACGATATATATAAAAGTACGTAAACTGAACCTTTTTCTCTCATTATAATTTTTATCTGGTGTCTTACTATAGCATTTTTACTAGAGCAAAAAATGATTAGAATATCTAAAACATAAACTAATTATGATTTTATATTGGTGAACATTATATAAATCATAGTGTTCATAATGATTTTATCATTGTGTGTGCGTGTTAGTTGTGCTTGAAATATCTCATAGACCATAGTTAAGTTAGCTTAACCAAACCTGTTAAGCTAAGTAGTTGACTGAGTGGGAAGAAAGGAATTGATGAACTCCGTTGAAGCTAGGGCTGTCAAAAAAACTCGTTGTTCGCGAACAGTTCGTGTTCGGTTCGTCAATGAGTTCGTGTTCGATTCGTTCAATTAGTAAATGAGACGAACATGAACATTTTTTTTCGTTCGGTTAGTTAAACGAACCAAACATGAACATTGATGCGTTCGTTCGTGTTTGAATCGTTATTGTTTGAAATATAAAATAATTTAAAATAATTATATATAAAAATTTATGATATTTTAAAAAATTAAATTTTATAAATTATAATATATAATAAATTAATAATAATAATATTATATTAATATACTATATTAGTAATATATTAGTATTTATATTTATATAATATAAGTTATATAATTAATATAATATATTATTTATATATATTAATATTAAGGATGTCAAACAGGTCGTCGTTCGCGAACAACTCGTGTTCGGCTCGTTCGTTAAGAAACGAACGCGAACAGTGACTTCACGAACAATTTCAAACACGAGTTTATTTCAAACAAACTAAATTTCAAACGAACCGAACACAAACACATGTTATGTTCGTTCGTGTTCGGTTCGTTTACACCCCTAATTGAAGCGCATCAAACTAGTCATCAAGACCATTATGAATTTGCCAATGAATTTATGAGATCATAATAAACTTGTCAAAGTGCTTCAAGCTAAAAATCAATAGAGACTAATTGGCTCTATATAAAAAACCAACTTGCTTGAGCACAAAAGCTAATTGCTAGAATCTTAGGGAATGTATATAGTATGTTTACTTGTTCCAAAAATATTTAAAATATTAGATGTTTTAAATGTTTTTAAAAAGAAAACTAATTTATTTTTTAAAATAAAAGGTAAAAATATCCCAAAAAAAAAAAAATACTAAACATACATGTTTTTAAATTTTTAAAATAAAGCGAAAAATAAAAAAAATAAAAAAAAAATCAAAGTAATAATGAACCCAAACAAGCCTTGGCAAATCAAAAATGACTTCACCCAACATTGACTTTAATTTAAAAATCTATTATTATTTTTCATATATTATTATTGCATATCTTATGTATACTTACAATAACATATTTTGTAGTCTTGTTATGTACTTTTTTACAAGATTGTGAAAGTCAAAAGGGACATCAATAAAGAAGAAAGAAATGTTTAATATTCATTGGTTCGACCGAAGTTATTGGGGGTTGAACCGGATAACGTAATAAATATAAAAATTAACTGAATATCATAATTAACATAATAATGATATATTACATGCAAATACTAACTAAAAAGTGATCAAAATTACATTATAAAATCTAAAACACATAAAACTATATTCAATAATTTTAAATATAAAAATATTTAATATTTGAATGACTAATCAAATATTTGTAGCGAAAAAAAGATGTAGATCTTTCTCTGAAATCTTGTCTTTAGTATTTCCTTCCATCATGATTTGATAATCAAAAAGTAAAATGTAGATCAGAGAAAATTAAAATTAATTAAAAACCTGACGAAACTTGAAAGACATAACCACAACCTTTTCTCTACATACCTCTTATAATATCAAATGTCACTATCCAATGAGAAGGATAAAGCAAAACATTACATTCCTCTAAAGCACTGCTTCAATTTTAATCACACAACTTTATCTATATAATAAATAAAATAAACTAAAGTATATATTAACTTTATGTAGAAAATAACAATGATCACCCCAAACATTCATTAGAGTTTTAAATAAAAATATAAAATAACTATCATTTTCCTTTGTTCTATCATATCATTCATGGAAAAGAAGGTAATGCGGTCTAAAAAAAAGGTTAATAAAAGTAATAGGTAACATTCAAACATGTAACCTAATAGTGACACAGTACACCCTTAATCATTATGTCGCGGATAAATATTCTACATTGTTAATGTTATTATATTATTTATTCAAAAAATTGGTTCCAACATGCTAAAGAGTGCAATGAATGTGGATTTGTGTTGGACTCGAGCTACTTAAAGGCCGAGACTTTTTCAAAAAAAGATGATTAAGATGGAAGAATAAATTAAAAAGTGGATTCAGGGAATATTGTAAATTGTTTCTAAATTTACTCCAAGGGTTGCAATTCGTTAATTTATTTTGCAAATACATAATCTAGAGAAATAGCCGGGACAACCCTCAGCAAAATTTAAAATTTCACACTTGCATTCTTATAAACGAAAGTAGGATCCAACAAATCACATGGCATGCTTCAAGTTGGCTGCGTATTGGACATTAATGATATAAAAAAAAAATGTTTACTCCTTTGCACAGTATTTAAAAAAAGCACCACTTATATGAGTACAAAAAATTTCACCATGTGCATATAAATTTTGTGGGGTACAAGTGACTCCTAATCAACAACAACAAACCTTTATGGAGGTCGGTTACATGAATCCTTTTCTCTATTATATTTTATTGAGTGTCATATTTTCACCTAATTCAAATAAGTTAAGATCATTTTTTTATATAGTATGCCCACCTTTTTTTTTAAAATGAGTCTAATTTGAGACATCTACTTTACTTACCCAACGTTTAATTTGACCAAACCATCTAAAATGACTCTTTCTAATCTTGTCTGTCACTGGAACAACCCCAACCCTTTCACAGATATATTCGCTTTGCATTTTATCTCTAAGTGTAAAGCTACTCATCCACCTAAGCACTCATCTCAGCAAAACTTAGCTTAGTCTTATGCTTTTCTTTCATAGGCCAACATTCTACACCATAAAGCATTGTAAGTCTCGTCAACATCTTAGAAAATTTTCCTTTTAAGTCCAAACAGTGCTTTCCTATCACACAATAGACCCGATACATCCTCCACTTTAACCATCCAGCTTGAATTATACTAATAACATCCTTCATCTAAATCCTTATCATTTTGACCAATAAACCTGAGATTTCTCATCACCCAATTCAAAAATACCCAATTTATATGCTGGTGATTTCCATAACGCTAACCGGACGATTGAGAGGCATTTCATTGATCATGTGATAATTTTTGAATATTTAAATATTTAAATGATATCAAAATTGGATAATTTTAGACTAAGATTCTTCTCATTGAGTCACTAGATTTAACCAAGTATAAAAATTTGAATGTCAATGTCCTCCATTTAATATCCCAAAGTTTGCTATTAAGCTTCAGGTGCTTGATATGAGCACATTTAGCTTTGAAATGGATTTTTTTTTTTTTATCATTTGATTCATCTCACTTGACATCTCACTTGAACATTCAATTTCATTATAAATTTGCTAAAATCAGAATATACATGACCAATAATTTGTATTTTGGAAGTTAAACTTTATACTCCAAGCTCACCAATCCAAAATTAAAAGAAAAAAAATAAAAAAGACAGCAGCACGAATTCTTATGCAGATAACAGCTGTAGGCCATTCAGCAGAGAAATGAAACGACACTGTTTTAAGTTTGTGACACTTTGCAAGTTGCTTAGATACGGAACACCATTGGCAGTTAAACCATTGCCAGTTAAAAACAAAGTTAATAGACCTTTTTTTTTCGAAACATTTGAGCAAATCTACACAAATATGCAAAATGTACGGGCATAGTATATTCAAGGTCTTGAACT
Source organism: Phalaenopsis equestris (assembly GCF_001263595.1). Taxonomy (NCBI): domain Eukaryota; kingdom Viridiplantae; phylum Streptophyta; class Magnoliopsida; order Asparagales; family Orchidaceae; genus Phalaenopsis; species Phalaenopsis equestris. Next base: position 49,987,430 of record NW_018164444.1, on the reverse strand, counting down.
AAAGTCAGGACCACTTTGATTGATAGTCTAAGCTCTTGATCAACATGCTTGGTATATGTTTATTGTTTATTGGGCCATTCAATGCAGACAAGTTCAACCGAATAAAGACAATTTTCTTAAAAAGGTAAAGGAAAGCAGATAAGAAGCATTCAATGAAAATGACAACGGAGTATGGAGATTACTCGATGCAGGCATACTCAAAGAAGAGCAGGAAACAGAGAGAGAGCCAGAGCATTAGAAAGTTCAAGAACATATTTGTAAATTTTTTAAAAGTGGAATTGTTTATTATAAAAATAAGAAACAAAAATAACTATTAAGTCTTTAAATTAGGACATTCGCATCGCTAGCACACAATTATTGTCTATTTACATGTCTCACACCTAAACTTTCATATTTACACAACGTTTTGGTGCTTTAAATCAATGCATGAAAAAGTGTACTTCACTTTCGAAAAGAAATAATCATGCTTTTTTTTTTCTGTGATAACAAACATTTGAGTGCTGTGTAAATAAATAAGTTTAGGTATGAGATATGCAATACAATTGTGTGCTATGCATGTAAATACGCTTAAATAATAATAATGAACTGAAGTATATCTTGAGAAAATCACTGAATCTAAACCTCTAAGAAATTCACTGAAATCTAAACCTCTACCCTCTCGCTCCTTTAGGCTTATTCATTTCTGAAGTAAACTTTGATCCAATAGTAGCAAACTAAGATGACCTACGTAGGAAGTGGAATTGCTGGATAGTACTAGATTAACTAGTTTTAAAAGACTAACTCTAAAAAGAAAACAAAACCATGCTCTCATGCAAAAGTAATGAAGCCTCTAAATAAAGATTCTAATAGAATAATTACACCAGCAAGTCCACGCATAAAAGTACCTTTTTTGACAGTTTCAAGTCTTAAAACTGCAGAAACGATCGGTCTCCAGGATCAAACCTGTATAGTTCAGGACACTAATAAATTTACTGGAGTTCCCATGCAGAGCGAACAAAATAAAGCTCCCCGGAAGAAGAAACCTCCCGGTAACTCCCCACAGTTTCTAAAGCTTACATGTTAGACGAGACCAAATTCAGAAAAGAGACAAGGTGAAACTGATATCTGCTCGTTAAAGAACGAACAATTTCGCCTAAACTTCAACAAAAGCTAGCCTCCTTCGAATGACAACGATGATGACGCGGATAATGATGGTGATAAAGGCTTTGCATTCATATATAAACTAGCCCAGGGGGGGTCCTTGCATGATTGATTATGGAGATGCATTATTCGGCCACTTAAAATGGAGATTTTAACCGGGCACTGACGCAGAAGGCATTGGTCCGCTGTTACCTGCATGAGTGCTATATCCAATAACAGGCATAGATTTCTGAGCAAAATCAAGTAACTGTTTACGTTGAAGATCATTTGTGTGGGGAAGGCTGGAACGTAGTAGCTCCACGGGCATTTCCTTGTTAACAGCCCTGTTGACCTCAGAACCCACAAGGTTAGCACCAGGCACCTGAAGAAGCAAAGACTGAATTATACTGTCATATTTACTGAGGCAGTAATTTGCCAGAAGAGTAAAAAATGCATCAAAAGATGCCTGCCACAGAGCTCTACTGGGTATGCTGTATTTATTGGCAGCAAGCGGATCAGTCAATAGGTCAGTTGCTCTCTCAAGGACAGATTTTATGATGATAGAGGCACCATCACCAGCGGTACTTCCAAGTGGTCGAAGGGGTGGCTGCTCCGATGAACAAACTACAGCGGCAAGGCAAGCACTCAGTGCACTGAGATCCATGCCATAAACACAAGAGGAAACAGTCCGAGCAAGATTTATGTTGGTTTCTGCCGCGCTTGCATCCGTGGGCAAGCCTCCAAATAAAAACCTCAGATGGCGGAAGATCGCCATGCAGACTATCCGAGTAAGCTCACCTCCAGGATAAAGAAGCTGGAGGTAGCGTGAGATCAGCTTCCGGCCTTTGGGAAGGGAGACGAGTCTCAGGAACACAAGATCATCCTTTGGACTGAGCCCTACTGAGTGGCCAGCTTTACCAGGGCCAAGAGGGTCAGCAAGTTGAAGGGAGGCTGCAAGACCTTCCAGAAGTACCTGTCGCCTCCTCTTGAGTTGAGAGCCACCATCTTGAGCTTGGCCGAACTTTAAAAGCCGGTCAATGTCATCCACATCGAGGAGAAGACAAAGACCATCCTCAATGGTGATTCTTGCAGCCAACATAGTTTCTTGCTCAAGAGGCTTCACAGAAGATTTCTGTTCAACGCTTCCATCACCCAGAACAGATGGTGGGTCAACTTCAAGTAGAGGGCGAGGCCTACGGATGGAAGAAAATGAAATCCTGCCAAGTGCATCAACTTGAAGATACGCAGGTTTCTCACTACTAGAACGGGTGCGAGAATGTACATCTCTGATGAATGATGGACAGAACTGGTGCTTCAACCTCGAACCAGAAGTTTTCTTTGCCAAACAGGCTTGGTGGTAGTAGTCATCTATGTAAGGGTCATGGCTATGCGTAGCAGCATGCTGCATCCTCAAAATGCTTTCTATTTCTTCCGAAGACATATATTTTGATTTAAACTGCAATGACCCGCTGTCACTCTTCAAACTTCCAGTGTCAGCAGACTGTTGAGAACATCGCATGATTTGTCTTCCTTTATGTGAAGTTCTTGGCCTATGGTCTCTGAACTCTGGCATTGAAATGCCAGGAATTGCATCAAAATTGTTTGTCATATAAGAGGACGGTAGGTGACTAAAATGCTGAGCCTGCAACTGTGAAAAAGAGGGTAGAGATGGTTTGATATGTAGCCGCTGCTGGTGCTGATGTGGAAAAAGTTGCGTAGTCATCAAACCATTTGGATTAGGCAACTGTTGTTGCAACAAACCCAGTAGGGGACTGTGGCTTTCTCCGGCGAAAAGGGAAGGATCATTCATCCATTGACTCTGTGGCCTGTTATTAGCTGGAAGAGCTGGAGTAAACTGGGCAATGTTTCCGGCGTATGGCAAACCACGAAGCAGTCCTGACATATGAAGCTGAGAAGCAGAAAAGGGTGAGAGATTAGGTGCTGACAAAGGCAGCCGAGTTCCTGTAATAAGAGATGTTATATCTGGTTGATGTGGTAAAGCTTGTGATTGACCACCAGGAAGATGGTAGGATTTGTAAGATGACTTGGGTACAAGAATAGGGCCACTCATATGGTGCTGCTCCAGTGGTTGCTCCGGGTATGAGGATGCTCTGTACAAAGAAGATGTGTAGGACGACTTGGGTAGGATAGGAGCACTCGTATGCTGTTCCTGCAGGGGTTGCTCCGGGTAAGATGATGTTCTGTACAATGACCTTGATTCAGAATGCCGTGCTGGAGATGAGTGTGGCTGTGACCACCATCTCTTGCCTTCTTGAACACTTTCAGCATGTAATATTTGCTGATCCAACCAGTTTGAAAAGTCTGGTTCCTGTGTCCAGTCCACAGTTGAAGAACCTAAGAGTAGCAAAATATTTTTCAGCTCATTAAAACACAAAAGTCATTATACAACATAAAAATTTGAAAGAAGGCTCTTATAAAGAATTAAAATGAAAGAAAAAATCATGTAACATAAAATTTGACAATATTTAAAAAATGGACTATAAACAATATACCATTTGAAAAGTGACAATAAATTCAATAAACAAACTATTTTAGACTTTAAGTGGTTTATTTTATAGAACCATTAGCTCATGCAAAATTGCTTCTTTATTGGAATTTGAAGGACACTAATTGGAATTTAAAAACCACTAGAAGTCGTTCAAAAAAATTTTTTTGCAGTGTTTGAATAACAGAAGGCATTTATAGACCAAACTTAACAAAAGGAGACCACTGTTATGAATGAGTACATCATTATTGGAACACGTAGAAATATTTACATAAAGTTTCATCAAGACTGGAGAAGGTCCAACTGTTTTAAAAAGCAATTCTAAATGAATGACGAACTAATTATGCATGGTTCAAATAATTTCTAAATAGCTTTCAGACTTATCTTTTCTAATAATTAGGGCTGGAGAGCTTCAAGTGTAAAATATGCAATGCATAGACTCTTTTTGATTATATACAATTGACGCATTTCTAAAAAACTCATATGAAAATATATATAATGCCTGTCTGTTATATAAAGATTCTTAAAGATTTTTCATATAATAACTATCTCCTGATGTCTGAAGAAGCCATAGTATTGACTTTAAGTAATGGCTTGTTACCCTCAAGTCAAGTCCGTTAACAAAGTTAAGTACATCTTGTGAATTCTAATGCCCTTAGCATGAAAATCCCAAATGGCGCCAAAGGCATTCTAAAGCATTTTAAAAAAAAAATGAAAAAATTGAACTTCAATAAATATTAAAAGAGTATGCAACGGTGTTACGTTTATCAAAACATGAAAATAGAACAAGTTTCATCAGAGGAAACCATCTGTGTTTATTCTTAACTTTCTGCCTGGACACACAAGCATCATAACTTTAAATTATACATTCAGGGCGCTTATATAGCATAATTATTTCACCAGAGAATGGGCATTCCATATAATAATCCAATGGAATTACACTCAATCTATCAAATGAGAGTATATACAGATTTTGAATCAAACGACACAATTCGCGCTCAAGTAACTCAGGCAATTCATCTAAGCTATACTACCTATATAAAACCCAATAGAAAATGATTTTTACCTTGCTGAGCATGATGATCAATTTCTCATAAGCATCATACTGTTTCATTCATATAAAATTAACTCTACATTTACAAAGATCATACAGCATTATTCCAACTAACATTTGGCAAAGCTCTGGAGCGTGTTTAAAAATTCGTAAATGGGAAACAAGAAACTCTACTGGAAACTAAAAAATTGACACGAGAAACAGAAACTGCAACAAAATTCAGATAGTTGCATTGTAATTCTTCCTCAAGTGCTTTCTTGTTAAAAGTGCTTTCTTGTTAAAAGCTAAGAAGCATAAAATCAATCATAAATATGCTGAACACTTGAACTCAAAAGTATTACTCACTTTCTCTTGAAAATGACCCTCCTCTATCACCAATAACTCCTGCATTCCTTGGTTCACTAATAGTTCTGTTTATCTGAAAACAGAAAAGTAAACAATTAACTAATTAGAGAAAGACATTGACAATGCAGATAAAACTCAGTCTTAAGAGAGAGCATAATTAAGATGGCAAACAACAATATTGCATGACAGCACATGTAGAAAGATAACTGGTAGGATATCCGATTCAACACCACATTACATAACATATACAATGCATAAACTACAAAAACTCACATAAACATTAATTAAAGTTTGCATGTACATGTACCAGCATTATAAAAATCAATGCTTAACATTTAAGAATCAGAAACGAAATCAATCAGAGAGACCCTTTCCAGCATTCAAGTATCAAATTCAACACAGGCTAGAGACAACCAATGTCCTGCACACGAGGCTCTAGAAAATACTAGTTTGGGAGGGGCATTAATGCATGCCTTAAACTTCACTGTAAATAGGTGGTTTCCATGTTTAAAATATGTGATCTCCAAGTTACCAATGGAAACAAGACCCTGCAGTTACAATAGAATCGACCTTGTCACGATCCGGCCCAGAACACTCGCAGCCTTCTTCCTTTAGAAGGTGCTCGACATCGAAAGTTTCTTCCTCCAACGTCTCTTCACATGAGCACTGCGAACGCTTCTTCTTTCTCCTTCAACATCTCCTTCTCCTTCCTCTTTCTTTTCACGAGCATACATTGTCAATGACACGACAACCCTACTTCCTCTTCAGTCTCGACTCGATGATAAGAATGAAGAGACATGTTTCTCCAAACGGCTGCACCTATTATTATCATTTACTTATTTATTATTATTTTCTTATTTTTAATTATTTAATTTATGTTAGTACAATCTCCCCTTCTTAAAAAATTTCATCCTCAAAATTTGAAAATAAACATAAGAGTAACATATCTCAAGAGAGAAGTTGAGGATATCTTTCTTGCATCTCAGAGACCTTCTCCAAAATAGCAATCTTCACAAAAGGGATGTCTTTGTTCCGCGGTTCCGCGACATCTTCACATCATAATCTATAATTCATTCAAGCTATCACCAGCTAAGGACCAAAAAAAAAAGACGTAGCTAAGACCTATTTCAAAATCATATATGGGCGCTATGAATTAGTGGTGATGTCATTTGGACTGACAAATGCTCCAGTAGTTTTCATGAACCTAATGAACGGGGCCTTCAGGCAGTTTCTGGATATTTTTTGTGATCGTCTTTATAGATGATATTCTGGTGTATTCGATGGATGAAATCAGTCATGCATATCATTTACATTACGTGTTACAGATTTTGAAGGAGAATAAACCTTATGCCAAATTTTTTAAATGTGAATTTTAGCTTAAAAGTCTTGCTTTTCTTGGGCACATTATTAGTGAAGATGGCATATCTATTGATTAGAATAAGATTAAGGCGATTGTAGATTGGCCAAGGTCTATTACTGTCACTAAGGTCAAGAGTCTTTGAGGTCTGGTTGGTTATTAAAGAAGTTCTTGAGGGATTTCCACAGATTTTTATGTCACTATCAAGATTGACTCAAACTACAGTGAAGTTTGATTGGTCAGATCGTTATGATTTTAGGCATGGATTGGATGTCTGAATACTGTCACTTTTTGACTGCAATAAAGAATGCCAGAATAAACGTCCTGTGAAGGCAGATGTTGTTGCAGATGAGTTGAGTAGAAAAACTTCAGGTAATTTGATTATTTTCACCGTAGGAGCAGGTAATTAAAGATATGGAGAACTTGAAGTTGACTATTGTTGATTATGGTGATGATAATATGGCTCAATTATATTTGTTGACGATGCAAACAACTTTAAATGACAGAATTGAAGATTGTTTAGCCAGAGATAACAATATTCAAAAAGTTTTGGAGCAGGTTCAGGCAGGCAATTTATAGAGATGTAATAATAGATCATAATGGTTTATTGAGATATAAAGATAAGAGTTTCAAATGATGATCTGAGGAAGAAAATTCTAGAGGAAGCACATCCATCCACATAAACTAAAAACCCAATGAGCAATAAAATGTATTAGGATCTCAAAGAAGCATTTTCGTGGCAAGGGTTGAAGAGAAGTGTGGCAAAGTTTTTGGCCAAGTGTAATTCATGTCAGCTAGTGAAGGAAGAGTATCAGTGTCCTAGAGGTCAGTTACAGCCTTTTTGTCGATTCCAAAGTGGAAATGGGAGGAGATTGCGATGAATTTGGTTATTGGTTTGCCAAGATCACATCAGAATAATGATGCTATATGAGTAATTGTCGACAGATAGACTAAGTATGTCTATTTCTTGCTTACTAGACAGACATATCAAGTTAAGCATTTAGCCAAATTATATGTGAATCAAATTATGAGGTTGCATGGAGTGTCGAAGTCTATTGTCTCTAACAGAGATGACAGGTTTACTTCCAAATTATGGAAGAAGGATCAAGAAGCTTTCGACATTCGACTGACTTCTAGTACATCATTTCACCCTAAGATAGATGATCAGACAAAAAAGACTATTCATACCTTGAAGGATTTACTAAAGTTATGTGTTCTTGTCTTTGGTGAAGGTTGGGAATCACATATACCTTTAGTAGAGTTTTGCTTATAATAAATGCTGCCAAGCTAGCATGGTGATGGCTCCATATGAAACCTTGTATGGAAGTGCAGGACACTTTATATGTTAGTCTGAGATGTCTTTTGATTACGATGTTTCTGGATGGTTAAATTTTTATTGCATTTATTGAATTCGTAGCTCTTTTATACATATTGGAAGTTTCATAAATTTTGAAAACTAAAATGAAATGTTAATGTCGTCCGGCAGCAATTCCCGCCTTAGTTAATTCTAAGTGCAGAGCTGGGTGTTAACTGACCTAATCATTGCTCTAAGTCCATATTCAATCAGCTAGAAATGTCATGTAAAACTATTTTTCTCTTTCGCAATACATTGCAAGTGCCAACTTACCCACTAATTAAAAACAGATAAAAAGTGTAAACTTGTAAAAATAATAGAAGTGTCTTTAGAACTAGAAAGTGTTATATAAGGGAGACATGATTTCATCCATTCATAATTGAGAATATTCTCCTCAACATTAGTTTAATTTTTGTATTGTCTCATATGGTTATATACAGGCTTCTATATTCAGTCAAAAAAATAGATTTTTTAATAACACTATATCAAAGTGAGGCTAACCTTGTCCTAGTTGTGCCCACCTCACAATCTCATCACTCTTACCCTGGCTACTTACACTCTCATGTGCATCTCCCAATCGCAACCCACTCACTCATATGCCACATCTCTCTTGCATCCCTATTAAACACATAGGCACATGAATCCACCCACGGATTTTCTTGCACACAATAACAATAACAATAACAATAACAACAACTCCTTGTCTACACTCGTGTGGCCGCTACCAACCTCGCTAGCATGCCCATTCCCAACTCTAGTTCGCATGTTTTCTCATAAAATTGCACTTACCTACAACATGACTACCCCATGACTCCCAATGTCCATAATCTGATTTTTTTTTTCTTCAATTTCCCCCTTCCTCTATTCCAAAAGAAACCATTGCTTCTCACTCCAATTTTAAAGTAAAATCTTTACTATTGATATATAAAATTCACTGGTTGGTACTAATGGTCTCCCAGGGTCAAGGGTGCTTTGCTTCCTTTTTTTTCTCAAAGAAGGAAAATAAAATATATTGATGCATCTCCTTTAAATAACATCAACATCAAATTCTCAAAAAGCAAGAACCTAACTAACATAGTCTTACACCGTCCAATGCTCCAAATGTTGTGTTTCAGAATTCCGCCAAAAATGTGTGGAAGTTTCTTTGATCCATATAATTTTAGAAAAATGATATCTCACATATCTAAACTTTTTATCAAAAATTATCATCTCCTCAACAAAATAACGAGTAGATCCGGAAATATCACAGCACACTAAGAAGGAAATGCAAAAATTTACTTTTCTGCCACTCCTTTTTCTATGGATCCAACCATTTGAAAAAAAATATAATAAAGAATTCCTTGAGCCAAACTTAACCCCAGCTTGCATTCTTCCATATTGGGTGTACAATCATATTTGATGATAGATTCCATTGTTGGTAATATCACAACTATCCCACATGTTCTTGATTTCACAAAGCTCTGCACTTTACCAGCAACTCACCAATCTTCCTAGATCACTAACTCTAATGATGGCAAGGGAAATTGTGGTTGCGGTGAATATCTTTCTCTCATGCCCTCATTATAGCTACACCAACCATCGTCCAAAATGAAGGGAGAAATTAATTATCCCTATACTGCTCATCGTGCTTTTACAACCAAATCAATCACGCCTACTCCTAGTGCATTATCCTCAAGATCAGTTACTCTCTTAAAAAGACCAAGATGAACAGATTCAACAGTAATGTCTTATGTTGTCTCCACTAAAGAAGCTACTTCTATTGATACGTTTTTAGTTTCAAAATCAAGTGCTTCTTCCCGAATGGCAAGTAGTTGTAAAAACTTTCCATCTCTCCCCATATTTCTTAAGGCATCTCATTGTGCAACATTCAAAAACCTTAGCCCTCAAATATTTTCCGTCCCACAATTTCATGCCAACATATTCCTATTCATTGTATTAACAGAACTAATACTATTCAATAATTTTTGTATACCTCTCATTGTGCCTTATAGGATCTCAGCTCAAAGAAGATAATCGGTGGAAGGATTAATAAATCTAGAAGAGTCAACTATAAAAATTAATTGATCCTGCCCATTTCTTCAATGTTAATTCTTTTCATAAGCAAAGTCGGTCAAGGTAACCTTCACCTATAAAACGTTGTGATTCTATCTTTAATGCTTCGCCTTTACCCACACACAATTATCATTCCCACTGAGCTAGATATATACGACCACGTATCTTTCTAACTTCTACTACTAATCATTGCCCTCTTGCTTTGAGTTAGTTTGCTCAAATATTTAGGCTCCTAAACCTTCCTTTATTCATGAAGGATTCCATTATTTTGCCTAATCATTGCCCTCTTGCTTTGAGTTATTTTGTTCAAATATTTCCTTTATTCATGTAGGATTCCATTATTTTGTCACATTCATTGATGATTATTCGTAGGTTACTAGATTTATTAGCTCAAATGCCCCTTTGATGCGCCTCATGTAATTTAAAATTCTATTAAAACTTGAACTAAATTTTCCACCTTAATCAAAGATTTGAGTATCAATAATGCCATAGAAGCTATGTACTCGTAATTTCACACATTCTCATCTAAAAATTGGTATTGTTCAAACTTTTTTCTCTAAACACTTAAATAAAAAATTGAATATGTAATAATCAAAATATTTTTTATGTTGCAAAGAAATTGATGTTTTATATGAATGTGACACGTCAATTCTGAGATGTTGTCTAGATAATATGTTATTTTGTCAATCATATCCCCTCCCCTCTTTTTGATAATAACTCAACCAATCTCCATTGATTATCCGGTTCAAAAAAATTTTCCCATCACAATATGGAATTTTGGATTTCGTTTTTTTTTGGCTTTATTGCACTCATAAAGATAATCTGCGTTATGATCCTCCTATTTTATGACTATACATATCGGCCAATATTCATGAAAAGACACATTTTACTGATGTATTTCCTTTTCCTCTAAGACATCTTCAACCCTTATTCCTCTTCTTACATAAGCACGCAAGGCCTATTGCCACCCTGCTATAGGTCCATTCTTCGCAATATCAACCTCTCACAACAAAATTACCGCTAATCACGCGTCTTGTTCAATAAAGCATATCTACCAGTTGATGAGCTTTATGACCTACATTTAACAATTGTCCAACAAAAAGGTAAAAATCAACAAGCTACACATAACAATCACCACTATATCTCATTAAATCATTTCCAAATTCCTTCCATCAATTTGTCTTTTCCTTATCATATGTATTTATGAAGACATAAAGAATCACTGTATAATCATTTTATGGAATCATGCTCCAAATGCTAAAATTTGTTCTCTTCTAAGTCATCACAAATGAGATTTGGTCGTTCTCCCTCCTTGGGCTAAACCAATGGGTTATCATTGAGTGTTCGCTATCAATTGGCACTCAACTTGTAAAATTATTCACTCAAGTATACATGGTTGTTCATTTTAGCACCACATAAGATACCTACCTAACTACTCTGGTATGTTTCTTTATAGATAACTATATCAATCACAAATGAACTATGCTTTAATGAAAACGAGTAACGCATTCCTTTATGATAAACTACAAGAGGCAATTTATATCAAGTAAGCACCTGAGAATGTTACCAAAGGGGAAAATCACATATACACCTACTTTAAAAGTCTATTGATGAACCTAAACAGAATACATAAGCTGAGTTTGAGATTTTAAAAAATCTTAGCTGAGATTTGTCTACATGGAATCATTCTATCTTCACCATGCAGACAACATATTTATGGTCACGACATCTTACTTGGTGGAAATGATCATAATAACATCTATGAGGTAAAACACAATTTGCAAAAAAACATTATTAAACAAAAATTTGCGATGAACAAATTACCTAAACAAAGTTGATTTTGCCAATCTAAAAAAATATATATTACAATCTCAAAGAAAATATTTCGATTTTTTTTTGGTCTTCTAGGTTGCAAGCTAATTAACTAGTGAATATAATTAGTGGCAAAATATCTAAATTCAACCATCTCTATTAACGACCAAGTACTTCGTGATTTGTCTCAATCTTGAATACTGTGAAAAGTATGCGAGGGCCGCTACACCGATACCCATGTTTAGTGTCAAATAAGCAAAGATTTTGACATTATCGACGAATTTGAGCAAAGAAGTTAATCCACAAAACTAATATTAAGATAGGATCTTGGAATATAGGAACTCTTAAAGGTAAATTAATGAAATTAGTAGATATTATGGTTCATATGACGCTAAATTGCTTATGCATTCACAATACTAAAAAAGTTGGAAAAAAATGCTAAATGGATTAATACCTTGTGTTTTAAACTTAGGTATTCAGTTATGAGTCGTATTAAAAATGGTGTATGTGTAAATATAGATAAGATTTTGAAACATAATGTTGTATAAATTAATAAAATTTGAGATAAAATTATAACTTTAAAGATTATTATTGATACAGAGATTTTAAATGTTATAAGTATGTATGCCACTTGAGTAAGTTTAGATATAGGTTTAAGAGAAAAATTTTTAAATAACCGAGAAGAATTAATACAAACAATACCTCTTGAAAACAATTTTTTTGTAAAAGACAAACAAAATTATTTTTATGAGTAAACTTCAAGATTTTAAGATTCGAAAAGTTCATGAAAAAACTAATTTTACGTGGGATAAAGTAATAAATACTATTAAACAAGTGGCAAAATATTCACTTGGAGAATAAAAAGAAAATGTTTTATAAATAAAAATAGTTACCAAAGGAATAATAATGTGCAAGAAAATTGGTTTACATGTAAAACATTCGAGAGCCGGGAAAAATATAAGGTGGTCCGTAGGGAGTCTAAGAGAATAACTTATGACGCAAAGAATTCTACTTTTAGTCATCTTTACAATTAATTAGATGCTAAATAGGGTGAAAAAAATGTATAAACTAGCCAAACAAAAGAAAAAGAAAGTAAAGATTTAATTAAGTTTATTAAAGATAAAAATCAAAAATTACTTTTTTAGAGGAAGATATTCAACATAAGTGGGTGAGATATTTTTATAAATTTTTCAATGATGTTTTTGAAAATTCAATCGATCTTAGTGATCTTAATATTGTTAATACAAAAAAAAAATTATTTTTCCTGCCACATTAGTAAAAAAGAAGTTGAGGAGGTTTAAAAGAAACAATGGTGGGAAAATTGTGGGACCCGGTAATATTCCAAAAATTTGGGAGTTTCTTGGCTCACTATATAATTCTAAAAACTAAAAAAAATGTCTGAGTGAAGGGAGTATTTTGGCCCCCATTTTAAGAATAAAGGGGATGATGCACAAGAGGTTTCAAATTATAGAGGAAGTGAGTTAATTTTTCATACATTAAAATTATGGGAGAGAGTAACTGAACATTGATTGAAATGCGATACAAGTATTTCTCACAATCGGCTTTGATTTATGTCAGGAAAGTCTGTTATGGAAGCTATACATTTATTGAGAAATTTAATGGAGAAGTACAAAGAGAGTAAGGAGGATCTACATTTGATTTTTATTGATTTAGAAAAAGCTTACGATAAGGTTCTAAGAGAAATCCTTTGGCGAGTTCTAGAAAAGAAAGGTGTTGATATGACTTATATTCAACTCATCAAAGATATGTATACTAAAGTTGTTATTTGTGTTCGAGCTGGAGGAGAATTAACCAAGTATTTTCCTATTTCAGATGGATTATACCAAGGATTGGCTTTAAGCCAATAATCTTTTGCATTAATTGTGGATGCTCTTAATGGACAATTATATGAGTATGTACCTTTGGTGTATGCTTTTCATTGATAATAATGATCTTGTGAATAAGACAAGAGTGAGTTCAAAAAAAAATTCAATTATAAAGGATGCACCTTGGTGTATGATTTTCATTGATGATATCGTTCTTGTGGGTAAGGCTAGGTAAGGCTGGAGAAAGTTAAAAAAAAAAATGAATTATGGAGGTCCACATTGGAGTTTAGGGGCCATCATTTGAGTAGATCTAAAACTAAATACATGGAATGCAATTTTAGTAGTAGTACATATAGTGGCAGAATTGTAACTATGGACAATCAAATCATTAAAACGTTTAATCATTTTAGATATCTTGGATTTATTGCTCAAAGTAATGATGATATAGATGGGGATGTTATTAATAGAATTCAAGTTGGTTGGTTGAAGTGTAGAAAAGCATCGGGCCTATTATAGGAAAAATAGAAAAATACCGATTATATGGCAGTGAAACCTGCAATGCTTTATGGCACCGAATTCGGGCCTTTAAAAGAAAAGCATAAAACTAAGTTATGTGTTACTCAGATGAGAATGCTTAGGTGGATGAGTGGCTTAACACGGATGAATGTATTTGTGAAAGGGTTGGTGAAGCTTCAGTGGCAAACAAGATTAGAGACAGTAGTTTTAGATGATTTGATCATACTAAACGTCGGCCATCTGAGGATCTGGTTACAAAAGTGGATGGGTTTGATTCGACTTATGTTAAGAAAAACAAAGATAGACTTGAAAATACTTGAGCATATAATATAAAAATTATCTTAATTTATTAGAATTAAATGAAAGAATGCTACTCAATAAGACATAATGGAGAAGGATGATTCATGTAGTCGACCCCACAATTAGTGGGATAAAGGCTTGTTTTTGTAGGCGTAACATTTCTTTCATCTTTGGCACAATTAGTCAACAAATTTAAAATTCAATAAAGAAATATTGGTAGGTCGTTCGATGAGTTCACAAATATATCAAAAATTCTAATAAAAAAGATTGTTATATACTAAATCTAAGCACTTAAAGGTTGAAGTATTGTTAAATGTTGATTATGATGCTCAACTGAGTTGAAGACAAAAAACAAACTCAGAATATTATATTTTTGTTAAAGGAAATCTAACCATTTGGAAAGGTAAAAAACACTTTCTTGTAGTTAAATTCAATGTTAAAGTTGAATACAGCGTTTTAGCTCACTAGGTATGGAAAATGATGGGGTTAAAAACAATATTAAAAGAGTTTGAATTCCAAAACCCAAGACCCACCGAAACAAAATTGAAACCAACGTAATATGATAGTCATGCCCCCGATGACACAGCTGGCAATACTGTATTCCATTAACTAATTATACAAATTAATCTTCATTTCATATGAAATGATATGCTTTTCGATAAAATAGTTACTCATGCTTCAAGTTCAATATAAGTGACAATTATCTTTTCCAAAGCTTTAGGTAACCTGCTTTTGTTCACTAATGTGACAAGCTGTAGTTAGCGTACATATATGCTTCAACTTGAGACTTGTGAGACAGCGTCACGCATCTAATAGTACTAGGAAGGCCCCTAGTATTGGAAGTATGCAGGTATGATTTTATATCCTCAAAATTGAGGACAATCTCCTCTTTATTATTATTTTTTTTGAAACCTATGTATTCCTTTATAAAGCTATTGCATTCATTTAATGACATTGAGATTAGATTTACTCTTGTGTATGGAATTCATGCTGCCAATGACAACATAAAACTGGAATACTTAAGTTGAAAGAAATTTTATCAATAAAAATTAGAGTTGCATCGAAACACTGCCCAAAATAAACGCCACAATACTGGACAATTCAGTTGGATTGAAAATGGTACAACAAAGAATCAAATCATTCAGAAATTTAAGGGATATGTGGGAATCCATTAAGGAATTATATCAAAGGAAAGTAATTACAAATTATAGAATACAATTATATAATTGCAGAGTTCTCAGCTCTTATTGCTGGTGTAAAAAACATGATAAATAATTATTGGAATGATTTTTTTTTTTGGCAATATCAAAGAAAGGAAATTACAAAAAAAAGATCAATCCAATATTTATTCTAATCATGTGTTTACACCAACAATAAGAGATGAGAATTCTGTAATTATATAATTGTATTCTATTTATTAGAAATTAGCGGAGCCAAACTTCAGAGCTCGCAAGCCCCATAGTCAAATTAAACACAAATCTTCACATGCAACATCAGAGAATGGTTTTTTTTTTTTTTTTTCCTTTTTTCAAAGGTAGACAGCAACATTGCTGAAGATTCTAAGCAAAGCTGAAGCATTTTTCAAGAAAATTGTGCCGGATGCTGAATAATGTAACCCAAAGTGGCATAAGCTGCATAGGCACACATATTGGATTATGTGACGCAAAAGAGGCATAAACTGCATAAGTACATATGAGTGTTGCTAGCAAATTGTCACAATTCAGATGACTGCCATTCAGAAAAATAATGCTCTTAAATAAAGAAGAAAAAAAAACACAAGAAAAACATGAATACTTTGAGGAAATAAATCCTTATATAAAACATAAATTGTCGTTGCAAAGAATAAGCATACAGTGTCGTACTAAGATAATTTCCTATGCATACACCATATGCATGTGGCATAATAATACAAACATAAACGGATAGTTTTGAGAAGATAACCTTCGCAAAAGTGGTTGTAAGGTCGTCAATTTCAGATAACGACCCCAAAATTTCACCCTGCACAAAAAAGAAAGTTTAGTTAGCCTTCAAACTAGACAAACTAGCGTCTTACAAAAAAAATTAAAATTAAAATTAAAATTGAAAAAATGAAGAAATAAGACACTAAAATAATTATATGGAAGTGAAGAGAAAAGGTAAAAAATTTTAAAAGTTGCTTATTGATTTCTGTTCAGTTTTCCTGATAATTAAATAAATGTAAAAAAAAGTTTGAGAAAATTGAACTAATAGTCAAATTAGCACGTGCTTTTGTCAAGCTTCTTTGATCAAACTTATTGCGGTGCTCAGAACAGTTTATGAAACCAAGAGAAAAAGAATAAGAAACAAGTTGGTAACTAGTATTTGTAAGATACAAGATGAGATTGGTAGGAACCACCCTTGAGTGAGAGATGTGATTACCGATCATGATGGAAGGCTATAACAGAACCAAAACAAATGGGAATGACAACATTGAATCGACTCACTTTTTCAAATAAGGTTTGATCTTTTTTTCCTAAATGAAGCCAAATATCCTAAAACAATCAATGCAAAAACCTTTTTGGATAATAAACAGGTATTGCATGATTCAGTTTGACCCATCAAATCTTAATTGTTTTAGCAAGAGGAAATTTTGCTAATATGTATAAGAATTTTGTTATATTTTGCTATCGGGTCACTGTTCTCTAAAACCCTCCGCCTTACTCTATACTTCTTTGTTTATTCTATTTATATTTTCCCTTTAACCCAGTCATGCGCAAATTACAGAATCCTTCAAGATCACAAAACAACGTCCCTCATGAATTTCATGAAAGTTTCATTCTTCTAGCATATGGCATGTTGATGAATAAAGAAGTTCTGTGATTAACATATCGTCTCATTACTTAATTGTCAGGAGAGTGAAAAAAATAAATCTGCACTTCTTAAAAAATAAGACATCATGAAAAGTCGAGATCAGCTTACATAAAAATTTCAACTACTTGAAAAGTCATAAATATGAAATATGTTGTCATGGAAAGAGCTGAATTAGTGAAATATTTACATTTACATTTTTGTATGGAAGGCAAAAATCAAAAACATCACCAAAACACCAAGCAAAATTAAACCTAAGAACTTGTGGTTAAACTTGAAAAATCAGACCTTATATTGAAAAAATCAATCAAGTTCATCTTATTCACCATTCGGATTTTCCTAAAGTAATCTAGCAAATTGTCCTTTAATTCTTCCCATCATCCACCACATTAGCTATTTTAAACAATCTGCTAAATAATATAACCAGCAATAGGAATAATCACATGGAAATCTCAGCCCCATAACTTCCACAACATTTTTTTCTCTAATTCCCCTAACATAAGACAGCACTTTAGTATCAACTTAGACTTCACACCTACTAGATTGGTCGTGGACATAAACAAGATAAAAGGCCAAAAATGAATGAGCATGAAACAAAAGAAAATACCTGGTCCAATCAAGATGAAAAGGTCATAGAATAAGAAATTTCAAAGAATGCTGACTAGGTATGATAACAGCATGTGAAACTCTTTAAAATAGATGCAAATAAATATACATTTCACAAATTGAATTTATTTTCACCATATACTATTCTTTAAAGCTCAATCATGATGCAAAGCAAATAATGCACTTAGTGAAACATTGCATATGTAGCAATCAGATATTGTTCCAGGTGGCAAGTAGTTAAAGAACATATGGAGATAAAGCACTGCCACCATACTAAGTGTAAAATATAACTGCAGCTACTGCCACGTGAAGATTAAACATCAAAAGTTTCGACAAAACCGAAAATTACACCAAATCAATGATTAAATATCAAATAAAATGATGAATATTACTACCAATCTGCTAATAGAGAAAACAAATTTGTTGTAAAAGTGATTCAATACGCATATTCCAAAATAGCCCATTGAGATGCAGCAACTAAATAAATAAATAAACAACATACAACTAAATACGTTGTTCTCTAAGATAAAAACGGGTAAAGCTATCCCACATAAATCCAAACAAGCATCGCCGCATGGTTTGGCACTAAAGAAAAATCAAGTAAACAAATATTTCCTAAGCTTCAGATATCCAATAAAGAAACAAAGTTTAAACAAACTCAGTGGTCACCCATGTGGCCTATATATGATAGACGATCACCTCTCCTCTACCACCAAAAAATGAAAAATTGAACTCTTCATCATCAATCCCAAGGTCACGAACCAGTGCAGCCGCATCTTCATCATCTTCTACGCCTCCTAATTCGACTTCTTCCACGGCGTCCTTACCAAAAAATGCATATTGAGAAGAATCAAAGCAAGCATTATCTGCACACAAAAAAAGCACTCCACATAGTAAATATCATAATGAGATTTGAACAATTTAACTAAAAAACAAGGCAATTAACAAAAGAAAAATAACAAAAGCAGCTACATAGAACGATTAGATACACAAATCAAGTGAAACTACAAAACAATAAAAGGAGAAAATACGCTTAAAAGCAGACAATAAAATAGCCTTGTAGCTGAAACGCAAATTCCACTTTAGTTCTTAAGCATAAGGGAAGCAAAAGGACGATACTAGGAAGAGGAACAGGAAATATGACCTAAAAAGACATCTCAATTCTTATTTAAAAGAAGACAAATCAAACAAATCCAGAATTCAATATGCAGAAACAAAAAAAGGACCAATAACAAATATACGACCAAAACTTGAAAAAGCTTTCAAAATAAATGCAAACACTATAGACAACAAAGCTCTGCACAATAGACAAAGATCGAAATCAACCAAAAGTAAAACCCCGAGTCATCAGCTAACAGGAAAAGGCCCGTTGGATGCTTAAGACAATCCAATCTCAATTCATCAAAAACAAAGCAAGATACAACCGGAACAGCCGCCAATACGCGGCGTCACAAACCCAAATTCGGTATCGCTATCCCAAAAAAAGCACCAGTCACAAAAATGCTTCCCTAGCATCCCCGACAGATCCAACCACAAAAACCTAGAAATTCCCTGAAACACCACGAAACATCGGCACCGCAGCAGATCCACCAAACCACGCCAGACTACAACAACACGTAAGCAAAACAAAAAACGCAAATTCCACATACAACTACAAACAAACAAAAAAAAACAAAGACAAACAGACCTGCACCGAGCTCCTTCGAACAATCATCGGGGTTAGGGTTTCCTGAAACCCCACCCAAACCTTCGGTTCTCCTCATCTGAATCCTCCAGCACCCCGATTCCGCGCTCCTAACGCCTGAAGCCTGCGGGCGCTGTGCCCTATAAGCTACAGAGAAAACGAGTATCGAAAGGATCAAATGCGTCGATAACTTAATTGCTATGCAGGGATGAGATAGAGAGAGAATCTGGTGGTGGAGGGTGTTACTTCTACTTTGGGGCTCTTTTTTCCCTCCACGGAGAAAGAGTGAGAAAGAGGGTTTGTTTTATAATTGTAGATAAAAACTAAAATAAAATAGTTTTTTAGTTAATTAATCAATTTTTTATTTTTAGTGATTAATATAATAATTATAAATTCATTAATGACAATATTTAGGATATATATGGTATTGATATGGCGATGGATGTAGATGCGTACATGATTAGAAAGCGTCAAATTTGAGGCATATTCTCGCTTTATTTGTTTTTATTTTAGGGATATTCTTTGAACGAGCCCATCATAATTAATTTATTTTTAAAAATTTTTATATATACCACACAATTCTTATGAATTTACTAATCTGACACATAAACTTTAGTTTTTATAAACTAAACACTCTATTTCTAGATATAATTCACATTTTCATACATACTTTCAAATATAGAAAAATGTACTTAGTTTGTAAAAATTAAACTTTATGTGTGAGATAAGTAAATACATAAGAATTAGGTGCTTCCTATGTTAATTTGCATTATATATATTTGATATTTAAATTTTTATATTTATATTTATAACATTTTAAAGTTAATATATTGATTTTAATTTTAAAAAATTAAATAATAATAATAATAATAATATGATATTGGAAATTTAAAAGATATAGATGTAAATAGTAAAGTGCCAAATTATCTCTGACTAATTATATGGGGCCTATTTAGTCCTAGAGTTTATAAAAGAGCATCAACCCCCCTTATAGTTATTAGAACTTGATTTTAAAATAATTACTTTTTTATTAATTAAATTGAATTAATTGAGAGAAAGAAATACTTGTTTTATTTAGAATTAGATTTATATAAAAAGTAATTGAGTGGTGGGATTTGAAAATTGGGAAGCAAGTATTTATATGTAAACGAGTCGAATGAGAGCGAGTTGAGATTCTCGTTGAGGAGAAAAAAAGGAGCCCCAAACTAGAAGTAACACCCTCCACCAAGAGATTTTCTATCTCATCTCATGATAACAATTAAGTTATCAACGCATTTGATCCTTTTTGACACTCGTTTTCTCTGTAGCAGATATTGCAGGGCACAGCGCACGCAGGTTGCTGGGGTTAGCAATGTTTGAGGTGGATTGTGGAATCGGTGTGTTAGAGGAAGAACCGAGTGTTTGAGTGGGATTTAAGGAAACCCTAACTCTGATGATTGTTTGAAGGAGCTCGATGATGCTGGTGCAGGTATATTTGTCTTTGATCCTTTTTGTAGCTATGTGCAGAATATGCATCTTGTGTACATGTTATTGGAGTTTGGGGTGTAAACAAGCTGACATGAAAGAGTTGAGCTCATTTTCATATTCAACTCGTTTGAACTTGTTTCTATTTGAAATAAAATCGTGCTCAAAATTGTTCGCATATTCATACTCGATTCAATGTGTTCGAATTTGGCCCAATGTGTTCAAATTATTCAACATAGCGGGGTAAAGAAGTCATGTTTATTTATTTTCGTGAGCTAGCAAACTGTTATTTTGTTTTTAAGGAACACTGTACTATTCCAAATATAAAATATAAGATGTGGGACTAAAATTTAGGCAAACCTTTGCAACATTTAAATGCATGCCATCCAATTCTCATCTATTTATATGGGGGGCGGCAAATCAATATATTTATATATTTAACAAATCTATATATTTACCTATTCAACGCCTAAAATTACCCAAATAATTTTTTTAACTGAATAAAATTTCCTATTTTCTTAAATACAATATAAAAATTAATAAAAATAAACATTATTACTTAACAATTAAATTGTTAATAAATAAATTTTTATTTATATACGACACATTAAATTTTTATTTATGTTCCAGCCCCTGCAAGTATCGCATGTTGAGCACATGAGACAGCCAGACAGGTGGAAGAGAGCCGTAAAATACCAAACCGACCCTGCAAGTATCGCATGTTGAAATGCACTCAATTTGAGTAAAGTATCAATTCAATCTTTAAGTGATCTTCGAAGGAAAGTATCAAATGTGATTCTTAATGTATGCATTATATCTTTTTAATTTAAGTATGTTTTATAGTTTTTATTATGTCTTATAATTTTTTTATGAAATGTCTTGCATATTTGGTTAAAAGGAGTGTCATTTACTTAGGTTTTATCCTTGTTGCATGAAGGAATATTCACGGTAATAAAGTGATAGTCTAATATTATAGTTTTGCATGAAGAACCGACACACGAATAATAAAAAAAATAATAGAAAGAGACATTAAGATTTGTTCTTAAGTAGAAAAATGTGGAGAGGGAAAAAACATCGGTGGGCACAACCCAGCCAAAGTAATCCACTAGGAGAACTAGACTACTAGTTTACTTCAGATACAATACTTGACAATATACAATGTTTAAAAAAAACACAAGTGTTAGGAACAATTGTTGTATTCTGACTATGGTGGTCGTAAGCAGTGGTCGTCAGTGGCTGATGGTCAGCAGTGGTGGATATTGATGGTGGTTGGCACCTACATAGACCAAAATTATCGTTGTTTTTTTTTTCCAGAAAAGTGTAACATGTTACATTCGTATATGAGATATGACGTTTACAATTAGGGGTCGACATTGTCAGGAGTTCAACAGCGGCAAATAAGGATTGCAAACGGTGGTCAACAGTGGCCAACGGGTGATGATCAACCCTAGTCAAAGACAACTAATGTTGGAAGTTATCGTCAAGTCTTCAATGCATAACGGGCTTTGGAATTCCTTATCTTCTTCTCCTCCTCTCAAGTGAAGAGAGATATTCTATTTGTAGCCTATGAGGGAGGGGTTTTTTTTTTTTGTGAAAAACTTCTCCAACAATCTGATCTGATTGATCCCTTTGAAAATAATGAATATTTTAAGGAATTTTGTGCCTATGATGAACTCTGAATTTAACGAGCTTAGGCTCATTGGGTTCCTCTCGTCAAGGCATTCAATTTGACTATAAAAATGTCAAATTTTGAGTCCATTTGAGCATTTAATTGACGATTAAAAACCTCCAAGTTGTGTCTTGATGACTTAATCTAGGCTTGATTGAACCCAAATCAAATCAATTTCGGTATCATTGGGTTCATCTCATGGAGACAGTCAATTCAACCATAAACTTGTTGAAAACGGGGCCTCGAAGATCTTAAATTTGAATTAGGAATATTTGTTACTAAGAAAAAAAAATACATCAATATACATATTAAATGATAAAAATTTATTTATGATAGTTTATATTGAAAAACGCCACTTAATATGATAGCCATAAAAGCCCATAATGCACAACTAGTATAATATAAATGTATGGCATATATTATTAGTGCCATGCCGCAATGCTTTTTACAATATAGACTACTAAAATGATCTACTTTGATTATGATTTGTATTCCATATATGATACTTAAACATAGATAGTATAACCGATATTTGTTAAGCGCATATTTATTCTATCTTATAAAATGACTTATAATAAACTTATTATTATTATGTTGTGTGTTAAATACAATTAGAGATTAATGAGTTGATTAGTCACACCGGTTGCATTTATATATTTCTAGGAAGGCAAAGATCCCCACTAAAACATGATCATTGTTCTTGTTAACATAGACAACCATTTCTTTATCATCAATGAATTTTATTAACAAATGTCCTATTAAATTAAATCATTTTCAAATAAAGGTGAATAATTTTTATGAATTTTGCGCATTCAAGTGAATGAGACAAAAATAATGGTGTAAATGGAACAAGAATAAACTACACGACTAAAATTATGATATTATAACTCTGTTCTTTCAGTTGTGAGAGAAGAGTGTCACATTATAGCCACAAGCAAATAGAATATTACTTTGACTACGTCACGCCCCATAATTTTTTTGCTTTACAGAAGTTTTCTACACAGAAAACTTTTGGCATCTCATCCTGCCAATTTTCTTTTACCTGTGACTGTGTTGAATCTTTGTGGAACACTAAAACGTTAAATTATCATTCTACCGTCATGAATTTTCCAACACATAACATATATAAAAATCAAGAATAAGCCAATTGAGGTGCATTTAAACTTATCAATAGGTTTTGATCGAGTTATTTTAGCCGGCATGTAAAATGTGTTAAATGTTCTCCCAAAAATATCTGTAATAAATTATAAAGATTGTGACTCATAATCATAGAAAATTTGTTGGATGAACTCTTTCTTGAGTAGGCCCTATTAACACATCTAGAACAAAAACAAAGGCGACTTGTGTGGCTAACACTAATTTGACAACCACTGGTATAATAACTCTTATTGTCTTATATATCTCAATGTCAAATATGTAATAATGGTTAAAAAAATAAAGAATATTAGGAATTTTTCCAAAAAAAAATCAAGGGCAAGTTTGCAATATATAAAACTTGCCGCCTTTTTTGTCTAACCACATCAATTTTCATCACATATCACCATCAAATAATTTCATTTATGTAGCACAATATATGATAACTCTTAATATTTGATCACTCCGCCACTTCCGCTTGCATGTGTGGTTATAGAGAAATTATTATGTATGATGGTCGCACGTTCAAATGACGGGTCGGATGGGCCTTTGTGAGATTAATGACGGCATGATCACGTCTAAACTATTGTACGAACATACGATCAGCCGCGCGTAATAATTTTTTCCTGATTATACGAGTGATATTACATTACATCAATTTTCTTCTCATCAATAATGTTGGTAGGTACATATAAAGTATATATAGGAATTAACATTTCAAAATTGACGTCTACCTAAACTAGAAATATAAAATGGAATATTATCCAAGGCCATAATAATGTTATTTATAAATCTAGCACTCTAATGATTTTTTAAAACTATTAAACCGATCAATCAAATCAATAAGAACCTTATAAAAATTAAAAATAAAAGTTGAGATTTTTATCGTGAATTTTTAATATTTGAGCGAGAATTTGTAAAATAGATAGAATAAGGCATTAGATTTGTAAATAATAATGTTTTGGATACTTTGTAATAAGAAAATATTACCACGGATTAATCGAATGTGCGAACGACGGCATGGATCACACTACGAGTTTCACGAAAACTGTCAAAATCTAAAGAGGATGGCACCCACCAAATGGATAAGCACGACATAAATTTCTTGGTGGCAAATTTTCCTCACAAACGGAAAATACACAAACCAAACCTAACTAAGCGACAAACTTGGTGGGGTAATGTAGAGATTAAGACTGTCATTCGTTGTTCAATACTATATTAGAACAAAAACATAAGGTGATTAGCTTGCCTAAGCTCACAAAACACTCCTCCTTATGGTTGAAGGAGCTCTTAAAAATAATCATCTATGTCGCACCTGAAAATCCACATCATCAAACATGTATCTTGGAAAAGTAAAAAAATATAATAAGTTTATAATCAAATTGAAGATCTCGACGAAATGAATCTAATCATACTAAAAATGATTTGAAACATGTCCTAACAAGCTCTCATCAAAGACTTAAGATGTGATTGAAAATTTTGAAGCATTGGTCGAAATGTCAAATGATCTCTGCATTAAGCATAGTTTTACTCAAATCAAGGGCTTTTATAAAAGAGATCCAGCGAGCTTAATATCACCCAATTTTAATCTTATTAGGACACTTAAATGATAAAAGAATGATCTTTGAGCAAATGAATCAACATGAATCATCAAATGTAGTGTTATAGATTTTAAATTAATTTATCAAGATGCTCCTCACAAAACTGTTAAGGGTAATTGAGGCTAAAATTGTTGTAGTTTAGCTATAATAATTATAGTGGGGTTTTAATAATCATAGTTGGCTATAGAAATAATATTAGAGCAATCAAAGTTATAGTTGGAGGTGATAACAATTGTAATTAGCTACAGATATCATAGTTGCAGAGACCATAATAGTCGTAGTAGGTCGATCAAGACCGTAGTTATTAGCGGTTGACAACGTCTGGTGGCTGATGATGACCTCTGGTGGCCAATGGTGACCTTTGGTGGTCGATGATAAATTCTAGTGGTCAATCGTTATCTCGAGCGACTTATGACAACCACTGAGACTTTAAGTGTTAAGTTTTAGTAATTAACTCACTACTTTTAAGCGAATGATGGAATCATATTTATAATTTTTTTAGAATGACATTTTAATAAATTTTATCAATCCTTTTAAGAGATACATGCCTGATGATGACATTTTATGGATGACACATATGTTATTATAATCCTTTATTCCTAAAACATTATTTTTAAGTATAAAGTATTTGATGGTTCCATCGTCATGTAAGTTAGTGGCGTCCATTCATGGGTTTATTATAGAAAATTTTAATCATAATAAGCTCTAAATTTTTTCATTGAACCAGCTTTCTTTGGCAGACGACATCCCTGTAGACATTTGATTAAATTAGGGGCTTTTGCTGATAAATGCATTAAAAAATAAGAATAAAATAATTGATATGATGCAATTTTTATTTATTTACATATGAACCCCTAATTTTTCATATTTATATTAATCACACTTAAGTAACATTACATGCATAGATTATGGTGTGGTGTGTAGGCAAATGCCACAAAAATGTTGTAGTTAAAATGCTGCAAAATTGTTAGAAGGAGCGCCTATTTTTGCAATTTATGCGGAAGGAAGCACGTGGAAACTTTTTTTTTTACATAGAGTATGTAATATTATTATTATTTACATAAACAAATATATTCAAATTAATTTTCAATTAATAAAGAATATAATTGAACAAATTATATTAACTAACTAAATATAAAATTTGTAAAGATTTTTTCATAACTAAATATTTTTTAACATAATATTAAAAAAAATATAGTATCTTCTGCGTCAGGTATAAAGCCTAGTATATATCGAGACGATGGCGGCAGTGGGCGGTGTCGCAACTGATGTTCTTGAAATTCATCTTCAATATCATTGCTTTCAGTTGTGTCATTTGTAGTATCTCATAGCATCTAGTAAATTTATTCGTTGAGATTTTGTGGAGAATAAAATTGTGATGAACCGAAATCCATGCCACAATATTGCACCGGACTAAGAACGTGCACTGCTCCATAAGATGTTTTGTTGCTCCATAACATACATCTTGACTCTTTCCAGGGCTTCGCTGCAATGAGCAAAAGGTGTTCGATAGTTGTCGAGAACGACCAACGAACGGTGATTAATGGTGGTTGGCTGCTGCAGGAGGGGAAAACGTTCGTCGGATCTTCAATGCCAGAGGAACGTTGGAATTCAACTCCTTCTCGTGATCCTCCTCCAAGCTCGGGTCTTTCTTTGGTTCAAGGATTATGTCCGTCTCCATTAGGCTCTTTCATAGAGTCTGAGAGAGACATCTTTATATATAAGGAATGAGTTCATACCACTCCATCGAACTTGAAGAGATTCCATCAATTGAACATTATTTTATGGACATTTGAGTATCTTAAGTATGACAGAATTAAGTAATCTTAGACTCATTGTGTTATTCTCATCGAGACTCTCAACTTGACTAGAAGTTTTTCAAATTTAAAATTAGCTTCACCATCCAACCGAACACAAAAAACTTTCAAAAATGGTTAAATTGCTTGATTCGAGCTTGATTTGACTCGGATGAACCAATTTTGATGACATTTTATTTGTCTCGTTAAGCCGATCTGTTTGACTATGAGTTAACTCAAATCATAATTTTGAATGATTTTTAATTATAATTTAACCATTTTATGCACAACAATGTTCTAAGATTGGGATCAATTATTTCTGCATTCATACAAAATGTTAAATTTTATTGGTGCTGCACCATTAGTTATTCCAGACAAATTTTATATTATTTTAATAGATGTAAATCATATGAGTGGAATTATTTGTGTGTTATGAAACTTTCAACAAGTTGAAATATAGACGATGACAACGGCAACTGTGGGCCACCAGGGATAGCTGAAATCAAAGAATTCATCTCTCTCTCTTCTTGTTTTTTCAATATTTGTAAGAGCATTTATAAAACACGAAATTAAAATCTAAACTTTTCTCTTTATTTTATATTATCTAATTTTTTATATCACATCAAAAAAATATATTATCATTCGACATTTTAAAAAATAAAATACATTGCATTGTGATAATTACAACAATAAAAACGAGTATTTATCCCACTAAGCAGGTGTTGCGAATATGAAAACTGGTTCACTGCTCAAATTGATGTTTTCTCATGTTTGACAGCAAATTGGATTTGATACTCAAAATTAATTGCTCGTAACTTCTATGATTTGTTGCAAAAGAAAAAGAAGTAATTATTGAGTTTCATTAATTATTTGATTAATTCTTTAATGAGCCTAATGACATGATGAAATTAATAAATAAGCATGCTAGCTCCCCATGCTATCTATTTTCGGCATTGATAATTTTCCAGGTTCTTTTTATGGTGTGTTTCGGTTTGAAGCTTTCGGGTAGAGAGAGAAAAAAGAACATGAGGAGAGGAGAGAGAAAGAGTGCTTTCTTGTAATCGTCGAGGCGATCGAGAGTGTAATTCCTCAAGTTAATAAATCCTCTGCAGCTCTGTGGACGTAGGCAATTGCCGAACCACGTCAATCTGTATGTTTTCACTGTGTTTTTCTGTTTTGCGTTTTCTTGATCCGATTTTTTGATTTATTGTCGTTGTTTTTCAAAACAGTGGGGTCGACAACATGAATCTTTTTTCTCCATTCTTTCATATTGAGTGTTCTATTTTTATTTAGTTTTAATAAATTAAGATCATTTTTATACAACATGCCTAAAACTTTTTAGATCGACCCCTTCTTTATTTAATCTAAGTCAAATTTAAAGCATCTACACTCATAACTGGGACATCAAGTCCTCGTGGTTACCGTGACCAAATCATCTAAGACGATTATTTCTAATCTTGTCTGCCACAAGAGCTACACAACTCTTTTACAGATACATTTGCATAACATTTTGACAGTTAAAGCCGGATATATGTAAAAATTGAGGTTTAGGTGTTAGATATCTAAATACATAATAATAGAGAGGCATGTATACAAATCTTCCATATTTCATATCTCACATAAACTAACAAAATTTAATAAAGTTGTCACGTAGAAAAATGAATACAATAGAATATAAATGTTGCCGACCACGAAACAAAAGAATTGCATGGTCAAAATAAGCTAAACAAAAAGTAGTCACAACATTTCCGGCGTGACCGACATGGATGTATGCATATTAATTAATATAATTAATTAAACCATTGTGCATGGGTTGGGGACCTAACAAACTGAGCTTATAATAGAATATTAATTTTTTTCAATTCCTGCATGTCGATCGTAGGCATCAAATCTTTGAGAAAGATTTGAAGGTTGCATTAATAATAATAATAATATTATATTATTATTATTATTATTATTATTATTTCTTGATAAATTTAAATTTCCTAATTGAGTTAAGTGTCGTCTGTAAAACATGAATCAATTATTGGGGATTTCTTTAATGAGTTGTGATGATAGATAAATGTTTTATTATTTTGATTGTGTTTGCTATGTACAGATGCGTGGAAATCTAATCATTTTGCTGTATTTTTTTTATTTGTTACGGGTTTGTATTATATTACAGTTGTAATATTCCGACACTAACGGTAATAATGAATCATTTGATACCTGACACCATGAGGTTGACGCAATAGCGTCGGCAGATGCTAATTGGAGTTGGAAAAGTTCGACACTAATTAGCGTTGGACTGGTTGGACGCTTTTGCGTTGTTAAGCCAGCGTCACATTTTTTTTCGACGAAAAATTTTAGCGACAGATTACTGCAACGTAAATGCAGACACAAATAAAAATTCGTCGCTAATGTCACATGAAATCAATTAGCAATGCCCATTTTAACATCAAATTTTTTCGATACTAATTCAACGTTAGTTTGCCTTAGCATCGAAAAATTGACCAGTTATTGTCGGAGGCATTTTCCTATACTGATTGTTGAGTACCGGAAGATTCATGATGATAGTGTAATAATTTGACGTCTTAGTATTGCAAGAGAAACTAACACACAAGCATTTAAAAGAACAATAGCAGCAGGAGACACCATGAGTTTTTATATGGAAAAATAATGTAAAGGGAAAAAATCATAAGTTTAGTCCAGTTAAAGTAATGTAGTGTGAAATTAGATATACATAGGTCAACTATTTTTTTTTGGTTTAGAGAATATGGACTTAAAATGTTGATAATCACAAATGTCCAACAATAGTCTACCTTTAATAACTGTAATTAGGCTACAATAATAATGGCTCTTAGCGATAATAACGACAGTGAATCACATAGTTGATTAATTGCTGCAAAGACAACAATTTGCCACAAATGTTGTAAATAGGAGCTTTAATAACATCATTTTGCCGTTGAGGCCATAGTTGGCATTTCTAATGGTAGTTGATCATATAAATTATAGTTGGTAGTTACAGGAGCGCTGGTTGGTCACAAATGTTATTGTTAGAAATGACAATAACAGTTAGTTATATAGGCTCTAGTTTGTCATATTGGTTGTCGTCAGTAGCTACAATAATGTCAGTTGGCCACATAGACCATGGTATGAAGTTGCAGTAACAATTAGCCACCCAGGCCGCAATTGATCACAAACCGCGATGGCAATTGTTGTAGCAACAATTTGCCACATAATTTGTAGTTGGTCATATAGCGATTAGTTACGTAGGTCGTAGTTGGTCACACAAGTCGTAGCGGTGAGCTGCAATAGCGATTAGCTAAATAGGTAGCAGTTTGTCACGTTGGTCGTAGGGAGGAGCTACAATAGTGTCAGTTGGTTACAAAGGCCATAATTGGAAGCTATAGTAATATTTAACTATATAGTCTTAGTTGATCACATAGATCGTAGTGGAGAGCTGCAATAATAATTAGTCACGTATGACATAGCTGGTCATATAAGTCGTAGTTGGTGGCTCCAACTATTTTTTTCGGTTATACAATTTTACATCGAAGACATCATTTGTCAGTATACGAGGTAAGGAGAGTATTTTAGGAGTCTAGAGAAAATTATCGTATTTTGAATACGACAATTGTAAATAGTTATTGCCCAAAGTTTTAGTCAAATCTTCAATACAACGTTATTCACTATTATTTATTCTGGATAATTCTTAACACCGTATGGGGATACTTAGTAACACTATATTTTGGATAATTCATAACACTGTATCGAGAATGTTTTGTTGCACAATATTTAAAGATACAATGTTATAAGATAGATTCCGCTGATAGTAGTTGGCTGAGGGGCGACTAACAATGATCGACAACAGTCAGCCACGTGTCGTGGTCGACAGTGGTCGACGATTATAGGAGCCGAAAGTTATTGTCGAGTATTCAGTTTAAAGTAACATAGGAATTTAACTCTTCATGTTCTCACGTGAAGAAATGAGTCTATTTATAGCCTCTTGTTTATAGATCACATTTGGGGAATAACTTTCGCAACCACGTGATCAAACAACCCATATTGATCTCATTTGATTATAAGATTTTTTTTTTTTTGAATGTTTTGAAAGTCTTTTTAATCTCAAAGTTACGCGAGTTTACGCTCGTTGGATTCCTCTCATCAAAAGAAACTCAAATTGAATATAAATATATCAAATTTGGAGCTCATTTGATTATTCAATTAATGTTCTAAAATCTTCAAAAGTGCTTTAATAGCTTGAAATGGACTTGATTGAACTCAGATTAAACTAATTTTGGTATCATTGAGTTCTTTTTGTTAATACAGTCAGTCTGACTATAAACTTGTTAAAATTGAGGTCTTGGATGACCTTGAATTTAAATGTTGATCTCTAAAGAATGCATTAAGATTAATGCAATATTATAGAAATTTGTGACAACACGTCAATACATAATAATAGTAGTCTTTTTCATGCTGTCTTAAAGATGATTTATGCATGTGCATATGAAAGTTTAAATGTTAGACATATAAATACAAAGAATTATGCGGCATGTATGTAAATGCCCCAAAAAGTTTATAGATGCATATTTCTAAACATATTTCTAATAGTATTAAATCTCATCCTAAGAAATATCAATATAATTTTCTAACATTTTAACTATGTATTAAAAATCAAAAAGTAAAGAAGATTATTTGAAAACTTAGTAACTACACAAAAGAAATATAATTTCCTCTGAAGATCATCATAAGGATAGCCTAAAAATAGTGGCACTTTGGTAATATTTATATTAATTTGAATGAGTTAATTTCATTGCACTTTATTTTGAGTGACACTTTGGTAAAATACTCTTGAATCTATCCCAACCTATTATTCAAAGACCACACCAAATTGGTCATGGATTGGACATTTCAATAATGGGTGGAGACAAAAGTGAAAAATCATAAAGCTTAGGGCTACCTATAAAATGTAAGAATAGACATGCAATGATAGCAAGTTTCTTTGGTAAGGTGGCTTTTATTTATGAAAGTCTAAATTATTACAAAGGAAAGTAGAGTGGCTAAATTAAGCATGTTGTACTTTAGCTTCAAGAGAATCATCAAGGAAGGAGACAAAAGGAACCCACTTGACATGATGAGTGAGAATTTGGATTGAGATAAATAGGAGGAAATAAGGGGGCTAAATCTTAAAATTTTTCAGTTTTAAATATGTTTCACGAGTTAATATGAGCTAATATGTGGTAGGATGAAGGATATTGATCGCTAAGGGAATTTTTTTGTGGGGTCTATTTGTTTATGATTAAAGCTTCGTTGACAAGCGTTTGAGTTGTGAATTGGTGTCGCGTTCGCTAACAAATGCATATGATATTTAATATTGATGAAGAAGATTGTTTGTGCATGATATTGATTCCACTAAATATATTTTAAATGTGGTTATCATATATTTAGATGCTAGAAGCAAAATTGTACATATAAAAATATGTCAGCACAAGTCTAAAGGTAGATGAACTGCACGAGAGGATGACACTGATGCCGGGCATATTTATTGACGACTGTCTCGAGCCGGATGTTCGCAAGATGTTGACCTCGCTTTTGTGAGGGCACACCAGACACACCTTATCAACAATCCTAAACTAGGGTTGTATATTTAAATTCTTAAATTTTCAAAGATTATCAAATTCGCCCAGTTAAAAGGGGGAAAGGAGCATTTAGACTTGACTTGGACTTGAATTAAGTCAATAACATGCCAATGCAACCATAAAGTGACTGCAATAACATTGTATGCAGCTCCTTGCAATCCCACACCTAGCTCTATGCAATTTCACAAGCACGCTATCGCAATCCCATGATCATACACCCGCCCCGCGGTCGACCTGCTCCCTGCAATCCCGCACACAGCTCCTTGCAATATTGCAAGCACGCCACTGCAATCCCATGATCATAACCTTGCAATCCAATGTTGCACACCACCGCAACCCCCACAATTCCTTGCCAATGATACCGCATTACCACTCCGATACAATCGTGATACTACCGCAGTAACACCACAACCGCGATTATTTGTTGATAACACCATTATACAACGACAATAACACCAAAAATAACACCACCCAAAATGCTTAAAATTTGAATTTGACCAACTAATCGCTCCACACCACCTTGACCAATTGGTCAACCCTTGGCTCCCTTGTGGTCAACATGTCGACCATATGATTAAACCAACCCTATATGGTCCATACATGGACCATACCATACCACATGACCAATTTTACATCCAAATGAGTCTAAATTATATATCCTAGGTTCACATGACTAACCATCACCTTGGGAACCATTTGACTAATTAATTAATCAATTAATTGATTAAATGAAACTCTTTTGAAGGGCTTGACCTAGGTTTCCCCATGGAGACCCATAACCCATCATGCACAAAGACTAAGACCTATTTAACACGTTAAGACATCCGAAGCCACTATTTTTTGCCAAGTCAAGGGTAAGGTGAGGTGGAGGACACATGTCCCTTTACATGGCATCCATCTCATCTCCTTGGGCCAACTTGGGAAAGTCAAACTGGCTAACTTCTGTACTCCTCATCCACCTCATCATCTCTCCAATGGGAACATAAGCCTACCCTAGCCAACCTCTTCACCATGCTTGGGCTCATGATGAGTACACCATGGGGAATAGAAGGACTTGGCTATCCACAACCGAATTCTATCGCTTGAGCTCCCCTGAACTTCCTTAAGCCACCACCTATCTCCCCCAATCAACTCTGAGCTCTTCCATTGCCCCCAATGGCTATTTAAGGCCCTACAAGAGAGCTCCACAAAGGAGAATAACTTCACATAGAGTCCCTAAAATCTATCACACTTAACAACAAAACTACTCCTTATCCTCCAGGCAATTGATTCCCCATAGCTTCAACTTCGGAAAACCCATTAGGGAACCCTAATTTTGCACCTCAGAACCAGAACCTTTTCAGGTCAAACAAAAATCATTCCAAAACCTCAACCTAACTCTTTCAAAAGCTTCACAAGGTCCTCATTCCAAAACCCCAGGTATGTGTCGTGAACCCCAAAACTGGGCTCGGGTTTGGACCTTTATGAAAGAAACTAGCATACCATGCCTAAATAATCGTATGAATGTGTTCACCCAAACACGATGAAGCTTTAGGAACAAAAATCATGAACTTTGGTGGAGAATCTATTGGAATCTTGTGTTTTAAACTCCAACGACTCTCGGTTAATCTTCTCGTGGGGATGATGAAGATGAATCGATGTCGTCTATTTCCTTGTATTAGAAATGGACGGCCTCGATCGGGATGGACCATCAATCTATCCAATGTCGTTGGCCTCTAAGGCGATCAAATAATAGAGACAACGATTAAATAAAGTTATGATATTTAAGAATGATAAAAAAAATTAAATATAATAGGAAAACAAGTTAAATTTTTTAAAAATATATAAAATATAAAAATTTATAGACATTCGACACAATTTATAATATATATATATATTGTGTTATGCATTTAGATGCCCTAATAAATAATAAGTAATAAAAATTTAATAAAATCTATAAAAATATGGTCATTAATCATCTTGTATCGTACTGCATATAAAAAACAAGCATAACATGTTTGATACAAAATAAATCATCAAAATTGAATATGTTATTATACATTTTACTTTTATTTGCAAGATTTAAACATAATTAGTTAGGACATGAATTTTGGACAAACATTTGAAATTTCCAACATGCATGTCCTATTTTTTTCTAAATTAGACATGTGAAAAAAGTATTTAGCACATGTTTGAAGATGGTTTAATAATACACCGTATGTTCGATGAACGATGTACATATGTCTCACATAGAGTGCAACGATGCATCCCAAAGTTGGTGTAACGACGCACCCTGCAATAATTGCTTACAACCACTATACATAAAATATAGTGACTTTCTCCAAACTTATGATGCTCTGTTGCTGCAGCTCACCACCAATACCTAGAGATGATATCTCAGCTCATACAGCTACCAACTCTGACCTCTACAGTCTATGAATGTTATCATGACTCATGCAATTTTCAACTTTAGCTTTTACGATCAATTGACATTATTTAAACTCATGTAACTTCCAATTGTGACTTCTGTGGCCTACATGCTCTACCAAAGCTTATGCAGCTCCCAACTACGGACACTGTGGCCTACTAACGTTATCTCAACTTCTACAACTACCAATCACGACCTATGTGGTCTATAGCTCATCCAGGGTTTAAATCTGGCCTCTATGGTCTATGAATGTAATATCAACTCATGCAGCTCCTTACTCCGACCGCTGTTGCCTACGAACATTATCACAGCTCATGTAACACAAATCTGATCTTTGTGGCCTAGGAACATTATCACAACTCCGACCCTACAACCAACAAACATTATCACAACTCATGCAATTTGCTATTCTGACGTTTCTGGCTTACAAACATTATCACAACTTATATATCTCTCAACTTTGACCTCCGTGGCCTATGGATGTTATCATTAGTGCAACTCTCAACTCCGACCTATCTGGCCTACAATTGTTATCACAACTAGTGCTACTCTCAACTTCGGTCTTAGCTGTCGACATATATTTGTTGGGTAATGTGGAGACTCTGTTCATCAAAATTTAATTGGTTTCCTAATTAAGAATCTCACATACCGCTCACCTACCTTCCCACCTACTGCTCACCTTACACATCACACCTACAGCTCACCTACCTCCCACCTAGGGCTCTCGTGGTTTCTATAAATAGCCTCTTTTGGCTTAAAGGAGAAGCCAAGCCAAGCAATGTCAAACCAAGTCCTCTTGAGAGCTAAGAGAAAGAGAGGAAGAGAGAGAGAGGAAGGGAGAGAAGAAAATAGAGAAAGAGAGAGAGGAAGGGAGAGAAGAAAATAGAGATTTTCTTATAAACATCGATGTGCTCGATGGTGTAATTTCTCGTAGAAATAAAATCCTCTGCAGCTCCGTGGACGTAGGAAATTTTGTCGAACCACGTAAATTTGTGTGTCGCTCTGGTATTTTTCTGCGTGTAATTTTACTCATTCCATTTTTTGCTTTATTGTCGTTGTTTTTCACAACAACTGGTATCCGAGCTTTGGTTCAAATCTAAGGATGAATGATGGCCGGAGACAAAGTGATGACATCAGGGATCGAGAGGTTCAATGGCACAAATTTTGCTTACTGAAGGATGTAGATAGAGGACTACCTCTATGGGAAGAAACTTCATCTTCCGTTACTGGAAAAGCAACCAGAAAAGATGGACGAGGCAGAATGGAATTTGTTGGATTGACAGGTTATGGGGGTTATACCATTAACCCTGTCGAGATCGGTCACCCACAACGTCATCAAGGAGAGGACTACTTCAGGTCTCATGTCGGCTTTATCAGATATGTATGAAAAGTCATCGGCGAATAATAAGGTGCATCTGATGAAAAAATTATTCAACTTGTAAATGACAGAAGATGTGTCTGTTGCGCAATACCTAAATGATTTCAACACTATCACAAATTAGTTGTTGTTTGTTGAAATTGATTTTGATGATGGGATACGTGAGCTGATACTATTGGCTTCATTGTCAAATAGCTGAGAAGCCATGAGGATGACATTTAATAGTTCTTCAGGTAAATTTAAGCTGAAATATGATGATATTCGTGATTTGATTTTGGCTGAGGAGGTGCGCGGGAAGGATTCTGACGAGGCCTCGTGTTCAAGTTCGGAACTGAATGTTGATTCCAGAGAGAGATCACATGACAAGAGCTCAAATAGAGGAAGATCAAAATCAAAGTCTGGTCAGCAAATAACCTGCTAGAATTGTGGCAAGGCTGGCCACATAAAAAAGAACCGCAGGAATTCTAAGAAGAAGGAGAATGATGACGCTAATATTGTAACTGAAGAAATATAAGATGCACTATTTCTGACAGTTCACAGTTTTGATGACGGCTAGATACTAGATTCAAGGGCTTCCTTCCATACATCTTCTCGTCGGGAGTTAATGCGAAATTATGTTGCAGGTAACTTTGAGAAGGTATATCTGGCTGATGGAAAAGCTTTGGACGTGGTGGGGATGTGAGGCGTTGATATTGCACTCTCTAACAAGAGCAAATAGACATTGCAAAAGGTCAAAAACGTTTCTGAGTTGAAGGAAAACCTCATCTCTATTGGGCAGCTCAATGAAGGTGATCATTCGGTGGTGTTCTCAGATAGTAACTGAAATGTTACCAAATGAGCATTAGTACTGGCTCGGGGTAAGAAAACTGACACATTATATATGACAATATGTTTACTTAGGCGAGGACACATAAGTCAAAGATGCATTATGGGGAAGCTGAAGAATGTTAGTTTCCTGAAAAGTGGCAGAGCACCAAAAGCAGGAAAACCAGACTTTGTAGAGACAAATAGTGGAGAACCACAGAGTTATGAAGAAATCTTGCAATATGAGAATTCAAGTAAGTGGGAGCTGACCAAAAAGGAGGAAACAGATTCCCTACCAGGGAATCAGACTTGGGAGCTGGCAGAACTTCCACCGAGGAAGAAGACATTACACAACAATTGGGTGTACCGGGTGAAGACTGCGCTTGATGGCAGTAAAAGGTACAAAGCTGGACTTATTGAAAAGAGCTTTCAGCAAGGGCAGGATATTGCTCATGCAGTAGGAGTTGTAAGAAAATACAGGAGTAACCCAGGAAAGAGCTTGGTGGTACAAGACTACGTTGACGGTGATATGTCAACTGATGGTGTTACTCGTTAGAAGCTGAAGTTGTGTTCAACTTCAGCTGATCTTCTGACATGAAGACATGAGCTTCGAGTTGCAAAGGTAGAGAATATCATGTTTGAGAAAAAGGTCAGTACATCCAGTGTCTCAGTCTCCAAGTGAGAGAATTGTTGGGCAATGTAGAGACCTGATCTACCAAAATTTAATTAGTTTCTTAATTAAGAATCTCTTCTAACACTAACCTACTTTCCCACCTACCGCTCACCTACCACATCCCACCTACCGCTATCATAGTTTCTATAAGTAATCTCTTTTGGCTTAAAGGAGAAGCCAAGCTAAGCAAGGTCAAGCCGAGTCCACTTGAAAGCTAAGAGAAAGAGAGGAAGAGAGAGAGAGAAGGGAGAGAAAGAAATGGAGATTTTTTTATAAATGTCGAGGCGCTCGATGGTGTAATTCCTCGAAGAAATAAATTTCTTTACAGCTTCGTGGACTTAGACAAATTTATCGAACCACATAAATCTGTGTGTCACTGGTATTTTTCTGCGTGCAATTTTACTCGCTTTATTGCCGTCGTTTTTCACAACAATATCATCTCAGCTCATGTATCTCCCAATTATGGCCACTAAGATCTACAGATGCTAGCTCATGCTGCTCTCCACTCTGATCTCTATGACCTACAAATATTATCACAGTTCATGCATCTCTCTAAATCAGCCTCTACGACCTATGAACGTTATTACAGATCTCTGTTAAGACCCATATGAGAAACTACAGCCTAAGCGACCCTTAACTCTTTCAAATCCAACTCCGGTCTCTAAGACATAAGAAGTATTTGTAGCTCACAACTGCAAAATATGTGAATAGTTGTGACCTATGTGGCTGACAACTTCGACAGCTCCTTATTACGGCCTCTATGGGCAACTCACGCTCCTGAAAAGACCATCTGCGACATGCATGGCCTACTATTACCATAACCTTCAACTACAACCTATTCGACAAGTTGACTCTACACCCACCGTCTAAAACATTTATGACGAACTAATGTCTTCGTAGCAATCGACTATGATCCTCACAACTTATTACCATCGAGAACTACATTCATTACAGCCAGACTGTGACCATTATCAATGAACATGAACTACTAGTGTACAATTTTGTAATTTCATATTCCCTAATTCAGGAGAATTGTGGATCTATGTACTCACAATTACACATTGGATTATTTCAACTAAGCTTGCTCCTATTATTTTCCCTTTTCATTGATTTTCCACATAAATAGTCGAGATATCTCCAACTGATCATTTCTTTTTTATTATCTGAGTGTGTGCCGTAATCTCTTACAATGTTAAGGAACTAAATAATCACACTATCTTCACGTACCATCCAACAGGCATCAATATCAAATAGAGCCATTGCATTCTTCATAAAAATGAATGATTTATTTTACAAATGAAATATCACGAGGCTCACAAAAATAGTGTTTTGAATACAAAAAAAAAATAAATAAAAAAATTGGGGTAATTTTTTATGCGGCACCTAAAAATTGTTTTTTTTTATAAAGCTAATAAATATAACCTTTTGTTTATAAAATCATGTAAATTCTGAGTGCAGTGGTATTCTTATATATATA
>NW_018164444.1:49945655-49948029 GCF_001263595.1 Phalaenopsis equestris | reverse complement strand
TATATATATGAAAAATGCATGTATATATATATATATACATGCATTTATTATGATGAGGGTTTTGAAATCATGAGGGCTTTGAACTTAAAACTCCATTTTATAATTTAAACGTCATATCAAGAGTTAGTAAACAAGAAGCATTGGGAAGCATCAAAAGACGATCGTTTTTTGCATTTACAAGTGTTCTAAATAATCTCATTTTTTGTTAATATGTTTTACAAGTGAAAGAAAGGATTTATTTAATAGTTATTTATTTTTCCAAAAAATATGTTCCGTAAATAGATAAAATTTTATGAGAATATATTATATATATATATCTATATCTCGATTTTACATGTCACACTCAAATCACATAATTCTTATATATATACATATCCAAAGCCTAAATTTTTACATTTACATGTCACACTCAAATCTTCAATATAAATAAAAATATCACTATTATTTTAAATTTGAAATTCATCTTTTAATGCACTTGCTTATGGCACAAAAATATGATAAATATAAATATCAGATTTTAAATGTTAGATATGTAAATAAATAAAAATTATGTGGTATAGTAAAAATTAATTTCATTAATGAATTCATACCTGTCATATACCCGTTCGCATATATTCACATATAGCTGATGGGATTCGTTTGACGAGTGGACGCTGGCAGTTGCCGGTTGTCAGCAACATTTTCCTCCATGGCTAGGGTTTTCGGCTCCACTCTACTGGGGCTCGGCGTTACCAGAACCCTCCTCTCTACATCTTCGAGCTTCTCCTCTCTCTATGCACCTTTGCTTCTCCATAGCCAATGGCGTCGGTTCTACTCGTCGGGCTCTAGGGTGAGCATGAGCCTCAAGGCAGGCATCGTCGGCCTTCCCAACGTCGGCAAGTCTACTCTTTTCAATGCTGTTGTAAGTTCTTCATTAACCTGAAGTTGTGATCGGCTATCCATATTCCTTCAGTTTAGAGTTTGGGTTTTAGGGTTTAAGCCGGATTCTCTCTTATTGTGTTTGGTGGAGATATAATTGTCAAAACTGCTGGAGATATATTGAGGAAAAATTGTGTTAGAGTAATGGCGGGAGAATTGTATGTTGAAAATAATGTGGTAGAATTTATACTTAGGCCTAGTTGCTCGAAGAAAGCTTGCTTTCAGACATGATAGATTTCTAGTATGTAGTTAGAAGTAAATATTGATTCTGAATTATGCCAATATCTTCAAAAACTCTGAAGGGCATGATCTCTTTTTTAACTTATGATAAGGGTTAAAATAAGACCCTTTTTTTCAAGCGTAATTTCTTTATAAAAGCTACTAACAAAGCCTTAGGCAGTTCAGAAATTTACAATGAAGGATACAAAATCCATAGAATATATGAAATTAAAATTTGTGTCAAATGACTAAGAAGTAAAATGGGCAGGTCTAAAATTGCATTATAATAATATTAAAAAAAGCTGAATATGTTAACATCCAGTGCAACATTTAGCAAAACACGTAAAAAACTTAAATTTACAAAACAACAACAACAAAGCCTTAAACCCACTACGTGGGGTCGGCTACATGAATCCTTTTTCTCCATTGCGTCCTATTTAGTGTCATATTTTCATTTAGTTCTAGTAAATTAAGATCATTTTTAATACAATAAGCCCAAGTCTTCCTAGGTCTACCTCTGCCTTTCTTAACACAAGTCGAATTTAAAACATCTACTATCCTAATCGGATAGTCTAATGGTCAACATTTGGGATAATTTTAGCTATGTATAATGGCAATATTTTCTACTTCAGAAAAAAAGATGTTTTAAATAGAAACATGCATTATCGCAATAACTGTTATTTGGTAAGTTCTGAATTTCGTAAGAGATTGTGTAGTTGGCTAAAACTTTCTTTGATTTAGGTTGAAAATGGCAAAGCTCAGGCTGCAAATTTTCCTTTTTGCACCATTGAGCCAAATGTTGGAATTGTTGCTGTACCAGATCCACGCTTGAGCGTTCTATCTCAACTGAGTAAGTCCCAACGCATTGTACCAGCCTCCATAGAGTTTGTTGATATTGCTGGTCTGGTAAAAGGAGCCAGTCAAGGAGAGGTATGAAGTATGAATATTATTTGATCTATGACTCATTGAGCATTGTGAATCTCTTAGAAAGTGTTATCTCCATTATTTGAATTACAAGTATAGAAATCATGAATCTGTTTGGCATCGATAACTCCATTATTTCAATAGCATGTGAACGTTTAGTTAAGAATCATGAAATTATTTTGATTCTTTTTGTAAAGGCATCTATAATGTGGTGGCCTTTGATGGACGAACATCCCAAATGAAGTCTTAATTTATAAACGATCATTATGATATTGTTTGTAGTAAGTTTCATGCAGGATATATATATATATAT
>NW_018164444.1:49919090-49945645 GCF_001263595.1 Phalaenopsis equestris | reverse complement strand
TATATATATATATATATATATATATATATATATTTTAAATTTTAGATTTATAATTACCTAAAATGTTCCAGAATCCACTATGATGTACTTTTGATCTTGACTCCTCATCAGAATGAGATCACAATACAAAGATTATCAGTCAAATTTAGATGATCTCAAGCAAGCTTGAGTTGCAATAAAAGAAAGATTAAAATGTGATTTTTCCAAAAGGATTTAAGTGAGGTTTAAATCAAACTTAGAACCTACACAATAAATTGCTTGTGTAGTTTAGAAGTTAGAGTTACCAATCATAGAAGCCTTAGAGACATTTTGCTTGTATGCTTGCTATTTTTCTTTGATTTAAGTTGAATTTAGTCTATA
Source organism: Phalaenopsis equestris (assembly GCF_001263595.1). Lineage (NCBI taxonomy): Eukaryota > Viridiplantae > Streptophyta > Magnoliopsida > Asparagales > Orchidaceae > Phalaenopsis > Phalaenopsis equestris. The sequence continues at coordinate 49,945,285 of NW_018164444.1, read as the reverse complement.
ACAATGAATTCATTCATTCCTTGGTACTACAACAAATAACAAACATTAACCACGAGTCTATTTTATTTTTTTCTGGATGGATCCAATGATTTCCTGCTCTAGCTAAACTCTGAATGCAGAAACAGATGGGTTGCTTGGTGCTTTCAAACTGTTTTGCTTCCAGAAGCTAATGATTATATAAAAGGAGTGATTCGTCAAGAGTGTTGTATTGATAGTTGAGTTGAAGGAACTTTTTCACTTATTGATGATCAAAATATTATATACTAATGCCTATTTATGACCAAAATGATAAGCACATTAAAAACTAAGTATTTTATTAAAGAATGAAAATAACCTATCTAATCATGCTGGATAAGCTCTTTGATAAAACAAATTCTTATCTAAATAGTTATCATAATGCGCATGACAATTAAAATCAAAATAATAGAGAATATTCTTGGAAATTATCCCATGAGTAAGAGGGGGGAGGGAGGGAGGGAGGTAACTATTTGAATCTCTCGATGTTTTGGTGCTCCTTTTCTAATGGGATTTTGAATTGGTAATTTTCAATTAGGTCTTCATTTTTTTGCTCATCTTTTATTAATGCTTTAATCTTTCTCTGCAGAAAATTGTGTTTGATAGTGGAATATTCTCTAGACATTTAGGACCATTTTGGAAACTCCTTCAAAATAATATAAACTTATTTTGATATTTTAATTTTTGAGTGTTTCATGGATCAGTGATTTTATGAATATTCTATTATTAGGGTCCTCTTAAATTAGGGTTCTCCCTATGATCCTTTCTTACTCTTGCAAATGTCTAGGCTCATACCTTGGTTGTGCCACTTGAGTTGTTTTCACTTTAGCTGAAAATTTGATTTTTGTATTTTTCTTTGCTGGTAAAAATAATAATAGCATGAACTTTCCATCCCTCCTATCTTGGAGACTAGAAAAAATCAAAAGGCTAATAAGTTATGCAAATCTGCTCAAAGCCATCCAAATTAAAAATGGTTGTTGTTTCCATTTGCTTGACTTGTGTATTTAAATTATTTTTTAAATTAAAATGCTATTATATATTTATTCTTTGAACCTATTTTTCTGACTTAAATTAAAAGCGGGCCCTACATTCACATATTTTTTAAAAATTTTTTAAATATTTTAATTTTAGACGGGCTTTTTGGAGTAAAAGATAACTAATAATATGAGAGTTTAACCCACTCTGACTTAAAATTTTATTTAAAACATCATAAATCAATATTTGATCTTATGATGATTAAATAATTCTTCATCATTTTTTATGAATTTACCAATCAAAGAGGGCTCATCATTTTCACAGAGGATTAAAAAAAAAAAGTTCTAAGGAGAATTGTTGACATTCAAGCCCTCATATAAAGCTAAATTTCAACAATTCATTTCAATATTTTGAGCACTAATATTGATGGTGGGCCCATTGCCATCTTTAACCTATTATTTATCAACTATCAACCCGTGCTTCTTCATGAACATCCCAAAATTTGAAATCTTGAATTTTATTCATAAAAATAATTTTATTTATCTTTTAGGTACCTCTTTTAATTTTACAACGGTGATTCTTAGTATTTTTTATTTTACAACACTTTATCTTAAAATCTAGAACTCATAATTGATGTTGACTACTTAAATTCTCACTTGGAATAATCTTACAATCTTTACATTCTCAACGCTCTCTCCTTCTCATAGGAAAATAATCAATTTGTGTTTTATTAGATCTATTTTTATAAGTAATAATATGCTCATATATTTTCTTAAATAAAGTATTAGCAATAACAAAATCACAAGCTAAAACAAAATTTAATATAGCTCTATCTTCTTCATTAATCCCTCCAAAACCGTAGCCACTATGAATATTTCTAAAATCTTCTACCACTCTACCAACATGTCCATTTAAATCTCCTCTAATAAAAATTCTTTTTTCAAGAGGTATCATTTATGGATGAAACTGCACTTAAAAAAATGTATTTTTGTGTTTATCTTGCAGTTACAATAGGAAGTATAAGTGAGGAAATCAAGACAAGACTTGGAGCAAATAGAAGCACCATGAATATTTCTAAAATCTTCTACCACTCTACCTACATTTCCATTTAAATCTCCTCTAATAAAATTTTTCCTTCAAGAGGTATCATTTGTATTAAGTCTTCTAAGTCATTCCAGAATTTATCTTTAGAACCCATATCTAAACCTATCTGAGGAGCATAAGCAATGATAATATTAAAAATTTTAGTATCAACAAAAATCTTAAGGGCTATAATTCTATCTCGAACTCTTTAATTTTTACAACATTATCTTTTAAACTCTTATTTATAATTACACCAACACTAAATCTAGTTCGACTCTTTCCTGAATACCAAAGCTTAAAACCTAAGATATCAATCTTCTTTGCCTTTTTTCCAAACCATTTAGTTTCTTGAACACATAAGATATTTATCTTTTTATGAATTAATATTAACTAATTACATTAATTTACCCGTGAGAGTACCTATATTCCAAGATCTTATCCTAATAATAAAATGTCTATGGGGTATTTCTTCCAATGGTTTTTTTAGAATATAGCTGGTCTTAAGAGGTGGTTTCGAGGGAAAAAATATGCAGAAAAGTAAGTTTTAAAATACAGCCAAATGAAGGTATCAATGATAGGAATGGGTAAAATTTTATTTTCTGCACGACTATGACATCAATGTGTTCTTCAGTTAGTTGAAGCACCGGGATTTTATTTTGGTATTCAAGGCTTGTTTTATTTCTGAAAGGAGGGTTGTGGGATTGTTCTTAGAGACCTTAAAATGCGGGTTAAAAATGGAACATCTGAATTTAATTGTTCATGAATTTGGCAGTGAGAGCGAAACACGGATATTTTGAAATTAGTTTATTTTGATGTAATATGCATTTGATAACGGTCATGCATTCTCCTAAATTTTTTTTATTTCTTGGTTGGTTTGGTTCACTATTTAGACTGTTTTGTGACTAGCTGAACTAGTAAATTTTTATATTAGCTAGAATTTTAGATTATGATATTAAAGACTTGCAGATTAGACCATATAATGAGGATTTTCAGAAACCATCATTTGCTGGTCTTTTTTGCTCGAGCATGCGATTTATTATTCAATGGTTCAATAAAATTCAGTTTTCCCGTTGTGCTTGTGTGATGTTTGGATACTAATTCCTCGAGTTCTGGTTTCAACAGTAACTTTTAGGTATGTTTTCTCATGGTTACTCTGTCAGGCTTGTAGAAGTGAGGCTTGGATTAACAATTACAATAGTTTATCTTGGATTAACAATTTGCACAAAACCTTTACATTAGTTACTCTGTCAGGCTTGGATTAACAATTTGGCGATTTTTCTCATTTATTTATCTTGTTATTTTTTAAGCTGCTGGTCTGTATCTGAGTTAAGATTTGGTCAAGTTTATGTAGTTTGTTTTCTTTTTTTGGCATGAAGCCTAATGTTTTCTTGACTTCCATTTGATTTTAGATTTTCTTGTGAATTTAGATTTTCATTTTTTTGGTTTGTTATAAATTAATGTTTGATGAAAAGGTTGTCTTTTCCTATTTTAAATGGAAAATGAATTTTGCCTACTCTGGGAGCTAGTGAACTTTAAATATTGACTTTAGCATGCTTATTTGTACATCCCATTTAAACATTTATATGTCGTAGATTTTAAAATGTCCGTGCAGTTTATGTTTACACACCTAACATTTTTTACTTATCAGTTTATTTTTGCACACCTAACATTTGTTATTCCTTTCAGTAACGTTATTTACTTGGGCATTTCTATAAACCACGCCTGGCAAAACATTTATCATTCAGAAAGATAGAATAGTATTCATATTTCTTATCTAAAACTTGAATATCTGGGTTTCATGTTACTTGTTACAGCCTTTGAGGATACTGCAGTCGTCAAGGCATTGCAGAAATTTTCCCTTAAAATGTTAGCTGTTCTCTAAACTCTTTAATATTATTTTAAAACTAAAAAGATGCCTGAGGAGTGGATGAAGAGTATTTTGGTCCCCATTTTTAAGAATAAAGGGGATGCACAAGAGTGTGCAAGTTATAGAGGAATAAGTTGATGTGTCATACATTAAAATTATGGTATAGGGTAATTGAACATAGGTTAAGATGTGATACAAATTTTTCTCATAGTTAGTTTGGATTTATGACGGTTAGGAGAGTGCGCTTTAGCTTTGACCGATCTTAAGAAAGGCAGAGGTAGAACTAAAAAGACCTTGGCATATTGTATAAAAAAATGATCTTAATCTATTACAATTAAATGAAATATGACACTCAATAGGACGTAATGGAGAAAAAGGATTTATGTTGCTAACCCCACTTAGTGGGATAAATCTCGTTGTTGTTGTTGTTGTAAATGTTAGCTGTCCCCACAAAAAGCCTCTTGGACAATCTGTGAGAGAATATATATATATAGATATATATATATAAACACACACACACACACACATTGTCACCATTATATTTCTTGTACTGATTTGTTTGTGTACACTCTTTACTTTAGTTAACGCTAGCATTTTTTTTATTTTAATTAAAAAATGCCAGCAAGAGCAAGTTATTTTCATCTTGCCGTTATTTATATCGCCTACCTGTTTGATATATTTTAAGCTCTTACATGTTTTGGTTTTGGTTACCATTCTATCAACTTTCTCTGTAGTTGTAGAAGTATATCTGGATATTGATTCCATCTCCTTTGTTTAACAGGGATTAGGTAATAAATTTCTTTCCCACATTCGTGAAGTGGATTCCATACTTCAGGTTCATTTTAATTTACGTTGTTGCTTTCTCTGCTGTTTCCTGTGTCATGCCAGTAGATAATCATTGCCATCTTTTTTAAAATATTTGCATATAATTTTTATTATTATTACTTATTAACAAAATACCTAGAATAGAATTGGCGGAGGACGCGGGTTGATTTGTATTACGGTTAGTGATTTTGCAATGATTGAAAATGATCCTGAACGGCAAGTTGGAGTGAACTAGCCACTATTTCAACAGTTATAAATGTGATAAATTTCTTATCTGTTCGGGATTTGGTGGTGCCATTCAGAAGTTGGCAAACCTCCAGTGCTTAGGCTTCTTTTTGGTGTGAAGAAGATGGGCTATACCATTTGAAGAAGGAACAACTTATCTTATTTTCACAAATATCTTCCCTAAAGTTTCCTATCAGTCCGGGATTAATTTGCTTCTTCTATTCCGAGATTTGTAGCTCTCGGAATTCTTCTTTGACAGGGTTTTCTTATTTCCAGCATTCATTATGGTTATCTTTGGAAGGGAAATTGAAAAATTTAGACACGAGGAGAAGAGCAAAAATAAAAAAAGGGGAAATAAAGGATGAAAGGGGACTCTTACCTTTTCTTTTTTGATATTATATATAGAAGATGAATTGACTGGAAAACTTGTTTTCTTCATTTTCTCAATGCAAAACCATCTAAAAAATAATTGAAAATTAGTAGATCACAAAGAACTTAAAAATTTAAACTGTTTTCAATTATTTTTTTATTTTTTATTTTTATCTTGGTGGGCCGAAAAAAATGGGAATCCATGGAACTTCCTTTTCCATATTTAATTCATGAATCCGTGCACATGGTTTGTTTTGTTTAGCACGTGAATCTATTTCTCTTTTAATTCTTCTCTATTAATTTTTATTGTGTCAATTTCATCACCCCTCGATACGTTTCCAAAAAAGTAACTCATTAGATGGTTTAATCAAGCATTGTTCATCTTAATACCATAAAAATTTCCTTGTTATTTTTTAAATAAAGCAAATTATTATTTATAGTATTTGTATTCGAATGCCCCAGTCTATCAATAATTGCAAAAGCTTAGATTCGGTGCAGTTGTTTGTTCAATGCAACTTTTTGAAGTGATAAACAAGGTTGTGAAAATCAGACTGAACATCAGCTGAAAGAATGAGTGTTCAACTGGGTTTGGACTATAGGTTGAACTGGATGTTGGTGGTTGAATAATATAATAATAATGCATTAATATTATTTTTATCGATTCAATATATAATATTTTCTTTAAGTCACATCACTTTTGAATATTTTGAATAATATTCTAAATCAAAATTTTTAGAAACGATATTTTGGTTTATTTTTATTTAAATATCTTTTTTTTAGCCATTTTATCAAAACTAAAAGGTTAAAATTGGACAATATTAGAACTTTCTGGTACTTAAAAAAAAAAAAGGCTTACTTGCTGGTCCATCAACCCCGGTTCTAGACAGCAGCAATTTTGAGCTCGGATCAAATTGGTTGAATGACAGTTTCATAGTTAAACTGATCAAACCGGCTAGTCTGGTTTGATTTTTAAAAGCATGTTTACAAGTTAAAATTCATGAAGCTTTTTACGTCTTGTTTTTTCTTTTCTAAATCTTATTATGTTAGCTTACCTAAATCTTTAGACATGCCAACTCTCCACAGGTTGTACGCTGTTTTGAGGATAATGACATAGTTCACGTCAACGGAAAAATTGACCCGAAGTCAGATATCGATGTTATAAACCTAGAGCTGATTTTCTCAGACCTTGATCAGGTATACTGAACAATCATATTGTGATAGTTAAATTCTGTGACCCTCTTGTATTTGCTATGTTTCATATTTGATTGATAGATTATTACTTTCTTCTAAATTTCCTTATTTAATTGTTGGCGGATCATGAAGTTCACTCACAATACTAAATTGTTTATTTCATAAGAATTTCAGATAGAGAAAAGATTGGAGAAACTTAAGAAAGGCAAGGCGAAGGATACACAATCTAAACTGAAGGTAATCCTTAGGGAGCTGAGTTTAAACAAGAAGCATAAATTTAAATCAAAGATTTTGATTTTGGCTTGAGCCTTCTTGATTAGAGGAAGGTATTCAGTTTTGAGCTGATTCAAGTCAAGCCTTGTATAAATCAAAAACATTATTTATAGATACATTTACTTAAAGTTTGAGTAAAGTGTCTGAATAGTTCCAAGACTTTTTTACTAAAAGTAGTCCTACTTGAGGTCTATTTTAGCCCATATTAAAAGTGCTTGTGGACTAAATTAACCATTTTATCGACTCTGGTACTAAAATGATCAATTACAAAGATTCATGGGAGCATTATTTATAAATTATATATAAATAAATAAATAAATAAATAAATAAGCATACATACATACATGCATGCATACATGCATGCATACATACATGCATGCATACATACATACATGCATACATACATACATGCATGCATACATGCATGCATACATACATGCATGCATACATACATACATGCATACATACATACATACATACATACATACATATAATGTTTTTTGTAAATATGATTATATCTGTGTGTGTAATTATCTCTATTTGTCACTGTTTTCAATCTTCTAGGAAGAAACGGAGAGGTCAGCATTGGAAAAGATTCAGAAGCTTCTCATGGATGGAAAGCCTGCAAGATCTGTTCCTTTAACAGACTTTGAGAAAGATTCTATACGTCATCTTTGTTTGCTTACCATGAAACCTATCATATATGTTGCTAATGTGGCTGAATCTGATCTTTCTGACCCAAATAACAATCCACACGTCAAAGAAGTATTGAGACTCGCTTCTGAGTTGCAATCCGGCCTAGCATCAATTTCAGCACAGGTATGATTCTTGCAGCAAATCAAAGTAATTTTTTTTTGGGGCATTTACATACATACCACCCAATTCCAATGTATTTACACATTTAACACCTAAACTTTACTTTTTACATTCCAAATCTTTTATATCACATCAAAAATACCATCATTTTTGCATATGTTGTGTGGTATCTACAGGGTTATGAAAAGTTTTTTATTTCTGGTTAAACAAACAATGTGTTTTAAGTGGCCTTGTTTAGTTAAATGCTATCTTCTGCTGCTGACATTATTGTGAAAAATATTCACCCTATTTCTGTAAGGTATGATACATGTTATATTTGCCATTCTTCATATATCCGTAATTCCCATCTTTTGCTCCTGTGGTTAATGTCATCTTCTGTTATTAATCTTCTCTCTTTGGTTACCTTTGTAAACATTTTAAGGATCTTGCTAATGTCTTAATTTTCTCTATATTTCAAAATGACTAATATTGCGCATACCATGTTCAGGTTGAATCTGAGCTCACGGAGCTTCCATTAGACGAGAGGATAGAGTATCTAAAGTCTCTTGGTGTGAGTGAAAGTGGATTAGGAAACCTCATAAGAGAGACATACGACCTATTGGGACTCAGAACTTACTTCACATCAGGGGAAAAGGTGATGACATTTCTTTTTGGAGCATTTACATGCATACCACCCAATTCCTAGGTGTTTACATATCTAACACCAAAACTTTACTTTTACATTTATACTGCCTAAATCTTTCATATCACACAAAAAATACCACCATTTGAGCTTTTGAAGGTGAAATATACCTTTTCATCCATAGGTAGGTAGCATGTATGTTAAAATTGAAGTTTAGGTGTTAGATATATAAATACATAGGAATTGAGTGGTATGGTATGTATGTAAATCTTCCTTTCGATTTTTTATCTGATTTGCTTTCATGTCCTTGGTCTTCATGTTCCTTTCTGCTTCCTTTCAGGAAACAAAAGCTTGGACAGTACTTGCAGGTTACTTGTGTGTATTCTTCTTTTGTGCATATTTTAATTTCTGCTGCTCATAATTGCTTTGGTTATTTGAATAAAAACAGTATTCTATTGTGAAACAGGAATGACAGCACCACAAGCTGCTGGAGTAATACATTCGGATTTTGAGAAAGGCTTCATTCGTGCAGAGACTGTAATCTTTTAAATTTTTATTAGGGGCATTTATATACGCAGCACTTGGAAGTATTTACATATCTCACAACTAAACTTTTATATTTACATTGCTGAAATGTTTAATTTACATAAAAATTTGCACTATTACTAATTTTTAAAAGTGAAATACATGTTTTATGCATAGATTTAAAACACCAAAGAGCTATGTCTGTAATTATGAAAGTTCAGGTGTGAGATATGTAAATACATAAGAATTACGTGCCATGTATGTAAATTTTCATTTTTATTTTTATGCACGTGGTTCTTATTTTATTGCAGAAAAATTCTGTTTTCAAGCTCTGCAATCTGAAGTCCTTTTACAGAGTTTAGAATCTCACAGTTCTCAGAATACTTTGCTAGTTTCTTTTAATCACTTGTTTCATTGTTTGGATTCATTTTTGGTTCTTAGAAGTTTAATTCGTAAGCCTTAAATTTTTTTAATATTTATATGTGAAAATAATACCTGAATTTGTCATCAGGTATCCTACGATGATTTTGTTGCAGCTGGTTCTTTGGCTGCTGCGAGGGAGAAAGGCCTTGTAAGTCTAATGCCCACAACCCCACATTTATCTAATCTAACTTGTAGACTTTTATTCTTTATACGCTTTACCGAAACTAAATTGAATGCATTTACATGCATATCACACAATTCTTATGTAATTACATTTCCAAAACCTAAATATTTATATTTACATGCAAACCACTCAAATCCTTAACGTCCCCTCAGAAATATTACCATCACCATCTTTTTAAAAGTGAAATACACTCTTTCATGCATAGTTTTATGACAAGACAAATGTAAATATCAAACATGAAGTGTAAATGCATAACACAATTGTATGGTATATGTAATAAACACATTATTATTATTACTGCTTTGGATAATCAATGCAGCTGAGATCAGAAGGCAAAGAGTACATTGTTCAAGAAGGAGATGTCATGCTTTTTCGGTTTAATGTCTGATTTATACCAACAAAAAGCAGAGCCACCAAGACATGAATCAGCTATCTTCTTCCTTCCATTCATAAGTTGCCACAAAATAGCATTTTTTCAGTTAAAATCTCCTCCACTCCTTCCAGCTTAAGATAATAATTACTGTAAATGTTATTTAAAAACTTTATCCTTGGATCACATGTCAAATTAAATTATTGCAACTTCTGACTTTTTATTGTTTTAAAGGGAAGAGGGAAAAGATGGTGTGATTGCTTTAAAGCTAATCAGGCCCTCACCAAAGCAGTAATTCTTCGGTGGTTAGCTTTTCGTGGACTTATCCATGATCACGACAAATTAAAAGATCCCTCTTATTCCAGCTCTGTATTTTTTTGTTAGAAAGATTACATACACAACTGAATTATTAATGATTCCTATGTAATCACATATCTTAATCCTAAACTTCAACTTTTACATATATGCCACCTTATTTAAGCATGAAATGGTGTGTCTCATTTTTTTTAAAAGTTAGACATAGTGGTATTTTTGTTATGTAATATGTGTTGTATTAGAGGGTTATTTGTAAATGGGGGTAAATAGGTTATTTTATATTTTTTTATTAGTATGTCTCATTCATCTTTTTTTTATAAGAAGGATTAGAGTTGTTTTTTGTGTGGAGTTGTTATTTTATTTCAACAATTTTTTCTTTCTCCCCACTTGTTGAAAAGCGGATTTGCGACAACCACGTAAATTACATCTTGTTTGATTATTTGTTTGTTGTGTGATTTTGTTTTATGCATTGTTTTGCATAATATTTGGTATCTGAGCCGGATTTGTGTGATTCTGGCAATGGGCTGCTGCGATTTTGACGGAGTTGCAAACACAAAACAAAGAGATCGGAGCAAATCATGTTAGGAGATCTGGTGAAGTCATGTATAATATAATGTTAGGTATTTTTAACATTCATCAAAACGGTGGAAAAGGCGTCAATTTATTAGATGATTATACATCTTATCAGAATCTATTTGGCAAGATTTAATGACATGAAATTTTGGCAGGAAGCGATGCAAAGGTTTTAATGCATTTTGTTATTTAAATCTTGATGTAGTTATTGATAGTGATGAATGTTCTGAGGAGATGTCAGAAAGATGTTTGAATATGAACCAAAGTGTTTGTGGCTTGATTTAAAATTATTTATCTCAGGAGATCAAATATGCGATGATGATAAAGACTTATGTAGGAAAGTTATGGAGGATGTTGAGCAAATATCTATTCAACAATTTGGGGAATTATTTTTATATGAAACACAATTTTGCAGGTTTCAGATGAGATGAGTTTAATATTGATGAGTATTTGAATGATTTTATAAAGTTTTTTGTAAATCTATTAAATTTAAATTGGAAGATTAGAGATGAAGACAAGACATTTCTTTAGTTGATTTGCTCCTAGATATGAGTATGAAAATTTTACGATAACTCTAATTCATTGGAATTAGATCTTGAATTAAGCTAGATGGCTACAACTTTGTTAAACAAAGTGTTTTCAATATGAAAAATATTGCACATCCTTCAAATGCTCGTGTGGCAAGGCAACCGCCCCTCTAGAACCAACCTGCGATGACAAAATATGTCAGGAGCTTTGTTGACATTTAACAGATAGTCATCAATCCTCTATAAATGTAATTGGGGAGGATATTCTCAAGATTTTGGATATTCTACATTTCATTTATTGAGTGTGATTCACAAATAAATTTAAGTTCAATAATATATAACTAATTTTGAAAAGAAAGATTTACATACATTTTTTTTTTTGAAATTTGAGTGAATTTAATCACACAACACAACTAAATTTGATATACATACCACTTCATTTCTATGGAGTTATATATCTAACACCTGAATTTTAATATATATATATATATATAACATTACATGTTTAAGAAAAGGTGCATGTTAATTTTTTTTTAAATAATGATATTTTTAATATGATAGAAAAGATTTGATTTGTATAAATATAAAAAAAGTAAACCTTAGATATTAGATATGTAAGTATATATAACTTGGGCAGTATGTAAGTAAATGACCGTTTTTGAAATAAAAACAAAAGTGTACATATAAAAATTGGGAAATTAATATTTTTAGTACACAATTCTTATGCATTTACATATCTCACAACTATGCTTTTATATTTACATATCATTTAAATCTTTCATTTTGATAAAATATTTATTTAAGTCTAAAAAAAATTATTTGCTTGAAAGATTAACTAACTCACCTGACATTATTTATGTTCTCTCCTCTCTTGCTGCCCAAAAGGCGCCACGCCTCCCTGATTTTAAAATATCCTTCACTTTAACCGACACTCTGAAACTAACCACAGAGCTTGCGAGGGGTAGAGAGAACCAAACTTCTTTCGTCTCTCTAAACAGGATTCTGATGCAGTTCTTCTCGCGAAGCAGAAAAATTAGCGAAATGTTAAGGGTTTCTATGAGACTCCCGCCATTGGTGAAATCGGCGCCAAACGCTAGGTTCTCCAGCACTATATCTCGGTGGGAGGGCGGGGTTTCTATGGTTCAGGGTGCTTCCAGAGGAATCGGGCTCGAATTCGTGAGCTCCCCTTCTGAAATAACTTTGATTTTATTAATATTAGAAAGCTTGTCTTTGTTGTCTGTATTTTATGCGGGATTTGGTGTATTTCGTGCTCTTTTTCCGTCGATCGTTGGTGGAACATTCAGCTAGGTTATTGTCCTGATTTCTTTTTCGGGCTGACATTATGGTTATAGTTGATCGTAGACTTCGGATTATTTTCGTTCTAATTTTGTACTTTATAATTTTTTTGTCTATTTGATGCACCCTATGAGTCCTGGTTTAATCCATAATGTTTTCAGTAAAGGGCATATTTCTGTTCCAACTGTTCTTCAGTTCGTTATTTGCGTTGAAAATTTAGGCTTGAACCAAATTTATAAATGAAATCCTTACAGTAATAATAACACAACACACATACAAGTCTAATCATACTTCCAGATACATTTGTTTTATTGAAATGTAAAAACTAAAACATATCATATAACACTTCCAGGAGAGCATTAAATCAATCTAATCTTCTACTCCTCTGCAACATCACTTGCAAGTACGATCAGTGGCGAGCTATAATTTTGTGGATTTTGGAGGTTTTTTTAGAGTTTGAAACAAAAAGATTATTTTCTAAATACATTCAACCGAAATTTATAATCTAATTTATGCAGCATTTTCTTAAACATGTTTTCTGACATGAAGCAACCAACTGGTCCTGCAGGAGTTTTGTATTGAAGAAGCACATTCCTTGTATGGACCTATTTGGGAAAAAAAGCATGTTTAGGCATTAAGAATTTGGTTGTTCACTTATTTTATTGTGAAAATGGCATTAGCACTTCTAAAATTTTGAAATGTTTACAGAATTTAGCATCAAACTTTATTTGCAACTATATCCATCCAAAGTAATGATTCTAATTAATTTATTTTTTTTTTCAATGTTTTTTTTCCTTCCAGCAACAAATCATATAATCCTCGTGTAATGGACATCTGAGTAAAAAATAAAAATAAAGGAATTGGAAGTGAAAAAAAAGCATAAAGGAAATGGAAGTTTTGCAAAAGGACATGAACGTTAAGTTATCCCCCCATTGCTTCTGACATGAATGATTTAATTAAAAAGATTGCCATCAGTTGCTTCGTTTCACTTAATATGTTTTGCTAATTCTGACTGTATAAAGTTAAGATATTGTGATTCAGAAAAGTTATCTTGATCTCAGTTCTAGACTCTGTAGGGCTTCTTGAATTTGATAGATGATTGTAGTGGATGAATATTAAAGGCCATGGTATCTTGCTATATACTTCATCATTTTAATATCAAGCTATATTTTAATCTATTTTTAAATGTTGATTGTGCTTGCTAGGTGAGGCAACTGCTGGAGAAAAACAACAGAGGGCATGTTGTTGCAACTTGTCGAAATCCTGGTGGAGCAACCGGCCTTATTGATTTGAAGGGGAAATTTGAAGACCGTCTCAACATACTACCACTTGATGTGACAGATGAGAGTACTATAGAGGTAATGCAACATTTCTCATCTATTGGCATCATTTCTCTACGCAGTGCTTTCAAGATCAGAAATGCGTGCTACTAAATTTTGGAAGCGCCAATAATACCTTCATTTTCTTATACTGTATGCAAACATTTATTATGCTGGCAACACATAGATTTAATAATAATAAAATGGGGCTGTGGGCGGACAACTGGAGGTTCCTTGTGTAAAATCTTATAATTAATATTCTTCCTAGAATTGTATAGATTCCTGATATAATCTTGGCAACTCTATGTATAAATACCCATGTACCATAAATTTAACGGAATTTGTGCCATTCTCTCTCTTTTTTTTTTTGGTTTTCTTTTACAAAAATCCTACTGGTTTCATGGCATTCAATTTCATCATTTCCGAGCCAATTTTATATTATAATGCATCTGTATTGTGATATCGTTTTGATTCCTGGGAAAAATTCCAGAACAATGTATATGGTTTTGTGCCTAGCTGTTTCCAAAATCTACCTCCATTAACCTAATATTTTTTTGAATTTTTCTTTTTTCTTATTTCTGTTTATTGACATTCTAATTTTGGAGTTGCTTGCAACATTTGATGGCTTCTGCAGGCTGCTGCCATCTCTATAAAAGAAAAATATAGTTCTCTAAACCTACTGATTAACACTTCTGGAGTGCTTTCGATACCTAAAACATTGCATCCAGGTTTGATCTCTTAGCCGCCAAAGACTAATTACTTGGCTTTCATTGGCATGCCTTCTGCTAAATGAAATTCCTTTTCTTCATTGTTCTGTACTTTGATAGTTTGCCACCTTGGATTTTCAGACTTTATAAGTAATTAACTAAGATGAATATTTTTCACAGTTCAGTTGATGCTCTTTGGCTTGCTTGGAAATAGTAACTCACAACCAACCTTTTGAACGAACCCTAAACTACCAGCCACAATGAGAGCCTTTCCCTATCATTGCTATTAAACAAACTTAACCAGCCAAACGTGAGCACTCACATCCACTAGTTATAAGCAAGTCTTGCAGATTAGGGCAACCAACGAGGAGGGAAAAGGTTAGCCGATTCCTGGAGGACGAGAAAGTAGTTAGAGAGCGTCTATCAGATGGTCAGTTTAGTTGGAATTGTGTTAAATGGCATATTAATTGAGAGAAACAAAGTGGGAGGAGATATTCTCTTTGTCCATTTTTGACACATTATGTTATTTTCCTAATAGAAAATCTTTGCAAATGCCTTTTACATATATTTACTTTGTTAACTATATGCAATTTCTTGCGCAGAAACAACATTGAGTAAGTTGGAGAAGTCTGCACTGATGCTTACATATGAAATTAATGCTGTTGGACCTGTTTTAGTAGTGAAGGTAAATGTTCATTCATTTTTATGCATCTATTTGCTTATTGAGCTAGCCTAGGTTCTCATGTGGTCTTCGATTATGATGCTTTCTCCAGCATATGTGGCCACTCCTGAAAGCCGGAGGTGGATCTGGAACCGACAGAGAATTTGCTGTGGTTGCAAATTTGAGTGCTAGAGTGGGCTCCATTGGAGACAATAGTTTAGGAGGATGGCATTCTTATCGATCTTCCAAGACTGCTCTGAATCAATGTATGTTGTTATTTTTTTCGCTTTGTTTTTCCTCAAAATCTGCGCCATGATAATGTTCACATGCTGATCTGTGGTGTAAGTTTCGACAATCATAATTACTACTAGATTTTCTAGAAATATTTTTAGCAATCAGGGGTACATGAATTACTCTGAGTCCCTCTTGGGGAAACCTCATCCATCTCCCCTTTCTCTCTTCCATCATCTTCTTTTTCCTTAGCAGGTCTTTTCCGGGTATGTATCCACGAACAACACGAGACCCTACCTCCCAAAAGGATTCAACATTAATGAAGTTATTGTTGGGGTTTTAACTGCTTTAATTTGTTGAGGGTAACCTTTTATTTGTTGGGGCATTTACATACATAGCACACAATTCTTTTGTCTTTACATATCCCCGCACCTAAACTTTCATATTTTTACATGCGTAAAACTCAAATCTTTAATATCACATCAATTAAAGCATTGTTATCACTTTTTAAAAGTGAAATACACCTTTTCATGCATAAATATGAAATTTTATGTGTAAGATATGTACATACATAAGAATTGTGTGCTACGCAAGTAAATTTCTTTTATTTGTTTACATGCTGGAGTGAGACTTATAAAAGGTATTTGATTTTGGTGTTCTTTTTTGTGGAGAAAAATATCTTCATTTAGTTTAGTATAGTTGATGAGTTTGTCAGATTTAAGGGACATATATTGTATTATTTGTGCTGATTACAGTCCCGATTTTCCAAATTCCAAATTGGCATTCTGTTCTAGTTTCACTCAGATTGATGTTGCACTTTTAATTGAGTAAATATGAATAAAGCAATAGGCATACATTTCAAGAGTATTTACTGCATCTTCGGGAACTTTTACATATATTATTTGTCATTGAACTATCTGCAATGGGATGTGATCCTTTATGCAAAGAACATAGGGGCACACATACCACTCAATTTCTATGTATATACATGTCTGTTGAATCCGAAACTATCCATGAATCAAACCCAACGAATAGAGCATAAATGAGAAGAGAGAGAGAAAGAGGGATGAACAATAGTAAACAGTGTTGGTTTGTCATTAAATGTTTACCTTATTTATAGTGGGGGAAGTACAATAGTGATAATTCCTTTTTACCCCCATTTGGAGAGGGTCTATATTGGGATATTTGTGGTATTTTATAAGCATTGGTTTATCGTTCAGTTGTCTTCTGGCTTGGCCAGCTGATCTTAGTTGATTTGGCTCAACTAGGTCAGCTCGGTCTGCTGATTCATCCTTGCTAACTATCTTTGATCTTTGATAAGGAGTTTTTGGGTCATCCGTTGGGTGGTTTATCTCAACTTCCCCTTCTTCCGGTATTTCCTCCCATGTGTCCAGGGTGAAACTCCCTTATTCGATCAAGCCATACCCCACTAACGATTCCCTTCTTCCTCCGTGCTCTTCCATGCCCCTTGCACCATTCCTCCTCTAATTTTCAGCCCAAACCCCTCCATTTAGAAGTCTCCATTCCCCCTCCTCTCGGAGTCTTATGGGGATGCTCTTGGTGATAGATGATGTCCTCGTTATCCTCTTGTTCAATCGCCTTCCCCTTTGACCCAACCAAGGATTCCCTGATCAACTATTAGTTAGGGTTTGCAACTGGAGTGATCGACATGGCTCTGGACTACATCTCTATGAGCTTTTACATCATCTCCTGCATTTCTCTTATGCTCTCGAACCCATACTGCATTTGAATCTCTATGGAAGAAAACCTGCCCTCCTTAGTGGCAAACATTTCTTCCATTCCCGATTTGATTTTGCCCAACTTCTCATTCCAGCACATCCACTTTCTTTGTTGGCTTCCATCCAAGATCCTATTTGATACAATTTGTTACAATCCAGAACCAAAATCAGCGAGCAAACAACAATGAAATTGCAATAGATAGGCGAAAAAACTCAAATGAGGGCGGCTTTTATGAAAATCAAAGGAAAACAAGCAAGATACAATGATAATCTACTATTCGAGAGGTAGATCGTCTCTCCCACAACCTACACGTCACTAGGAATATCACTGGAAGAAAAGAAAACAACAGCCAACAAAACATGCCTAAAAGAAACAAACCCAGCCCTTAGGCACTAATAAATTCTCCCCAAGTGTCTCTTTAAAATTTCCTCCCAAAAGCCCCTATTAGTCTCTTTCCTTCTATATGTGATCAGCGGCCTGGAAAGCCCCATGTGGTCACTGGGGTTGCCTGGACTAGATCTTGGCTGGGCCGGCTGGTCTGGCTTCTTCTAGCCAATCCAAAACTAGACCGATTCACGCAGCATCGGTCCAGTTTTGTGCGCATCTGGGGTAACGGAAGGACTCCCGTGTGCATCTGGATGGCTTGGACGATTCTTGTTTCATTTCCGATTGGATGGATAACACTTGGTTCGTCCAGCCATCTTCTTGTCTGCCTTTCGTCTGATCGATTTTGTCCTAATTGACTTGGCTCGTATGACTTGGCTTGTATGGTTAGGTGGGTCTCATGATCTGTGTAAGGTTAGTGCAAATATTTTTCTTATGTACAGTATCTAACACATAAACTTCGCTTTTTTACATTTATATCATCTAAATCTTTCATATCACATAAAGAATACCACTAGTTTAACTTTTAAAAGTGAAATACACCTTTTATGTAAAAAATGAAGTTCAGGTGTTAAATATATAAATGCATAGGAAGCGAGTGGTATATGTATGTAAATCTTTCTAAAACATATTATCACCAGTGCTTGTACTTAAATTTGTGCTGCTGTTTCAGTGACGAAGACCATTTCTGTGGAATTAGCTCGGAAAAAGGATCCAATACTCTGCATTCTGCTGCATCCTGGAACTGTGGACACTGATCTTTCAAAACCTTTCCAGAAGAGCGTTCCACCAGGTAAGCTTTTTACAGCAGAATTTTCAGTGCAAAAGCTCTTGAGCATTATAAACAATGCTAAAGGCAGTGACAATGGAAAATTCTATGCTTGGGATGGCGCAGAAATTCCTTGGTAAAGTTAGTTGAAACTTATTATTATTATTTTTTAATTTCACTCCTTTTATACGCCAAATGTTGTTAACATGAGCTATTAATTGTTGGAAATACCTTCTTTGTTTCTTATATTAAAATTTAGGGGCATTTACATAAATAATTCTTAATTCCTATGTATTTACATATCTAACACTTATGCTTTATTGTTTACATTTATACCACCCAAATCTTTGATATCACATAAAAAATAGCACTATTTTAACTTTTAAAGAGTGAAACACATCTTTATATGCATAGGTAAGGTGGCATATATGTAAAAATTGAAGTTTATATGTTAGATATGTAAATACATAGGAATTGAGTATGCAAATTTCCCTAAAATGTTATTAGTTAAATGCGCAACACTAATTAGCCAAATAACAGGCTAATGAGAGTTTATATTGATTTTACTGAGCATCTTTGCTTTCTTGTCCAATGATAGTCATTGATGTTTAATCATAAGTTCTAAAGCTTTAGATTCTTTAGAAATAAAAATATTTATTATCCCCATAATTTGGTCTGTTAGTGTGGGCTCGTTGCTTCCATGCATATAAAATTTTCTAGCAGTTACCTGTCAAAGAGGCAACCTTGATCAATAATTATTGCTTAATATGGATTGTATTTGTCGACGAACTTTTGCAATTCTAATAAATCAATAATTAAAAGCAATAAATAAATTTTAAAGATAAAATAATAAATATTAAAATCTTTCAATCGTACAGGCTATCGTTTCTTAACTTTCATTTATTAGTGTACATCGAAAATGTATCAGCATAAATTTCAAGGAGATCTGACAGATAAAGACGAATACGTACAATCTGAAAGGCCTACTGGCGGGAGCCTATAAGACCCGTTAACGAAAGATGAAAAAAGCTCCGTTGGCCACTCCTAAGTTTTACATTATAACATACTCCTAGGCAATATAGTGGTATTGTTGGGGGTGTGAAAACTTGAACCAACATGAATCGACCCGTACCCGACTTGAAAAATCTAAAGCTGTTGAATTTTTTGAGTGCAGCTCTAGTTGACCCAACAACTTGAATCTTACCCCAACTATAAATTGACTTGAAATCTACTTGCCATTCTAGGTTTGACTTGAGATTAACTTTGAAATTGATCCAAATAACTATTATTCTTCAAGTTTAATGGGTTATATGAGTTGGGTATGGGTTGGTGGTTTGAAAGTGGGTTGAGCTCGGGTAAAATTGGACTTCTTGGCTCGTTTAATATTCAAGTCAAGTTGTTTTGGGTCTGATCAAATCAGGTTCAGGTCCTGAACCTGACCCCCAAACTCAATTTGACACCCTTTTGCTTGGTCAAAAAAGTAAACTACTTGCCCAATATAGCCTCAACCTTGAGAATCCAAGCGCTACTATAATTATAACATTTGAAATAATAATAATAATATTAATAATAATTTTTTTCATATTAATGTTGTTTTCTCTTCACCTTACATGCTTTAAATACATAGAAAACTTTATGGCTGATATGAATCAAATAGTTATTACAAGATGGAAATTTTTGCGCAGTTAACAATTCTTTTGTATGCTATGTGCGTACCTTGTTTTTGCTTTTAGTATATAATCATTACAGAATAAATAAATGATAGCATTTATACATAAATTTTTTAGATAATATATTCATTTTTTGCTCAACCCTCTAAATTGGAACAAATTTGACCCAGCTGCCAATTGAGCTCGTTGTTAATTAAAAAAATTAAGTTTTGTTAGATTAAGCTTGAAATAGTTCAAATTGAGCTTGCTTGACTCGAACTAGCTCAAAAATGTTTACAAAATATAGAAAATTAACAAAATTACTATGTATTATAAACTTATAAATATAGTTGTATTGAGCTCGTTGGAATGGCCACTTCATTTCTCTTTTCATCTGTTGAGGGGTATCAAAAAGAAATAAAAACCGAATAACTGTCTTACAAACTTGTAAGCAGGGCTTCATATCCTCAGTTTTAATGACATATTCGACTACAATCTAAAATCTATTTAACACCTAAATACTACAAAACAAAAGCCATCACCTACAATCTTTTGTTAAAATGGCAATCGATTTGAATTTATTTGATGCGTTCATGAAAAATAGGATTGTTGGCAATGCAAATAACTGCACGATTGTCACAACATACAATCATCAACCAAGTGACAAGAAAAATCAAATTCTCAAAGGAGTTTCAATCCGCATGAAGTAGCATGCAAATATATCATTGCTCTATATTCAACTCCAATGCTTTCTTGATCTTCTATGTGACAAAATTTTGCCAAAAAAGATATTATATCAGGGGCCGGCTTCCTCTGCTTCTTAGATTCATAACATGTATGCATTTATTAGAACATTTCAAACCACAAAAAGACAGACTAAAGAGTTAAACTAATATAAATACTCAAAACATAGCATCACCATAAACTTAAATATTATGACTTTCTGTTGCTGGTACACCAAAGTACCAACCTCTAACAAGAGAACAAAACAACCATATTCGCATCGCAACGCCAAATGGGGATGACATCTTATGCAAAAAATAAATATGAGACAGAAGAGATAAGCAACCTAAATAATTGTCATAAGAATTACTAAATGATAGGAGATTGAGATTTTAGAGTACAAAAAGCTCTGCGAGGTGAGTCACAACTCGCAAGCCTCAAACGAGAGAAAATGAGAGATGAGTATTCCATTCTTGGCGAAAAAGACAAAAGAACCTGTGTGACAACGAAGCGAAAACCCTAACACTAGCAGAATTTTAACTAGAAGCTTCTCCCAACTTGAAAAAAAAACCAAATGAATGTGGGCAACTGTGGGTTAAAGGTTAGAAAATTGGGATCAGGGTTTTTAATTTAAATATATATTACTTAATAAATTTTAAGTATTTAATCCAAGGCATCCATTTATGATCAATTGATCATTTGCCTGAAACTAAATCACTTAAAATGATATGATTTCGATTATTCAATATAATTTTTTACTATATAGTAATAAGTTTATATATATGATTTAAAATTAAATTTTCTGATTCGAGCAATGATGAGCCAAACACGATCGAACGCAATATATTTGTGTTTTGCTCGAGCTTTAAAAAAAAAAAAATTGAGTTGGAATTAATAATCAATCACCTCAATTGTAGACTTTTGTAATAGTTTCCACTTATAATTATATCATATTATACTATTCATGACAATGAATAAGCACTTTGCATGTTTTTATATCACTTTTCATGAAACAAGATCGCTTACAAGCTGACAAATCGAATCGGGGTGGGCCAAGTTTGGCTCGTTAGCACATAAAGCTCAACTTACGAGCCATTTATCGGGTTGAATTCTAGTAGACTCGAACTCAGGAGTGGCTTTGGGCCGCTCGGCTTTACACCCCTAATGTCTTTCATCATATGGATTTCAGTTCTTTTGATAATTAGTTGTTACCAAATAAGTATCAACTTCTTGTGCCTCATAATACACAAAGTTAATTAAAAAAAAAAAGCCAAATATGGTAATCAATTTTTTTATATAAAAATTTGACAATCAGATGTAGTATAATATCATAATTATAAAAAAAATGTCATTCTATTTTATAAAGGAAATATATTTATTAACCAGCTATTTTATTTTAAATTCAGGATTAACTTTATTGATAATTAATTGTAAGAGCTCCAATATAATCATATTCATGCATTTTGATATTGATGGAAGGATTCTTATGGAGTTGATTATTGATCATAGGTGAAGATTGAGGTTTTTATTTAATGGCAATATAAATTTTATTTTAGACCATATAATTATTTTTTTTACATAAATCCTTATGTGGTTTGATTTACAATTTGTGGCATATTCTTTATTAATATATTTTAGGCATCATTAGTATTTATATAATGGACACCAAGTAAGTTCCAAAATAATCTATTTCTATATCTTGCCCTATGATATACATATTCCGGATAAGTCTCTAATGTGTGGGATCTGAATATTCCGGATATCTTTGCCCAATGGACACTTTTCGGACATTGACACTCACCTGACATACATATTCCGGATGAGTCTCTAATGTGTGGGATCTGAATATTACTAAAATAACAATAAAAAAACAGACATTTTGAACCCGCGTGCCTTAAACTTGTGAATTAAAAGAATATTTTTATTTTTTTTAAATATCTATGATATATTTTTTATTATTGTCGATAGTATACTCCAATATACTCAATCACATTCATAGGAGGTCAACATAGTAATTCATATTTTACAATCCTAACTTTTTCAACTTGAGGGAAAAGATTGCTTCTACAATCTTGCTTTTCGTAATAGATTATTTCAACCAAGTTTTGTCCTATAATTTTTTAAAATCTTTCATATAGTTTTCAAAAGAATTTTAATTTATTATATATATATATATATATATATATATTATGTATATATATAGTTAATTTTCAAATAAAATTAAAAATATAAATTGTTAGTTTTTAATGCTTTGTTTGAAATGTTTATTTTGATATTATTTTCAGAAAAATGGAGCCTAAAAATAATATGCACGATTAAAAATTTTAATTTAATGATTTGGAATTATACACTTACTCACTTTATCACGGATTAGTGTCTGTTTATCTTGAAATAGTATTCAAATTTAAATCCACTAACAAAACGCGTTTTGTCAACCTACTTTTAAAAGGTCATATTTTGCGTCCAGGCTTTGACTAATCATTTAATTAAGCCGTTAGAACCCTAATTATTTATTAATTAAAGTAAGCGTGAAATGGTTTCCTCTTCCAACCCTCTATTTATCCGTACTTCATATACTGCAGCAGTCAGCTACTTATCACGGCCCAGGCCCATGGGCCGTTTCTTCATCTTCAATCTTCCTTTTGACCTAACTGCTTTGGTTTTCATTCTACAATAGTTTGTTAGTGCCTACTGCTAAGGCAAGTTCGTTCACAGGGGACCAGCCTTTATGCTATATAGAAAACCTCAGGCTGCCGCACTGTGTAAGCGGAAAATCATTATGCTTGATGAACTACACGACTGAACAATGGCAATGATTCAACCACTTTATCTTGCATTTTGCATGGCCGGATCGTTGCAAGTGTCCGAACATGCGGACAATGAACGTAATAATTTCTCTCAAATGAACTGAGTTGCAAGTGCACTTTCACTCTTACTCACCTTATTCTCTCAAGGAGTTGAATGCCCCCTCACAATCTCGATCATTGGGTCCAATAATATTACTGAAGAGATATCATGTTCCACTCTTTTGTTCAACAATAATGCTTCTTATTTCACCATCCATATGGATCATTTTGTTAGTACAATATTATATTTATCCCGAACTATGAACCATGTCAAGCCTATTATTGATTAGAAAATTATGTATATTCCTCATGATATCAGTAGTAACAGGATTTTAAGCCCACATGGTTTTACTTCTAAATTCATTTTCAATTGCTAGAATAATGTGGGAAAACATTCATATATCTTTGGTTGCATGAGGACATATTATATAGTCATATATCGAATGTCTATGTTTAAAGGTCTGTTTAAAGGAGCTGCAGCTGTTTGAAGAAGAGTCTGTTGTAAAGTTACCGGGAAAGAAGCTGATGTTCAAAGAGCTGTAATGATTACTACAATTTTTTCTTTCAACAAAAAATTGGAATTAAAAATTTCTTACAAAATTGTTTCTACGGCCAACTAATTGGGGTTTGTTCAATTGACTTTTCTGACATCTAAAAGTCAAAAATGCGCAAAACGTTTTCATATTCTATTTTTTTAAATGATAATGTAATAACTAATTTTACAGATATTTCAAAAGAAACCCTGTACGGCTTCATTTTTAATTGCTCCAGAATTAAGCAATTTGGTCCAATAGAGTAATGTAATTACAGATAAAATAAACATGCTTCCAACAATATTAAATAATCATTTATTAATATATAATAAGCATAATATCGAATGTTTCAATTAAAAATTCAATAAAATAATAAAAATTATGCATTTAAAATCCTTGTTTCTGCTTTAAAATAGATCCGAACTCCAATCATAAATATTCATAATTAAGAAATATTAATTAACAATTACTCTATTAAATCCTAAAACTACTATAAATATTCAAATTGTTACACTAAATTCTTCGTTTTCCCACTCAAATAACAACTTTTCATTAAGGTAAGCTCTATATGCAAAATCAAAAATGTTATTAACTAATCATTTATCATTAAAGTTCTTACCACGTTTAACACATCTTCTTAGATATCTAACACCTAAGCTTTAATTTTTACATTTTTACGGCCTAAATCTTTCATATCACATCAAAAATATCACTAAATTAACTTAAAAAAAATGAAATACACATTTTCATGTACTTAACATAAATGTAACAATGGAAGCTTCAATATCAGACATGCAAATACTTGCAAATTAAGTAAAGTGCTAAAACAATTCCTGACTATTTATACGAGGTCGTATTAACCCCAAAGTTTATCGAAGTACCAAAATAGTTAATAATCTCTACATTTTTTGAATTAGGGCTGAAATAATCCCCATGAAGACGATTAGAACTCAATTTTAAAATAAATACTTAAATAAACCGTTGACTAAATAGAACCATTATAAATAATCGGGGACTATTTTGACGAAAACATCCCTAAAAGATTATCAGCACAAACAAATAAATCACATCATTTTATTCTTCAACACAAATTGCAGTTAAAACACATTACAAATAAATTAAAACGCCACAACCATCCGGTATTAATCTTATTGTCAGAAAATACAAACAATCATTCAGATTTATGTAAATATGAGAATTCTTAGGGGCAAAAGGTAACTCTAAAATCCCCACCAGAAGTGCAGGTATAAGTGCTGGTTGGAACATCCTCCGGATAGCTACAGGCATTGGGACAGAGCTTCTTAAAGAACCTGGAATACTTGGTCGGCGAGCAGCCTCCCACCTTATTACAACAGTACTCATCAGTCTTGTACACATCGCACGCGCTCCGGCAACCTCCGGCTGCCTTCAGCTCCGCGGGACACTCGCCGCCAACGTTATCCGCGCACCTCACCTCGCTGCAGTTTCCGGGACCGGCGGGCGTTACGGCCACCGGAACGTTGAATCCGTCGACGAGGGTGATGCCGTAGAAGTCGTTGTTGCCCCATTGGTAGAGGGAGTATTCCACGACGGTGACAGGGGAGGTGGCGCGGGAGGTGCAGTTGAGAGCGCCGGAGCAGTCGCCGGAGAGGCAGGTGAAGTTGCCTGAGGAGGAGTCGGTGGTGCAGTTGGTGCGAGCCCAGAGGGTGCCAGAGGTGGCGTTGGAGCTGGTGGTGGAAAAGGACCAGTTTTGGGAAGGGGGGAGTTCGAGGCCGCCGCCGCGCCGCCGTGGGGGATGGCGGCGGGCCAGATGGTTTGGGAGCAGTTGTTGATGATGAGGAAGGTGGTGGATTCGGAGAGGGGGAGGAGGAGGAGGAGGAGGAGGGGGAGGAGGGTGGAGAGGGATGAAGCCATGGGAGCAGAGCGCGGTGGATCTGAGGATTGAGGAGATGGGGATGGGAAGACTTATAGGGTGAGAGAGAGGAAGGATGTGTGTAAGATTCAAAGTTTGGTTGGTTGGGTTAATGTTGTGGATTTGACCTTGTTAACCATATGTATGTGGTGTTATTAATTTGGGTTTGGTAAGCATGACGGTTTAACGATAATATTGATACAAAACTTTTGGTATTAGATATGTTAGTACATAAGAATTTTGTGGTATATATATATATATATATATA
>NW_018164444.1:49909325-49919078 GCF_001263595.1 Phalaenopsis equestris | reverse complement strand
TATATATATATATATATATATGTAAATTTCCTAAATTTATCACTGTTATACCATCAACAAATTTCTATCATCTGGCATGAATCTCTTGAGATATGTCAAAGAAACATTCAAACTTTGAAGTTCTCAGAAAGTCTGATTTCAACTAACTTTTATAGTCTAACTAAATTAACTTGACGAGATGGACCTAACGGTACCAAAATTAGTCAAATTCGAGTCAAATTAATCCTTGATCAAGCTGTTAACCAACTTTAGTAAGCTTTTCAGACATAGTTAAAATGCCAAACAGATTCTGAATATGACATATTTATAGTCAAATTAAGAGACTTGGCAAGGTGAATCAAATGAGCCCGAGTTTGCTCAATTCTGAAGACATCATTAATGCATTAAAATGTCAATCGAACATCGTCCGATCAAAGGAATTTCCCATGGACATCTAATCAAAAGTGGTCTAAATTTCTTCCTTATTTGTAACATGGAATCTATAAATAAAGCTCCAACCACTCATGAGAGGTCTATACCATATGCAAGAGGAAGACTAAAGCCTGCAGAAGAGTGAAGTACTGCCCGTCATCTTGCATCACAGATCCCCCCAATTCCAGCCGCTGTCGCCTCCGACCACGGTCACAACTTCTGGCTGTTGTCGCTTCCAGTTGCTTTCGCCCAAATCCAATCATCATTGCCTCGGGCTGCTTTTAGGCAAATCCGGTCGTCGCTACCTCCAATCAACTCTGACTGCAGCGACCTCCAGCCTTAGCCATTTTAAGCCAACTTAGCCTATCACCCGCAAGCCACCTTCGACCACCATCGACAATCATTCATTCACACCACGAGGCAAAAAGTTCTTCTAAGCATGAAAGTTGTAATCCAAGAAACTTTGTAACATTTTTTCAGCCTACAAGTCAAGGAGTTGTTCCTGTAATCACCAACAAATAATAAAATATTTCAACTTGGCAAGACTCGGTGATTTTTTTTTCCTTCGAGATTTTTCGCATAAAAACTTTTGGTGTTCTTGATAATAATTTTTTTTTTCATTCGAGTATATTTTGGACTTTCATATTATGCTAAGACGATTACTCACATCAATTACTATTAATAAACAATTTCATGTAAAAAGAGGTTCAAATATAACTTTATAATGACTTCTTTGTCGAAATCATAATCTCTAACTGGATTTGTCGTTCGATTTTTACACGTCAAATATAACTTATCAAGTTTAAGATGAGTACGCTCGCAGGAGAAAAGTCTAAAGATGTTGAATTAGTTATTAAGACGGCAGCCTCACAAATAAATTTACACTATTTACAGGTTTAAATACATAAGATTTGTGTGGTATTTATGTAAATTTACCTTTATTCTAATAAACGCAGCATAATTTTCAACTGCTAACAGGAAAAGCCTTCCGTCCGCTCTTTTCTTTTCCCATAGACTTTTTGTGAATGCGTGCCGCTTCGATTTTTGTATTCTGACCCCGCAGTTCAATTTATAGAATAATCTACGTTAATTGATTGTTTTTACAGTATTTTTTTAGTTGTTTTTACATGCATAACACTCCAAATATTTCTATTTATAGATCTAACACTCCGAACATTCAATTTACACATAAAAGCACTGAAAACCTAAAAATTTTTCAAAAACAATACCCCATTTCTCTTTACACCCCCATCAGGACACCTGATGCAAATTTGTATCCGGAGTTTAGTGGACATTTGACACATGGTATGCGAGACCCACTGTAATATACTAGTTTTTTTTTAAGGGTGAGACACACTTACCACATGACACACCCTTACTAAACTCCAGTTACAAATTTTGAGCCATGTAATAATTTTTCTTCACAAATAGACATAAAATTATCTAAGTGATTGTATTAATGATCCTTCGATTAAGCCACTTCATGTTGATGAAGCATCTGGTCGACAAACTGACATAGATAGTTTCATATTATCTGGTCGACAAAATGACGTAGGTAGTTTTATATTACATGGATTGATGGTAGAATCATAAACAACTTTTCCCACATCCATACCACATTTGTTGGCGACATTATCCACAAGTTTGAAGAGTGAGATATGTAAGAATCCCAGTAATTTAATATTAATTATTTTTAAATCTAATAATCATTTTTTATTAGTTTTTAAAATCTTAAGAAGTGTGAAACTTGATATTTAAATATTTGTTCTCAATTTTTTATTTTACTATATCTCTCCATACATAGCTTGATTTCGTTCACTTGGTTCTATACATTAAGGGGTGTCAGTCAAAAATTAACCTGACACGCTAACTTGACCTAAACCCGGTTCGAAAAATCTGACTTTGGATTGACCCAATAATATTTGGGTAGGGTTCGGGTTAGGAATTCTAATTCACTTAATTTTTCGGCTCAGTTTTCGGGTCGACCCACCAACCTGAATTTGACATGAAACTAACTAGTTAATTAAAATTAACTGTAAATTGACCCGTCAATCCACAATTGACATGAGATTAAATCTAAATCGACTCTAATTTGACCTGAACAGTTGTTATGTCTTATGTTAAATAGGTTACATGTGTTGTGTTCGGATTAGCGGGTTGAAGGCTGATAGGATTTGAGTTGGATTTACTGACACGTCTAATATTTGAGTCATGTTGAAGTCAAGCAGTTTCCAGTCGATTCAATTTCAGGTCAGATTACATAAGTTTAGGTTAAGTTATATATTGGCCAATATAGTTATTTTTAAGGTTGTTCGAGTATTATTTGAAGATATAATAAAAAATATTAAATGTGTAAAAAAATTCTTAGAACAAATGTCATATAATCACAAAGTTGTGATAAGGAAATCATAAATTTGAGTATAAAAATGCACTATTCTTGTCTGCCATAAAGACACTAAATGAATATAACTTAATAATGAAATGCATCAAGTGTTGTGTGACTTAAATTTTGATACGTAAAAAATTCTCAATCATAAAATAACTTAGTGATATAGCTATTCGAAGCTTTTATGGATTACGAGGAACTTTTATTCTTAAATATCCAATAAATCTATATCATTAACATAGCTTAGAATTATAGTTATTGGAAGCTCAAGGGATAGAATATTACAGCACATAGGTTTGTAAAAGAAATAGAAGATGTATTACGGTTTATGAGGATGGCATCTATTAAGTCCCATTGATTTTTCTATTCTAGCATACATTTGTTGTTTCATTGGTGCAATTGCCATGTGATCATGTATTTGAGGATTATTTTCAATAACCATGACTTTGTGTCATTTAAGAGATTCTCATAAATTTAGGGGTAGAAAAATTTTAGAATCTAAGAAAGATTAAAATATTAGATATAAACAAGACAATCATAGGAGATATTAGGCTAAACTTGGCTTTTAGTACCACCTAAATATTACATCCATTGAATTATATATGGTCATGCTCTCTAAGATAGAGGGAAACATAAAGAATTATTTTTTACATGATATATGAAAGATACTAGGAATGAGATTTAATTTTAAATTATATAAGAACAATCAATTTGAAGATTGAGCTTACATTTTCTATTAGGTAAAATTTGGCACTAAACCATATAGGCCCCACTTACAAAAGTGAATCATTAAATAAAAAAAATGATGCAAAGTAAGCAAACACATCCTAATGCAAAAATGTGGGATGTGTGTCAAATGATTTTGTTTTAATTCTATTCTTTAAGGTGATTCCTAAGATGTATGCTGACCTGCAAGATGATAACATAATATATATTAGTTATACCTTGGTTGATGAGCAACATGTCTATACATTATAAAAGGAAGTCAAAACTTAATCTTCATGCATATTGAGGCGTAAATAAGATATAACCATTTATTTTTAAAAACCAAAAAATTTGACTAGTATTTATTGCATATTATAACATGCTGGAAAAATTAGTAAGAAAATTGTCATCATTATAGTAAATCAACGATCATGAAATTATATGAAATAAAAATAAAATATTAAAATAAATAATAAGAAAATACAAGCATTCTACAAATCCCTCAGGACTATAATCTTCTCGTGCAATATAAATGTCATAATATATTTATAGAGCATGTCACATCAGAAGCCTATAATATTACATCGAGCTGGTAACATGTTCACACGTATCACAATCCTTATTCTAATAAATACAAACAAGCTTAATCATTTATACATGAGTAATGATGCAAATAAAAATTCTAAGCCAAAAAATGATACATCTAAATGGTGTATATATGTGAGCAATATGCACACTAGACATGTAAAGCCCAATGATAGCGTAAATTTGGTTATTAAGCACAATATTATAATTTCTCTGTATCAACATAGATATGTATTGATGACAAAATGTACATGTTACTTAATGCATAAAATCATCTTATCAATTTACCAATTGTGTGTTTAGACATATAAGTAGTGATGTCTTTATTCCTGAGTGCATGTACTCACATGACACATCATTAGGATCACTTCAAATTGGTGAACGCATACTAAATCCATATAGTAAATAACTTAGAACTTCACACCATTAGCAAGCTTCGCTTAGTTCACAAGCTATGTCAGTAGCAAATTTCCCCTATATGATATTTCATAAAAAGGGTGTAAAATCTGGTTTGATGGTTAGATTTGGGTATGATTAGAAATTGATTCGAACTGAAACTACTTGACCTAAATCCGACCGGAATATTGAACGGGTTAGAAATTCCCACCAGAATCTGACTTGCCATCAACCCATTAACACAAACATGACCCGTATAAGTTGTTCAGCACCTGCATAATATCTATTAGGGTCAAAATTTAGTAGATTTTAGGTTGGCGAGTCAATTTAAATTCCATTTTGGGTTAGTGGGCCAATTTTAGCCAGTTAGGGAGTTAAACTGAAATTGACCAAAATAATTGAATGTATTAAGATTCATAACCCAAACCCAACCAAAAAATTATCAAGGTAAGCTTGAACTCAGTTTTATTTAGTCGGGGTTGGGTCGAGATAGTGTGTCGGGTCAATTTTTGCACCCCCTATATCTCGTCCCTCATAATAGTGAGCATTTGGTCGATTTGGAAAAATCAATTTTCAAATTGGTCAACTTTATCGCAACTAAAATCCGAAATATGAAAAATTGAACCAATCAAAATTTTGATAAAACTAAACCGACCACCCAAATTTAATTTGGGTTAAGCAAATCAATTACAAACAAAAAAGAAATTTAGTTATTAGCTACACTGTAGCTATGAACGAACACCAACAATTGCATAACCTACATGCATGTATAATATTGATTTAATTCCATGAATCCTCCTAATTTCAAATTTTCATTTTTTTCAAATTTTCTGGAATAAATAAAAATTAAAATCAAACTAATAATTAAAAATCAAAATTAAGGTTTTAAAAATCATAAGCCAAAAATACATTTTTAAACCCCAACGAATCAATCAAATTTGTTCTTAGTTTGACCAAAAAATGCATACCCCCTACTCCCTCCCAAAAAAAAATAAATGTAAATTAATAATCCATTTCTCTATGCAAATCTCTATCAAGCACATTATACATTGAATATATAACAAAAAAATCATCATCATCATCATCATCATCATCATCATCAACCCCCTATCCTCCTTATTCTCATAAATTCACATATAACCCCATATACATCAAAATTAAATACATCCAAAGTAACATACTTCATAAACACACATAATATCATACGATCAAATCACCCTACGGACAAAACGTCACCCTATAATCCTCACCCGAAGTGCATGTAAATGTGCTGGTCTGATCATCCATAGAATAGCTATAAGCATTAGGACACAGCTTCTTAAAAAACCTCGAATACTTGGTTGGCGAACAACTCCCCACCTTATTACAACAATACTCATCCGTCTTATACACATCGCACGCGCTCTTGCAACCTCCCGCCGACCTCAGCTCCGACGGGCACTCGCCGTCCACGTCCCCCACACACTTCACCGAGCTACAGTTGCCGGCTCCGGTGGGCGTGATTTCAACCTGCAGATTGAATCCGTTGTTGAGGGAGATGTCGTAGAAATCATTGTTTCCCCATTGGAATAATGAGTATTCGACAATGGTGACGGGAGAGGAGGGGGAAGAGGTGCAGTTGAGGGCGCCGGAGCAGTCGCCGGAGAGACAGGTGAAGTTGCCGGAGGAGTCGGTGGTGCAGTTGGCGCGAGCCCAGATAGTGCCGGAGGTGGCGTTGGTGGTGGGGATGGAAAAGGTCCAGTTTTGGGAAGGGGGGAGTTCGAGGCCGCCGCCGCTGTCGGGGGTGTGGTTTGGGAGCAATTGTTGAAGATGAGGAAGGTGGTGGATTGGGAGAGGGGGAGGAAGAGGAGGAGGAGGAGGAGGAGAGGGGAGGAGGAGGAGGACATGATTGGTAGGTGTGTAGGGGAGATTGAAG
This sequence comes from Phalaenopsis equestris, assembly GCF_001263595.1. Classification (NCBI taxonomy): domain Eukaryota; kingdom Viridiplantae; phylum Streptophyta; class Magnoliopsida; order Asparagales; family Orchidaceae; genus Phalaenopsis; species Phalaenopsis equestris. Next base: position 49,912,680 of record NW_018164444.1, on the reverse strand, counting down.
AAGATGATTTAGATAGTTTGGGGATTGGATTTTGGGGGAGGGGGAAGATTTATATGAAAGAAAATGATGGGGGGGTTTGTGGAAAACTTGGTTGCTCGTGTTGATTTGATATTTTGACCGTTGGATGCATGTTGTTTGTTTGATAACGATATGGGGAAGATGGAGGTCTAATTGGTGCAAGGATGCAATATTTTATTCAGTCAAGGTATGATTTTTTTTTTTTAATATTTTCTAGAAAATTAGAATATTCCTTGATTTGAGTATTAATGTATTGTATAATGGGTATGGATGCGCGGATAACATTTAAAATTCGAGCACATCAACGTATTCAAATCTCAAACAGTTGTCCATACATAGGGACATCGGTGCCTAATATATATATTTTTCCTTTTATACACATAAAATCAACATATTTTTTACATAACTGATCTGTGATATATGCAAGCCACTTTGGGTGGCTTAGTGGTTGAGAGATTTGTGATATATGTATGTTTGCATGTTGTATGAGACTTAGATATTCATCGGGCATGTTTATAGAAAAAGACTACATAAATAAGATTATGATGGGATTGATATTGACTATGGATGTATGATATGAATTTGGCATTGAAAATGGGTGAAGGCTCGACCGATGTAATTAGATATGTCTTAGAAGTTGGTCTCATGCTGAACCATTACGTTTGATACACCACCAAAAAGTTCTTATTATTCGACTCGAATCTCGAAGCATGACACAGATCTCGAGATAATATTTTAAGTAAGTGATGTTCAAACCTTGATAAAACTCATCCAGAGCTCCAATTTTAGCAAACTTATAGTCAAACTGACCGGCTCGATGAGACGGACCTAATGGTATCAAAGTCATTCCAATCCGAGTCAAATCAAGCCCAGATTAAGTCATTAAACCATTCTTGAAAGATTTTTGGACATATTTGAAAGGTCAAACGATTTCCAAATCTGACAAGTTTATAGTCGAATCGAGCGTCTCAACAAGACGAATCTAATGCACCCAAGATTGCTCAATTTCAACATTGTTAAGACACATAAATGTCCATTAAACATATTTATATTCATGCAATAATGACACCCTGAACACTATGAATAGAACCCCACCCCTCACATGAAGGTGGAGGTTGAAGCTTCAGAGAGAACCGGAAGCTTTGAGAAGGAGCAGAAGTCCAGCACCTTCCCGATCATCATCGACCACCGTCGATCGCCATTGACCATCGCCAGAGGTCATCGACACCCGCCGATCACTGTGAGCCATTGTCGACCGTCACCATCGATCAACACCAATCATCGTCGATCACTAACAACCAGACGGTGCCAGTCATCGTCGTGGGACATGAGGTCATCACTACAGTCCATGTGTCAACGACGACTTACTTGGTTCACAAGTGCAACTCTTAACTCTTTATGGACATCATTCATACTAATCCCTAAGACCTACGTGGTTCATAGCTTGGGTAGCTCTTGACTCCGGCCCCCACGACCTATGAACGTCATTCATACTCACCCCTTATGACCTACATGGTTCATAGCTCTTGCAGCTCCCGACTCTGGCCCCCACGGCCTACGGACGTCATTCATACTCGCCCTTACGACCTACGTAGTTCACAGTTCATGCAGCTCCCAACTTCAGTGTTCGCGGCTTACGAACGTCATTCATACTCGCCCCTATGACCTAACTAGCTCACAGCTCATGCAGACTCCCAACTCTGGCCCCTGGCAGCCTACAAACGACATTCATACCCACCACTATGGTCTATGTGGTCCACAACTCTCGTAACTGCTTACCACAATTTCTTTGACCAATCAACGTTTCTGAAGAACCCATCTACAACACTCACGATGGACTACTACCTCCACAACAATCAACAGTGATCCTTGCAACATATTGTCACCAAGAACTGCAGCCATATTATAGTTATACAACAACTTTCTTTGTAATTCCATCTTCACTAATTTAGGAGAAGAATGAGCCTATGTACTCATCATTGATGGTGGATTATTTCAACTAGGCTAGACCCCATAGTTTTCCCCTTTTCAATGGTTTTCCATGTAAAAAGTCAATGTGTCTCCTCCTGCATACTTCTCTTATGTTATCCGTGTGTGCTAAATTCTCGTACAACACTAAGACGATCATTTGTTACTCTATTACCATGAATTTTCTAGCACGCATCAAGGTTCGATCAAATTGAAGAGTAAATTCAAACAATTACTATTAGGAGTGCCAAAGCCTACATGCATTTACAATTAAGATTTGGTGAAAATAATCAAACATTAAGCAAGCCTAAAAACAAGAATAAAGTAATTAAATTCTTGATTTTGATATGTAATACACACACACACACGAATAAGTTGCATGCATAACACTCAATTCATATGTAATTATGCTTCTAATAACATCTATACTTCAATTAATTTGAATTATCATTACTCAAATCTGATGATAGATGTCGATATTTTTTTATGTGATATATATGAAAGATTTGGTTGGTATTAGTGTAAATTCCCCTATATATACATATATTAAAATCTAATCATATAGCTAATGATCTGATAATTTTTGTACCATTTTTATAATTAATGCAGCACTTTCCATATTTGAAATAAAAATGGCTAAAGTTGTTGAATTAGATGGTAGCATTTGCAATAAATTTTACTTTATTTTGATACTACGATTCAAATGACAGCAACATGCATAATTTCAACAGTTTGCACGGCCTTCCCCATAAATTCATCTTCTTCGCGAGCTGTATCTTAATAGAACGGCGTCAGGTTGACAAGTCCAATTTTGAATCGTCAAGTTCGTTGTAAATGCAAGTTGAAGGAGATATTTATTTACATGCATATCACCCAACTGATATGTAATTACATATCTAACATTATAAATTTTGCTTTTTGGGATTTATATCACCTCAATCTTTCACATCACATAAAAAATGTCACCATTAAAATGTTTAGAAAGTTAACCTTTTATACACGAATGAGGTGGCATGTATACAAAAATTGAAGTATAGATGTTAAATATGTGAATATATAGGAATTGAATTATATGTTTATGTAAATCTTCCTTTGAAGCTATAATAATTTTTATCATAATATATAATGCTACAATGAAACACTGCCGTTGCCGGTCCCAAGCCCGGATGAGAAAAGTGGAGGGTTGCGTTAGGTAGTCGACAGCCAGCGTAAAACTTGTCAAAAAAATCATGACATGAATCCTTTTGATCATTGTGTAAGTGCTAGGGCGTCCCCTGGAAGCGACGCGCTGTATAGCCTGAATACAATGAAAAGTGTGCAAGGGCCGCTACACCGGAGCCCGGGTGTAGTGTTAAATAAGCAAGGGTTC
>NW_018164444.1:49863535-49908915 GCF_001263595.1 Phalaenopsis equestris | reverse complement strand
GAATGACTTAGAAGACTTAATACAAATGATACCTCTTGAAGAAAGAATTTTTATTGGAGGAGATTTAAATGGTCATGTTGGTAGAGTGGTAGAAGGTTTCAGAAATATTCATGGTGGCTACGGTTTTGGAGTAACTAATGAAGAAGGTAAAGCTAAATAACCATAAATTTTCGAGGTCATTTTTTTGTATCAATGTGAGTTTTATATTTTTTTATTTGATGATTTCCTTGCCATTTTCTTTTTTATCTAGATAATTCATTATTAGTTTGGCTTGTTTGATTGGTTTTAGGAAAACCATTTATAATTGTCTTCTTATTGTGGAGTGAATCCTAATTGAATTGTACTTTAGAAGTTCTCTCTTAATTTCTATTTTAAAGATGTATAAATGTCATGTAAATTCTGATTTGCATCAAAAGAAAACAAATTATACTTTAATGGGTTGTCTTTAAATTGTGAAGTCAACATTAATTTCTCGATGTTCGTTCATAAAATCATTGAATTGCATTTAAAAACCTAGATCTTTTGATTTCTTACGTTATATCGGGTAGACTTTAAATTTTTATTATTGCGGCAATTTGAAATGGGTATGGCCAATTACAGTTCGTTGAAAGGATGAGATTTTGACTACTTTGTAAAATCAAATGGCTCAACTTGTAAATAAACAAAATTGAGTGATATCAATTATGCTAGGTAGTGAATTGGAGCTTGGAAAATAATTAATTTCATGCACATGACGCATAAGTTGAATCTAATCATAATATTATGAAACCATTTATTTTAATGTTGACATGTTCATGAGCACAACAATCATTATGGTAGGAATAATCAATTTAGATTTTATAGGGTGCATGATAGTAAATTTTATGAAAATTAAGGACATCAAAATTTTGATGCAGACAATGATTTAACTATTATGGCTTAAGCTATCGCCAGATTTTACATTTTATCCTTTTTGTAATGCTAAATTTATTAGGAGGAGACGAAGCGTGGACTCATGCGGTAAGTAGAGAAGAAGGGGCCAGCGGAACATGAACGAGCAAAAATGAAGGGGAAATTAGGGCAGCAGTGTGTTGACGCGGGGCGTTTGAAAGCAGGCGGAATGCTTTCCGTGTTTGAAAGCGGGCGGAGGGCCTGCTTGTCTGGAGTGGTTCATCTAGACTTTTCCTTAGTGTGGAGTGACGTCCAGTCCCTTCGGCCCACCCCTAGTTATTCTATTATTATAAATTTGCTTTCATAATGTATTAAAGTTAGTTTTTGCGTGTGTTTGTTTGAGACAGCTGCCGACTTCTTTGGTTTAACCTTCTAAGGCTGTTTTGAAGGGTCTGAGTAGTGCTCCCGCTATATCTCGCTCTTGAAATAGTGATTTATCCTTTCTCTACCTTTCCCCATCCTTCCCGATTCCCTCCTTTGCTTCCCTCCATTGCTGCCACCACCCAAAACCACATCCCCTTGCTGATTTCCTACTATTCAATCCCTCCTATCTTGCTGCTGCCGTCCAAATAACAACTGTTGTTTCTTGCTACTATCTAGTCATCCAACTTTGCTGCCACTACACAAACTCTCTTCTTTTTGTGGGTTCCTGCTGTTCCAGCCATCCCTACCTTTGCCACCCCCTTTCCTTCGCTGCCATCATCTAGAAAACAACAAGCTTGCTGTTTTTCTGCTCTTTCAGCAGCCTGCTGTCCCTACCAATTCACTTTGCTGACCACTACCACCTCTGGATCTAATCCTAGGGTGAATTTGTGTTGTTGTTTGTTGCAATTTCAGATTTATGTTTGTTTGTTGTAATTTTCTATTGGAAGTTGGTAATAATATTTATTTTTTCATTGTTATTTGGTTTAATAAGTTGGTTTGATCAAATTATTAAAAGGTGTGAACGATTTAGATATCTTGGGTCCGTTGTCCAAAGCGATGGTGATATAGATGGGGATGTTAATAGTAGAATTCAAGTTGGTTGGTTGAAGTGGAGGAATGCTTCGGGCCTTTTGTGTGATAGAAAAGTACCGCTAAGACTGAAAGGAAAATTTTATAAGATGGTGGTGAGACCTGCAATGCTCTATGGCGCTGAAGGTTGGCCTTTAAAAGAGAAGCATAATAATAAGTTAAGTGTTGCCGAGATGAGAATGATTAGGTGGATGAGTGGCTTTACACTTAGAGACAAAATGCGGATTGAATATATTCGTGATAGGGTTGGCGTAGCTCCTGTGACAGACAAAATTAGAGAAAGTCGCCTTAAATGGTTTGGTCATATTAAACGTCGACCATTAGATGATCCGATTAGGAGAGTAGATGTTTTAAATTCGACTTGTGTTAAGAAAGGCAGAGGTAGACCTAGGAAAACTTGAGCTTATTGTATTAAAAATGATCTTAATTTACTAGAAGTAAATGCAAATATGACACTAAATAGGACGCAATGGAGAGAAAGGATTCATGTAGCCGACCCCACGTAGTGGGATTAAGGCTTTGTTGTTGTTGTTGTATATAATGCTACAATGAATGAAAAATATTGTTGATGTCTGCTAGAAAATTTGTGACGGCAAAATGGTAGATCATCGTCTTAGCGTGGTACGAAAATTCAACACAGACTCCGAAGAAAGAAAGCAACTAATAATTACACTAGAAATTTTTGCGTGAAAACCCATAAAGAAAAAACCCATTGGCTGTTGAGTTACACTATAAAAAATATGATTACAGTTGCAACAATTTCTCCCACATGTGGAAAGGGATACTAGGTTTCCCAGGTAAAACGTAGACGAGCGGCAACCAATAGCTATTGGCGGTGCCAGCTGAGTGGTGGTTGACTGTGGTTGGCAGTGATCAACGACTGTCGACAGTGGTTGACAGCGACCAAAGGTGGTCGGCGGCGATTGGTGGTGGTTGACGGCGTTAGGAAGTTGTTGGATTTCAGTTTCTTCTCACAACTTCAAGTTATTTCTCAATTCTCAAGTCTCAAAATCTTCTCTCCCCTTCATGAGAGGGGTGAGGCTCTACTTATCGATTATGGTTGCAATTAATGCATGAATGAATTACTTTGATTGAACGGCTCAAAAGACTTCCCTCAATCCGACGTCATTTAATGAATATTTGAGTGTCTTATTGTTATCAAAATTGAGTGATCATGGTCTCATTGAATTTTTCTTGTCTAAATGCTAAATTTCACTATAGACTCATCAGAATCGGCATTCATTTGATATTTCAAATGTGTCCAAAAAAATTCTCAAATGGTTTTAAAGGCTTGATTCGAGATTCGTGTCATACTTCAAATTCATGTTAGATGATATATATATATATTTATGTATATATATAATATTTTAGTAATAGACATGAAAAAAATATAAGTTGTTTAGAAAGTTTTCTATTTATAATATTTTTAATCTGATTTTAAAAATTTGAAGTATTATATAAATAAACATTAATATATGAAAAGTATTTGGAAGTTTTTGGAAAAATCAGTTGTTACTTCTCTTGGAGAGCCAGCTGAGAACATGAGAATAGAAACGTAAAATAAAAAACGGCAACGTGTGCTTTCCAGAAGAAAAAATTTCAAGAGTTTCATCGCCCTGCCACACAGTCAATGAACACATGTTACTTTCCATTATCAACTCTTTCTCTAATTAATTAAATAAAATAATTGCCAGCCACCTCAAATTCCGGATAAATTTTTTAAATGAACATCATTTACATTTTTCAATAATAAATTCTTTTCTATTAATATAAATATCAGTAGAGTTTGGGGTTTAAATGAAAATTTAGCTATTACATACGTATATGTATGTATGTCCAGTAGCTCGGATATAGACGCGTCTCAGTAATTTTTTTAGAAGCGCGTAGTGGTAGGTGTACATACAAGCAAACATGCAGACATACAATTCGCTTGCGAGAAACAACTAATAAAATATACGGAGACGTATAACATAGAATATGTTTACATCATTTACATAAGAACTTAACAATTTTTTTTAATTGCCATGATAGATTATAACTGTCATTATAAACTAATATTAAAGTGCATGTTACCCTTAAACAAAAGCATAGTTATTGCTATAATTAAGATTAAGAATGTCATTATTATTTCAAGTTGCAAACTCTCAAATATAATGTACTCAAAATTTTCAGAAGACATGTTCTCGAGCACTTTTCTTATAAAGTTCATGTATGCCATCAAATGTTCAATTTTGATCTATCAATCTGAGAATATTGGCAGAATCTTCAGGCATAAATTTTACTTCCATAACAAGTAAATAACTTGTATTGCAAGTTGCTCATTGATGTTATCGACCGGTTCAAACTCATTCTTACAAACGCAATGCCTATAAATCAATCTTAAAATTAGACTTCTTAAGTAGTAGCTAGAAACAAGATCATCAAACAATAGTGCAAGGATTTCTACTTAACTAACAATCCATCGTAGAATTTTAATGTCCATCTATTTACATAACTATCACCTAAACTTTAATATTTTTACATAAATGTCGTTTTATCTATGCATGAAGGGGTGTATTTTACTTTTTAAAAGTTGATAAAAATTATGTTTTTAATGTGATGAGAGATTTGACTGTTATAAATGTAATAGGTAGCGATTTTGATTTAAATGTTTGATATGTAAATATATTAGGATTGGGTTGCTATGTATGTAAATGTCGTATTAATATAATAATTTTTCAATACAAAAAAATATACTTCGCTTCTTTGCGCACATATTGGCTTCATTAAAAAGTCCCCAACTTTCTTATATTAACAGTACAGTCCTCTATACTTATATGACTTTTGAAGGTTTGATTGCTTTATTTGAACAACTACTTATGATTATGCCTATTAGTTCATTGATTGATGAACAAAAATGAGTAATATTTACATTAATATGTCAATAACTATTTGGGAAATTTATATACCTAACAAGTAATTCTTATTGATCATAATCTCACACCTAAACATTCGTATTAACACGTTCGTATTAACACGCATAATACTTTACCTATGCATGAAAGATGATTTAGATAGTTAAAATGTGATACGAATAAATTGAATGTTTTGATGTGAGATATACAAATCCATATAAGATATCACTATATAATACACTTTTTATACAAATACCCTTATTTATTTTCATTGGAGAAGATTATTAGATACTAACATATATTTCAATTTAATTTGAAGGATGTCTTCTATTATATGCTTCATGTTGAGCAAATAAATTCTGGTATTTACATGCATATCATATACTTTTGTATATTTACATATCTAACACTTAAACATTCAAGCATAGCGCTCAAATTTTTAACATCAAATCAATAATAGCGCCATCATTATCTTATAAAAACTAAAATAACAATTTTCGTGCATAGATTTATAATACCAAGGCATTATAAGGGTGAATGTCAAACTTTGGGTGTTAGATATATAAATACGAAAGAATTGTGTGGTATTTGTGTAAATTTTCCTAAAAGAAAATAAAATATAAAAAAAATTATATACATGCCACACAATTCTTATGTATTTATATATCTAACATCTAAAATTTTATTTATACATGTATAATACTTGGTGTCATAAATCCATTTCTGGAAAAGCTGTATTTCATTTAAAAAAACATATTTAACAATAATATTTTTATTTAATGCCAAAGATTTGGACGCTATGCTTATAAACATGAATTCTGTGATATTTATGTAAATACTAGGGGTGTAAACGAGCCGAACACGAGTGATCCCAGGCTCATCTCATGTTCAGCTCATTTATATTTCGAGCTCAAAAATTGTGTTCGTGTTCGGCTCGTTTGCTTAGCGAGCGGAACATGAGTCGTTCACGAACAAAGAGTCGTTTTGACAACCCTAGTCGCGTAGTCATAAGATTAGGGCAAGATTTAAAACATCATTTGAATCTAATTTAATAATTTTTATTCTATTTTCTTAATTAATACTTTTAATTGATTATAAATCTTTGTAGCTTTGTAGTCAATTAAATTTTTTAAAAATACTACTCATCAAATATATATATATATAATATTGATTAGTAGTATTTCGAGCCAAAACGAGCCGAACATGAATGAACAAATATTTGTTCGTGTTCGGCTTGTTGACTTAGCGAACGAGCAAAAAATGAGCTTCATAACGAGCCGAAAACGAGCTGTTCGCGAGCAACGAGCCGTTTTGACAGCCCTAGTAAATACCCAAAAAAATTATGAATATATAGTTTCCTTTAATACATAAAAAAATATAAAATCATATCATCTCATTATTTGCAGGTAAGGTTACATTTACAATTCGCTTCTAATAATTTCTCCATTTATAGAAAGCCCCAAGATTAATATTAGATTCATGAGAATAATAAGGGTGGTGTACATAAACTATATTATATTATATTATGACAAATAATTAAAATAAATAAATAAATTACGAATGACTTTAGATAATAAAAGAACTAAAAAATGACATCGCTTGGCTTATAAGCAACTCTATTTTTGGCACGTATTATACGGTTCATGCACCATGTGAGCAATGTCATATAGTCAAAGCTTCTGAATAGAGATAAATATGGTCAAATCTAAAAAAATTAAAAAAATAATTTTTGCAGCACCTCAAAAATTATTATTTAGCATCCCATGTCTTAAAATTTATATTTACAAAGTCAACCTTCCAATATCTCCTTAGGTCCAGCTCTAGATGTTCAACACAGTGTCAGGTTGCTCGTCTGTCTGATTGAATTACGTCGAGAAGAAAGATCATAGCCTAACCAGAAAAAAGATAGGGAAATCTCTCGCCAGATTTCTCCTCTCTGTCCTCGCCACAAACGAAAGCCTCTTCCTCTCGTTCTCGTTCGAGAAAATATTCTGCCTGAACACCGTACGTCTGGTCAATGTCTTGATTTCAATTTTTTATGTATTGTGATTTTGAATCTAAAAATAAGTCTCAAAACAATAAGTATGAATGGCTAACTGTATAAACCGTTGTAGCCAATCAATTCAACCAAAGTAGTTGGAATTCAATCCCTCGTATAATAATAATAAATAATAATAATAATATAAAGATAATAAATAATTATAATAAAATAATAATAATAATAATAATAATAAAGCAATTCAAAATGCAGGCCAAGTGCAGAACATCTCATGCTCGGATTGCTGTGTACGGTGATTAAAAAACAATAGAAAAAAGCTTGCTTTTGGAAGTTTCTTTTCTGAAGGACTAATCAATGTCAGTAATTTGTTTAAATGTTTGTAAAAAATATATCTTGATAACCTATATGTGAATTAGGTGTGGATGATATTATTAGAAGTGTTATTGGTAGTATTGTGGTGTTATTACCATCAATAACACTTAAATACTACCATCTGCATATTAAATTACATCAAGTCTTCTGATGTAATATTTTCTCGCATCATAGTCAATACTTATGTATTTATATAGATGTATACCATGAAAATGTCAACAGGGATCTTAAAGGATTCGAGCGGCTAGGAGTATAAACTTAGGTGATTGAAGTTCCAAGCTAAAGGGTAGGAAATCTTGCAGCGAAGTGGTGATCGACTGTACATTGACCATTAGTTGACATAAGCTTTCAAAACGACGAACATCTTGTTGGAATTGACCAATTTTCTTTTATCGATTAACTGGCCTCCTCGGCTAAAACGACCGATGTGGTTGATCGGAAAGACCAGCTAAACCGAGCAAGTCGAGAGATATCATATTTTTGTATTATAATATAATTTTCATTTGATAGAATTCGGTTACTTGGGCGGTTATTATAACTTTTTTTTCTCTTTTTTATAATTGTATTTTTAGACGCATATAAGTAAAAGGTCACGACATAAATAGAAGGACTTTCTCACTCTCTTAAGGCTCTGTCTCGCACTCTTTCTTCTCCTTTCAGCTCTAACACTCGGGGCGTGTTTTTGGAAAAGTATTTTAGGATTCAACATTCTAAAAGGTGGTGCGGTGAATGCTGACATGTTGCAGTCGAGAAGCGTAGCCCATTACAAAGGAGAATATCAACAGAGAGACGCAACACCGATGGAGGACACGAGGGAGTCAATGAACTGAGAGATTCAACAACAAGTCCATCAGTTACAAAAGCAAATGATGGGTCAATTTGAGGGAAAATATTTGCGTACATAAGATGTACGCAGCTCTGCGTACATCAGGGGTTATTCAGGGGGTACAATGAGGTTATATCTGGGTTATACCCCCTTGTAACCTCCGGTATAACCCGGATATAACTCCCCTGTACCCCCAAAATAACCTCTGATGTACGCAGCGCTGAGTACATCTTATGTACGCAAATATTTCTCTTTTACTCCTATTTACAATAACGTGTTCTACCAATTTGAGGCCCTCATGAAGCACTCTTTCAAAAAATGATCAACCACCGCTTCTGGAAGTGGGGTCTCGGGGAACTTGCCCATAAGGAGTTCCTCTGAAGCATTTGCTAGCGCCCAATGGACATGTAAGCAATTGGGCGACCGAAAGACAAGGTGATTCTCAACAAATAGCCAGCGTTGGATGTATGTTGATGGTTAGTCAACTGGTAGAACACGTTGAAGCGACAGTTCAGTCGCCCCTAGAAAAAGCTTTTGCTTGAAAGATCTTGGAGGTGGTACCGTCAACGAAGTTAAGGGTTCCTCATTTGGATCTTTACAAGGCGAAGAGTGATCCGTCCAATCGCTTGACATCTTTTGAATCATTAATTGAAGTTCTAAAGATTAATGATGAAATAAAGTGTCACCTTTTCTTGATAACACTAAAAGGATTCAACTCTTCGGTGGTTTCTTAATCTAACGGTTAGTATTATTCCAACATTAATTGAGTTCAAGAAACTCTTTGTGGCGCACTTCGCCAATATGAAAAAGTAAAGGAAGAAGTCTTAGGCTTTGTTTCAGATAAAGCTGTTAAAGAACGAGAGCCTAAGGTCTTATATCAACCGATTCCAGAAGAAGATGTTGGAGATAAAGGATTTAAAACCTTTAATTGCTCAAACTGCTTCGACATAAGGGGTTAGAGACGGGTGATTTAAGTATGACTTGAATATGCTCGAACCGAAGTTTTTCCCCAAACTGGTGGAGATGGTCAATAGTCTTATCTATGATGAGGAGGCTACTGCTCGTCTAGTGCTAAGCCATAATCGTTCAATCATTAGTCAAAGAAGAGGAAGGCTCAAGAATAAGGGAAGTAGTTGGAGGATAACTAAAATCCCTTTAGTCAACCACACCATAGCTACAACCAACAACCCCAAGATAAATGAGGCAACAACAAAGGCATTTAGGGTCAGAATCAATATTTTGACAAGCGACCATCTCAGTATTACGAGAAGTCGCATGTGTATCGGGAGTGGAAGGTTTGATCCCGTTGAACATTTCAATGGCTGAGTTAGTTACAACCATACAAAATATGGAGTACATCAAGAAAGCCCCTTCATGATATAAACAATTTTTCGATATTAAAAGCTAATAGTCAATCGATATACAAATTACTTCATCTGCATTCCGAATTTAGCACTGGAGGTGATTCAAAATTTACCAACAACAAAACCCGTGATATATTAGAAACAAGTTTACAATTTAGGGGTCCTTTTAGGAAGGGGCAATCAATCTACATGGATCTCCGAGGGGAGATAATCCAAACGAATGATCATGATGGAGGACAATCAATCTACATGGATCGACAAACAACGAGAAATTCATTCTCAAGATGAGAAAATGATCTATCGATAAATGATATCACAAGCAATTCGAAAGAAATATGATGAAAAATAGTTGGACATAAGATTTTTATATACACAAAATGGAATAACAAGTTTACAATTTTCCTGCAATTAATTACATGAAAACAAAATTACCAAAAGTTCATGCTTTAATGAGTTGTCGGCAATCTTCGCTACTAGAGCTTTCTTAAGTCTCCTCCACTTCTGAATCTTTTGCCTTGTCAGAGATGAGGGATATGAACTTGCTTGTAATGTAGAACTTGGTGTCGACCAGGCCATGGTGAATAAGTCATTCAGTTGCATAAGTCATGCATTGCAAAAATTGCTTCACTAGTTCAACCATGTGTTCTTCATTCAAAATAGATAAGGAAACCTTCTCCTTCAGCTCTTTATTATGCTCCATCAGGGCATTCAGTATTTCGAGAGAATCCTTCATCTCTGCAGTAAATTTGTTAAGTTTAAGTTGGATGAGCTTTATATAATCTTGGGCCCTTTCAAGGTCGGCTTCTAGCAAAGCAGCTTTGATTTGGGCTTTAGCCAAGGAGTTCTCTGCACCATCCAACGGAAACCCTTAAAGATGGGCAGCTTTCCCAACCATCAGATGGAATTGAGTCGAGTGTTGTAAGACCTCCTGGCGGTTCATTTCCTTCAAAGTTTAATCAAAGTTTTCTGAGCAGATTAATTCCACCAGGACTGGTGGGATCCCTGGGGTCTCTTCAAAATGGCAAAATCCTCCATTGGTTTTGGGTATTTCCCATGTCAATTTGTGGTCTCTTTCTCGGGAAATGGCAAAGGATCGTAACCTAAAGAGTGTTATGGCCCTTCACGGATAGAATCAGATAGAGAAATGTGGTCAAAGCGGCTGGCTTTGGTTCTCTCAGACTGAGTGACGAAGGACGGGCGAGCTGCTCGTGAATACAACAGATTGGAAGTGAGTGGTTCCATATCAACACAAGGTGAGTCGGTCGGCTGGTCAGTATGGGGTAAAGAGGTGCTTAGTCCTTCGACTCCCTTAGAAGCTTTGTCAAAGGCAGCTTTCTTGCCTTGAAATTTCCCTGCATCAACTTAATGAGATTGAGCAGTAATAGTAACTTCTTCAGTTATGGTGTTTTGGACTACGACCGAGGTTCTTAACCAAGAAGCAACAAACTTAGCACCAATGGTGTTGGCCGTCACGATGACAATAGCACCGAGGAGCCGACCATTTGATGGAGGGAGCTTCAACTTTTGCTGCTTTGCAGCCAAATTTTCCAGGTCGCCTTCACTCAGGAGGCTTCCACATAATCAAAGGCAAGTCACAGTCATCCGACCCTTCTAAAACCAGTCGATGATTCCCTCTGCAATGTATTAGGAAATCAATAATTTGAGCCATGTTAGCACCGCTTATACAGTACGCAGTACTTGGGGTAGAGACTTAATATTTTCTGTTGAAATGTCAACCGACTTGGTGTGAATCCCAGCCTTTGGTGCAAGAACTGATCACAAACTATCTCTTCCAGTTTTTCACCTTATTTTCAACTCCATGTAGCTGGAGCTTCTTTCCAAAAGAGAACATGACAAAGCCATCCTTCTCGGCCATGAAAGAATAGAAGTGGTTGAACAGATCGGAGACCAAGGAATTGTTCCTAGAGGCAGAAGCACAAAAGTCATAATGGCAGTGATGGAGTTGGGGAGGACTTGTGCTAGAATTACCTCGTACTTGTTGAAGATGCTTCGCAGCTCGAAGCAAAGAGGAAGTCGAAGCCCGTATTTGAACAAGTCCTGGTAGAAGCACTATTCTGGACTGAAGCTGGTTGTCGGTCGTTCTGACTCCCAAGATTTACGCAGAATGATGTTATTATCAAAGATGTAATTCTGCATTTCTTTGACATCCGACGCAGTCATGATAGATGCATCGATGACGAGATATGTTCCAAAAAGAGGGAGAGAATACTTCGGAGACATTAAAAGATTGTAGAGACAAAAATTCAGGAGAAGAATTTAGAGAGAAGAAAGTGCAAAAGACAAAGTCACGGTCTCAAGCCTTATTTATAGGGTGGGCATGAAAATTGAAGCTTCTCGAAACGATAAGTGTCACACCAAATATCATTTCACATTTAATTAAATATTAATTCATTATAAATAACATGATTACAAATTTCGAAGGAAAAACTAAGAAAAAAAGGATCTTTCGCTACTTCAGCCAAGGCATAACCCTGTTGAAGCATCCCTCAGAAGACAAACTCTACGCTTAACCTAATATGTTTTGTTTGGTCGAGGTCTTGATGCAATCTACTCAAAGCAGTCGACTCACAAATAAGCTCTAACTCAGTCCTTACATCGCTCAGTGTGTCTTGAAGCACTGCAATGTCGGCCAACCACACAATGTCGACCACCTACCTTGCAGCGCAGGAACCTCTGCCTCCAACCTCACAATGTCAGCCAACCTACCTTGCAGCGCAACAACCTCTGCCTCAAACCTCACAATGTGAACCAATCTGCCTCGCAGCGCAGCAACTTCTGCCTCCAACAGCTCACAGTGAGCCAACAAATCCTAGTTAGGTGCATCGGCAGGCTCTCCAGTTGCTTTGATTAAATGACCGACCATTTCTCTTGTCTGGTTCTCTATTTAGCCGAAGGATAGCTTTCAGCTCTCCAAATGTGCCAATTGAGAACTACTGAAGGAGGCGATCGATTATTAAAATCCCTGGTCAATCGATGGAAGAGGTGCAACGGTTGGTTTTTGCGACTCAGACACAGGCGTTGGGGCAGAGTCATCAATGACATTCTAGGATGGTCTGCCATCAGTATGGATTTACCGACACATCTACATTAAGAATAATGTCATAGGATAATTAAAGGCTGACGAAGAAAATTTGTTTTTCTACGTACCCAAATATCTATTTAATTTAGAAAGGGAAATGAAGAATTCATTTGTTCCTTGAGCCGAAAGACCTCCATCCCTTTTCTGTGAAGGAGGCAAAGAAGAATCGACTACCGTGTTTTCTTCCAACCTCTCTTGAATACCCAAGTCTTTTTGGCGGATAGAGCGTCTCGCTGGCTTTCCTTAATAATCACTCCCATGCATCGGCCAGAAGTCAAAGCTTCCTAGCAAGGGTCCACATTTAGGGGATTCTTTGGCGTGAGACTACCAGGACCTTTCGAAGAAGCAACCTAGTCAATCGGCTCAGGTTCAAGTGTCGATCTTTTCTTCTTCTCTATGACTTTCTTTTTCTCCTTTTCAACCATGGATGAAACAGAAAGTCAAAAACCTTCCAAAGCTAATGAGCGGACGTCGATATCTTTCCTGCTCAAACCATCCACATAATGTCACTCGAAGGATCACAAAAACAAGAGAGAATTGATTATTAAATTAATTTTTTTTTATTAATGTGTCATTTATTGCTAAATAATTTTCATTTCCTTATCGTAGCTATCGTCAGAACTAATATATATACTACAAAAATGCCAACATTAATATCAAAGGAATCCGAGCGTCCAAGAGTGCAAACTCAGGCAGTTGAAGTTTCGGGCTAAAGAACATGAACTCTTGTAACTACGTGATCAATTGGCTACACATCGACCATCGGTCGACATAAGCTTTCGACTGATAATCATCAATCGATTAATCTCGTGCTTGAATCAATCGATTTCCTTTGATCGATCAACCAGTTTCCTCGACGAAATCAATCGATGTGGTCGATTTCCTAGAGCAGCTAAATCGAGCATCTCGTGAATGGCAGACATCATATTTCTGTATTATAATGTAATTTTAAATCGACAAAATTTAATTATTTGGGCCATTATTTTATTTATTTCATGCTTTTTGTAACTATATTTTTAGACACCTATAAGTAGGTCACAATATAAATTAAGAGACTTTTTCACTCTCTTTCAGCTCTGTCTCTCCCTCTATTCTCCTCTAAGCTCTAACTCTTGTAGCTTATGTCCAATATTATATATATATATATCACCATACGTATACATGAAAAGATGTGCTTTAGAAGTTAAAAGTGATATTTTATGTGATATGAAAGATTTGATTGTTATAAATATAAAAAGCAAAAATTAAGTGTTAGATATAAAAATACATAAAAATTAGGTAATACGTACGGAAATGTCCCAAAAAAGTTAGATAAAGCTGGATATCTTTCATCAATATTTACATCCAACTTGGGCTGTCCTCATAACTATAATATTGCCGAGGCCTTCTATTATAATTAATTATTTTTAATTTTTATAAGAAATTTTTTATAGTCAAATGTTCTAGAATATTATAATTAATAGAAAATTATTCTAGAATTTTTAATATTTTTTTCTATTTTGAGTAAAAACCGACAATTAATTTATAATAACACTTATATTACATTCAAATTAATGTGGCCGCCAATGTCAAAACCTCTAGAAAGTCTCCCAAGGCCAAACATTAAAAAACAAAAAGAAATTCTAAGATAATACAATTAGTGCTCAAAATTCCTTACAGCCATCAATGCTAATATTGCCATCTAATAGAATATAACTAAAAGTCAACATAAATACTGCACACCTGAACCCTATTGTCCCCATCTTCACGTTTAAAAAGCAGAAGAACAAACGAGTCAATTCAGGCCTGTTGGGCTATGAATTTAACTCGAAGATTGTTAATAGCTCTAAAATTGCAAAATAAAGAAGCCGAATTACGAGCCAAAATTTTGAATCGAATTTTTTTCGAGCCAATTTTGAGCCGACTCCAACTCAACTTGAAATCATGTCATTAAGAACGCTAAGTAATAATCCAAATAAGACAATTTAAACGTTATCATGAGTAACACTTGTAATCATCTGATCGACTAATCATAAATAGAATAGATATTGGACCACCTACTTTATATACAAAATACTATCCCTCATAATAAATATGATCAGTGCTTTAATAGAACGTTCTAAATGGACGCGTGCCACTTGCAGAACATGATCATTCATCCTGAAACGTGGCAATATCTCAATCCATTCGATCAAAATCAATGCCCCAAACAGAAGAAGTTCATTTTGAAGGCCGCTCATTCATTCATTCTTCCATCTGATATAAAGACCAATCCAAATGCACCCCCTAAATCTTATCAAGAAAAAGCTGAAATAAGCCCTTAGATTAATAATAATAAAATATACTTGATCAGAATATCATGTATAAGCATAGTAGACAAGTTTGCCTTCGTTGCGAAGCACAAAGTTACCGCCATCAATAGAACAAAAACTCCACAATCACATGAATTTGATTGAATCCATGCTCTTCTGAAACAGAGCAAAATCGTCGACCATTGGAGCAAGTTATAAGGATAAATAATTGGGGATGTATGAAGTGGAAGCCAATGGAAACTACTCTAGATAAAGGCGAGAGGCAATATGGATAACAGCTTTTGAAAAGAGCTTAATATCTAATCAAAAAGGAATAAAGGCAAGTTGGTCTTCATCAGACTTGATATGTTGCGCAGATTAATTCTTAATCTAATATGATTGCATTCCAAATGATCAATGTTCCAAAAACTGCAAAAGAACATGAAAACAAATGAATGAACAAAATTTAAGAACAGTAGTCTACTAATTTAAGAACAAAATTTAAGCACAAAATTTATCAGACTCGATATGTTGCGCAGAATAATTCTTAATCTAATATGATTGCATTCCAAATGATCCAGTGAGATTCATGTTCTGGGACTGAGCGCGAACAAAAGTTCATTTTCAACTGTCCTTTTCTACAAAGATCAAAGCTTGAAGCCCGCAAGAGCTGACAAGATGAAATTCGGCAAGGATTACGAATCAAGTAACCGTTACCAAATTGCGAGCCTCCTGTAAACAGAACATAGAAAGTTTGCTCAGATGAAACATTTAAAAGAAGGTACAACTGGAGAGGCATTAAAAGATCTCCCAATAAAGACATACTCGATGAATCCTCATTCCCCATCCAAAAAGGCCATAGTTTTTTATATTTTTTGCTGGTCAACTTTTCTTCATAATCATTCATAAATAATTTTATACATTCTTTTATTTATGTCCAAATCAAGTCTATTTTACATGGCTCACCATCACTTCAATATAATCATTATTTACTCTTTCCAAATTTTACCAAATTCTTCTCTTACCATTTCATTTGCAATTTCGTCCAGTCACTTCAATATAGCAGCACTTTAAAATGTAAATAATTTGGGGGAAAAAGCATCATACTCAGCTTGTAATTACATGAATAAAATGTCCAACAAGCTGATTAAATTGATGTAAAGTAGAAGCTCACTCAGGAGAGGAAGAAATTATTGACTAGTTTCCAACAATCAAACATAATATGACAGGAATAAGATCAAATTTACCTGATGCAATAGATTCTAGTTCTGGTTCATGATCCTGACAACATATCATTTCAAAAAATAATTTTAACCAAACCAAAACTTGAAGCTGAACCGGTCCAACCCAAAAGAATTTGTAGCCTCTGAGCTGACTGGATGAAATATGAGAACGATCACAAAATCAAAAAGCTGGTGAGCGTCCTTCAAGCGGATCTTCAAAAATTTAACTCATATGCCAGACTAAGAAATAAGCAGTCAGTGAAATCTTTGACCATATACATCAAAAGCTAGCCTGATAAATCTGAGTCGGTAGTTGCCACATCCAAAATCAAACAGAATCTCTGTCGCGGTGCTGAGACAAGAGCTCCCAAAATCCAGGTCAACCACTGAGTCAAATTGAAATTGACCGCGCCAACTAGGTGATGCAAGAAAATCCAGGTTACTTTCTTCAGTGATTTTCATTGTCAAAATAACTTTTTAATGCCATCTGCTGCTCCCCACTTAGCTTGAAAAACCATGTTTGTATATATTTGATGTAAGAAGATTCACATGAATCCAGAGTAAGATCACAATGCTCATAAAGAATTTCTTCAAATTTCAAAGGAAGAAGATTTAACATGGCACCAACAGCAGCAAATTGAGTAGGAAGGCCCGCTTTCCTATCAATAAGAGTATCGAGCAACTTAGTCAAATTACTTCTCAGTTCTGCAATTCCTGCTTGTTGATAGCCACCAGAACTAGTACCATGTCTGCTGGACAGAACAAAAGGACATCAGCATCTATGTTAATGGACTAAGAAAAAACAAACAATAATAGAGCTTATAACTGACTGAGCCTAGATAAATTCAAATGGGAGTAACCAAGTGCAAGCATTTATGTTAAATACAAAAATATGCGACAACATAGTGTGTTTATACGAGTGCTAAACATGTTCAGCTCCCAAACTTCACGGATATCTTATTAGTGATATTTGGGGTTAACTGCTAGTCGAATATCACTAGTAAAACTCGCTGCTTGATAAACTTTTAATTTTACACTAGTGAAAGGCCTGACGTTGAAAATGTTTGCGGTTTAAGTTCATACATTTTTGCATTTCACCACTCATTTATAAATATGTCACTGACTGGACCTACATATGCAAGTAAAGCTACTATTGGCATTTCTAACTTCTTGACCAATTAGTACAATGCACAACTTCTCTCAATCGTAATAATTTGTCATTCGCTCCGAGTGCATCTGTAAATATATGCACTTGCAACTATCACTGTCATTTTGCTTTTTTTAAGTTATTACATATCACAATTCTTAATCTAATAGTCGTTATTTCACAAAAACCTACCTAGGCGTCTTTATAGAATGATTCCAAAAACATAAATATGTATAGCACATCCATTGGTAAATACTTGATGCTTGTCCAGATGCCAACGCATTGCATCATTTCCTTGTCACGTTTATCCCTGTAGAAGTCAGTGCATCAAGATGCAATGCCACGAGTACGATCAAAAAATAAGATGTGACATCCTCTTTAATCACAAGAATGACAGAAAAAATTGTTTTAAATATTACCCCCTTTAAAAATCCTCTCAATAGAGGTGAACTTCAAATAAACTAACGTAAATACCATTAAAAAAAAGGCAAGCTCAAAATATAGGGAAGGATTATGTCTGTAATCCTCACCCCTTTATTATAGAGGTTTCTACCAAGATTTAAAAGTGACCAACAAATCACAACTGAGTAAAACCTAACCATTGTTTCAAGCATATCCTCTGTATAATTCAAACGTAACGGAATATTAAAAATGATAAACTACATCAAATGACTCAATAAGACCTCCAATAATTTAATGCACCATACTAAAGAATGGATAAATTTTTAAGACATGGTCCAAGACTTTGATGAGTTCGTAGTTTAGGATTGGAATTTTGAAGCATAGAAAGTGTTCTCAAGTTATTTACTTCATGAAATCATTCACTAACCAATAAAAGCGGTTGACTAACCAACATGAAACTTAAGCAGCTATTTGCACCACTACCATCAACCCTTGAAATGTTTATATATTCTTTGAGAAATGTACTAATGTAAAACTTATCAAACCCTAAAACAAAAAAATAAAAAATGAAAAAAACACAGCATAAGGAACTATTTCTATAATCCCATTCTCTTTGATAAAGTTAGTTAGCAATAAAGATTCAAACAAAGCATAAAAAAGGAACAACAGAAGGCTGAAACCAAACAAACGCCAATCATTCAGATAGTCTCCTTCATCATAATGAAAGGAAAGTGCAATTTCATATCTGCAATGATGAAAAATATTCTACTATTGTCCTCATATCTTCCAGAAAAAAGAAATTTGATGCACAAAAGGTAAAACTATATCACCAAGAAATATGAAAATAACGCATATAAGAACCTCTCAATCATTGCCATATAAACAATATATGGTATGATGCAGCTTGAAAACTTAAGCTCATCCCAATTTTTTAAAGTTATTCAAGAGAAGCAAAGCATGGTTAAGAGAAATTACATGCCTAAATTACACACAAAGCCAGATAATTAAAAAGCAGATGAAAACTTCTCATAGACAAAAACATCCAACGTTCACTAATGACAGTACTGATTATAAGAAAATTATTTTCTCATGCCTTATTTTGAGTAGACAATGCAGGCTTAGACGCATTTGAAGATTCAAACTGAAAAAAAAAACATGATACCTTCCTAGTTCGCCCACTAATACAAAGAGAGCGGCAGAAAATTCCTCACAAACACAAACATCCAGCATTTTCAATAGACGAGGCACTGCTTCATTGTGCATCCACTCCCACCCCTACATCCAAATAAACAGTTTCGTTAGTAATGTTTACAAGTCATGTATGTGAGTGTTATCATAATTAAAGGATGAAAATCGGATGAGCCACAAGGCAACAAAGTCACCACAAGTTGAAAACCGTACTGATTGGATGAAAAAATTTATCAATGAGCTATGAGATTAACAAAATCCAAAATAGAAGTAACATGCACTTTGAACACGTCTTTGATATTAATCTACAGGAACATCACTCTTACTACGTGAAACCATTACACTAAATAGATCAATTATATGCACTAGTTCGTAGTTCTGCTCTAAATACTGAGGTACATGACAAATTACACAGAAAAAGTAACTACTCATAATAAAACATCAGTAAGATGACAATAAAAAAGATTTGTCTGAAGGCGAAGACAAAAGGGATGGAAGCTTTTAAGCCTTAGAAAAAGGTAGCAAACAATAATTCAGATCGAATGCAAGAAATACTTTGTTCCTGATCAGAATCCTTTTTTTTCTTTTTTATTAGTGCTCTCACCATGTAAACCATTTGCTAAAAGTCTCAAATTTGACAGAACAAATAAATGAAAATTCAGTTCCTTTTCCTATACAATGAATGGACCAAAAAAAGCAAGCTGAACTTAAGGAAAAAAAATTCAACAGAAACCTTTAAATCATCTCAAGATAATGTACTTACCATGTAGTGACCCACCAATTCCACCAACGAAATAATATCAGTGAAGTCACAGAAAAATGTCTCAGAACAACCATTTGGCTGCTTACCAGTGAGCTCTCTGTACCTAAAAATAACACAAGAAGCATCACACTGAACATCAAATTTCCTTTTAGCACCACTTGAATCATTTTCCTTGGTAGCGCTTGTGGGAGCTGATCCGTTTAAAGAAACAAAACAATTATTCATACTTGGGTAGCCATTCTCAGTGAGGTTATAATCTTCTAACATATCGAGCAAAAATTTTACAAGCTTGTCCATACATATAGCATCCGCCGCAAATGGACATTGCTTGCATGGTGAAAATTTTATAAACATACTGTTTGTTGAATTATGATAGCAAGGTGGCCGATGAGAAGCCGATTTGAGCCTGCCCTCAAGAAGTGAAACCACAGAACTTATGGTAGTAACGAGAAATTTGTGGTTATCAAGGTTAAAAAACCTCTTCCCAAAAATATTAGCAAAAACATGAAGTGCAAGCAAACCCCAAGAGGTGTCATTTTGAAACGTGTGCAGTAGCTTATAAGAAAAAGCTAGTAGGACGCCAATATCATCAGCTGCAACACAAATAGATGCAAATATGGTACTGCCAGCTATAAATTGACTAATCGTAGCATCTTCAGAGAGCACGCAATTATTTCCCACATCCAAGTGAAATTTATGGTCCGGAAAGACAGGAAAGCTTGATGGGTGCTGCATTACATCACCAATTACAAGAACTTCCCTTGTAATAAGAAATCTCTCAATGAGGCAGAAAAGGGAATCAAAGTTGAACAGTGGACCCAAAACATATTTTGCCTTTCCAGTAGAAAATGCTGCAGAAGAAGCCAATATTTAAAATTTAATATTACATTCAAACTAATGGAGCGAGAAATAGATATATAGAGCTCTTCAACATGGATGAAAAGGTATCTTCCAAATATACTGCTGTAAATGTCCTAACCAAAGGTTAATATATCAATGATTTGTATCTGCAGTTTTTGTAACATAAAAAGTTTGAACACCATAATTGCTTTCCGTTTACTATAATTGATACCGGAGGAAACCCAAATCACAACGGAAACACATTATTTCTGAATTTCAAATGGATTACAAATATGACGTTTGAAAAACAGGAAGCAACGATAAACAAACATGAACAGCATAAAAAATAAAAAAATATCCATGGTTGACAATGAAAACGGAGGCTGCTGGATGGTGGATTGGCGGATGATGGAAGATGGTTGTGGCTGAGGAAAGGTGGCAGGAGGGAAGGGTGACAGCAGGGAGATGGCAGTAGTTGCTAGAAAAAGCCCGGATGGTGGCTGAAAACAGTAGGAGAGGGGCTGCAGTTGCTGGAAGAGAGATGGAAGGTGGCCGGCAACTGTAGAGGAGGGCTGCAGTTGCTGGAAGAGGGTTGTAGGTTGGATAGCAGCAGAAAGCGGTGTCCTTGAAAGGTTGGACAGTAGCTGAAACACGTGTCTGTGAGTGGGTAGCGGTACGAGGTAGTCTGGACAGCAGCCGAAAGGCTGGGCAGAACCTGGAAGAGAGATGATGAGGGTTGGACAGTAGCTGGAAGGTGGTTTGCGACCGCTGGGAACAGAGCCAGAGGGGTTGCGAAGGATAAATGTTTCTTCACAGTCCAGTTACAGCCGGAGCACCACTTAGACCATTGAAGACAATCAAACCTCGGACGAGTTATAGCCGAAGCATCATCTCATCGTCGGGTACAACCACCGAAGGGGAAGAACACCTCTAAGGTAGCACTAAAAAATCTGCACTCATAAAACTCTCACTCTTTCAATCAGCACACAACAATTATAAATAAAATGGGAGTAGAGGCTAGACTATGTAAGTAGAGAGAATTGGCAAGGATTAAAGAAGAATGGACAGGAAAGGCGGGATTTTGAAATGCAATATGGGAGGAAGGATTAGAAAGTAACAGGAGAATCAAATAGAAAAGGGAAATCAGAAAATGGATCGCAATTACTGTAACAGCTATAGTAATGAGTCTGCAATACTGTAGCTGCTACAGTATAGCGGGCAATAAGCTCCCGCGTTAATAATACAAACAACCAAACAAATACAAAATAAATACATACATGCATTAATACATAAAAAGTTTGAACCATAATTGCTTCTTACATTATTATAATACAGACAACCAGACACAATACATAGATACACACATACAAAAATCCTAAATACATAAAAAGTTTGAGCACCAGAATTGCTTATGGTTGTATAACTATAATACAAACAACCACACAAAAACACACATACAGACACGCGCGCGCGCATGCACTAACATTCATAAATATTATACTATACATATTATTGAGATTTAGAATAGAACATAATATTATTGATAGAAGGACAGGTATTTAAATCCAATTACAATAGACATGATAAATGAGAGAAATAAAACATAATTAAACCAAAAGAAAATACATAATGAGGGAATAAAAACTAATAATAAGTAATAAAGATGTCAATCATGTTGAATAATAGATATCAGTCATGTTCAACTTGAATTTGATGTCATCGAACAAAGAATGAAGAAGATTCTTCGTGAAGATATCTGCTAGTTGACCACTGGAGGGTACAAAAGAATACAAACTTCCTCGGACTCCATCTTTTCCTTAATAAAATGTCTGTCAATCTCCACATGTTTGGTACAATCATATTGAATTGGATTGTGAGCAATGCTAATGGTGGTCTTATTACCACAAAATAGCTGCAGCGGGACAGACGTTGACATATAAAGTTTGTTGAGCATGATGCGTAACCAGAAAACTTCACAGATTCTCAAGCACACGAACCAGAATTTAGCTTCAGCACTGCTCTGGGCAGCCACAGATTGTTTTTATGCTTTTATACGTGACAAAATTTTCTCATATAAATGAAAAACATTCAGAGGTGAAACTTTGATCATGAACCAGCCCAACCAAATCAGCACCTGTATAAACAGCAATGGACCGAGATTGTGATGAGAGAAAAACAAATTTGAGTCAGGTGTACCTTTTAAATAGTGGAGAATCAAGTGGACAGCTTGAAGATGGTGCTCATAGGGGTCATGCATAAATTAACTTACTATACCAACTGCGTGGCATATGTTGGGGCAAGCATGGGCGAGGTAGATGAATTTTCCCACAAGACGCTGGTAATAAGTCTCGTTGACAGGCAAAAAATTGGGAAATGGCAAATAATTTTTCATTAGGATCCATAGAAACAGCCACAGGTTTGCACAAAATAATATTGTTCTCTATCAATAGATAAATCACATATTTGCGCTGAGACCGGCAAACACCCCAAGATGATCGAGTCACTTCCATGCCTAAGAAGCGCCAGAAAGATCTCAAGTCCTTCATTTCAAAGAATGTAGCAAGAATGTCTTTCAAGAGCTCCAATGTTAGAAGCTTGTTCTTTGTAAGAACAATAGCATCAACAAAAACAAGTATAGTTACTTGGCATTTGGAGGAATGTTAAAAGAAAAAAGTGTGATCCGATTAAACCTAAGTAAAACCATGGCCCAAAAACACCTTTGTGAACCTGTCGAACCAGACCCTTGGAGAATGTTTTAACCAATCAAGGGATTTTCGTAGCCTGCACACCTACCCTCTGGAGGCAGTGACCTGCACTCCATTTAAGAACGCATTTTTGACATCTAGCTGGAATAAAGACCAATCTAGATTCACCACAAGAGAAAATAGGAACCGAATAATGTTTAACTTAGTCAGCAGAGCAAATGTCTTCTTATGGTCAATTCCGTAGGTCTGTCTGTGAGTACCCTTTGGCAGCCAATCATGCATTGTTGCGTTCAACGAATCCATCAAAGTGTTGAGAATCCTCCACCTGCATCTTCCAGAAAGCGAAGTTCGTCCCATTGAACTTCTCCACTTAAGCCATGCTTCTTCGACCATTACACCCAATCGAATCGAACCCCGCTCTGATATCAATTTGTTGGGATAAACTACTAAAGAATTTCCTTCTAGTTTCACAGCGAAATAGGATCACGTGATTTTAGAAAATTGAAATAATAAATTTAAGCATAGAAGAAAAATAAAAAAAAATCAGAAAAGAACACAGAAATTTTACATGGAAAAACTCAAGAACAGGAAAAAATCAGAGTCACACCGCCACAAATTTCACTATGAATTTCAAAGAGTTTTACAAAGGATTCACATAACTTTCTTCTCCACAGTCACGAAAAAACTTACAATGCACCACCTCACACTCTTCTTACTAATCTGGCACACAAACGTACGTAGAAAAACACCAGCACCCTTCTCACAAACATTTCTTAGTCTGGAAACACTCAATGGGAACTAAGCACCCATATCCCACGCCTTAGCGACTGGTACACTGACTACACGGAAGCCAGCCTGTCTGCTGCTCGTGGGTGCTACAATCAGACTCCACAACTAACAATCTTCCATTCGGAGATTGATAGCACAAACTCCAATCCTTTATACAATCATTTCAAAATACTCTGTCTAAGACAACTTCAGTATTCTTGCACTCTTGTCCCTGCTGATTCTCATCACGAGAATCTTTTTGGTTGGACCTAAATCCTTCATCTCGAACTCACTTGATAACTGATTCTTCAAGTCTCTGGTTTCTTCATATCCGCCCCTGCAATCAGCATGTCATCTACATACAAGTTAAACAGAATATAACAGTTACCAGATTGTTTGATGAAGCAACAGTGGTCTGCTTGGCAATTCAAGTTTTCTTAAAATTAGAGGAGCAAGCGCCTCATTAAACCCTAACCTAACCAAAACTATCATTCACAAAAAATCATAATTTGTTACACAAAGCAAAAGATTAAAAAATAAAGCAATCTAAAAATTTGATAGATTCAAATCTAGTTAAACGATAAATCAAAAGAAGCTCTGATACCCAAAACAAACAATAAATTAGAAAAATTATTAGAGAGGTCACATCCTTAGAAGAAATTGATCAAGTTTATAAGCAGTTTGTTGGCACTCAAGTTGAAGAGATCAAAGTCATAATCATTGGATTGCATGACAACTAAGGATGAGTTTGCCATGATAGAGGCAACTAGAAGGTGTCGATACATGCATTAGGAGGCAAGATGACAAACGATAAAATATAACACATGTAGGAAAACAAAATGGGCATGTCTGCGTGGGTGAAAGTATGTATCTACTAAGTTGTGTAAATGCACAGAAAGAAATCATGTTTATGTGCATGGTGAGGCTATAGTGCAAGCAACATTAAGTTATTAAGGAGTGATATTGAAAGTTGGTTTTAACCTAAGAGGGTCGCTAGAAAAAATTAAGAAATGTGGGGAGTTGTGATAGAAAATGATAGGAAAATATAAAAAGCCACTTAAAGTTTTGTATATGCCACAAAAAATGTACAATATATTACTCCATAAACTTGTTCAATCTTAACCTAAATGCATGAAACTCCTTTAAAAAAATTCACCAGAATTACTCTTTGAGGTGTTCAAACTAGCTGCAGCAATGAAAACAACTATTGCAAGTGTAGAATTCTGGAAAAAATTTTATTTCTCGATCATATTTTTGCATTACACTTTACTACATATAATAATAAAAGGAAACAAAATAAGAATCCCTCCAAAAAAGGGAAGAATAGAAAAATTAGAAATATAAAATAAAGGAGAAACAATTAGTGAAATATATTCTGAGAGAAAGAAATAAATATCTTGCTAATCAAGCAAGCGGATTGGCACTTTCCTACAGTAAGTGATTACATTAGGAGTGCAATTTTAACTATGAATGACAAGGCCATGCTCAAATTGATAAAAAAAGGTTGAGAGACTGGCTTGTACTAGAATCAAATCTAGTCATTTAATTTATCCGATTGAGTACGATTTATCATCCAAAGTTCAATGGATATGGTACAGATTGTAAGGGGGAGCTCAGCTTAGCTTCAAATCAAGTTCAGCCAATAGAGTTAAGGTTGCCTAGGTGTACTAAGCTAGGTTCACAGTAAGTTAAAATCATGGCAAACCAAGATCTAACTTAAGTAATCAAGTAGTAATTGATCATGGATGTTTACTAGGTCTAAGACAACAAAGATATGCACGGGTGGACTGCAAGCGATAATGCATTACTTTAAAATGTTTAGTATCAGACCAAGGGTCTGTTTGAGGCAGCTGCAGCTTATCCAGCTTCTGCTGATAAGCAGTTTATCCTGATAATCTGTTGATGAACAGCTTATCCGGATAAGTTGTATGGCTGTTTGGTTGGCGCTTATGGAAAACAGCTGATTCTGAAAAATTGATCATTCTGCCCCTATTCTGAATAAATTGTTTAGCTGTTTGATTAATGTGTTTTGTAAACAGCTTATTTGCAATTTTTTTTTAATTAAATGAATAATCTGTGCAGCAGAATTTACTATTTTCTCAACAAAATTAAATATCACAGTTCAGACAAGAAAATACCAAAAATTTGATTTATATTTATATAACTAAAACATATCCGATCACATCAAACGAATATGTTACACATACAAAAGTCAAATGCAAATGCACATACTACTACAAAGTATAATGAATTAAAAAAATGCTATACTGATTTGGGAAGTGTAATTAATAGTTTTTGAGTGTGGGAGCATAATTTACGGAAGACAATTGGTGGTATTCATATTAGTAATGCTAATGTGATTAATTTCAAAAATGTGAGAAGATCTAAATATTGTGTTGACTCAAAATCAGTTTCGATGAATCTTGGTTGTTGCAAAGGAAACTATGTCATTTTAGTATGAACACCCTTAAAAAATTAAATAATCAACTTTAGTAACAGAGATACCTAAACTAGAATTTATAAATGCCCAAAAATATTATGTTTGTTATCATGGAAATCATGTTAGATCATCCTTCCATTCTACAAAAAAATTCTTATAGACATCTAAATGTAGAAAAATTAGCATCATTTTTATGGGTGAAATTACTAAGATATAAATGTAAATCATATGCTATTTTTAAAATATTTGTTGTATGGGCAAAAAATTGGTTATAATATTACAACTATTCATTGTGATCAATGTGGAAAATTTAAAAATAAGAAGTTTGAAATATTTTGTAAAGAGACTAGCATATTTCAAAAAATTTCAACCCTCAGGACACCACAATAGCATAGGGTAGCTAAGAAAGAAATAGAACTCTTATAAAAGCTACTAGTTCAATGTCAAATGAATACAAGCTTTTTAAATACTTTTGGGTTGAAGCAACACTATTTGTTATGTGTTGAATAGAGTAAATGTGAGACTTAAGTTTAAAAAACTTTATAAGGGGAAGAAGAAACCAAATTAACTAGCAAAATAGTTAATTTCATATGACTCCAGACTCTCGCCTCATATTTCCTTGTGCAAAATTAAATTAAAATTTCATATGACTCCAGACTTGTTTAATGTCCTAAAATAGTTCCAGTCCGAAGGTCTCTCTTGCCTTAACCAAATTAACTAGCCTTACATTTTACCCTTGCTCATCAAGTCTGAAGGCAGTCATCGTTCATTCAAAAACTCATACGTTATTTGAATTTAATGGTTCCTTCGTCATTGCTCAGACTACAAAATAAAGTGGCCTGCATAATAACACTTATGCAGGGAGAAAAAAAACAAATAAGGGGAAGAAGAAACCAAAAAAAATTGAACAAAATTAGTGTAAGGATATTTAGTCCCAAAAAAAAATAATAATATCGATAAATGACTCACAGAATTATTGAAGGGAAGAATAAGACAGATTTTTACTTTGAAGAAAAATCGATACAAATCGTTCTTCGCTCCTCTGATATTTGTATCCACCTTACCAGGCCGGTCCTGAATCGTCTTCGCGGGTACCTGGGAAGGGAACGACGGGATCGTGGCTTACCAGGAAAGGGAACGACGGGATCGCGGCTACCTGGGAAGGGAACGATGGGATCGCGGCTTACCTGGGAAGGGAACGACGGGATCGTGAAGGGAACGACGGGAGCGCGGCTAACATAGACCACTGAAACTCCCATCTTCATCCTTGCGCTCCGCTCCTATCAGAAACACCTGTTCGCGCGTACTTTCAATGCCAAGGGCAGCGAAGTAAAGAATCCCGAGCGAACGCGGGACAAGGGGTCGACCCCGCGTCCCGTGTTTATTAAGAAATTTAATACGCTGTTTTAAAAAAGCTGAGGGAATGCGCGAACCAAACACAAAGGCGGCATTTTAAAAAACGCTGCCGCACTTTTAAGCTGCCCCAAACGGAGCCTAACATGGATCAAATAATTTATGTCTAGTATCTGAATAAATCTCTTATCTTTCTTGCAGGAACAAGCGAATGAAATTGACTTTGATTATGTTGCGTATGCAACAAAGAGATTTCAGCAGTACCTCTTGAGAAAGCCCATCCTTTAGTTTTATGTAGTTCAAATATTTTAGTAATTTTGCCCCTTTAATATATTTTTTGCTAAAAGATAATGCTCGTTCAGCCCCTCATTACAATTAAAGAGAAAAAAAAGGATAGCCGATCAAAATTTACTTAAAATTATTTTGAGAAAATATTTCAAAATAAACTCAAAAAATTTACTGTCCATCTTCATTAAATTTTGATCAAATATCCTAAATCTAATAAATATATATTTTGACCATGTGTAATTTGTTCCAAGTGCAACCTGCCATTGTCTTCTTCCATCTTAAGGGGTTTTTTGTGTTGCATCTTGCATCCAATTTGCTACAAACACATTAGTTAAAAACAAGGCAAACCAAGATTTAACTTAAGTAATCAAGTAGTAATTGATCATGGATGTTTACTAGGACCAAGACAACAAAGATATGCACTGGTGGACTGCAAGCAAGAATGCATTATTTTAAAATGTCTAGTAACAGACAAACATGGCTCAAATAATTTATAAGATGGATGTGCCCCAAGCAGGTTGGCGCGGGTTGAGGCAGGTTGGGACGAGTTGAGGGTGACAGATCATCTCTTTAGGGTATCCAGAGGTCAAAAAACCTATGAAGCTTATGTTTTAAGCTATGGAATCAAACAAAGGGTTTATGACCAAAATGACTAGATGGCAATCTAAACTCTTCAAAAAGTTGAGTTAATTAGGTTATGACCAATGGGACAACCTGAAAAAAATATTCCTTGTGAACAAACTAGCATTAACTTAAAAGAAAATAAAAGAAGCCAAGAGCTAAATTCTAAGGAGGCCCAGTGGAGTCAAAATAGAGGACAAGGCTCTACCAATGCTCTATGTCGATGCTGTCTGTCGACACAATTTATTATACCTCTATTCAAGGAGCACACTTGAGTCTTCTCCAACATGAACCTTGTTACGAAATGATTAACTCTGTACATGTAATCAATGCTATTATCTCTTTCACGAATAGACCATGCTACACTTCGGAAATGATTAACTCTATTATACCTCTATTCAAGGATCACACTTGAGTCTTCTTTAACAAGAACCTTGTTACGAAATGATTAGCTCTGTACATCTAATGCTATTATCTCTTTCACGAATAGACCATGCTACACTTAGGACACAAGCAATACTTAGGTAACAAAATATCCAACTACTTCATCCCTGTTCATATCGATACCTTCTATGCCACCTTGAGTTTGTGGGTTAGCATTACAATATTTAAATTATCACATGATTTAGATTATTTACTTCAAAAATCTCTATTTATTTTTATCGAATTTTCTCAATATTGAGGATCATTTCATTTATTGTATTTGACTTGATTGTTTCTCATTTCCCGACTATAAGTAGGTACATACATGCTTATACTAGTAAATATAATTTAGTAAATATGTAGCCCTTTTCCAACTCTTCAGCTAACAATGGAAATTTTGTGACCAAGAGAAATAACAAGCAAATATTTCTGGACAAATGTAGTGCTTAAGCAAAAACAAGGGCAAGGGAGCATGTCTTTTCTATTACCTAGCCTATCATTTTAAATTATGATAATCAAACCACTTTACATGTTATTAGAAATTCAACCTTCCAAGAAAAGAATAACCATATCAAAGTTACTTATTACATTCTTGGGGGTATGGCTACATCAAAAAAGATAAAACCCTTAATATTGTCAATGAAGAATAAATTCTTGACATATTTGCCAAAGCAATAGCCCGTAGGACCTCTCCATTTTTCAAACATATGTAACAAGTTGGATTTCGGTGATAGTACATATGCTAAAGTATATGAGGAGTGAAAGTCTAGGAAAAAATGAAGTTATAAAAGTAAACTATATTTAACGAGTAGTGCAAATTTATTTGGCTGTTCCTTTAAATATTGTATGCATACTTTTATTTAAAATAGAAGAAAGTTCTATTAACATCCACTAAATCACGCCGCTCCTCAATCTACACTTCTACTCCTTTTTTAGTAGACAGCTGCATCTCTAATTTTGTGCTATTTGATCTATGGAATCAGCATCTATCTAATATGTAGAATGACAAGTATCTTTATGTAATCCAGTACGAAAGGTAAGACTGGGGATATTATTTTTTAAGGAAATACGCTAACCAAATAAGTTTGCACCACAAAATCCGCATAATTAGTCATACAAATCCAAATAGGAAAATAAGCAACATTAAATGTCAATTTTGAAGGTAAGAAGTTCTGCTTTGCTTGATGGACACGTTAGGAAAAGGAACCAATAAATTGTAGCATTCCGTTTCACGTCATTGTCTATATTCAGCAAGTCCCATTACCACAGGAGTTTAAAAGCTTAGAGGTACCTCTAACTATCTCCTTGGAGAATGATTCAAAAATCTGGAAAGAAACATCATCCACAATGTTCTTGCAATGATCTGACATCCTTTCAGATAAATTGCCAAGCAAAAGTGAAAAAAATACCGCAACCTTATCCCTAAAAACACAAGACAAAACTATTTAGATCGTACTGAGGAGCTTTATCAGCATAAAATATAATTCAGCGCAAAGTATTATTGACAACCAGGAAAAGTATTGTTCAATCAAAATGCCCAGAAGCATCAGTGTGAAAGTATCACATACTCTGACTGAAGATCTTCTAAATGCAATCTATCAAGGACTTCTACAATTAGTAAGTTTGTCTTGGAAACCATTAGTGGAGTAACGGAATTGAAAGCACATATAATTCTTGAGACGCTTTCCACATTCCTGGCACTTGAAAAAGATGTGAATGAACAAATAATTCTTCCAGGACCAGTTTCATCAACAACTTTAGAAAGACATTTTGCATTTGAACCAGAAGATGAAAATGTCAGGCTGGGGACTTCTGACATCGAAACAGAATCCAATGGCTGTTGGATATCATGTCCAGTGCCATTTTCTGCACTCATAAAGTCATTCCCTGCAGTTTTATAAAAAGATTAGCATAACAAATTAAAATTACTAATAAAAAAAAAACTGCAACATAACATCTTACCTTTATTTAGTTTTTCTGCATCAGAGGAAAGTATTAAGTTTAATCCTTGAGTAAAAACAGGGTCATCTACTGTTGTAACTTCCGATTGATTTTGAAAAAAATCAGAATTCATAGATTGGTAATCTTTTTCTTTATTTAATTTGATCCCACGTGAAGAGACGTGGCTTGGTAAATTAGGGTTATCCATTGCACAACGTCTAGGGTGGACAACCTCATGAAATGGTTGGGAAGGAGATGACTCTGAAAACCGACCAACTTCATCAGGTGATGGTTGTAATTTCTTGTAGTCCCTTGACATCGAAACAGGAACCACTTCAAGCTCAATCTTGTTATGTTCTGCTGGGTGCTGCTTTACACAGTCATCTTGTTGATCTGACTTTGCGTCCATTAAACATGGAAACCTTCCAAGTTCAGCTTTAGGTTTTGTGGCGTAAGAATCAGACTCAAAAACAAGCGACCGACTATTAACAGCTAGACAAGTATCCTGTGTGATATCATGGAAAACATCAAGTTGAGTAATGTTGTTGTTTGACAATTCTTTACTAGTAAGAATTATCGATTTTGAATTGTCAGAACAAATCTCCAAATCCACGATATCGGTCACAGCATTAGAACCATCTTCTCCATCAAGTTGGAAGTTGGACATCTCGATGTCTGGTAAAGTGGGGGAAATAGGCATCTCCAATGCATTTATGTACCTAAGCTCATCAGAATAGTTGTCCAGCTCAAGCAGCTTCAAGCATCCACCACTTATCTTATTCTCAAAGCTCTGTAAAAAAGCATATTTGTTGCCAACAGACATCACTTCTTGGTCAATGTCCATTTCAGAAGAATTTGGTCCAACTTCCTCAATGCAGCAAGATTCCCTGTTATATATGCACATTGATTTACCAGCTTTCATCATATCGTCATGTTTGACAGATGATTTTCCAGTATGATGAGACATTGAGGCTATATTCTTGATTTGATCAAAATTATTTTTACAAAGTTTACTTTGGCCTTCCTTCTGGGAAAATTTTCTGTAATATGTATCCTTGAAGATTGCAGGAATCTGGGAGCAATTTGCCAATGAAAACTGCTCTACATTTCCCATTCGATCATTTACAATAGTGACGTCATCTCCATTTACGGAATGCAATTTATCTTCAGAAGGTAAAGATTTGGTGTAAATTTCAATCTTTCTCTTCTTTGGACTATTTTCACTCACTTGAGCAAAAGCACTACATGTAGATAAATAAGAGCATGGTTTCCCCGCTCCATTCAGACCACAGCTTCCATCCATATCTTTTGCATCAATCTGACAGCTTTTAAACATTCCAATTTGGGCAGCTTCACTAGGAAATTTCTCAATGGCTAGACTATGCTTTGCATTCTCTGCTAGTTTGGTTGTAGAGATCTCAAAAGACTCTCTTCCCTGTGAGCCCAGTAACTTTCTATCAGAAAAATGTATGCTAGTAGAACATACTGCAGAACTTTGTGACTTTTTTCTGAGAGAACCTCCAACTGGAGACTCCAACCCAGAATTTATACCTGTTTTTGGCCTGCTACAGCATCCTCTGGATACGGGAAACCCAATGCAATCGCCTGTAGGCTCAACACAGGTGAATGGATCCCCATACTGAATTTCTGATGGTTTATATTCAGTCTGTGAACGAAAACCAACTTTTGTAAGTCATTCAGTTTAAAGCATGTCAAATCTGGATAATACATAGTCTCAATAACAAGCTAGTTAGCACTTGAACCGAATACTTAGGCAAACTAGAATACTCAACATTTCAAGAAAGCATAGAAACAAGCATTGCAATATAACATTGGGATATAGGTAATGCATATAAACTGAACGCCACAATACTGAAGGGAGCGCAAAATTTTCATAAATATAGACGCACACAGCCCCAGATAAGCACTGGAATAAAATAAGAGGTTGGTTGAAATTTAAAAAAAAATATTCATTAACTTTCAGGGGGAAAAAAGATTTAAATTTCTTAAATTGAATAGTCATTCTAAACAAAAAAATTGAGCAAATTTTAGATTCTCCAAAACCCACCCCTTCCATCAATACATAAACATGGTTGCCATGGTTGTTTAAAGGTGTTTTGGCTTGCTTATGCAAGAAAAGCTTTAGAATTGGCTGCTGTGGGCATGCATTGATTTATATAGTTTGCAGCCAGCAGGAGTTTTGAATTAAGATTATTCGTTGAAGGTAAATGGCCAATGAAAGAATGGTTGAAGAGGGAAAAAACAGAGTTTTAGAGAAGTGAGGGGAGAAAACAAGGAAGAAAAAGGGAAAGTGAGAAGAAAAGATTTTTTTTTAAAATAATAGAATATCATTTCAATGAAATGGAACCACTATTGACACAGAAAAATATTTATGAGAAGGTAACGCTATGAAAAAAATTTTTAAAAAAATAACATATTTCTGGTATTAAAATCTCACTTGAGTTGTTGCTTTCTTAATTGTCTAAAAAGATTTGAGGCAAAATATTTTCTTCCGCCCATTTTATTTGCATGGTAGGAAGACTTCATCTTCTATCCTTTCTAGTGGATATAGGTATAGTTTAGCCAAAATATGGAAACGTTCTGCTTTACTTGGGGTGCTTGATCCTTTAGGTTTAGTTTGTGCATGAGTCTTATTCGCTCGAAGTTAGCACTAGCACATAAGTTGAATATTTTTCCCGACAGTAACTTACTCCTCAAAGTTGCAAAATCACTTAGATGTCTCCAATTTAGTTTTGCTCGGGACTAGTTTCCAAACTATGAATTATCAAGTCCTTAGGGTCCATAATAACTCCACCACCACCACCATCAACATTAGCATTACAAAACAATAAGGGGTTTAGCCAAAAAAAAATTATATGGGGTAAACTATATGAATCCTAATTTTTTCTTCATCCTTTTTAAGCATATCCTTCTTCCATTTTTTTGAACAACCATTATCCCTCATAATTCTTCATCACTAATTTATTTATTAATCTAATGAATACCCTAAATAGATTATACTTAAATGACTCTTTAATGTAATCATTCTTTAACTTATTATTCATAGTTTTTCCATACATCCCTTTTACATTCTCATTTCTACCATGATCTGCTTAACAATCTGGGATTTCATTCCCGCCCAAATATAGTTACTTACAACGAAATAAATACAAGTGCAATTTTATAAAATTTACATTTACATCTTCATCAAATTGCAAGGAACTTCTCCATTAAATCTATCTCACCTAAATTTCAAGTCATATCATCAAACTTCTATATAATATATATGAGATATTAAAAACTAATCACTCAAGTATCATTTTAACTTCTAATAATATTGATTAATAATAGTTAATTTCAACTTCTAATTTCATAATAAAGTACAAGTTATCCAGAACATTAAAACTTTACTGTCTACTATGATGAGTTCATCAAATTTACAACTTTATATCGATATCCATATAAAAAAAATTTTAGTTTTATTTAAATTTCATAATTCAAAAATATGTAGAAAATATATTTATCTATGTATGCGTGAAAACTGAAATGATAGTTTAAATGTTAAATAGGCCCTTTTGTTTGCAGCTGTATTTACATTATTGTAAAAAAAAAGATTACTTACATTAGACTATAAATACTTAAACCTACTACCCAATCACCATTACTTACATTAATTAATAAATTAGCATTTAAGTTTATATATTAACTTTCAAAATTTATAAATAAAAAATTTAGTAATCTTATAAAAATTATTAAACTTTTACACAGGCGTGCGTGCGCGCACACACAAATTAAAAATTAGCACATGTTTATGCATAATTTAATCTCCTAAACAACTTAAAACTTTTTTTTGGCCGACCCCACGTAGTGGGATTAAGTCTTTGTTGTTGTTGTTGTTGTTGTTGAAACTAATTAAATTTTAACATTTTATATAACTAATAATAAAGTAATAAAAATTGATATACTTCAATCTTAAAAGTATTAAGAAGCATATAAACAATTTTAAATATTTAAAACTTATTTTTTATATAATTCATATTTAATTAAAAATTATAAATGAAACTTTAAGCAAAACAAATGATTGAAACAATAAAAAAACAACAAAATTTTCAAAATTTAGAAGCCTCAAATCTTCATCTAATATTTTGACTAAAATGTAATATTGTAATATATAAATTTATGAAGAAAATCGAAATGATGGCAATATCATAATTAGGTATGAGAAAACATCATCTATTTTAAAAGCTAAACAATCTGCCTCCTCGTAAAGAAAAATACCATCACTCAAAATTATTCGTGCAATATGCTCAAGAGAAAGATTAAATCAGAGATTAAGCACATATTTTTTATTAAATTAAGATCATTTAAAGTAATATTTATAGATAAATTTATTACCAGATTATTTTATTGGCATCTAGAAATCTAATATCAGATGAAACTGGTTATTCTCAATTATTATTTTCCAACACATCGTTTACATAAATGATCTTAAAAAAAAAAATAAAACAAATATCATTATACTAATCACATTCAAATTAAAAATAAATTACCTTTTAAAAAAATATTGACCATGTGCACTCCATGAATTATTGATATATATTATTACAATTGAAAAGCTATCGGTCATTACAAAACTACCAATACAACTGTGCTCCACATCTGTTAGACACATCTTTCTCCAGTAACTAAATAAACTCTTATGCTACTAGCTTATATACTTTCTCAATATTTAAAAATAGGGCATTTACATTTATACCACACAATTCTAATGTATTTACAAATCTAACACCTAATCTTTCAAATTTGCATGCATACCACTTAAATCTTTAATATGACATCAAAAATACCAACATAACGTTTTAAAACGGAAAAGCACCTTTTCATGCATAGTTTTATAACACCAAAGTGTAATAAATGTAAAGATTAAATTTTAAGTGTCAGATATGTAAATAAATAAAAATTGTGGTATGTATGTAAATGTTCCTTAAAAAATACATATGAAGATCCTTCCTCTACTCCATATGCTTTTAATGGGCTTAATACAAAAATCACTTTCCTAGTGGATCTTCCTAGCTCAAAATCAATTTGATTCTCTACAATTGATGTAATTTTAAGAAATCAACTCCGCTGTTATCCTTCTGTTCCACCATCAATTTTCAAAAAACCGCAACACTAGCAAAAGATTCAAAATAAATTCTCCCATGTAATTGGTGGTACCCACAACCCCAACCCTCAATCTCTCCCCTCTATACCCTCTAAATAATTCTTACGTGAGTGACAATGACTTGTTTAGCCACACGGATATGCACAATTACTCACCCCTTAATAAAAAAATTAAAAAAAAATCTAAAATTACAATGAACCATGATTTATAAATAAATGAATAAAAAAACCTTCCTTTTGTTGCCTTGAATTATTTCAATCATATCAGGAGATAAAAAAGACTTTTTAAATACCAACTTAGCTAATCCATGCACTACATCACATGCTTGAATAACATAAATTTGAGCCCAAAACTCAATTAGATGGTGCTCTAATATTAGGACTATTACTAATTGAAGATTTTAATTAAGCCTCCTCAAAGTCAAGATGATGAAAGAAGACATTTCCTTATAATGGAACAATAAATGGGAATATTGCCTTACTAGGTTTGAGAAGATGTGTTCAAGAAGTTGAATATTTCCTCATTAAGCAATTGAGAATATTAAATGCCCATTAGCTATGTAATCAAGTGAACTAAAATATGGCAATCCCTGGTAGCTTGCAATAGCTAAGCAAACAAGCATTGCATTCAATGACCCAAATAACCTAAAAATCCTTAAGCTATGTATATTAAGCACTTAAAATAAGGACTGTCCTTGCTGCATTTTTCAAAAAATAAACCTCTCAATTCAGCTTAAAAAATAACATGGCAAACGATTTATTTTAATGCGAGGAGAAATTGTTATCATGCTACAGGTCACTTAATTGTAAACTCACCAGGCTCGAGCATCTCAAGCTGGCATACGATGGTTGTT
The DNA here is from genome assembly GCF_001263595.1 of Phalaenopsis equestris. Classification (NCBI taxonomy): domain Eukaryota; kingdom Viridiplantae; phylum Streptophyta; class Magnoliopsida; order Asparagales; family Orchidaceae; genus Phalaenopsis; species Phalaenopsis equestris. The sequence continues at coordinate 49,872,027 of NW_018164444.1, read as the reverse complement.
TGCCTGCAAAAGCGTTCAGATAGCAAGGGTTTTAAAATAAAAGCATCTAGGAAAAAACATATTTTTTCATGATTGAAAAGCCAGCTTCCTTCTGCGTGTTTCAAGACTTGACTTCTCAATAGTAATCTTAACCAAGTTCATAATTGGCATCGTCTTCAAGAAGCAACATTTCGCTATTCCTTCCAACATTATGATGTACTAATGATTCAAACTAATGGCATCAATTTTGTCATTTCCTTATATTGATCAAATGAAATTTTATCCATGCAATCAATCATGGCTGAAGAGTAAACGTTCTCAAAACTAAAAGTTCATGCTTTAACACCTACTAGCCTTTCTTCAAAGTCATTGCCATGTTCCATGCATTATATTGAATATTTGTACGCCTTCAACAAAATAGATGATTCATACGGGAGTTAAAAAATTGTGCAGCAACGTGATTTCAAATCTCCAACTGCCTGAATTCTTACATGTAAAAGTTATCTCTCTCGAGAAATGAGAAGCACTAATGTAGTGAAAAATCCAAAATACGTACTGAAACAAATACCAAGGAGAGAGAAGTTAGAAAATAGAAATAGTGAGGGAAAGTACAATGGAGCTTAAATCATGCAGGGCTTTCACACTGAACAGGTCGGTTAAGCAGGGTCCGGTCCAACCCTGGCACCAGGAAGGTTAGACTGCCAACCCACCCAGAACTGTCGCCAACCCTTCTAATCTCCCAGGCAGTCACTGTTACATATGTTGTTGTTTTAGCCATCCACAGTCCCTGCTATTATTGCAATCAACGCCAACCTCATTCCCTCAACCCCCTCTAGGCTGCAACCCCTTCTACCTTCCCATCTATTGCCTTCATTCCTTCCTCGCAATCCAACCTGCTTCCATAGACCCATCTCCATCCCACCTAATCCTGTCCCACCCTCTACTGAGCTTTCCGCTGATGTCCCAACCCCAACCTGTTCTATCTATCTGCCGGTCAGCCACCGGTCAGCCACCGCCCATCCCCTTCGTCGCCGCCCTAAGGTGTTTTTTTATATGTTATCATTTATTTCCTATTTTCAAGAGTCACCGTTATAACCATTTGAATTTAAGCAACAGAGTCGTGTCTATTGTGGTTTAGTATAAGAGCTAGGCTCACCGTAGCGTTATCCTGCATCCGCTTACCCCCTCCACCAAAAAAAATTCTTTCCTACTATCAAACCATCGAAAAATTTCGACCTAACCCAAAGTTTCCCTTGCTGGTTTTGAAAATCAGGAACCTTAAATCATTCTTTTCACCCTCTTTCACCTCCTAAATCTGCAACCTTAAATCATTCTTTTCAAACCATCGATAATTTGACCTAACCTAATTTTCCTTTGCTGATTTTGAAAAACAGCAACCTTAAATCATTCTTTTCACCCTCTTTCACCATCCTGTTTTCAAGAGTCGTCGTAATCATTTGAATTTCAGCAATAAGATTTGCATGTCTATTGTGGTTTTGGTTATTTATTATATCAAGTGGTATCAAAGCAAGTCTAACCTTAATCCTATCCTAAGATTTCCTAGAATCCGCTTTACCCTCTTCTCTCAAAAATTTTCTTTTCTATTACCAAACCATCGATAAATTTTGACCTAAACTTTTTTTTTCATTTGCTAATTTTGAAAATCAACAACCTTAAATCATTCTTTTCGCCCTCTTTCACCTCCCAAATCTAAAATCTAGTCCGCCGCCATTGAGATATGTGTTCGAGCCTGCCATGAAGAGATATAGCGAAAGATCTGTTGAGTTCAGCGGAGGCTTGCAGACATGGAAGATGAAACCCAAGGGATATTATCTTGATCGTGATAGGGAAAGTTGAAGGGGTGACAGAGACGAGAATTTCAACCCCTTCTACAGGGAGGGTTTTAGTGATGAAAAAGACAGGCCATGACCTTTTGGAATTCAACATCAGAGAAGGCTGAGAGAGGCCACATATGGAGGACACGGGAACTTCAGAATAAAGGTGAATCTACTAGAGTTCGATGGAGGAATGGATCCAGATGACTTTATAGAATTTTTGCAAACAATAATTTTTACAATCAATTGAGAGGGCCTTTGGGAACAAAGCAGCACCAGAAAATAAAAGGGCAAAAATTGCAGCTATTAAAGTGGGAAAGAGCGCCTCCTTGTCGTGGGAAAAATTGCAGAGACAGAGAAAGAGATAAGGAAATGATAAGAGTACTAAGTAGAAGAAGAATGCAGAAAACGATGCAGAGAAAATACCTAACTCCTCACTACCAACAAGATATGTTTCTAAGATTCAACCACATATAGCAAAAAGACCTATCGGTGGAAGAGTTCACGGAGCAGCTTTGATTAGTTACAGATAAAGTGTGATTTGGTCGAGCTAGAGGAACACACCATAGCCCGTTATCTAGGAGGATTGAAGCATGCTATTAGCAGCGTGGTTCAACTACAGCCCTATTAGTCACTTGGAGATGTCCAAATCTTAGTTCTGAAGGTGGAAAGACAACAGGGACAGAGCATGCAACCACCACCAGCCTGGCAGCCACCCACAGTTGGAGACATCACTAGGAGAATGCCTCAGGGTGTTGAGAAAACTAGCTCAGAAAATGACAAAGAGTAGCACGTCTATTACAGTCCCCACCAGAAAATGCTTAAGATGCCAAAGATTTGGGCACATCACCTCTATCTATCCGACAAGTCAAGTTGTCTTTTAACAAGTAGGGCGCCGTGGAGGAGGTTAACGATCAGGAGACAGTTGAGGAACAGGGTGAGACGTATCATCTTCCACCATATGAAGACGAGATGCTTGTGATTCAAACAGTTTTATACACTGAGGATACGAGGGATTCGCAGTGGCGTTGTCATAATATATTCTACACTCGTTGCACTATAAATGGAAATGTATACAATCTCATCATCGATGGAAGGAGCAACAAAAATGTGGCATCTACGCAGATGATAGAAAAATTGGGTTGCATAACTCAGAGGCATTCTCAGTCGTATTTTTTGATGTGTTTGAAGAAGGTGAACAGGTTAACATTGACTAGGGTGTCTGTGGTGTTCTCGATTAGAAGACAACTGCAGAATTAGGTGTAGTGCGACGTGGTCCCCATGAATGCATGTCACCATTTGTTGGGGAGAAAGTGGCAATTTGATCGTATGATTCAACACAACAGATTCAAAAACATCTACTGCTTCACCAAGGAAAGAAAACGCGTCATCCTTCTTCCTTCAGCAGAGGCCGAGATCACATGTGCCCTTCCCAGCATAGCAACATCGGTGGGACCAATATTGATGATGATGAAGGATGATAGGACTAAGACACAAGTTCCATACACAGCACAGTCACGACAAAGAGCATAGCCACCACCGTTTGCGAAGGTTTAGGTTACCTTCACTTCATATCAGGTTGAACCGACCATGGATTACTTTGGGAAGATACAACAGTATTTGTGTGATACAAAGGCCCGAGTCGGATCAGTAGTGAGCTCTCAGAAGATTGGACCTCTATGAGTGTTTGCTCGAAAATGAGGAACAACCCCTAGGTGCCTTAGGGTAAAATGCAGACACCAGTGGAATTCAGGTATTTTTCGGACCACGATCGAGGAGCCTTAAACCCTCGAAGGTTACAACTGCGCTATCAGCAACAACGGGAAGACAGAAGCTTCAACGAATGAGGTTGAAGCTCCCCCAAACCCGAAAAACTGACAATAGCTTTCACGCTAAATCGGTTAGTTAGCAGGATGTCGGTCTAACAGGGAGGTTGGACAGCCAGGATAGCTATTAGGTGGGAACTAATCCCTTTTTCCCCCTCCTACCTATCTTATTATAAATATGTTGATTAGTATTTAAGTGTTTAATTTTTGTCGAGTTTCTGTTAGGACAGTCGCCAACATCCCATTTTTCACTTCTAGGTATGTATTTGACGGCAAGAAGGTGCTCCTTCTATAACACGTCAGTGGTGGTAATCTTCTCCAAAGGTTCGAGGGGTGCTCCAGCTATAACATGACCACGCGGAAATATTTATCTGTTTGTTTCTTCCTCATTGTCGCCCTTCCCAGCTAGTTGTCGGCCCACCTGCACCCTTCCCATGTCGTTTCTCTTAGTCGCCGATCTAGCGCACCTCCCCCTCCTCCCCCGGTTGTTGTCGTACTCCACTCCAACTCACCTAGAACTGCTGCCAACCCCCCTACTCTCCTAGTCATCAATTGTAACCCGTTCCCCCTACAATCTAATGTTGCCTAAATCGTCCCCACCCCCTTTTATTACCGCAATCCACACTAACCTCATTCCCTCAACCCCCAGCTGGCCGCAACCCCTTCTACCTTCCCATCTATTTCATTAATTCCTTCCTCACAATCCAATCTGCTGCCATAAACCCATCTCCAACCCTCCTAATCCTATTGTCACCCTCTACTTACCTTCTCGTTGTTGTCCCATCCCAGCCTACCCTATGTACCTACCAGCAAGCCACCACCCATCCCCTTCGCAATTGCCCTAGGGTGTCTTATTGTGTGTTATTGTTTATGTTCTGTTTTGAAGAGTCGTCGTTGTAACCATTTAAGTTTCAGCAATAAGATTTACATGGCTATTGTGATTTTGGTTAATTCCAGTATCATTTAAATTCTTAAAATCTAGTTATATGCATTGTTTAAGCATCAAAAGCAAAAAAGTATAAAAAAGAACTCCAAGTCAATGAAAGGTAAGTTTAATAAATAAGTAAACTTCAGAAAAAATTAATAATATTAGCCTTGAACAGAGATCAAATAGAGATGAGGAATAAACAAACCTTTTGAACATCATCAATACCTCCCACATTTTGAGAAACGAGACCATCAAGCATGTTAAGACGATAAAGAATCTGCATGAGATTCTGCTTTAAGAGGTGAACTTCCTGTGCTACAACTCTCTTTTCATACTTTTCTTGCTTGGCTACTCTTTTGGCATGCTTCACCCGCTTCCTTTCCAGTCTGAGATGCTCCTTTAAAAGCTTCAATTCAGCAAGTTTCAGAGTTTGACAGACATTATTTTCTCCTTCCCCTAAATTAGATACAACAGAAAACTCCTCCAACTTTTTCTGAATTCGTTCTCTGTTCTTCCTCTCTTCCTCTAACTTCTGGCACAAGTGACTTGCCTGCATTTTTACATCAGAAACCCTTTTCCTCTCTTCTTCAATCAGTTTCTTCCGTTTTTTAGCTTTTGTCCTTTCTAACTCAGCACGCTTCTTCTCTCCATTTGCCTTTAACTTCTCAACCTCAATCTGTTTTTTTGCATCATAACCTTTAGCTGTCTCGGCACTCAACCATTCTCTCAATTCATTAGCTTCAACTTTGAACTTTTCCAAGCATAGTCTAAAATCTTCTGATTTCTTCTTCTCAGCCTCCAAAAGACATTTCTGTTCTTCAGCAATTCTTTTCTCGTCTTTTAACAGCTTCCAAGCTTCTGCTGCTCTCTTCTTCTCAGACTCAGTTTTTCTACCCTCACAATCACTTTTCTTTCTTTCCAACTCAAGAAGCTCTTTAAGGTTTTTTACTTCTTCCTGAAATGAAGAAATACGGGCTTTAAGCATCCCAATTTCATCTTTATCAACACTCTTCAAGTTCTTAATATTCTCCAATGAAGATATTTTGGCCTTCAAATCTATAATTTGTTTTTCCAGATCCTTTTTGATATTAGCCTCTTTCATTATTTCATCTTTTTGCTGCCCCTGTTTCATCTGCTGATTCTCAACCCCTGAAGTACAAGAATTTCAAGCTCAAGTTAACAAAGTAAGCGCATCTCTTATAACCACCCAAGCATTTATTTGCTTCCAATGCTTCAGCATTTCTCACCAAAAAACAAGTAGGGTACAATTTTTTTCCTGATAGCGTAATCCTAATTCTATCAGAACATCCAAAGTCTTGGTTAGATAAGTTAGCATGACAGTGATATACAAGGAGATTTAACACATATTTAATTTAGAGGAATCATGCTTAATTATTTTCAATGTTTTGGAACTAAAGGATGCGAAGAGAAGATTATGTGAACAAGACTCACAGATAAAAGCAGAAGCAACTGCTTTAATAAAAATATATAAAATAAAACTAGGATCATTTTTAAATTTGTAAAACAAGTATAAAAATAACACGTGCAAAAAATTTCTTGAAAATAGATTCAAAATTTACACAGTTCAGGCATATCAGTACGAAAAGGGTAGATGATAAAAAACTTGTCTCTGCATGCGTCGAATTTGAACGATCGATGTTTGTTGTCCTTTACGAGTATTAGAAAGAATAGAAAGAAAAAAAATTATTGAAAAAATATTATAGAAGTAACAACCAAAAAGAGAGTAGTATTCCAAATTATTCATGCAAATTGCTTCAAACAACAATAAAATCACATTCATTGCTAATAAAGTCCCTTTCAAGGAGTACTGTAAAAATTAAATAAAGGTTGTCTTCCCCAACCCCAAAAACAGTACAAAATCACAAACCAAAACATTAAATAAATTTATTTTAGCGAGGTTATCTATCTAAAATCACGAACACTTTTATTTACAATGGGAAACAATCTACTTATTCTATAGTTTGTGGCAAACAAACCGACACATGCAAGAACATCATTCTATTATTTTGCTCCTTGATTTGATTACAAAAACTCCTCAACTGCACCACATGAAACAAATACAGCAATTGAAAAGTGCAAACTGAAACAAAAGTTATCCAAATACAAAGTTGAAAGAAGTGACACATCAAACATTTACTAGGAAAAACACTAACTTTTTATACTGAAACACCTATCATAAAACAAATATGATCGAAGTAATAACAAAGAAAGCATGTCACAATATGGCATCAAAATTTAGGTTGTCAAGCAAAAATAGAAATCCATTGGAGAGAATATAGGATGGATCACACGGGTGTATAAATAAATGGGGACAAGGGTACATTCTATACAAACTCAAGCACACCAAATTTTAATACAAAAATATGCTCCAAATCTCTCAAAACCAAACCAAGAGATAATAAAATGGAAAAAAATAATAAAAAATAAAATTAGCTAGTACCCAAAATTACTCACATAAAAGCTCCCCAAAAAGGTACATTGCCACATTTCTATTGAATTGTTGCAGAATTCCACAAATAAAAACGCTCTCTCTCTCTCTCTCTCTCTCTCTCTCTCTATATATATATATATATATATATCCAAATTTAAAATTTTGTAACAAATGCTTTAACTTTATTAGATAATTTGTTAAAATCTGTAAAGCGGCATATTTTAAATGTTTCATATATCAGAAAAAGATTATTGCATCAAAAACCTTCAAGAAATTTTTTTTGTTCTCTCTCTCTCCATATATATATTTATACATATATATATAAATTTAAAATTTTGTAACAAATGCTTTAATTTTATTAAATAATAAAGAGATAATTTGTTAAAATCCTTAAAACAGCATATTTTAAATGTTTCATATATCTTAAAAAATTATTGAATCAAAGCCCTTCAAGAAAACTTTTTTGCTCTAAACTAACTGATGTTTATACAGCTGAGGGCCCAACATAATGTGAATTATGCATGTAGCTTTGAAATGCTAGAGAACCTTTCCGAATATTAAGCAATCATCTTCATCATTAAAAACCCCAAAATTATTCTTTACTCTGAATATTAAACTATTTGGGGCTGGCAAATGCCCAATCACATGAATGGTTTCAACAGTTATCTTTACTCTGAATCATTTGATACCCAAAGCAAATTTACAGGAATAACAATGCAGTCTGTTGCCTGTATATGCATTTATAACTCAATGAAGCATCACAACAATAGTATCACTACATGCATCTAAAATAGCCCATGCCTCCATGCTGAGATTCCTCGATAAAATTCCAAAACTTTTTGACGACACTCTCTTACAGCAACAACAACAACAACAACAAAGCCTTAATCCCACTACATGGGGTCGGCTACATGAATCCTTTTTCTCCATTGCGTCCTATTTAGTGTCATATTTTCATTTAGTTCTAGTAAATTAAGATCATTTTTAATACAATAAGCCCAAGTCTTCCTAGGTCCACCTCTGCCTTTCTTAATACAAATCGAATTTAAAACATCTACTCTCCTAATCGGATCATTTAATGGTCGACGTTTAATATGACCAAACCATCTAAGATGACTTTCTCTAATTTTGTCTGTCACAGGAGCTACACCAACCCTATCACGAATATATTCATTCCGCATTTTGTCTCTAAGTGTAAAGCCACTCATCCACCTAATCATTCTCATCTCGGCAACACTTAACTTATTATTATGCTTCTCTTTTAAAGGCCAACATTCAGCGCCATAGAGCATTGCAGGTCTCACCACCATCTTATAAAATTTTCCTTTCAGTCTTAGCGGTACTTTTCTATCACACAAAAAACCCGAAGCATTCCTTCACTTCAACCAACCAACTTGAATTCTACTATTAACATCCCCATCTATATCACCATCGCTTTGGAAAACGGATCCAAGATATCTAAATCGTTCACA
>NW_018164444.1:49828659-49862612 GCF_001263595.1 Phalaenopsis equestris | reverse complement strand
TTATCAAAGTAACTCACTCACCTATGTTGAATATCTTTTTCTAAAGAAAAGTACTTTTTGATTTTCATCTTTAATACACTTTACTTGAGTTAAATCTTTACTTTTCTTTTCTCTTTGCTTGGCTAGTTTATACATATATTTTTCACCCTCCTTAGTATCTAATCTATTATAAAGATCATTAAAAGCATAATTTTTAGCGTCGCAGATTGTTCTTTTAGACTCCCTGCGGGCCGTTTGATATTTTCTCCAGATCTCTAAGCTTTTACATTTAAACCAATTTTTATAACATAACTTCTTATATTTTATCTTTTCTTGCACATTATTATTCCACCATCAACTAATTTTATTTGTAAATATTTTTCTTTTTGATTCTCCAAGAACATCTTTTGCTACTTGTTTAATAGCGTTTGTTACTTTATCCCACATCACATTTGTTTCTTGCCCAAATTTTGAAATCTTGAATTTTACTCATAAAAAATAATTTTATTTGTATCTTTTAAGTTTCTCCATCTAATTCTGCAACGATAAGTCCTAGTATTTTTTATTTTACAACTCTTAATCTTAAAATCTAAAACTAATAAATTGATTTCGACACTCTCCTACAGCATTACCCATAATTCATTGATCGTGGTACTTCAATTTTTTCTTGATATATACTAAAATTATACCAAAAAAATCACAATCTAACAAGTTAATGCAGCGATAGTTATCATGGAAAAACCCTAATCAAACGACAATAACAGGATGTCTTCAAAAAGGGTCGAACTGCCCAACATTGAAGCCTTGCTCTATACTACATTTTAATCTTTTCAAGCATCTGCAACGTCAAAACCTTGAAAATTGATTTTAAAAGTTTATACAAACTACACGTCAATAAAGGGAACCTTCCTAGAATAAAGCTTATAACTTTTCCAAACCTTTTTTAAGAGCAGCAATCTCAACGCTTTGCTTCTCTATTTGTGCCTCTAAGATCTTCACGCTTTGCCTTAAAGCATCCCTGCTCTTTTCCAGCTTCTGGGACCTCTTTATCCACTGAAACCAACCCAAACGAAGAATACCGAACTTAAATTCAAAATTAAAATAAAAAAGATCCAAATGATAAACAATGGATTCCGGAAAAAAAATGAATCTTACCAGGGCACAACAAGTATTAGGATAACTGTGTTGCACATCCTCCGCCATGGCTGAAAAGATCGGCGAGTATCTAGGGTTTTGTAAGAACTAGGTTAAAGGGTTTAGAGGGTTATGCTGGGCATTGAACCTCAACGAGCATTACAATTCTGTGAAGGGAAGTAGATTAGGTATGGCGGCGGATTGATTTTACGGCCGTGGAGGTTTTGATTCGGCTTAAAACCTAATGGGCTGTGCCTGTTTTTGTAGCAGGATTTAGGAAGGATTTAAGCCGGTTCTTCCCTTCTTTCTTCACACGTCGCTGGTCCAGCCGTTGCCTTGTTAGGTATTTGGGGAAGAAAGACAGGTATTAAATAAAACCACCAAATTAGCTAGAGCATTGTATTGATTAATATTAATTAAGGGCAATTACATGCATAGCACTAGAAATTTTTAGTATTAATCATTTATTATTAAGTATATTAATGTTAGCTAATTATAACTTGAGTAAATTAACACTAAAAAAATTAATTAAATTTTATATTTATCATATAAAATAAGTTCTAGAATTTAACCTCTATAAAATTTATTGAATCCTAGTTCGTAGCTTCACTAAAGTTGCATGAAATTTTTGTATTCAAGTTATTGTGGAAAATCTGCAGTTTAAAAGTTGAAGTTTCGGAAATAGTTTTTCAGGTTGAAACATTCAGTTTTGAAAGTAATCTGCAATCAGCGGCACGGAAGCGTCTATACGGGTGAGGGATTGCTGCAGTTATCGGCGTGGGGGCACCTATACGGGCTTAGGTGTGCTATTAGACCACGGCACGGGGCACGGTAGCACTGCACAATACGGGAGTTAATTAACATTCACTTTCATCCTAAGGAAAACAAATTTTGAATTATTTTCTAAAATATAATTATTTGAGAAATTTTAATATTATGCTCCTCTCAGCATCTATTTAATAAATAAAAAGTTTAATCTAAAAACAATTTATTTGTTTGTCTCATTTCATTCTTGATTGTATATAAAATAATCTAATAGAAAATACAAACATTAATTGCTTGATAATTCTAAGAAGAAAAACCACATACATCTATACTAAAATGTAAGAACATGAAGATATATGGCATGTTTTTATATCGAATGGCAAATGCATTTAAAAATTGTTTTGATGGGTTTATAGTAATAATCATTTTAAATTCACTCATAAAAATGATATGAAAATATTTTGTTTAGTTTCTTCACACCTTTCCATGCAATTGTTATAAAGATATTTGATTTTTTTTTTTTTTTTTGTAACAGCTTGAACTTTCAGTCTTTCACTCATCGAGTTGTGGTTCTGTTCGGCCTATGTAACTTCTAAGAAAGTCACTCATTCTAAACATGGTATTGTAATAGGAAGCATAAATTTGAAGTTTCTCATGAAATTTAATTTGTTATAACAAAAAGCGTCTTGACGTTTAAGAGCTTAGCTTTGTTTTTCTCAAGACGTCGCTTAATGTTTGATTTCGAAAGAAATATCACTTATTACATCAAAAGAGTGAATCGATGTTTAAGAATTTAACTCCATTTTATATCTTTACACCGCGTGAGAAGATGAGTCTATAAAGGGACTATATAGAAACAAATTGTAGAGCTCACCTTATTGAAATTAGAGAGTTGCTTTTTGCTTATAAATATCAAGAATTTATCTTTTGATACCTCAAGTTACTTATGAAGTGTATGATTCAACCATTTGGATGCTTTGACATTCAAATAATGCTATAATTTATTATATTTCATATTGGAAGAATTATAAATAGTTGAAAAATAATTAGTTTCTTTTGCATTAATATCACCAAATGAAAGGAGGTATGAGAATAAAAAAGATAGTATTTAAAATAATTTATAAAATTTTATAACATTATGAAGTTTTTAAAAACATATAATTTTTCAAAATAGAGCTCTTTTGCTATTTTGAATTAAAAAATATAATTTTTTTTTAAATTTTATGACTTAATAATATGTAAATAAATAATATTGATGCTTGGAATATGAGCTTGCAAGAAAAAAAGGATTTAAACGCAAGAGAATTATGTCTGAGAGAGTTTACATTTATATCTAAATTTAAATCACAACAGCTTATGTGATCATATGATTATGAGTGTTTCATTGTATAGAAATGGCATGGATTCAAATACAACACCATATACCTATTTTTTTAGTTAATTTAACGTGTCAATTTCAAGTTAAACGCAAACCTAACATGCACAAATATATATAAATCAAACCGAACATGAACACATTGTTCACGAGCAAGTTCCAACACGAGCCATTTTCAAATAAAATTAATTTCGAACGAATCGAATGCGCAAAGCCTAAGCTCCGCTCAAGCTCTAGCCGCAAATAATTATGGATCCACAAAAAATCTCATTATTACATCCTTCCCAAGAAAGAAAACCTGCTTAAAACATCAGAATATTCAATGCCAACTCAGTGGCACAAAAGGTAAATTTCATGTTCTCAAAAACCCCAACCTTCAATTAATTACAGCAAATTTTCAAACCGAACTAAAGATGGAGAGAATCAATTACTCTTCTGAGAAGCTTTCGGTGCAGGCGGCAGAGTCCCAAATATGACATCCCAGAGTGAAGAAGTGATCCCAAATCCCAACTTTTGAATTCTGAAGTGATGGTTCATATGATAACGCTGGCAACATGAACTAAAACTTAGATTTTTGTTTCATTAACACAATATTGATAAAGAAGTTTGAGCATAGATGCTCATATTTCTCACCTTAAGATATTTCGCTTGGTTATTCGATGGATTTCCATGATGGAGATAGTAATGAATGCAATCATACATGACGTAGCCGAGCAAGCCACCCCCGAAGAGAGCAAACGCCGCCGCCGCTGAAGTTGTTAGAAGTTTGGCGAGACCGAAAAACTGCGTGGAGTGGCGAGGTTGAGCAATCGGTGTCAATGGAGAATGAGGGTGTAAGAGAGCAAAAGAGATGGTGATGTAGACATTCATGTTAGGCAGACAACAACCCTATACATCACTTCGATGCAACAAAAGGAAGTTATATCTATGATTCTAATAAGTTGAATTAGTTAAGGAGTTACTTATTTTATTTAATTAATTGGAATGTTTTTTATCAAAATCACACTGAATTTTTAGGAGCTGTCAAGATTTTAATTAATTCCCCCACCCCCACCACATAAAATGGAGATTAGAATTTCAGGAAAGGGCTTCTACAGATCTCTTTAGGAAAAGATTTCAGTTGGCTCCAAGGAATTTGATGCAGAATAAGAAAAAGAATATATCTTTAATTAATTATAGTATTTTGAATTATTTTATAATTTACTTTTGCTCTATTTATTTAATGGTTAGGTTTATCTTTGATTAAATTACTTGATATGATTTTGAAAAGTTATGTAGATTTAAAATTAATTCAATGTTAACTTAACCTATATAAATAGAGATTGATGTAATGTTAATTAGATTATGGAATCATGAATTTAAAAAAATATTCCAATATTCCCTCTTTCCTCTCTTTTCTCTCAATATCTTTCGCCCGACCTTCATCATATCAAATTGAGGAAATTGTTAGTAAATAAAATTATTTCACAGACAAAACGGACGTCATACATTTCTTAGTTTATATGATCGAGTCTCATTCTCAAATCTTATGTTTATACTTCGAGATAGTTACAGGGTTTGAGGTACTTTCTCAATCTAAATGCTTATAAGTTAAATATCATGCACATGCAAACACATCAAATATTGAAATGATATTATAAAGTAAAACAGACTTACTGGAAAACAAAGAATAGCTGCTGCAGCAGGAGGGAAAACAAGGCGGAGACCATCCATGGGGTGCTTATGATGGCATCCATGGAGCAGATAATGTGCTGTGTTTGCCCTGCAAAGTCATGTCGATGAGTGAAGATACCTTCGTTATTTGGATTACGGCCTATGAAGATAATACTCTAAGAGGAGAAAAGTGTCAAAATAGACCCGACTTTTTACATGGGATCATTGTAGCCCTAGACTATATATCTTTTAATATGAGGTAAAAATCCAGATTTAAAATGTAGATTATAGAGGACTAATTTGAAAATTTTATAAACTTTCCGATTAAAAAAGACTATTTTGACATGTTACCGGTATTATAAGTTAGTCTCACATTTTATAGCAAACAAATAAAGATCACTAACCAGTAACTTTCTGTCTTAATGTGAAAGAGAAATCGGTGCAAACAGTATTCGATGAATGTCCAAAGAAATATTCCACCCAACATCTGTAGAGCAATTGCAGGTAAAGATTGATCCATGCGGAAGGATGTCAACACGAACCAGCAAACAACTGGAAGCCAAATCGTAGGAACCGCCCACCATACCGTTCGTGTTAAGAACTGCTAATTGAAATGCAATGAAGTTAAAATCGCTGAAAAGACCATACATTGCTGACAAAAAGGAGACAAAATGGTTACCTCCAGAATGTTATTTTGGAAAAAACGTGGGCTTTCTTTGCTGATAATGGGTTGGTGAACCCATTCTTGATAAGCTTTCCCGAGATGGCCGACCTAAATATTTTTAATGAATGCCTTCAACGTTTATGGAGTATAACATGGTTTAAGTAATGAGATCATGCGTAAGATATAGGATGATTTACAGACATACCACTCAATTCCAATATATTTACATATAATTAACACCTAAACTTCAAATGTTTACATGCATATCACCTGACCTATGCATGCAAATTTGAATTTCACTTTATAAAGTTAAATGATGGCATTTGCGATGTGATATGAAAGAATTGGGTGATATAAATGAAGAAACTATAAGTGTTAGATATGTAAACACACAGGAATTGGCTAGTATGTATGTAAATGCACCAATATAGAAAGCTTTATTATTAAAATTAAAATAAAAAACATCTAGGTGAGAAAAAAAAGGATTATATAAGGTTATGAGTCGAAGAGCTTATGTTTATTATGATAACAATAAAAGGGAGTTTTAAACGGATGCCAAAGGCATTTTGTTGATACATGGATCAAATTTATTAAATTTGTTGCCAAATCACTATGGAAATTCATCATCATCATTCATTCTAATTGAGTGATATTTATAAAATTAACTTTATTATTCACAAATATTTTAAACAACATGTACCAATATTAGCTTAGGTCTACCACAGATCATTCCTAATCTTCCAGCATTATCTTATCTATCAGTTTGATGTGGGTATCTTTACCCTCCACTCTATACATTCAACTTATCTAAATCTACTTCAAATTATTTTATCTTCAATAAATATCGCACCAACCATTCGCCTAATATAATCCTTTATTTATCCTTCTTTGTTTTTCCATCCATCCATGCTAACCTTCCAATTTTCATCACATTCAACTTAGCTATTAACGATTTTTTTACCGCCCAACACTCAATCCATATAACAGCATTAGCTCAATTGCAAATTTATAAAACTTTTGCCTTCAAGTCTCTATGAGTCCTTATTTTATAATACTTATGAGAAAAATTTTTATTTTAACCATCCAGCAATACAACAACAACAACAACAAAGCCTTAATCCCACTACGTGGGGTCGGCTACATGAATCCTTTTTCTCCATTGCGTCCTATTTAGTGTCATATTTTCATTTATTTCTAGTAAATTAAGATCATTTTTAATACAATAAGCCCAAGTCTTCCTAGGTCTACCTCTGCCTTTCTTAACACAAGTCGAATTTAAAACATCTACTCTCCTAATCGGATCATCTAATGGTCGACGTTTAATATGACCAAACCATCTAAGGCGACTTTCTCTAATTTTGTCTGTCACAGGAGCTACACCAACCCTATCATGAATATATTCATTCCGCATTTTGTCTCTAAGTGTAAAGCCACTCATCCACCTAATCATTCTTATCTCGGCAACACTTAACTTATTATTATGCTTCTCTTTTAAAGGCCAACATTCAGCGCCATAGAGCATTGCAGGTCTCACCACCGTCTTATAAAATTTTCCTTTCAGTCTTAGCGGTACTTTTCTATCACACAAAAGGCCCGAAGCATTCCTCCACTTCAACCAACCAACTTGAATTCTACTATTAACATCCCCATCTATATCACCATCGCTTTGGACAACGGACCCAAGATATCTAAATCGTTCACACCTTTTAATAATTTGATCACCCAAAGTCACACTTCTGTCACTAGAGCTATTACTACTAAAATTACATTCCATGTATTCAGTTTTAGTTCTACTTAAACGAAGGTCTTTAGACTCAAATGTAGACCTCCATAATTCAAGTTTTTCCTGGGTTTTTTCTCTCGTTTTATCCACGAGAAGGATATCATTAGCAAAAAGCATACACCAAGGTACACTCTCCTGTAGATGTCCAGTAAGACCATCCATAACTAAAGCAAAAAGATAAGGGCTTAAAGCAGATCCCTGATGTAATCCAACCGAAATAGGAAAACATTTTGTCAATCCTCCTTCAGTTTGAACACAAGTAAAAGCTCTAGTATACATATCTTTAATGACTTGAATATAAGTCATATCAGCACCTTTCTTTTCGAGAATTCTCCAAAGGATATCTCTTGGAACCTTATCGTAAGCTTTTTCTAAATCAATAAAAATCAAATGTAGATTCTCCTTATCATCTCTGAACTTCTCCAACAAACCTCTCAATAAATGTATAGCTTCCATAGTACACCTGCCCGACATAAATCCAAATTGATTATGAGAAATTTTTGTGATGCGTCTTAACCTATGTTCAATTACCCTCTCCCATAATTTTAAAGTATGACACATCAACTTAATTCCTCTATAACTTGCGCACTCTTGTGCATCCCCTTTATTCTTAAAAATAGGGTACCAAAATACTTTTCCTCCACTCCTCAGACATCTTTTTAGTTTTTAAAATAATATTAAAGAGTCTAGTAAGCCAAGAAACTCCCAAATATTTCCACACTTCAACTGGGATATCATCAGATCCTACAGAATTTCCACACTTTGTTTTTTTTAAAACCTCCTCAACTTCTTTTTTGCTAATGCGACGGTAAAAATGAAACGTTTTATTATTATTCACGATATTAAGGTCACTGAGGTCAATCGTATTTTCAGAAATTTCATTAAAAAGTTTATCAAAGTAACTCACCTACCTATGTTGAATATCTTTTTCTAAAAAAAGTACTTTTTGATTTTCATCTTGAATACACTTTACTTGAGTTAAATCTTTACATTTCTTTTCTCCTTGTTTGGCTAGTTTATACATATATTTTTCATTCTCCTTAATATCTAATCTATTATAAAGTTCACTAAAAGCAGAATTTTTAGCGTCACAGATTGTTCTTTTAACCATCCAACAATAACTCTAAAAATTATATCATTGATTATATACCTAGGATTTAGTATAATTTATCAAAATTATTAAAATTTATCTATAAAAATATTACTGTATTATCTAGTAAATTTAATGGCTAATTATTAAGATCACAATTGACCTCAATTTTGGCAAGGTCTCCCTTCTCTCCTTTCTCACACCTCTTGGAGCCTAGAATCTAGCCTTAGGATTTCCTTAGAGGCTACCCTAGCAGACTAGTGGATGGTTAAAACCTATATTTAGAACATAAATCAAATATTTACTCCCTTTAAATTAAAATATACTTGGCTCTAATCTTTAATGCATTGTCTGATGTTGACTTGATCATAATTAGGTTTATAAAACCAAAAGTTGAGTACCCTTTAAGACTTCTGATATGCATTTAGTTGACCTATTGAGCCTACAGACTTGACCCCTTGATCCTTAGCTCACTCCAAGGACTAAGTTGGTTAGACTTGCCCCTTTGCCTAGTCAATTTTGGGAAAACCATGTAGAGCACACGTAAGCACTTTGGACCTCCTCCCTAGCTGTTTCTTTTGGTTTAAAATACGTACAATTAGTTTAATGTTGATTTTGAACCACCAGTGAGCTAAATCTAAAAATTATAAACAAAGATAAAATCAAATTTCTCCAAATCAAAATCAAATTCACTACCTTTAAAATTCAAACACATTTTTTAAAAAGTTGAAAAACTTTGGAAGAAAGCATATTAAACCCATGAAAAAAAACAAATTGAAATAAAATAAAGCCTAAAATTCAAATTCCAAACCCAAAATTCAAAAATTCAAATTTAAACCAAATTTCAACCCAAACATAATCCAAACCAAAGCTTAAATCCAAACTTAAATCTCAAATCCATACTTAAAATTCAAATCATAAACATAAAAATCCAAGTCTAAACCCCATAAACGAATCCAATTTAAAACAAACCTAAATTCCAATTCAAATCTACACCTAAATACACTCAAATTCACACGCCTAAACTAAACACTGACACAATTCAAATCAAACCTAAAATGCAATAAATCCAATTCTAAAACTCATTCAAGCTCAAATGCAAAATTACTAAACCAATCAATCACAACTCAACACCCAAATCTAAACCAAAATCCTATATAAAGCCACGCTGAGCCACACTCAAGCTTAAGCCCAAATCCTAACCCAAATCAAACCTAGATTACATCACAAACTTAATCATCAAATCCATAATCAATTCAAGTCCAAATCCTAATCCAAATCACACCCTAAACCCATACCAAAAACAATGCAAATCAAGCCTAAACCAAATCCACATTCAACCTAAACCATACCTTACCTTCAATACAAACCTCTTTCAAACTTACCCGTGAGCTCAAACCTAAAGCTTAAGCCACTCAAGAAACCCTAACCCAAGCTCAATCTCATTCAATTCAAGCTTCAACTTGTTGCCAACCTAGCCCAAACCCATCAAACAAAACCCAAACACTGAGCCAACCCGAGCCCTTACCAATGGAGTTTCAAGCTCAAACTCATGGCCCAAGCCCTCCATGGCCCAAGCCAAGCTCACCAGCCAATTTATCTTCCTCCCTGCCGTCATTCCAAGTTCAGGCCCAACCCAAGTGACCCAACCCGAACCATGGCAGCAGCTTACTCCCCACTTTATTTTCATAACTAATTTGCACACAAGGCACACCCATTTGCTAATCCCTAATTACCTGAGGCCGCCTCCACCGCTCAGCCCTGCCACCTAGATTTGGTGCCCTCCCTTGGTGCCAAATTGAGAGCAGAAGACTCTCCACATGCTTCGTGCACAAAATTATAAAAAAGTTGCAACTCTAAACTCCTCATATCCCAATTGAGACGTGTTTGACAAGATAAGTGGGACCTTGTACATGTTTTGTCATACATTAGTAGAGTGAAACACGTATGCAACGTTTTGTGATTAGTGGGACCCTGTACATGTTTTCATACCTTAGTAGAGTGAAACACGTATGCAACGTTTCGTGATACAACATATAAGCCATGTAAGACCTTTTTGTAGCACAGCTAGATACATCATAAGTAATTAAACATGTTTTGTGTAGCATGGTGAGAAAACTAGTGCAATTTTTTTGCACGTTATACATACACATTTTTTCGTAGTGTTGTGCGGCACGAAGGACATGCTGTAGTGTTCATATAACCCATATGTGCTTCTCATAGCGCAATGAACAAGCCTAACTTTTCCGAAACAACACCCTACATGAGGATGACGCCGAGAGACCACTGAAATTCAGACTCAAAAATCTCGAGCAAATTGATTGAACAAAAAATAGAATCTTATTTAGAAATAATATAAAAAATATAATTATAGGCACTCGAGTGTTGTGTTCCAACGTGATGGAGAAATCTATATTTACACATCTTATAATATAGGTTTGAAGACCAAAACACATTTTTGGTAGCATTATGGGAAATGACACTATTGGTTGGGGTGTTTATACCACCTATATATGTTTTATGCAGCATAGTAGGCAGGCCCAACTTTCTCGATGCAGCCCCATGCATTAGAACGATGCTAAATTTTCAATAGAAAGGAAGCTTGAATAGAACCTAAAAACATTTTTATGAAGTTGAAAAAGTGTGAATAAAACTCGCAATAAACGCAGTTGTTCATTTACGAGCATTATCAAAACCTTTGTGAATACTGGGATCACTCAATATCTCATACTGACTAAGATGAAAAGAGCATAGAGCTGGATGAATAGAGAAATCAAAAGTTCATTTGCAAGCAATAATAAAATTGAACATATTACACTCACAAAAATTCAAAAGCTTGTTATTGAGCACAAATTATATCATCAAATGCTTAAGAATTCAATAAATTGAAGGCCAGGTGCAAGAAACAAAATACAATGTTTTGAACAAACAATCAAAATCTAGATTGTCTACTCGTCACTGAATACAAAACACAAAATTAAAAGCAGACGGAAAGTCTTTTTAAGTAGTTCAAAATAAAGCTTTGCAAACATTAGAGTGTTTAAGCAGATAATTAAAATTTGATTAACTTTAGGTCTTGTGCATGCTTCACGAGGCACCCTTCAATTTAAATATATTGTTTCGAATGAGGAGCAAGTTATCTTTAAAAGAATGCAAATTTTCTAAAATGTATTCAAATTCATTAAGTTTAAAAATACATCAATGTGATCCGACTAATACATTGAACGCACAATCATTAGGCATGAGAATTTTGTGCGAACTTACTTAAATTCTAAAAAGTTGCATATGTTCCGTCCAATGTAATAAATGTGCAAACATAAGGTTTGAGAATGTTGTTTGGGCTATCTTAAAGTAAACTCTAAAATCTCACATGTGCTCTGACTAACACACTAAATGTGAATTATAAGATATGAGAATATTGTAGGGGCTAGCTTCAAATAAACCCTAAGTGTCGGCATATGCTCTGACTAATTTATTGAAAACTAAATTATATAACTTGGGTTGAGAAAAAATAAAATCAATTTAAAAGTGTCATCGAGAAGCGTGCAACAATTCTTAAATGTGTGCATATAATCTGAATGTTGCAACATCTCTTTTTTTTTCAGAAATTAGATTAAAATGTCAAGTTATACAAGCTCTCGAGCAGACTGCCTTATCAATAAAGTAAAATTTAAGTCTCACTTAATCAATACAATCCTCCTTTTATAAAGACGGGAGACAAAGTTAAGAGCCCATCTAAGCCAATCTAACCTTCCTCCTTACAAGGACACGGATTGACAGGACTAACACCCTACTGATATCCAAGTAATAAATTTGACTAAATTGTGAATATAAATGATCAAATAATTTATTCAAATAATGGTCATGGTGATTGTAAATTTCAATCAAATGGATTTATTTTTAAAACTAAACTCTAAGATTATTTGAAAAACTCAAACAAATTAATATAAGTTATGAATTTGGTCCTATGTAAGCAAGATAAAGATAACACGGTTCAAAACTATCTAATATCTACGATGATAATTGTCTTGAATGAAATTCTCAATGGCAGATGCTTTCAAATCTTAAAAATGAAAATTTTCATTAAAAATTTACAAAATTTAAAAATGATCAAATGAAATTAATCATCAAAGGTTTAAAGCAAATTATATTCGCCTTCCACAACCGACTGTAGATGATGACAAATTTAAAGTTAACCCAAGTTCATAATAAGCTAATGACATATTAAGTATACTATTGTATTTACTTAAAACAATCTCACACTGATGAGGTCGTGGCCCGAGTCTTCTATCCATATGGTTTGACCAATATGCTCCACAAAAACAGTTATGACCAAAGCCCTCTAACCAAATAATTTGGCCAATAGGTTTCGTTATATTTTAGTCATGGCTAAAATGCACATATTTCATCAATAGTCTTCCTACTGTTTTGAATTGTGAATCATAGAGCCCAATATAAGCTAAAGTTGAATTTAATTAATCTTTTTAGATAAACATTCATGGTCCATCTCAACTCTACAAGACTAATGATAAGGATCCTTTTGTTAAGTTGTGTCTGTTACCTCTATTGACTAAGTAGATCAGAGACTGTGATAACCCGGGACAATAGAATCATGGGAGCTTGACCGGGTTCGTCATCATTCCCCCAAATCCACTCTAAGTTTGCAATGATAAATTTCATAATCTAAAAATATAATTGTTGCTGCTATATGTAGAGCAGTCAGCTATCTAAAGACTAGCTTTAAGTGAAATTGATCTCCCACTATTGAAATAGATAATAAACCATAAAGGTCAGCATCTATGAGAAACCTCGACCCCCATATCTTGAAAGTTCTCAAAAATTGAGGTTGAAATCTATGAGTTGTGTCTTATTTATTGTGTGATCCTCCCTCTAAAAATTTGACCCATAACACTCAATATAAAACTCTCTCTCATCATTCATTTTGTGGAAGGCCAGAGCGTAGATTTTTGGAACATACAGTCTATATTTATTTTTAGTAAAAATTGATTTTCTTATATATACAATAATTAGAATGGCACATTTTGATTATGTGGTATTTTGTTGAAACATTGATTAAGCTTCTTAAACTATAGAAAATAAAAGCATTGCATCATCATCATTAATTCATAATTAGTTTGGATTTAATAAATGAATTCTCTAAATCTCTTCATTTACATTAAGTATAAGATGTCAATACTGGATTAGAAAAAATTTTGGTAGTAGAAGACAATGAGTTAGAGCTAAGCAAAAGTACTCATAATAGAATACCTGGAAAACAAGGGCTTTGTTTAAGTCCACCGAAAATTCCATTACCACCATAGTGAGGTTTATGCACTAGACTACATAAAGCAAATAAAAAATAAGTTACAACATGCATGGAACTGTGACATGCACTGAAGTACTAAACTAAATGAAGCAAATAAAAAAGTTCAAGCATGCAAGCAAATATGCTGTAAAATCAAGAATTCAATCAGTATATATAAATAATTTTCATGAAGAATCAATACAGGCATGCATACTTCATGTAGAAACCAACCACCCCTCCAATAGGAACTTTGGGAAGGGCTTTGATATAGAGAATAAAAATATGTAACCCAATAAATAAGGTTCTAGTTAACCTCGAGCCATATTAAATGTTTGTTCTGATAAAACTATATCATTTCATCGAGACCTTAAACAATGTATTAATCAACAACAATTTAGTTTCAACTGCATCAAGACCTTAAACCAATTGCCAGAGCAACAAATTTGCTATTTCATGAATGAATAAAAGATAGATATAGAAAGGAAAAATATTCATAGGTGCGGTTTAATAAATTAACTGCTATTTTAACAATAAAAGATCTTTCTTTTTTTTTTTTTTTTTTTGAAAAGAAGATGAAGATTCTTGTTTGCAAGATGAATAGAACCTGAGTTTGAAGCAAATGACACATAAACTGAAGATTGCAAGAGCAACAATTCAACAATAAAGTTCCCGTGAGAAAAATCAAAAAGCAGCAAGGCAGTATTTTCATCATGTAGAGTTTAGTCGTACATCAGTGGAGCAGCTAAGCCCCCGCCTCTTTTGTGCCATAAAGAAAAGGGAGAGTTTTATTTTTGGATTTTTTGAATGTATTAGTTTAAGATGTTTTTAAAACATGAAGGCGGTGAAGTATTTCTATTATTTTTTTATTTTGGTGCATTATATGCATTCAAGTGAGGTATATCCCATAAATTAATATTTTATTATTGCTATTCTTTAACTTTGGTTATGCTCACTTACAAAATATAGGCCAAATAGTATCAATCACGTGTATTTCTTGACGTCGTGGAAAGGCTACCCATATTGCTTTATCACTATTTTGTTAACAATGAGGAATTTTTTTCTAGACCTACACATGCATTACTTAACAAGCTAAAAGCTTATGATTCGTCATTATCAAGTTATAGGGGTCTCATGCATGTTTTTATCAACAAGTTGGAGGGAGGTTCAATCAACTTAAATGCATTTCCTTTTTATATAAATTGTCCGAGGCCACGCAATGCATTTGAAAACCCACACATGCCATTTTTTGAGCATTAATGAATCTGCATCTTGCCTCAATGCTATACATCGCATACACCCACATTTCTTGGTAAGATTAGGATGGAAAAAGAAAATGTAATGATTGCCTAGTACACAGCATTTTACTTGTTTTTATTAGTATAGTGTAATGGCCCAACGAATTTTTTTTTTAGCCCCGTCATGGAAGTGATCGAAGTTTTGTTAAAATGTTCAAAATCCTAATAGTGATATTTGTTTTGCTTATCACTAATGCTTGCAAAAAAGTACTAGAACCTATACCTACCAACCTTGATGTGAGTACATTGAAATTGGCTTGATGCTATATACCACCTCTACCCATCTTTCTTCATGGGAGTAGGAAGGACATCATGACATTCCCGGTGTGCTGGGATGGCCCAACACACATCTCAGTAACCCCTTGACGAAATGATACAAAAGTCCAACAAAATTTTTTAGAGGATCCTAAGAGAATGCTTAACATATTTGAATCAAACATAAACAAAAAATGCACAAGTAAGAGAGAAAAACAAGCCAAAAATAAAATAAGAACGCATATCCGTACAAAATGAATCAAAATATTAATGTTAACTTCCGACAACTTTCATAGACTCATTGCAGTCAAGAGAGATAGAACTTAGACCTACGTCAAGTCATAAGTGAGTTCAAAAAACTTTTGAAAGTTGGCACTAACAAAGCCTTTCATAGGGTTTAGCTTAATGTTAAACGTCCTCAATATATTAAATTTCACCAACAACGCAATTAAGTTTCTCACCGGAGACTTAGGGTCTGCTTGGGGGTAGTTGCAGTTTATCCAGCTTATCCTGATAATCTCTTGATAAGCAGTTTATCTTGATAAACTAGCTAGTTGTTTGATTTGTGCGTTTCGAAAACAACTGATTCTGGATAAATGATCATTTTGCCCCTGTTCTAGATAAGTTATTTGGCTGTTTGGTTTGTGCGTTTGGAAAACTACTTATATGAAGTTTTTTGTAGATTGTAAAATAAATTACTTTAAATTTAAGAATAATGTAAAGTCAAACAGAAGAATATATGCATGAGGAGCTGAAGAAATTGAAAGTAGCAAGTGAATCTGTTTAGCTCTATTTATGAACAAAATTCTTTAGATTAGCAAGAACATTAACATCAATCTATGAATAAAATAGCTCTATTCAATCTCCAAAAAGTAGCAAGTGAATCTCGAATATCAATTCGTTATGGATAATTGGTTGATTCACAATTAAAATTCTTCTTAAAAAAAACATTGAACTTAAAACAAGGAACCAACAACTATTGTACCATCTCAAAATAAAAATTAGATGGAAAGCCTCGAATAGGAAACAAGGCACCAGCGAATCGTACGACATTTAAAAATGTATTCCAATGCCTCAAGAACATTGGATGAAAAGCTTTGAACTGTAACAAGGCACCTACAAGTATTGCGGCATTGCAAAATCTATTCCAATGTTTCAGATTATTGGATGGATAGCTTTAAACCAGAAACAAAGCACCAAAAACCATTGTTGTATTTCCTAATCTATTCCCTAGAAAAATTGGAGGTCAGGACAGGGGTTAAAACATTGGAGGTCAGCACGAAGCTTTGAACCAGAAACAAGAGGAGGTAGGTCACGATACTTACCTTGGTCGGAGCGGTGCGGAAGGATGAGAAAGGTGGGAGTTTCGGTGGTCTCTGTAACGAGCAATCCCTTCGTTGCCACTCCGGTTTTAGTCGCGAGAGAGAAGGGAGCGCGAGAGATCCGTATGAGAGGAGGAGGCAGAGGAGAAGGCGAGCGGTGTCGAGCGATCCCCTTCGTTGCCACTCATGTTTTCGTCGCGAGAGAGAAGGGATCGCGAGAGATCCGTGCGAGAGGAGGAGGCGGAGGAGAAGGAGAGCGGTGTGGAGAGATCCGTGCGAAGGGCGAGAGATGTCTTCAGCTCGAATGAAACGCGGATAGCAGAGTCCTACCTGCGATCCGCGTCTAATGTAAAATTGACGACTTATTTTAAAAAGTCGGTTAAACGTGTTTTTCAAATAGCGAGTGGCGTTTTCAAACGACCGCCGCTGTAAATAAGCCCTCAAACGCACCCTTACTCTTTACGAACGATCACAAGTATATACTTCACTGGTCCTCACCTTCTAGTGTTATAAAATGTTGTCCACCAACCTTTAGTATGTGGTGTCCGTATTGTTAAATTCCAATGGCATGATCATACAACGAAAGATGCCTTCATCGATGAAAAGGCAAGTCATCTCCATTAATTGTATGTATATTGATATGGTGGTACCCTGTGAAAGCATCCAGAAGGTTCAAGGAGTTGTGGCCAACCATTCAGTTCACAATAATGTTGATGCTTGAGAGTTCATTAATCCTTCAAAGAAGTGTTGTTCACCTTCTTGAAGTTGACAAACATTGACCATCTATCATTGGCTTTTAGACCAACACTATATTTGAGATTCACTCAAAATATCAAGCATCCTTAATAAACCCATCATGCGGTAATATACCGACTTCTTCGCGAATGGTATCTGTGAATAATGAAATTTGATTTGTATCGGGATGGCATCATGTACTGTGAAAAAAAGGGCAACCCTTCGATCTGAGATACTTCCTAGCTTGAGAGACAATAAAATATGAAAAGATTGTGTGCAAATTAAACGAGGATCCTGCATGGGGTTCTTGGAGAGTGAAGAGGATAAAAAAAAAATGGCATACAAAGCTCAAGATCAAGATATACAAGATTCATCTTTATAGCATTTGCCTAGGAGGCAGTAATGTGCGAGAGTCCACTATAAAAGATAAAATAAAAAGAATATAATGAAGGCCCATCTCGCTTATAATCAAAGTAGTAGGAAAGGGGGCAAAAAAGGACTCCTCTTTTTCTAACTACAAGAATTCATTTCTCATGCTTCTTGGTCACATCTTGATTTTGGGATTCATAGTTTCTTAATGCTCACATCTAAATATACACATATAATAACTCGACAAAATGCACATAAACAGAAAATTAAAAACTAAATTAACCTAAAGTTACCCAATTATATATCATTTATATATAACTTAGTCCTAAGTAAATTCCTTCAAAGCCGTTGCTCTAATGTCACGTGCAGCCAGAATAACTAACATCTAGTCAATCTTCTAACCATCCATTACTCGACATTTGGTCCTTGATCTCCTCTTAGCCGCCTTATGAGTCAACCTACATCACTAGAAAGTTCCAACCATAGTGTTGCACATTATTGTCCGCCTTAGCACTACTTGTAGCATATAGGGCCTATAAATAACTCTAATTTCTCTTCCAAGAAACTAGCCCATTTCAATAGAGTAGTGGAGTTTCAAGAAGTTGAAGGCTAGTTATTGAAATTAGAAAAGTCCTTCAACAGTATACAATACTTGGAGAATCGTAAGATACCTCTAAATATAAATTCAAAGAGGAGATAAACAAGTGTGTTCTTCTACATAATTATTCATCTATACATATGATGCAGATGAACAGACATACAAAATTGAATATATAAGTAAAACTGAACATAAATTATAAAAATAAGTAGGGGTATTAAGTTAAATGGAAAAAATATTAAGAAAATTAAAATATTATTTTCTATTATTGTATTTAATTCTTGATATAATGTTAAAATAAACGCTCATACAAGAAAAAAATTGGCATATTTTCATACGGACGCTATAATTGATAAAATAACACATAACATATTAAGGTATCATATCTGTTTGCTTGAAGCATATTTAACTACTCATGTGATGTTATATTAACATAGAAAATATTTTTTTTTTATTGTATAGAATATTATAATAGATTTCGGGTAAATTACTAAATTGTTGTTGTTCTCATCTATTTAAGTGTATTATTTCAGAGAAGGCATGACTCGGGTTGAATTAAGACTTGGATTGAATAGAAATTATTGGTTCTTATGAATACTCTGATCTCATTTGTGTTTATTATAATAAATTTATTATTTTGAAAATTACGGTAATATATATTTTTCGTTGAGATAGATCATATCATGATTATTATACATGTCTCATTTTGTTGTATAGTTTGGTAATATGAATAAAAAAAAAAATTTCTTTTCATATATTTTTTATTTGATGGCATAAAAGAACTCTGTAAGTATAAATATTAAAAAAAACTCATTTCAATAGGCCTTAGGTAAATCTTTTAACCTTTGGTGCCATATCACGAAACAACACCCTCGATGTGGTAGTTTATATCAAGTCAGATCATGACAATGGATGTCAAGCATGATAAGAGCTATTGTAGGTGCAACTGAGTGTTGTATATAGCATATATGTATCTTCTTTAGAGTTTTAAGACTTATGTGTGTCAGATAAAACATAATTTCAATACTTGATAAAAAGCTTTTTTGAGTACTAATTGATCGAGTGTCTTAAGAGAAATTTAATGGGCTCTCAAAAAAATCTAGTAAAAAAGAGTATGGAGTACCAAGAAGACACAATTCTTGAGGAGATTGAGAAAGAGTCTGAACTAATAAACATGCAATTTAGGCAACAACCTTGAATAAATCTAAATTATTGAGCGAGCAAGATCTTGAGAAGGCAAGCTCTACGAAAGGGCTAACTTGGAAATGTTAATAAAGAGGCCAACTTAAAAAATTTAAGAATGTGGTTATATTGAAATGAACATTGGCTTGGAGGACTAAGCAACACATCATAAAGCAATGGAGGACAGGCCAACTTAAAAAAGTCAATGAAGAGACAAGTAGATCTTTGAATGATCTAAGAGGATATTGTTCCACGGGGACTATAAAAGGAGGCCAAGCTGAAAAAGTCAACATGGAAATGGTGTGGATGCGTTGAAGTTTTTTTTTTTTCTTTCTTTTCTTTCTTCTTTTTTTGGGGGGCGAAGGCCTGCAAGATTTAGATCAATCCAAGAGGGGGGATTAAAAGCATAATTTTTACAACAACAATGCTTGTGAAGGCACACATTTTTTTTTTTTGTTTTGGTTTATTTACTTAAAAATTTGATTATTTTTGTATGCAATATCTTGAGGCTCCTAACAAAGCCTTGAATTAATCTTTCATTCGTTACATGTTCAATAAAATATTCTACCATGATCCAATTTGTTATATATGCTCTATTTTTGCACCCATGAGGACTGTATGCATAGCCGACAATTGATAAGATGAGTCATTAAGAAGTGGAATACATCCAGTGAGCTCTACCATACCAGCTAAATTAGACTTAGGACTAACTTCTAGAGAAGAGACATGACGACTCCACCAAAAGGACCAACTTCAGTGCATCCGCCCCATTTCCATGTCGACTTCTCCAACCGAAGTCACGTAGATCACATCAGTGCATCAACACCAATAGGAAACAAAGCAACCAATTGAAGTATTCTTTGTCATAATTGTCATGGAGATCTCATCAATCTTGAGGTTAAACCAAGAAATTTGCCTCTTATGATCAACTCATCTAAAAAAGAGTAATAATCAAGGTCTTGCTAATTGTAATAGCTAAGATTTGATGATCGCAATAAAAGTTATGAGCGTGGGGATCCACCTAGATTTCCCTTCAAGGCACCAATCATTTTAGCTCTACTTGGTTGGTTGGTCCTACCCAGCAGACCAAGAAGTTATAAACCAAGTGTTATGTAGCAAAGTAATTGCCAATAAGAGCGAACTTAGTCATTCAACTTCTCCTCAATTGCTAGAGTGTACAATAATAGCAACTACGGTGCCAAGACGAGAAATAAATCCATTCAAATTTAAGAAAAAAACCTAATCAATTAGATTGAATGCTTTGAACGGCTTTGATGGGGTTTGATTGTTCGGCTACTAATGAAAAATCCGACCAAAGGGAAGTGAGTGATGAAATTGAGTGGTGTTATCTAGAACAAACTAAAATATCTCCTTCTGTCAAATTGATAAGTATCACAACAAATTAACAATCCCCAAATTTTGATTTATCTACAAACTCGCTCTGGACCAATCTCTTAAGGACTCTATTAAGGAAAAGACTAACTAGGTTGGTTGCACGAGACGATTGGTTGATAAATCAAATTTATGGATATGTACGCAATTATGATGAAGAGCAAAGATTAAGATGTCGTAAGATTCTACGTTGGCAGGTTATTTAGAGTGGGACCCATAGATTAACATGGGCAAAAAGCATATTAAAAATGAGATGTTGCCAATGTGCATTCACATTAAGCTCACATGTATGTGTGACACTAGTGTCATTTCTTTGTATGGATCAGTGTTTGTTAACTTCCTTAAAATTTTGGATTGATTTCTTCAAAATTTTAACCAACATAATAAGATATTTGAAAATTATATCTTGATGTTCAACAACCGCTCACTTAGCTTCATCATAAACCCCCTCTCAAGACTAAAGATAAAATCGGAGTCACAACAACAACCAATTTCAATATTACTAAACTTTAACTATGCAAACAAGTCATAGACCAAGCATACATAGGAAATCAAATCAATCATTTTCGTTAATTCAATTGAGGGGCTCTTTGCCCTCTCGAAGCTAAATTACGCCCCTACAATGAGATCCTTCTGAGTTATAGAGCTATCTGCTTTTAATGGAGAATCCTAGAGGAAATCAGCCATCCCTTCACTGTAGGATCCTCCTGAGCCTCTCTAGTTTTTATGTTGACAACTGAACCTTCTTCAAGAAAAAATAAGTATCACATTACTGCAATTATTTCTACCTGAACGCTCAAATTTTTCACACTCCTTCAAGTACCACAAGATCTACAACACCCATTGGGAATGTGATCAGCAGGTGTTTCGTAGCGCCTAATAACAATATTTGTCACTGGCTTAAGGAAATCCAACCAAACATAAAAGATGCTCAAGTTATGTGGATTTAAAAAATTTCGGATTTAAATTCCCAATTTTGCCTTCGATGCATGTTAAATATGATGTAATAAATCCAGCAAGGGGTGGATTTAATAAATCCGGGTTTACTAAATTCTGCCTGCAGCCAAACACCCCCTGAAATTGGATAGTGTGTGGAGCCATTCGCATCCAAATGGATTCATTAAACCAGGACTTATCCCTCAGTTACAAAAAAACAAAGTGTTTAAAGCTTCTCCTCTTCCTTGGTGAGTTTCTCTTGTGCAGTTCACCATCCTTAGCACTACACATTCGCAAAAATCAGCAATGACGACAGAATATACATTGCTTAATTGTCGAAGCCATACCAAAATCAATTTTTTAACCTGCTAATCGCCCTTAAACAAGCAATGGAAAATAGAAATGTCTTTAACAAACAAATGCAGTCTCTAAAAATAAAAAAAAACAAATGGACAAAAACCCCAAACACCCAGCTCCAGGTAAAATCACCGATAGATCTTAAAATTGAAAAAAAAAAGTGAAGGAAAAAAACACTGCAGAGGTGATCGCTTTCTTCAAACTATCTCCAAATTCAATTCCCTTATAAAACACCGCTATAGAATCAGCAATGCCGCCATCAAAACCCCTCCACAAGCAAGAAGAATGCGAAATGCAGCACATGCCATAATACAAAAGCATTCACGAACCTCAACGTAATGGCACCGCGGCGGCCACCACTGAGTCCAACTGCGATCTCTTTACCCGCCGCCCTCTTCCTGGTCGGAGGAGAGGAAGGGAAGACGGCACCTGCCTCACTGACAACCCTATTCAATCTGCTTCAATGGCTCAAATAACATTCGAAAAAACGTTTTGGCATCTTATCATAATATAAATTTGTTTTTCGGATTTAAATGTAATTTAACTAATTCTTATGTATTTGTGTGTCTAAATATTTATCTTTTTTATGTATTGTCATAAAAAAAAATGTTGCCGTCATTAATTTACTTAGATTATAAAAATGTCATGTATAGATTTTGAAGATATTAAGACAATATCATTTGTATAAATGAATTATTGATGTCATGTATAGAGAAAATTTATATGTATGTAAATCTTCAATATTTTCTTCACAAAAAAACACAAATTATAATTATATATTGTAATTTATTAAAGTGTAAAAAAAATATTTTGTTGATTTTCTTATAAAATAAAGTTTATCATGTTAGTGTTGAACAAAAATCTTGCATGAAGATTAATCAATTTGAAAGTAACTTTATGATGTTAAGTATTTTAACATGATTTTTTTTTTAGAGAATGAGAGGAATCATTAGTCTTAATTAAAATAATTTTGCTTTCATGAGTCATATATTCTAAGTAATCGTCATTCTCTAATTATAAGATGCACGTGTCTTAGATGTGATTATATAAAAGTGATAATCAGTTTGTCTGTCTTCTCCATAACAAGGGAGATTAAAAAAATATATGAAATGAGTGTTTGAAGTCAATTATTGGTAAACTTGATTTGATAGTTAATAAGGAATATTAGAGGTTAGTGACATCGGGCACTTGGCTTATCACGCTCCTAATAATAAGAGAGAATTTGACTAAGAAAATCCTAGTTTAACTTCAAAAAATGAAGTCCGATAGAAGTCATAAATTGAATGATTTTAATGACTAACGTAAGAGGGTGGATGACATCAAGTGGTTAACCCACCATTATTCTTATAGGAATTTACATTAAAAAATAAAAATGATAAATGACAGAGAATATCTATCAAAGCAAATTGTTCATTGATATAAGTCGTCAATTTAGTTGTTATCTTTATTAAAGAAAAATTGAAAAACAAAATTATAAGTGTCAAATGTTTATCATTAGTTTCCAATGGTTGACTGACAATACCTATGAGGACTATCAAAAGTAGAGTAATGTTAATGATTAACTCAGTTGTTGTATTTATTTGAGTGGGAGATGAGTATGCAATTGAAATAGAGGCATTAAATATTCAACATCAATGGTCAGTGTTAGTTATATGATGAGCATTGGTAAGCTTCACATGAAAACTGATTGAGAGCATTGGATGTTTGATGACATCGAGTTGTTGACTTGACCATTCCCCTAATTGGAGGAAACCATAAGCAACTGAGAATAATGACTTCTAATGTCGGTGAATGGAGTACTTCGGACCACAAACATTGGTATAAGTTTGACAACAATCAAATGAGAAATTTGAATGTTTAAGTGATGAGCTCAACTATCCTTTTTACTGGATGAGAAACCTTATAACAAAAAAAAGCATTAAAAAACTATAGTTGATGAATATCAAATGTTAGTAGGCAAAAAGCAATTGATTTAATTGTTTGGGATGGTAGATCAAGTAACCAATAAGATAGATATTAATGTTTTTATTACATAAAATTTGAATGATGATAAACATGGTCATTAATGATAAAGGAATGTTAGAGGTTGATTAACATCGAATGATCAACACAATCTTTATAATTTTATGAGGGGATACTAGAAAACCATCAAGAGTGGAGCATGATGCTAATGAAAGACGTACATTGACTTTTGTACTTTGAGTCCATCAAAATTTCAATTAACTCATCGAACAAAAATTGCACCAAGATCATAAACCCCCTCTTCTTCTTCATTACTCCATTTCTTTCTTTCATTTTATTCATTTCTCCCTCATGAAAATAAAAGGCAAGATGAAGCTTATGAAGGAATGGATTTAATGGAATTTAAATTAAAAGAAGTGTCATGGGTAATTTGTAATCATCCAAATTAAGTAGGTGCATGTGTAAAGTTTTTATAAATCTCTATATCTTAAAATCAATAGATTAAAAAATTATGAAAAGAAAGTCATAAAACTTATATTTATATAAAAATAATGCAAATGCCAAAATAACTTTAAAATACATCTTAATGTACATATTGGAGCATCTATTATTAAAACTTATATTTTTTTTACCAATACATACAAATACCATCAAAAGCATTTAGATTGATTTTTTAATACAATGTAAATTGAACTATTACAAATATGCTACAAAAATCAGATAAAATAAAAAAGTCAAATTTACCATGCTTTTAATGAAGTAAAATATTTATCACTTGACATTATAATAAAATTGTTGGAGGCTTTTGACGATCGTCCAAGTTGGATACCAGCGAAGGAGGCGTCTGGTGCTAGTGATCGGAGAAACGTAATAGGAAATTTCTCGTTGTGTGACGATCGGCCCACGACAAGAAACATTCATTTTTTGATTGACTGTCAGCGGACTCAAGGCACAACGAACGACCGACTAGTTTTCTATCAACCGAACAAATCCACTGGTCTTATTATCAACCAGTCTTCATATTCAAGATTTGAAAAAATTAAATATGGTCCTTATCAAATGGGTAGAGATGATAAATGGAGTATAAGTAAATCAATTTATGTTGTATTTTTATCGAATATATAAATTTTTTGGTCAAAAAATTCATGCTCTTTTGTGGTTTTCTCTTTAATAATTATAAAAAAGACTTCTCGCTATCTTTTTTTTTTCAAGTTGTAGGAGCACTTACAAGAAACGGTAGGGGATCGACGCCGGCGGTGGAAGAGATACGGCGGGAGAGGGAGAGAGGGGATTGGCACCGATGGATGAGGGATCGATCGTGAATTGGGCCGAGGAGAGGAGAAGGCAAGCAATATATGTGTCAGTGAGTTGAGACTGGATTACATAGGCTACGACAATACATAAGCGCTGTCAAATCTTTATATATTTTGAATCAGACACGCCCAATGAATAGAATGTTAGAAAGAGAGAGAGAGAAAGAGTAGTAAAGAACAATAAGAAATGTGTAACCTTTATTCAAGAATGCTCTATTTATAGGAATGTGTTCAGGTCCTACAAAATTACACATTCCTCTTATCGCAAAAGGGATGTTTCTTATCGATCGTCCTGAGGGTCGATCGCTGCCCTGCGAGCCCTAGTACATTCCTCCTATCGCTAGAACTGGAAGCCTTCTTCGTCAGCATCCAACCCAAAATATCATCAAACCCTCGTTTGATCGACTGCATCTTTCATCCGAGCTGTTTATATGTCTTGAGATTCATGCTGACATATTTTTCATATACACATATAACAATGCTTATAAGCACCGCCATAGATGGGATGCTACATCGTTAATAAAAACACAGCTAGTTTGTGTTGGGATAGATAAAAGTTTTTGGCATCCTTCACCGCCTTCTTCTTCAACTCTTGTGTATCCCACTTTTCCCTCCCTTTACACCTCACCCTTAAGATCAATAACATCAAAGGCTATGTCAATGGCTAGCACCTCCTCCATCTCTTGCTCCTCACCATATGCTAGACTATAAAAAAAGCTTAATTTGAGTATCTAATTTCTGGTCAAACATATTCTGCCTATTTTTTTATCATTATTTGAAAATGATTTAAAGAAGACTCAATAAATATTCGGCCATCATTCAATCAAGTCCAAGATTGTACCATCATTTGGGTATGTTATATTCATCCACATTCTAAATTTGGGATTTAAAGTGCAAATATTATATTCAATCATACAAAAAGTAAGTCAATAATATCCCAAACAGTTATATACAATTAATATAAAAAGATCATTACTATCAAATATTGTAGAAGAATGAACCTGCATTTTGAAAATAGAGAATTTAAGAGAAAAAAAAAAGGAAGGGTTGAGAAACTTTTATGATTGATTGGTTAATATTCAACAAGAGAAAAAATATTGCATCATGTTTCTAATTAAAATTGTGCATGCGTTAGAATGAGTCCCACATTTTTAAAAAACAACCATTATATTTCAGTGGGGCCCACATTTTGATGTGATCAATTTTAATTGGACACGTGATGCAAATTGATGCAATAATTTTTCTTATGCAAATTCTACTTTATTGAACATATGAAGTCAAATTTCCTCACATGCGCACACAAATACATATATTTTCTAGTTACATTTGAAATTTTATTGTAAAATAAATTAGTGAAATTTAGTTCCCAGCATTGAACAATCAATCTATATACATATATATTTAAAATAGTAATTGTAAAAAAGAAAAAAATGCAATCCAGAAAGTATTGTAGCCTATAAACAAACTCTGATAATATCATGAAAACATAAATAAATAATAAAGTTTAATAGTAACTGCATAATTAATTATTAAAATGAGATTTCATTTAAACAATATATGGTGGTTCAAAGGAATTCAAATATTAGAGGGCTGAAATGAGATGATACTGACAAAATTGTACTAAAATAATAGACGATATAATTAACATATGTATAATTGAATTTATTAATGGACCAAGTTTTTTTTAAAAAAAAAAAACCCTTAAAAAACATTTTTTTAAAAAAATTACGAAAATTTGAATGGTCGAATCACCTTGCGAGCTTCTGTGCCATCATATTTCGCATGCCGGAGTCTTGCAAATTGCCGGTCATGTTCAAA
Organism: Phalaenopsis equestris; assembly: GCF_001263595.1. Taxonomy (NCBI): domain Eukaryota; kingdom Viridiplantae; phylum Streptophyta; class Magnoliopsida; order Asparagales; family Orchidaceae; genus Phalaenopsis; species Phalaenopsis equestris. The sequence goes on along the minus strand of NW_018164444.1, from coordinate 49,835,330 downwards.
AGAAAATTTTAATTATAAGAAGAAAGTAAATACCGTTTTAAATTTAATAATAATAATAATTATTATTATTATTTTTAGAGTTTTTGAATTATAATGTAGATTTAATAGGAGTTTATAAATTCAATCTTTAAGCTTCATTTACGGGGAAAATATTTGCGTACATAAGACATACAGAGGATATTCAAGGGGTACAGGGGGGTTATATTCGGGCTATACCCCCCCTGTAACTCCCTTGTAATCTCTGTGTAACTTATTCGTACCCATGAAATTACAGAAGCGCGGAACTCATTTGTAGGTTACAGGTAGTTTACAAAGAGGTTACATGGTGTAAGAGGGGTATAGCCTCGATATAACCCCTCTGTACCCCCTGAATAACCCCTAGACGTACGCAGCGCTGCGTACATCTTATGTACACAAATATTTTCCCATTTACCGACCCTCCTCTGTCTGCGCTTTTGAATTGTTAATCGGGGCAATTAATTACACACACAACAACCTAGCGCCTGAAGCATTGCTATTTACAAATCTAGCACAAACTTCCATCAATTTTTCAAATTCTCGCTCAAATATCAAAATTTATGATGAAATCCAACCCATATTTTTCATTTTCGTCAAATTCACAATAGTTTGAAATATCACATGAGTACTAAAATTTGTAAATAGAAATATTTCGGGTGCTATGTAATGTAGGGGTTTACTAAATAAGCTACAACAAGATCTCCATTATTTGCGAAGGGATCACCTCAACAATAGAAAATATTACATGCATATTAGGATTGTACATCCCCAATACATCTACAGATCAGTATTTTTTTCCCCTCCACAGAGACTTCTACTTTGATAAATATCAAAGCGGAGAAGATGGATGGCGAGCTCTCCATGTCACAAGCACAAGAAAGTCATTAATAATATTTTCCAAAAATAGCACTGTTTATTAAAACCAAAACATCAACACCAATAGTCCAACAAATTTAAGCACACTAACAAATTCCAAATTACAGAAATACAACGATGAGCAGAATATAAGCACAACGAAACCAAACCCGGACCCGAAAGCAAGCCAACAGACTAACGAGTAACCCTAAATCTCGGCAAACGAAATATTAGCTCAGTTGGCCTCGGCCAGATCGTCTTCCTCGTACTCTTCATCATCAACCGTTGCATCCTGATACTGCTGGTATTCCGCCACCAAGTCATTCATGTTGCTCTCAGCCTCGGTGAACTCCATCTCATCCATGCCCTCTCCCGTATACCAGTGCAAGAAAGCCTTCCTCCTGAACATCACCGTGAACTGCTCGCTCACGCGGCGGAACATCTCCTGGATCGAGGTTGAGTTGCCGACGAACGTGGATGCCATCTTGAGTCCCTTCGGGGGGATGTCACAAACGCTGGACTTGACATTGTTTGGGATCCACTCTACGAAGTAGGAGGAGTTCTTGTTCTGGACGTTCATCATCTGTTCGTCCACCTCCTTCGTGCTCATCTTGCCGCGGAACATGGCGGAAGCAGTGAGGTAGCGGCCATGACGAGGGTCGGCGGCGCACATCATGTTTTTGGAGTCCCACATCTGTTGGGTTAGTTCGGGAACGGTGAGGGAACGATACTGCTGGGAGCCTCTGGAGGTCAGGGGGGCGAAGCCAACCATGAAGAAATGAAGGCGGGGGAACGGAATGAGGTTGACGGCGAGCTTGCGGAGGTCAGAGTTGAGTTGGCCGGGGAATCTCAGGCAGCAAGTAACGCCACTCATGGTAGCAGAGATGAGGTGGTTCAGATCACCAACTGAGAAAGAAGAAAAGAAGGACTCGGTTCATGGCTTGTATGGAAAGTCTATCCAAACTCCAATTGTGAAAGAAACCTAATTTTAAGTGGATATGGATTTCAATCCAAAGGCTCATGCTTCTCTATATTTCATTCCAATATAAGGCATGATACATGCACACAATTAACATGTAGTTACATGTCTACACAGAGAATTTCATATCTACACACATAGCGCATTCAAAGCTTAAAAATCACACAAAAAAAAATTACTATTATCACTTCTTAAAAGTAAAATACACATTTTGATGCATCTATATATGTAAATATAAAAGTGTAGATGTGAAATATTTAAATACATGAAGAATTGTGCGCTACATATGTAAATTTTCCTACAAGTAAATTGATGCCAAAAGACTAAACTCAAGTTTAGAAGATTGCTCAAGTTCAAGATGATTTTGTTTTAACTCCAACAAACCTCCCTATAAAAGAGTAAATCAGTAGAAATCTTTAACATGAATCAAGAAAACTGAGGATGAATTTGGTAGCAAGCACAGTAAAAGATAATTGAAGGGAAGAATAACTCACAGGAAGGAGTTGCAAGCTTTAGAGTGCGGAAGCAGATATCGTAAAGGGCCTCATTATCCAACACCATGCATTCGTCAGCATTCTCGACGAGTTGATGAACAGAAAGGGTAGCATTGTAGGGTTCCACCACGGTGTCCGAAACTTTAGGAGATGGGAAAACTGAAAAGGTCAACATCATGCGATCAGGGTATTCCTCTCTCATCTTAGAGATGAGAAGGGTTCCCATGCCAGATCCAGTTCCGCCACCCAAAGAATGGCACACTTGGAATCCTGAGAAGGCATAAAATATCAGACAGTATAAGTGGGGAGATCAAGACACAGCTCATGTTCAGCTATAAAAAAAACATAGAAAGAACACCTGATCTCTATATTTGAGAAAAGTTCGAACAAAATCATTAAACTGAAAAATGTGATAAAAGAAAGTGCATCAACAATACTAGGCGAGAAAGTAAAGAAACAAGAACCTGGAAAGAAGAAGCATTATAAATATGTATCGTATACTTGTTTATAGCAGTTTTCTAATAACGTATTGCTATTGCATGTATTTGCTGGCTTTTAACATATTTTAATAACCAAACATTTTGATAGTTTTATAGGTATTGAAATATGTTGTTGAACTTTTAAGGGCCAAAGAAGGTACAAGCTAGTTTGAATTAATTTATAACACGGCGACATAAAATCATAGGCAATGTCATAAATGAAGGCTCTGCATTAAGATTTAAGTTATTTATCATGCTAAAGTCTCCAAACAAGCCTATAGATGACTCTTCATTTCTCTAAACGTATTGGAGAACAATAAAAAAACATAATTTGAGATCCCTTGATGGGTAGATCGGTCAAATCAATTAAGCATACAAAAATCTTCATTGATTGCCAGATGTCAATATCACTTTATTTGTCTTATTTAGCTTAGCCAAATTTTCTTGCTTTTGGAAGCTTTAAATTTTATAATTATTTGCTTACCTTTTTTTTCTTTTTATCAGGAGAGGTTATCAATCCATGTAATAGCATTTTTATTGGTTCCTAAAGTTTTCCAAAATTGGCTAGGCCTGCAAAAGCCTACATATGACCCTAATTTTTTGTTGAATAAAAACTATCTTCTGTTTGTGCAAATTTCATGTGAAAAGGCTTGATGGACTATCTTCTGTTTGTGCAAATTTCATGTGAAAAGGCTTGATGGTTGACCTACTCTTTGGTGAAATTTGTTGGCTATTATCCTAAGATTTTAGTGCATCCTTAGTTAACTTTTCCAACTCTTGTACTTCCCCAGCCTAACACAATTTTCATCTTCTCTACATAAGGCTAGGCCAACCCTAAATCCTTGCTTCTTTGATCTCAAGACATCTCTAACCCCTCTACAACTCTTCTACGCATTCTCCCACAATCCCTACAACTTCCTAAAACCTCAACTCTCCAGTAACTCAAAGGTATCCAAATCAAAAGCCCAATGAAAAGAGACAATTTCCTGCTACAAGTAACAAAATTAACAAATTCACAACTCCTTAAAAACAGATCCATAAGATATGTAGGATTTGGATAGATTTTATGGTGAAATTTTTAAGATTTAAAAGGTTAAATTTTTCTGGGAGGAAAAGGATAAGGAACTTTGGATAAAATTTTGGGATATTAGGAAATTTGTGAGAAGTGGACACAATCATCCAGAATAGATTCAGGTGTTAGACATATAAAGTCATTGGTTGGAGACCCGGCCTCCTCCACCCTTTCATGAACTACACCATTCCATTAACTCCTCTTCTCACAAGGAAGATTGCATTGCATGTATTCATTTACAGATATAAAAAAAAGCTTCATGGAAACTGAAAATATATCTACAAGAACAAAAAAATCCAGGAATTCATCAAAAAGAAAAAAGGATATATATATATATAGATATTGATCTTATGCCTCGGCCTCGGCCTGCCAGTTCGCCGCCTCGGCATCCGCATCGGCCTCCGCCTCGAGCTAGTGATTTGCCAGTAGATGGAATTGAATCTTGTGCTTGTCTCGGTCCTTTTTATCAAGAAAGAGATTAATGCCCAGCAAACAAGCTACTATATAACCCTTATTTATGTTTCTTCTTTGGGAATGTGCTTCCATGCAGTTCTACATTTTCATAGTGGTTATGTTATACCACTTATTGCATGCTAGATCTAGGTAATTGCTCTCATTAGCGTCATCTGGCAAATCATTACATAATTATAGTGACTGGCCAAGTTTTTGTGATTCCCACAAGCAAGCAGGGCCACTCATTAAAATAATGCAAGATATATGATTCAAATAATGAGAATGTTACATTTAAAAAAAAAAGATGCTAAAGAAACTGAAATCAAACAACTTACATAATTATGATATGGCTATGTAATTGAATAACCTTCTTAAAAAATAATTTAAATGGCTTAACAATTATTTGTGAGGAACAGTGCATTTTAAGACCTGGCCAGATAGAATGGGTTTTAAATCTCAATTTTTTTTAAAGTATTCATCTTTAACAATTGACAACTTCATTTTGTATATAAGGTTCACTTTATGAATTTGGAAATAAAGAAACCAGAAATAAATAGTAAAATGGATATCGATCCGATCATTCATAATAGGAAAGTCAATCAATAATCAAGAGTCGCATTCTCAGATTGCTCCTTTGATTCATCAAATACAATTGGCAAGATTGATTCATTTCACATCTAGGCATATATTAAGCTTCCATTAGAAATTTAGATTAAGGCAAGATATTGTATTCAATTTTTATCAAGCTCCATACCGACTCTCATATAAAATATAGGTGCATATTCAATTTAAATATGAGATATAAAATTGGATGCAACTACAAACCAAATTACGTATCCAATGCATCTTCAAAAGAATTTTCATGAAATAAAATCTATTTGAGAAAATCAAATTCAATCATGCATGACCTTTTACATTAGTATATTTTCCATAGACTTTGAATGAGATGTTAGTGAAATTTATTTACATATAAGTATAGGTATAACAAGTATAATAGAAAGCTCGCTCAATGCATTAATACTCAAAAGATCCAGATAAAATCTCAAATGTTGTTTTAGATGAATTATTGATTAGTTTTTTTCCTAAATTCTCGTCTATAATCTTTAATGAAACAAGCAGCAATAACAAATAGTTTAAAGGTGAATCCTATGTAGCAATTGGACGTTATACCTTGCATAATATTCAAACACATTAGAATTATATCGTCTACAAATCCTAAATTGAATCTGAGATTGGTCCAATATGCACTGAGTGGCTGCTATTGCTTTTTAGGCATATATTTTATACTGACCCGTGTTGTTTTCATTTTACATGTAACAATTTGCCAAATAATTAAGCATGTTCCACTGCTTCTGTTTGTGCAATTTTAATTTCTTTTTAATCAAATAATTCAAAGAAATATTCTAATTATTGATCCGCCTAAAAATTCACTAAACATAGACCTCCAACTGAAAATTGTAATGCAATTTTGAACCTGGTGATAATCATGTTTTTGGCCTGAGCCACACCAACCCAGTTCATTTAAATTGCAAAATTAATTAAATATTTTAATTGACCCATTAAAATACCTTACTTTTAAATAGCCAAACAATACAATCATAAGCTCAAATACCAATTTGATCAAAAAGATGATTTAGGGTTTGATTCCTAATGAAACTATAATGATGAAATAAATGTAGCTCATGCAAGTGAACCTGGTATTTGCATATATCCAAAACCACTAAATATGCAAGGTTACTAGAGAGAATTAAAACCCAAATAAAAAAAATATACGTGAAGGAAAAAATTTGAATAAATCCATAAGGAATTATAACCAAGAAAAATGAACAAGACTTGTAATTTTTCCATTATATGTCACAAATTTAACAAAACTATGAACTCTAGCAAAACTAACAAGTTATTGAGAAGAAACTTGATAAAGGAAATAGTTCACCAAATTAAAAATAAATTTTTTTGAATCACACCAATATAAAGAGATAACTTCCACCAAAATTAGATAGTCACACTTAAACAACATTTAAAAGAATCACATGTCCAACTCAGACAAGAATATAATATGAATTAAATTTTTTTATTGAATAAAGTTCAATTATTGGAGGCCACAGAGTTTCGTATTCATGGAAGTTTTATTGGTTCAATTTAAATATAGAATTGAATCTTCCCCAAGTCAAAATTCCAAACTGGGAAGAAGCGTAATAAACGAAATATAAGCAGCACCATAGAATAAGAAACAACATACAAAATGATACAATGTGACCTAAATAATAGACGCAAAAATCCTGAGAAATTGATGAGTTTAACATTTGGTTGCAATAGTCCAG
>NW_018164444.1:49783534-49828649 GCF_001263595.1 Phalaenopsis equestris | reverse complement strand
ATAGTCCAGCAGGAATACCCTAGCTACAATGTTGAAAATAGATAATGCAATAGAAAATAAAATTTAAAGTTCAACAGAAAGTTTTAAGCTATCCAATAATATTTATAAGTCTCTCTCTCTCTCTCTCTCTCTCTCACACACACACACACACACACACACACACACACACTCTCTCTCTCCAGCTCAAGTAACATATTTTAATTACCTAAAATCAATAAACACAAATCATACATGAACAGTGAATAATCTAGACACATGACGGATGACTATACTAAATTTGCTCTGTTGGAATTAAAAAAAGGTTGCTACATATCCTTAACATATAACAGAAAGAGAAAAATTATTGGTGTTGGCACAATGAATTATGGCCACTCTGTCATCTAATAAATTATTGCACAAACTAATCAACATCAACCAAATTTGTGATAGACGTCGATTTTTATAACTTAGCAACACATATTGATGTTAACAATTTCTCATATTTCAAATTGCAACACCTTATCCTAATATAATTATTTATTTTATTTGCCTTCTTTATACTCTTAAAATATATATTCATAACACTTTAATGTTGTATTGTAAAACTCACTCCTAAATCACTTTAGAATTTTTACAAGATGATTCTCATCTATTTCAATATCATAAGCTTTGTTAGTAAAGTTCACAAATTCTACCGGTATAATATGTATGCATCTGTAACATTCAAAATTTTTTTTGTTTTGTATCTTATCAAATATAAGATTTGAAAACTCTTATCATATAATAATAGTATTTATGAAAATTATTCTTTATAAGCCTCTTATTCAAAAACAAATTATTAAAAAAACAGTTTCCATTAAATATAATCGATTTTGATTTTGAATTCTAGAATAAAATCCATATAATAAATAACACATCAATATACATTCAATACCCTTCCCATAATTTACTAACTCATCATAAATCAAACATATCTTGTCCCACTTGATTTCTATCTAGCATTTTATATCTACCGTAAAGCCTCTCACAGAACATCTTACTATAACCTATATTCTTTAAATAACCAAAAATAAATATCATTTCTTTTGTCAATATATGTTGTAGTAGTTTATCTATCTATTTTCAAAATTAATATTTTAATCCATCTTCTAATCCAATTTGAAGTGCCTACTAGTATAAATCCAATATAATATATATTTTAACTATGAAAACATGGCTTGGTTTTCACTCAAAATAAAAATCCAACCATTTTGAAAAGAACCTTGAACCCTTCATTTTAAAAGGATAATATGCTAAATTTAATAGATATACATATATTCAATACTACAATAGTCATCATTTATTACTGAATACACTAACATTCTAGCCAAAAACATGAGAATTTTATGAATATTGACTTTTGAATTTCAAGGGAGACATAAAAGAAATTACTGGTCATGCTTTTAAGATTCAATAATAAAATGAATGATTTTCACACTTTCATATTTCAAAATTTTACAAATAAGACCGCAAAGCATGTTTTGTATGAAGAAAACCCAAAACTTGTACTGAATAAAAAAATTTGCTCCTGCTTATGAATTTTATTATTAATAATAAAATCCTTTCTTCGCTTCAAGCTAGTTGTTTTATTAAAATACAGCAAATCATAGCATCATGATGAAAAGAAATGTCATGTTAAGCTAAAAACATTGAATGAATTCTATGCATTTAGACCACATTATTAGCATTAGTATTAGCATTATTTTAGGGAAATGAATCCATATTTTTACAATTTTTTTTATTCTTTATAAAATTGTTTATAAAATCATTTTTAATTTTTTTAATATATTAATAACGTACACACTTCTAAAAAAACCACAATCAACCTCTACTATTTATCATTTAATATTTACTTAAATATCATTTAGAAGTATACAACCATCAATAATGGTTACTTTCATGTAATAATTTAAGTAAATGTAATGTTTAAATATGCAAAATAGGAATAACTTAAAACGAATTTAATGGTTTAAGAAATAAATAAAATGACCCCAAGTTGAAGCTTTATGTCTTATTAGCTTTATTCCAACTATTTCAGTTCAGCTTTTTGAATCCTTATTTTTCACTCCATCCCATTCAATACGATCTATGAGTTAAAACTTTTCTTCACAATTTATTCTGAATAATTTCAATCCATCTTACAGTAGGTCTAGCATTTATCTTTCCAGGTCCTATAATACTAATTTTAACTACAAGTCTAATTAGTATATCCCTAACATCTTTGCAGGCATCCAAAGCACCAAAATAAATTTTCATATAATTTATTTTCGTTAAATATTACTTTATGCGTTTGTCTAGTATAATCAATTCTTTATTCATCCTTGTTAGTTTTCCATACATTTATTTTAACATTATCATTTTAACCAAACTATGCCAACATAACAGCAACTTTTTCAGCGGTCGGATTTTATAAAATTATCTTTAAGCCTCCATAAAATATTTTCATACTCTTTCAAAACCAAATAAATCTAAACCATAATCCAGAAACTTATATTGTTAGGTATATTCTACGAAACAGAACATCATAAGAGAAAAAAATACTGCCCTAATTCAACCAACCGCGACATCGAGAGCAAACAGTCCCCACCAACAAAATTTTCTCAATAATCAAACCCCAATAATTCGAGCTATAACAGAACAAGCAGCCAAAAACCAAAGATAATACCCCGCATCCCATCACAAAGCTCAAATTCATTTACCTTGCAAGCAATCACAATTCTCAGCCTCCTTCCTCACCACATCTAGAACAGCATCGATGAGCTCAGCTCCCTCCGTGTAGTGTCCCTTAGCCCAGTTGTTACCCGCACCAGATTGCCCAAAGACAAAGTTGTCCGGCCGGAATATTTGCCCGTAGGGCCCAGATCTTAAGGAATCCATGGTGCCGGGCTCAAGGTCCATAAGCACCGCCCTGGGTACGTACCTCCCACCGCTGGCCTCGTTGTAGTATACATTGACCCGCTCAAGCTGGATATCGGAATCTCCACTATACTTTCCAGTGCGATCGATCCCGTGCTCGTCGCAGATCACCTCCCAGAACTTGGCCCCGATCTGATTTCCGCACTGCCCGCCCTGGATGTGGAGAATCTCTCTCATCTTCTTCCTCTTCTTCGTGAGAGATCCGGCAGCAGGGTTAGGTAGGCCGGCAGATGACTAGAGCGTAGAGAAGGGTTGAGGGAGATCTTGGAGAGGAATCGGGAGAAGTTTATAACTGGAAGGCAGGCTGGCGGTGAGCTGAAGGTTTGATGACCACTAATTTAAAGGTTTTTGACTTGGTCCTAGAGAAGGTCACCGTTAACCGGGTGGGAGTGTGATTTCGCGGGCTAGATGAGTTTCTAGCGTTAAGTCTTGTGTAATGTTGGATAGAGTGGTAATATTATCATAATTTCATTTATATTTATATATGATGTAATAACTTCTTTCATCATTATGAGTATATAGACTTGCTATATTTTAACTTCCATTAAAGATCCTAACAGCACCAAAATAAACACTTCAAAATTAAGTGAATAGCTTTGGGGTGAAGTGGCGTAGATATTATTGTTATTTAAATAGGATGTCACCTTCAAATTGAAGGGAAAAAAAATCTTTCTGCATGAGGGAAAAATTTTTTATCTGGACTGTGACGAAGCTTTTCGTGCGGAATTTAATAATATGTCGTCACGTGTGCTATATCTCAAAGATTATTTCAGATTATTTTGAGGTTATTGATTGAATCCGCGGATGTTATTGAAGAGAAACTCATATATTTCACTTCAACAGATGTTATTTCGGGGTTTTTCAAGAGAAACTCATATATTTCACTTCAATAATCTCGAAACGTCAAGGTTATTTCGGGGTTATTGAAGAGAAACTCATATATTTCATTTCAATAACCTCAGCGATGTTATTTAAGAATATTGAAGTGTATTATAAGAGTTTCTAATAATCCTAAAATATCCCCAAAAAACAACCATGATTTCAATTCAATAACCGCGAAATAAGCTTTGCAATGTAGACACATGTGACAGCATATTATTGAAGTATGCACATAGAACTACGACCGAAGTCCGGACATAAAATTTTTTCATGCATAAGGGGAGGATTATGAATGGAGATTAGAGGGAACCTAGAGGTCTATTAAGTCCTTGAACTCTGGCTAGATCATATCGTTTGAGCATAATTGCGTGTCCACCTTAGTACAATCATTGTCGCTCTTCCACCTTTGTTGGATTGTCATAGCCCGTCCATTATTGCTAGATCGAGTGTTTTTATATGTTCACTAATCCACCATTATTAGATTGTCATCGTCTGATTACTACCGCCGAATCACTTTTGTCGCTTAAATATAGTTGTCTGACCACCATCATTTGTGATGTTTGTAGATCATGGGAACTGGAGTCGGGAGCTGCACGAGCTATTGAACACATAGGTTGTAGATGGTTATATATGTCGTTGTGCGCGAGCAACGACGACGTTTCTAGGTCGCAAGGGGGTCGGAGTCATGAGTTGCACAAGCTGAGAACCACGTAAGTTGTACCTGGTTACATAAGTCATAGTTATGAGTAGTAGTGTACGTAGACTGCGGGTTCAGAGTTAAGAGCCATAAGAGCTGTGAACCATATGGACCATTATTGGCACATTGGTTGTAGTTGTGAGTTATGATAGCGTCTATAAGTCTCAACAATTGGATTAGGGAGCTACATGAGCGTGTGCAGGGTGGCTCCCTACACCATTTTCAAGATGCATTGTTACACTGTCTTTGGGGTGACATCTCGATGTTGGGGATGATGCGCTAATTTGCATGTTACTTCATGAATTCGTGATATCAGTTGTCGCTTTACAAAGTGCTTCGTTGGAAGGAGTGGGTGGCGACTGATGGTGATTAGCGGCGGCCAGTGAGTTATGGTTGGCGACAAACGACGACTGGTGGCCAACGGTGAAGTGATGCTGAACTTTATCTCATTCTACAAGCTTCAACTCTTCCTCAAGCTCCCTCCTTTCAAGAAGGGGTATGACTCTATCTATAGAATTCCAAATGCAATTAATGCAATAATATCAACATTTTTTACCGGAAGGTCTGAAAAGATTTCTTTAATCAAATAGTGTTTAATGAATATTTGAGGGCCTTAAAAATGCCTAAATCGAGCAAGCTTGGACTCGTTGGATTCGTCTTATTGAGACGCTCGACTCGACTACAAACACATCATATTTAACATTCATTTGAACTCCTAAATGTGTCCGTAAAACTTTTAAACATCATTTAATAGCTTGTTTAGAGCTTGATTTGATTTGAATTGAACTAATTTTGACATCATTGAGTCCGTCTCATTGAACTGGTTAATTTGACTGTAAGTTTGCTCAAATCAGAATTACGAATAATTTTTTATTGAGATTTAAATATTTTTTATTAAAAATATTATCTTACATGATTCATGCCGCATGATAAAAATTTATGAAAGACCTGTGCATCCCATAGATATTTTGTTGGCGAAATGCTGTGCCTCTAAGATAATTATGGTGGCAGTTTCTATCCATAGTGTCTCAGTTGGAAGTTGTTTCTTCTCTAACTTTCGAAATTTTCACTATTTCGGCGTTTCTTTATGTTGGATATTTATGATAGCTTTTTTATTATTTCTTCTCAATAGTATTTTCCTTCTTAGAATTTCTATTTCTGGTTTACATTTTCTTTTTCTCGGTGTTTTATGGTGGGTATATATATATATATATATATATCCCACACTCCCAATAATTGTCGATCACGAACCGTCTAATCCGATCAGACGGCCTCAAGTTCACCTGCCAAATCATGATATACCCTCCCGCAAAATTTTATGGCAGCGAAAATTGCGGAAAAACAAATTCTGAGACTGTACTCCACTGCGGAAAAACGACGCCACCTTTTTCTGCTTGTTCTTACCCTTCTTCTGCTCCTCCAAGCACCCCTACATTTCTTCACGCAGCTTTTACGGATCTCCAACGTCTCCTCCTTCCGATCACAAAACCGAGGGCATGAGGATGTGAATCGGCTTCTCCTTGTTGTACGCAGAGCTGCAGCAGTCTTCCACGTCTTCCTATCCAAATCACCCTGAAGAAAATTCACCGTCTCTCATATACGTTTCGGGATGGCTCTCCTCCGATCATATGTAAACAACTATCTCTTATATTTTGCACGATCATTCTTCGTTCATCGGTTTGTGATATTTCTTCGGCAGGGATCGCAAAAGCTTCGTAGGGTTTTGTTCTGTTTTGTGGTGGTGGTGCTGCAATTCGTGTTATTCGGCCGGTTTTTGGATTGATTCGGTATTATTTAATACGCTTAATTGCGTTGTGTGATTTTTGTTATAGCTTTATAGTTTTTTTTTTGGTCTAATCTGACTTGTTCAGCGCTGATTTTTTTGTGATGGAGCTTGGATTTTTTTTTCTTTTGTTTTTGGCGTTTTCAGAATCACCGACTGGCATATTTCATGTGGCTGACTTTTTATTTTCCTGGTTTCTGAATGACGTGATATGGCTGCCGCGGTGCCATGTGGGCTAATTTTAAGGAAAGCTAATGAAGATTGTTTCTCGTTCAATAATTCTTTAGAACTAGTTTTTCGCGCTGGTGATTAAAGTGTTTTATGAGCTATTCCAATAGTAATCCCCGTGATTCGCCTGTTTGGTTGAAAATATAATTTAGTAAATCTTTATGTGAGAAATCCTATTAAAGTGAAATTTATTATAATTTAATAAATGCTGATGATACTCGTCAATTCTTAAATCCAACCAAATCTCTGGACTGTTTGGTTGTTGATTTAAAGAAGGGAAATTTATGTACATACCCCACAATTCTTATGCATTTGCATATCTAGCACTTAAAGTTTGATATTTATTATTATAACTCTTTATTGTCATAATCACACTAAAACCTTTGTTTGAAAAGGTGTATTTCAAGTTAAGAGATGGGACTAAGGAATTTTCATGTTGGCATATACAAAAGGGTATGCTCACTGTACGAGGATTCTGCTAAAGGGAGGTTTGATGTGTGGTGTATTTAGCCTCTCCACGCATTGCAGAGATGATTCATGCAATCACTATAATAGTCCCCTATTTTGTGGTTTTTATGAAGCTATTTTGAAGATTCTTCAATCTTGTCAAAGGTTGATTGTTAATTTTGAAGGTGGTATTTTGTGTGTGTGCGTGTGTGTGTGTGTTTTTTTTTGTTCTAAAACAAAGAGAATTGGAGGATTTATAAAGCAGATTCCTAATAGCTAGGATATAGCTATTGATAAAGATTGTGATGATTTCCTACTGAATGTATACTGTTTCTATTTTTACCAACGTTAATAGTGGGGTATTGCATTTCATTTAATGACATGTACGTCTGTTTGATGTGGAATTTTGTATTCGATCTGTATATAGTGCCGATATGTCGTGTTCTTTGGGTTTTGAGATTTTATGAGCTGCGTAGTGGGATTGATATTGTCATGAGCTTTCGCTTTTTACTCATTTTGATTCCAATTTTTAATACATGTTTGTACTGCTTATAGTGCCTTATTTCTGACCATTTTATTGCTCATTTTTCTTGATTATGCTAGTATGTTGTGTTTGATTTGCTTCCAATTGAATATCTGATGTTGGTTTTTTTTAATGATTGCAATGCCATTTGTACTTGCTTTATTTTAATTTTAGAAGTTCTTATCCTCCTCCTTGTTATCATCATATCTGCCTTCTTCTTAGTTCCTTAGTGCCGATCCTCTAATTTTGTGGTGGTCTTCTTCTCACTAATTCTTTTATCTTCATACTTTGCTGATTTTTCAGTAGCCATTTTACGAGCAGATTCCATGATAAAGCATAATTTCATTGCTTGTGTGTTTCTTATAGAAGTTATTATACTCCTACTCGGGTTGGTTATTAATCTCGCAGTTTCTTTTCGTGTCATATATTTATATATTATCTTTTTATTTATTTTTGGATGATTTTATAGGGGTTAGAATGTTGGGTTGGTTGTTTTAAGCTTGTCTTTCCATGTTTTGGTTGTTGAGTTAAGCTTCTTTCTATATATTTAGTTTGTTTGTTATTTATGTATTTTGTGTGATTTTGTAGTAGGGATGGAATTGTTGGTCTTTCTTACTTCTCATTTTGTAGCACACCAGTTTGGTTGATCTTTGCCCAGTTATCTTCAAGGACATTGATCCTTTTCCATATGCATAGTTTGTTTGATTCTTCATATCGAACATTCATTTTAGGCAATTGGATGAAGTGAAAAGTGATTCTTGATTATTAGTTCTGACTTGTTTCTGATTGAGCTACTGGAGATGAGATAATAGGTATACTCTTCTCGGTCATGCGTCACAATGATCCCGTCTCTTACTCTATGATGAGTATGCATCTTAGATTTTCACAAAGATTTGGAATAAGAAGGATAAAGATATTTATTTGAACACCATTTGTTAACCAATCTTATTGAAGTTTTGTTCGGAACATTGAAACCATTCCAGTTGCATCTAATATTTAGTTCTCCATTAAATTCCTTCAAATCCTCGCATCACTCGAGGAATTAAACTAAATGAAAAGGGGAGAAATGTTAAATAATTTTTTATATTTACCTTTATTTTTACTTAATATTTCTATAATTTTAAACTTAGCATATAATGTGCTTCATTTATTAATTTTCTCTCCTGTTATTGATAATGCTTTTACATAGAAGGTATGTAGTTTACAGGTTTTGAATACTTTGTCTCACATACCACTGTTCTTGAAGGAATATGTTAAGCGACATCAGGAGGATATTTCTCCCGAGTTATGCCATTTCTCTCAGTTTTACTTGTGTTTTTCTTTATCTGTTGCTTTTTTGCTTATGCATTTTATCTTTGGATTTTGGTAGTGCTTTCCTATGGTTTTTTGCAATATACATTCAACCTTTGTTTAAGGCTTTAATTGGTTCGGGTCACATTTATTTTCATACGGTTTAGAGTTCGTTGTTTTCTTAAATTCAGCTAGTAGCTTTAAAGAATAAGCTGATCGAAATGTGTGTTTGGTTCTAAAGTTCTTGCACATTCTAAATTGATTTTGGTAATTTATGTCAATGAAATGAATTGGAAAAGAGGCAACAACATTCTCTTTTATATAAAGTGCTTTTATGTTGACTTGAACATTTTATTTTCTTCATAAAGGTTTAAGTGGCTTAAAATAGTTTAATGAGAAACAATCATGAAACATTTATTTTGACGTAAGCAGTGATTTTTATCTTTAAGCGTATGGAAGGACCTGAAGGAGCGAAATCTATTAAGAATGTTTGACTTTTAGTACCTTTACTTCACTAAGTTTGATGTTTTATCACTGGCCGGGTGTTCTCTTTTATAATTGGGTAAATCTTTTTTGGGCAATCGTATGATATCTAAGTTTGCTTTACAGAAATATAATTATTAAGCCATTTCAGCTGTTTAGCTCGAGATTTGAATTAGTTGGGTAATGTTTGAAGTGACGGATGATGATCAAGCTGGGGAAAGTGATGATCTAATTTAAAGAGTATTTTTTGACATACCACAAAAAGTAATGCACTTAACAATCCACAGCTCAATTTCTTAAAAACACTGATTTCTAGCTGTTAATACATCATTTGGTAATTGGCTTTAACCATATACGATTAATCAACTCTATTATTCAACCTTTACTTGTTCAAATATTTTAATATCCTAATTGTTTATCCATTCTATCAAATGCACAAACTCATCAACTTATTCTTCTCATGTCATCCCAGGCTACTGGCATTATCGCATCTGTCATCTCTTGGTTCTTTGGAGTGAAAAGTGATTTTTTTGATCCTATATTGTTATAGCTAACAATTGCATTTTTTTTGTTTATGTAACATCAATATATTTTCAATTGTGTATTTTCTCATGAGGAAATACCAACATAAATAAAAAAATGATATTGTGTCATCAAAAGAGAACATATGAAAATTTGCTTATCAATTTTAGTAGTCGATCGAATATATTGGTATTTTTAGGGGTGTCAAAATTGGGTTGTGGATTGTGTTCGGGTTTGACCTGTAATTGATCTGACCCGGAATTGTTTGACCTCGACTCAACCCGTCTTCAACCCGACCCTGTCGGCCGTTATTTTAATTTTGAAAAGAAAAGAATGATTTTAATAAATATAAAAAAATAGTTTTGATGTAAATATGATTTTTGAAAGTAATATTTTAATTTAAAAATAGATGAGACCAAGCAAGTCTCACATTTTGGATAGTTTGGATGACTAAGCACGATACCACAAGTATTACACTTAGCCCGAAGAATAAAAACATCACTTGTAGTAGGCTCAATCACCTAAACTGAAGAATTTGTGACATCCGTTTGGTCTGCGAAATATTTTATATGAGGTCAAAAAATTTCCCTACCTAATATGAGAATTAGATAGGGTTTATTTTACCTGAGTTTCAAGTTCCCTATAGTGACAAATCCCTATAGTTAATTACATCTTAAATGACCGGGGTCACTTAAGAAAACTCTCGATTAAGATCAGTGGTTCTGCCTTCAAGATTTCAAAGTTTAGGAAAATTAAATGGGAGTGGCTCAAACATGAACAGTTATTTTAAGGAATCCAAATGAATAAAGAGTATGGAAGATCACAGATCCAGGGGAAACCCTGGTGACTTCCCAATTATTCTATTGTTTGGCTTGATATCTTTGAAATAATGTTGTTTAATGTTTAATCCCTGCAATTTATTTAGAATTTAGAACTTATGTTCGCACGATATCTGACCGTGCAAATAGCCTGAAATACAAATGACCTAAAAAGATACCTAAAAAGATAGGAGGATTTACACCGTATCGTACATCAATCTTGGAATCTTAAAGTGTTAGGACATATAATTGCACAACAGAGTTGTGCAAAAACCTAAAGGTAATATGAAGGTTTACGCTGCGCTAGTCAAACCACCTCGGAATCCTATGAGTTGTTATTTAAACTAAGGAAAGTGAGTAGTGATGTGAATGTGTTGTGATGTTGCGGATCCATCTTGAAGTGGTTCCTCAATATGTCATCGTCATGCTGCCCACGGTGTTCGTTCCGATATTCTCGTCATAACATCTTCGGGTTTGGTATTAGTTTTAAGGGTACATGTAATCACTAGGTTTTCTACACTAAGGTATAATGTATGATAGAACAATAAAAAATGCAATACAACAAGAGAAGAATAGTAGAATGTACAATAAAGAAGAAGAAAATTACAGTATGTTGTGAAGCAAAATGCTGTAATGTAAATCTAACTTGTATGTCTTGGAGGTCTGCTGCTCCTTTAAGTGAGCTAGTATGCACTGTATGAACAAAAGAAACATTGCTTGGAAAACTCGAGAAAATCGACAAATGACAATTTCAAGAAAATTATCAAAATTTCGAGAAGATACCGGAAAAAGGGACCACGAGTGTTTTCCCAAAAAAATCCAATAAAACATATGAAAAATCTGAAAAGAGGGGACCGTAAGCACTCGGGTCGGGGCTAGGCTCAAATATAATATATTTGTACTTGAGGGACGTCGAAGGCTATTATCGGTCATCCGGATGTATAGAGCCCGCCAATCAACTAGAAGGGTGTCCTACTAAACCTAACTTAGGAGGGTACTTCTTAGCCCGTTATCGGTAATCAACAAGTGGACAACCAAGTTGTAACACATTTAAAATTTATATTTTAGTATGCACATGTATTTCAGACATACAAAAAGGAAGTTGTCTCAATTTTGTAGTAAAAATATTGCATCTATTCTTATCAATTTGTTTTATAAATTTTTTTTTTAAAATATAGTTGTTCACGAATCGATCACGTCGTCGGGCATAGGACCGCTAACAACCTAAGAAGGTACGAGTCCCCCGCTATTCTTGTGTCGGTGAATGATATTGTCATCATACAATTTATCAGATCCTAAGATTGAGTTATGATATCGTAGGATGAAATATCATTCTGCTCTACTACCGGCGTGCTTTTGTCATCATCGCTCTAAGCCCCAAAACAAAACCGACCTACTTGCGACCTTGCTTGATGATTTCATATATAACAAAAAACTATATATGAGCACGTATGTGTCAGGCATAAGCATAGAAAACCGAATCAAAAAATAAGAAAAAAAATAAAAAAGAGGATGAAAGAGAGGAGGAATTGATTCACCCAAAAGATCGAAAGGATAAAGGGTGAAGCAACCCTCAAAACGATGACAAAAAATCTGAAAAAGAGAACCCAAGATGTTTGAATCAATTCAGAGGATATCATTTTCTCAACTTTTATAATTGGATCAACCCAAGAAGGGTATCATTTTCACATTTTGTTTCGAACAGGTCGAAACAGGCCCAAAACTAATATGACAATTGTACCCACGACTCTACCACCTATATGTACTCACACACCCAAGCCTGAACCCAAATGTGACATTTATATTATCCAAATTTTAATATCAAACTTTCAAAACTCTTTTATGAATGACAATTTGACAAGTTAAATTCTTTATGAATCCGATCTATATCATCTCATGTTTTCCAACATAAAGCTGTAGAGGCCTTCAAATTTCACAAATCAAGCAAATTCACTAACGAAAACTTTCGAAATTCCCAAAAGCTTGGAGACACTAAAGCCATCCAACTCCAACCAAAAGCTTTCCCTATCATATAAGCACGAAATCATCCAAATAAAACCAAATAAGTGCTCAAGGCCAGGGGCAACAGAGAGGGACAGCCAAGAGGGACGACCAAGCCCCAAAATAAGCCCACGGGTAGGGACAAGAAAGAGAACAACCCAACCCCAAAACAAGCTCACAGTCAGGGACAAAAAAGACAACAACCGACATCACCGCCTTAAGTTCACGGTTAGGGACAAGAAAGAGAACAACCCAGCCCCAAAAAATAAGCTCACAGCCAAAGACAGCAGCCAACACCACCAAACCAACTTCATAGCAAGAGGGAAGCAGGGAACAGCCAAACAGGACAAAAGAAAACCAGTTGGAATGCTTGCGGGTAAGGGTAGCAGCCCCAAAACCACCAAACCAACTTCACAGCAAAGGGGAAAGCAAGAAACAACCAAACATGACAAAAGGAAACCCAACTGAGATGCTCACGGGTAAGGGCAACAGACCAAAACCACTAAACCGGCTTCACAACAAAGGGAAAGCACCACAAATATTACCATTGTACTCCTTTGATCTACATAAGAGAGTGAATGAACAAACTCACATAAACTATCTAGATTAAAGCCATTTTATTGAGCAAGACATGATAGTGAATTGATTCGTTTATATCAAACATTCCCATATAGAAGTTGATATTGAAATCATGAATTTTGGGATGACAAACTTGATTACCAATAAAAATCTCAGGAGGAACGTTATATGAAAAGTTTCGGACCAAACTGAGTCCAGCAAAGGGCTAAATCGAGCCCACCAAAGGTTCTAAAATAGAAAGGAATTCCAGCCAAAACACAATCCCAAAAGGAGCCAAATCGAGCCCATCAAAGGGGCAAATCGAGTCCAATACAGGGGGCAAACCGAGCCCAACATAGGGACAAAACACGACGCAATTTCAGCTCAATTAAACCCAGTAAAAGAGAGCCAAGAACATAACATGATTTCCACCAAATAAACTGAGCCTAATTTTAAGCTGATTTCCACCAAATTGGGCCTAATTTTAAGCCAAACCAAGCCCAGTAAAGGGGAATCTTGGGTGGAAGCAGCCAGATGGAAGCAGCCAGAGAAACCACCATCCCAGAATAACATTTACCAGTTTACGGGTAAGGGTAGCCAAAGAGGGAAAGCCACCAACTAACGACACAAAAGAACTACAATAGGGATGCTCACGGGTAGGAGCAAGCAACAGGAAATCACAGCATGGAGGTTCACGGCCAGGAACAGCCAAGGGAAATCAACAGTCATTTAAGATATAAGCTCCCAACCCAACAAAAGAAAGTTCACAACCGAAAGGCTCAAGGCCAGGAAAAGCAACACAGGGCCACAAAGCAATCCCAAAAAGCTTCAAAAATCTCACATTTCCAACTGCAGTTGTTTCGAAAAGTAAGACTTCCTGAAATAAATTTTAAAAGCTCTCAAAAGACATCATTCCTTCCAATATATGATTCAAAAAGAGGGGCAGCAACTGTAAGGAGCAAAACAAGACTCAAAGTAACTACCAAGAGTCTTGAAAACCAAATTTCAGCTGTTTATGTATTCCAATCATAAAAGACATAAAAGAAAATAGCAAAAAAAAAAACATGCCTCAAATATGTCATGCCTCAAATATGTTCAACACACAAATATGTTCAACACAGGGCCAACCCAAAAGTAAGGCCTAACCCAATAGGTAACTAAAACTCTGCCGTCACGAGACAAAATCAGGCCTAGCATAAGGGGCAAAAACTGAACTATTTCAAGGCAAAACTGGGCCCAGGACAAGGGCAAAATTGCACAGAACTTTCAGCTAAAATCCAGCTTAGAAGGAGCCAAAATCGAACCAACCAAATGGGGAAAATCAGTAGAGAATTTTCAACATTTATCTGGGCAGGAATAACAATAATAAAAAAACATCAATATTTCATTTTCAGCATGAATTCTAGATGAGCAAATGTCATTTCAAAGTTCATAACTGTGTCTTCCCAAGCATTTCGAGCAGAAAAGAAATGCAAGCAATCCTTTCCTCTAAAATTACTCTTCCTTTAACAATAAATTGGAGAAAAGAAAGAAGGCTTCAACTTTCATCATACAAATATAAAAATAATAGAAGCGTAAGAAGAAGATTTGCATGTGACGATGGATCCAAACATGCTTTCCCTAAACTGCTATTTCAACTAATCAACATATAACTCAATCAACATATAACTTCTAAATCAGATCCAATAAAAGTATTAAAGGCCCAATACATGATATCAATGCCATTACGAAATACCAGCTAAGATAAAACAAGGCCTCATGTATGCATTCCCTATTTTAACATCTCCAATATGTGTCAATCAGGGTAACAAAACAGTGAAGAGAAGGGATGAATACCTTGCTTGATATTTCCTAAAAGAAAACAAAAGAAAAGCCACCAAGCTTCCAAACACCCAACACACAAGGATCTAGCAGAGAAAAAACTTTGGCAGAGCCCTCTCCTTCTGAAAGCTTCAAGAAACAGCAACCAGCGAACACTCCAACACACAAGAACCTAGCCGAGAAGGAATTTCGGCAGAGCCTTCCTCTAAGAGCCTTAAACAACAACTAGCAAAACAATCTCAGACCTCCCTTCTCTCAGAAACATCTCAACAACCCAAAACAATACTTTAGGAAGCTTTTTTATAAGCAAAGATGAAGGGGGGAACCGCCACCTACCACCGTTTCGTGGTCGAATAGAACAATATGGATAAAATCGTCACAATAAAGAAGGAGAAATTAAAGCCTCGAGAAGAAGAAGGGTCGGCTAACCGAGCTCCCATGATTTGAGAGTCGAGAGGTCGAGCGGCCACACGTGGAAGGAAAAGAGTCAAGAGAGAGGGAGATCGCCGCGTGGATCGTCCAAGGGAGCTTAGGGCACAAGAGGGACAAGCCGGATGGCGATCGAGCTGCGGGATGGGCCAAATGAAGAGTTAAGTGTGCGGGAAAGAGGTAAAAAGGATTTAGGGTTATAAATTTTATTATAAATAATAATATAATATATAAAAATATTTAATATTTCAAAAAATAAAAATTGATTTGTACCCTTTTCTTTCGTGCGTCAAAACATAACAAAATGGATGTCTTTTCTAGGTAATTATGACGTTCCAGACGCGTTGACGTGGTCCATTTCGTTGTCGGAGGTCGTTTTGATGAATTTATCGATTTACGTGCAATTTGCTTGTGTGCGGAATTATGACAATATGAGTATCTTTCCTAGCTAAAATTGATGTCCCGAACGCGTTGACGCAATCCATTTTGTTGTCGGAGGTCACTGGAGAAGTTTGCATTTTCACACATTCTTTAAGCTCAATTTTAGTCCGATTTTGCGCAACTTAGTGAATTTTGTGTATTTCGTGTGTGTGTGTGTGTGTATGATGATAAAGTCCTGAAGAGATTTTTTCTAGGGCTCGAGATCCTATTGAGAACTTTTCCCTGAATCTCCACATGACAGTCCTTTACCACTCTAACATACGACGATGGTTTTGAGATCATCAATTCAAGACATCACAAGAGAAATAGGAAGTGACTGGAATTTCTAAAGGGGTGGATTCCAATACTAGTTTTCTAAAATAGTTAATAGGAACCCCTAGAGCTAGATCCTAGGATCCTAAGGAAAAGAGTAATGACCTAAAAATGAGGTCAACACACCTCTAATTAATTGACATAAAGTATTGATTAAATTCATTCAATTTGGGTTGGTGAGTCAAATTTGATTTGGTGGGTCAACTCGAATCCTAGCTAAAAAAATTAAACGTGTGGGACTCTTGACCCGAATTTGATTGAAAAATTAATCGGGTCAACCCAAACTCAAAATTTTTTTAATTGTCAAAACCCTAAGGTTTTTTTTTTTCTAAAACTTTTAGAGAAGATTATTTTTTTTAAAATTTAATGGAACATATTTTACTTATTATTGTCAATTAATTAGATGTATATTTATATGAATTATTACTAATTGGTCAAGTAATGACAAATAATTGGATTTTATGACAGGAAATGCAAATTTAGTGTTTGCTGCCAATAAAAATCTCATTGTAAAAACATGCATGGGATATATGTATGGAATGATACAAATAAAATAATTTTATAAAATTGAAGAAGGTTGTTAGGAAAGAAAGTACTTTCACATAATGCATAAATATGAACATAGTAGGTTAGTATAACTTCTTTGGTAGATTTTTTTTATTCATTCTATGAAATTGTTGAGAAAATTAGGACGAAGAAAAACAGTAATCGACACAAATCCAGAAGAACATAGAGATTTAACGGGTTCGACAAAGATGCATACATCCTCGGGAGCAGAGCGGCGAATTTCTTTCAATATTCAGAAAAGAAGTTACAGAATAGAGGATATCTCCTGGGGTTACTAACAAGCCTATTTATAATTCCATGAGTAAATCCTATGCACAATATGTAATAACAACATTACCCCTGTACCATACTGTGGGGCTTTGCCCCTGCACCCCAACCCACGTAACTTTTCAATTTGAACAGATTCTTCCGCTCCGCTTCGCTTCGATCCAACGTCTGTCCCTATATGGTATATGAGTCATACCATAACAAATCTCCACCTTGGCGAATATCCAGCCTCTTAGGAGAAAAATACCTGGGAGTTACACCTGCATCACTGTGGGTTGGGCCACCATGCTTCTCTAGCAACTGCAAACATTTAACAAGTCCAAGCAATGCAAGAACTTGTTGATAGTAACTGGCTTGGTCAACATATCAGTTGTATTCTCATCAGTATGAACCTTCTGCAACAGTATCTCCCCAGAAACAATCAACTCTCTGATCTTGTGATTCCTGACATCAATGTGTTTGGTTCTCGCATGGTGTACACCTGGTTCTTAGCCAGATAAATAGCACTCTGACTGTCACAATGCAACTAAACTCCACCTTACTCAACGCTCAGTTTCTTTACTAGCCCAACAAGCCATAAGGCTTCTTTAGCAGCTTCAGCTACTGCCATGTACTCTGCTTTAGTTGTAGATAATGCCACAATAGACTGAATTGTTGATTTTCAACATATAGGCTCTCCACCAAGTGTAAACACATACCCAGTTGTAAACCTTCTGCCATCCAAATTACCTGCATAGTCTGAATCGACATACCCCACAACTGAAAGATCATTCTGCTGACTGCCAAAAATAATTCCATGTTTTACAGTACCCTTCAGATACCTGAAAATCCACTTGACTGCTTCCCAATATCGCCTTCCAGATTTAGCCATGTATTTGCAGACTTAACTAACAACATGAGCCAAATCAGGACGAGTACATACCATTGCATACATCAAGCAGCCCAACTACACTGACATATGGAATCTTTGCCATGTCTTTAATTTTTGTATCAGTCTTAGGAAACTGTTCTGAAGAAAGCTTAAAATGATTTGCCAAAGGAGTGCATACAGGCTTTGCATTGCTCATCTCAAACCTTTCCAGCACTTTCTCAACATAGCCTCGTTGAGATAAACATAATCGTCTTGAGTCTCTGTCTCGATGAATCTCCATTCAAAGAATTTTCTTCGTAGGACCCAAGTCTTTCATGTCAAATTCCTGACTCAATAAAGCTTTCAAACCACGGACATCATTCATATTCTTTGCAGCAATCAGTATATCATCAACATATAATAACAGAAAAATAATAGAACGGTTATCAAGGCTCTTCACATAAACAAAACAATCATACTCACATCCCTTGTAGCCAATCTGAATCATGTAGGAGTCAAACCGATTGTACCATTGTCTTGGAGACTGTTTCAACCCATACAACGATTTCTTTAACCTGCAAACCAGATGCTCCTGTCCAGGTTGAGTGAACCCTTCTGGCTCCATGTAAATCTGCTCCTCCAAATCACCATGCAAGAAAGCAGTTTTAACATCCATCTGCTCCAAATGCAAATCCCAAATTGCTACTAATGCAAGCACTGCCCTGATTGAAGTATGTCTGACCACAGGAAAAAATATTTCATCATAATATATCCTCTTCTGCTGTGAAAATCCCTTTGCAACCAGTGGAGCCTTGAACTTTTCCCCTTCTTTTCTGATACTGTTGGTTTTCTTTTATAGACCCATTTGCACCCAATAACCTTCTTTTCCGCTGGAAGCTGAACTAGCTCCAAAGTGCGGTTTTTCTGCAAAGACTCCATCTCCTCAACCATTGTACCCATCCATTTCTCTTTCTCCTGACTAGTGATAGCTCCTTAAAAAGTGGCAGGATTATCGCTGCTGATGAGAAGTGTACATGAGACTAAGTCTTCATAACCCAATCTGCTAGGAGGCGTTACATTGATGCGTCTCTGTCTATCTCTGGCTAGATTATAATTCTGCAGATCATCTGGAATAGAATCACCAGGTGTTCACCTCTCTTAGAAGCCTGCACTGCATCTGAACTGGAATTCTTCTCTGACACTTTATCTTGATTCTGCTGTAACATAAAGTGCTCATAAAAAATTGCATATCTGCTGATCACCATCTTCTTTGTAATCGGATCCCAAAACTTGTATCCTTTCACATCTTTCTTGTAGCCCAGAAAGATGCACTTCTTGGATTTTGCATCAAGTTTGGATCTTTCATTTCCAGGTACATGCACATAAGCAGGACAACAAAAAATCCGTAAATGATCGAATTTAACTGGATTACCTGTCCATACCTCTTCTGCGACCTTGCTACCCAATGATGTTCGAGGTGATCTATTGATGAGATAGCATGCCATATTCACAGCCTCAACCCAAACACTCTTATGAAGCCCTACATTCAGTCTCAAGCACCTTGCCCTTTCAGTTAAGGATCTGTTTATCTTTTCTGCCACACCATTCTGCTGTGGTGTCTTACGCACTGAAAAATGTCTCTGAACTTCTGAAACTGTGAATCTGTGTACTCTATGCCATTGTCAGACCTCAAATACTTGATCTTTCTGTCAGTTTGGTTCTCCACCTCAGCTTTCCACAACTTGAATTTAGAGAATACTTCAAATTTCTGCTTAAAGAAATAAGAAAAAACTTTTGTGTACTGTGAATCTGTGTACTCTGTGCCATTGTCAGACCTCAAATATTTGATCTTTCTGTCAGTTTGGTTCTCCACCTCAACTTTCCACAACTTGAATTTAGAGAAGATTTCAAATTTCTGCTTAAAGAAATACACCCAAATTTTTTTGGAGAAATTATCAATAAAAGTAACGAAATACTGAGATCCTCCCAATGACAACTCCCTAGTAGGGCCCCATACATCAGAATACACATAATCAATCCTTTCAGTTTTATGTTTTCCGGTCATAAAACTGATTTTAGTCTGTTTTTCAAGAATACAGAACTTACAAAGATTGAGCTTGCAGCTTTTAACACCATGCAACAAGTTTCTTCTATGCAATTCCAGTTTCTTTCTTCTATGCAATTCCGCCATCTCACGTTCACTGAGATGACCCAGACGCATATGCCGTAGCTTTGTACTGTCATCACCTGACTCCACAGAATGAGCTCCACCTACAACTGTACTCCCTAATAATTTGTAGATATTGTTTGCAGTTAACTTTTCTTTCATCACCGTCAGTGCACACTTAACAATTCTGATGGTTTCTCTATCCTCACCTGTCTTAGGAATAAAACAATTTCTGTGTAGAGTGTCCAAAGAAATCAGATTCTTCTTCAAATCTGGAATATGTCTGACATCACATAACATTCTAACTGTGTCATCATACATCTGAATTTTTACTTCTCCAATACCAGTAATATTGCAACATCTATCATCATCCAAATAGACCGAGCCAAAATTAATTAACCTGTATAAAGTAAACCACTCTCTGTTAGGTGTTATGTGATAAGAGCACCCTGAATCCAAAATTCATGTATCCGTGAACTGAGTTGATGAAACTGAGAGCATATCGCCATCACTGTAATCTGAATTTTCACTCTGCTCCACATTTACAGACTTCGATGAAATATCACCTTTTTCTCCAGTCTGCTTCTTCAGCTTTGGACAATCTCGCTTCATATGACTTCGCTCCTTGCACTTGCAGCAATGGATTTCCTTTTTGCCTATAGACTTTGATCTGGAATTTCGCCTTCCAGATCACTCATTCTCTTTCTTTCTTCCACGATTCTGTTTACTCTTCACATATAAACTGTCACCGTGAGGGCTTTCCCCTGTATTATGCTTCCGCTGGTTGTGAGCCAACATCGCTGTAGTAATCTCATCAACTTTGATAGTATCTTTCCCATATGTAGAATAGTCACCAGGTGTTCATAGGAAGAGGGCAATGAACACAACAAAAACATCGCTCGATCTTCATCCTCAATACTCACATCAAGTCGTGACAGGTCTGTGATTATTTGATTGAAGCCATTAACATGCTGCGCCAGATCAGTCCCTTCTTGCATCTTCAACCCATACAACTTTTGCTTCAGATACAACTTGTTCGTCAGAGATTTTGCCATAAACCGAGTTTTCAATTTCTCCTAAACTTCTCCTGTAGATTTCAGATTCATCACGTGATACAAAATCTCACATGCTAGGCATAGTCATATCGTAGTTGCTGCTCGCTGTTGCAATTCTTCCCAATCTTTATTCTCCATGGCATCTGGTTTTGTTGCCCGCAAAACTTTCAAGAATCTCTGTTGAGCCAACAGATATTTCACTCTGGTTTGCCACAATCCGAAGTTATCAGTTCCGTCGAACTTCATCACCTCGAATTTCGCACCAGAAAATGTCATCTAAAAATTAATCTTGCAACAAAAAATTTTTGCAAATTCCTCTGCAAAAATTCTTGCTTAGAACTTTTTTTTTTTGAAAAGAAAAATTGAAATATGTTCTTGATTAAGCTTCCTTAATTAAAACCCTTTAATTAAAATATTAACTTTAATTAACAAATTTAAAAAAAAAACTTCTAGTAGAAATCAAAGCTAGCAGTGGAAAGTTGCAGAACCGCGACCTCCTCCGCTCCTTCCCTTTTTTGGATCCCGCCTGTTCCGCCTCCAGCAGAATTTTTGGAATTTACTACGGGGATCCTGCCTGTTCCGTTCGCAGCCGAGGTTCCCTTCGGCTGAAAGGAAATTTGAAATTCCTCTCGCAACCGAGATTTTCACGTAGATTTCTTTCCTCCGCAACGAAACGCAGCGAATCTTCCGAATCAACAAATACGACGCCGAACTTTCCTTCCAACTTCTCACCGAAGCAAATTCGGAAAGAAAAGTCCTTCCCTGAAATCGGAACCCAGCAACAATGGAAACAAATACTTGATTCCTGAATCCGTGACAAACTCGTTCGCCCAGCAGCCCTGCGATCGACCTTACTGCCGACGATCGAGGAGCCGATCCGTCTACGCCAATCACCGACAAAGCTTCCGGACCGTCGGCTTCCTTCGACTCCGTCGTAAACTCCTCTCCTTCGAACTCCAACTGCTTTGCCGCCGCTCGTCCAAAATCCAACATCGCTTCTGCTGAAACCCTCTGTTCGCAAACTTTTTGCTTCTGCTTCGCGAAACCTCTCGCCTCTACCTATCGCGATCCTGTAGGAGAGCCGCGATCGACTCCTGCCCGCCGAAATCCAAACGATCTCTCTGTCGCATAACCGTCCGAGCTGAAATCTGAACAGCTGCCAACCTCCGAAAGCCTTCGCTGAATTTCCTCCGAACCGTCGAAAAACCTACCCTTCGAACTCCTCTGCGCCGCCCAAATTTTTCTTCCCCTCCAACCTCGCTATGATACAACTTATTGAGAAAATTAGGGCAAAGAAAAACAGTAATCGACATAAATCCCGAAGAACACAGAGATTTAACGAGGTTCGACAAAGATGCCTATGTCCTTGGGAGCAGAGCGGCGAGTTTCTTTTTAATATTCAGAAAAGATGTTACAAAATAGAAGATACCTCCTAGAGTTATTAACAAACCTATTTATAACCCCAAAAGTAAACCTTAGGCACAATATGTAATTACAGCATTACCCCTGTACCATACCACAGGGTTTTGCCCCCGCACCCCAACCCACGTAACTTCCCAATTTGGACAGATTCTTCCGCTCTGCTTCAATCCAGAGTCTGTCCCTATATGATATATGAGCCATACCATAATAGAAATCATCTTTGTTCATTGTATCTAATCATAATTGTCATTTTCATTATGAAGGAAATGCAAACCCTTTTCACTTTGGTCAGGTCAAACAATCATCTTGAGGAAGTGAATTAGGTTCAAAATGTCATTGATTTTGGACTAGCTTGAACCTTCTTTAATTCAGAACTCGTCAAGCTTTAAGTCAACCATATCATTAAACTTCAACTCTTTTTAAATTTTTGTTGACCTTGTCTATATTTGCCACCCCTTGGTTGACTCAATGAAGAAGTATTTATTATCAATTCTTCCGTTTGTTTTACAAACGCATCTATCTTGATGTATTTGTAATATAGAAACTTGCTCTCTTTGAAACCCATCACAATAAGCATATGCTTGAAGAGACTTGTGCCTTTAATCTTTTGCTTGTGAAGGAAAATGGCGAAGGAAATCATGCTTTTGAATGAGTCAGACATCATTGACGAGTTCAAAGATGCTTAGGATCTCAGTGATTTTAGGGAAAGCAATAGATGTCTGGATTGGTTTTGGTTGAAGCATAAATTTATGTCTGCGAGTAAGTTAAGGAATCCATAAATGTTGATAGCTTGCATAATAAATCCCTTATCAAGATGCAACTCTTAGAGAAGGTACTTGTTTTTCTATATTTGGTAGAAGAAGTGAACTATCATTCTAGTTTGGCAAAAAACTTGGGGCTTTTGATTACTGAGCTAACGATCATTGTAGTAGAAACTTTAGTGAGGAAATATAGGGGAGGAACAAAGGAGCAAGGGTAGTGAAACGACATAAAAGGACTAAAATGAAGATGAAACCTTATTTATAGGCAAGGGCATGGAAGACCCCAACCACCGTAAGCTAGACCTGCACAATTATTTCACTTGGTTATCTAATTGCCTAATCTCTAAGCCAATTTTTATAATCAACGCCCCATTTGGGATTCCAAGTGATACATTGCCTTTAACCCTACCAAATGGTGATTTCATGATCAAAGTTTGATTTCATTGTGAATTACCAGTGTCAGCATTGAGAATGACTTCAAATATAAATCCTGCTTCTGACATCATAACAGAATAATTTCTTCCTGGTGGAGAATCAAATTTAAGCTGCTGAGTTCATAAATTAGAACATTTACATAAAGAAGACTAACTACATAAAATTGAGATCAATCACACATAAAAAAGAATGAAAAGTAAGATCTAAACTTTTCGTGACAAAAATAAGAAATTTCTTAAGAAGATCAGATTTCATGTATTTAAAGATACGTTACATCAAGTTTGAAGAAAATAAAACATAAATCAGATGAACTTATATCTATATAAATTATTACAATTCCTCTTTCGAAGTGGTAAATCAAGCAAAAAAGTTTAAAGTTAATTTCTAAGAGAATGGTTTAAAAGGACCAATTATCCATAACTTCCCATGCATTGTCACTGATGTTCATCATAATATGCAACAATTTTTGGTTCGAGAACTCTCTCTCTAGCGAGATCATCTATCAGGATTAGGTAATGCATTATGAATTAAACAGTGGTTATAAATTTACTTATTCAAGAAGCTCTTGAAAACTTCCTCATTTGAATGTTCCATTTCTCCAACTTGTCAATCTATGGGCAAATCTATTAGGCAAATTAGCAAGGGTGACTATCATACTAGTTGAATTTGGCTTGCCCTCATCGACATGTTGTCAGTCAACTCGGTTAGAGACTTCAAACCTTGCAATCCTCTCCTTGAAGAACTTCCTTTGCTTTGCTATTCTGGTCCTTTTGGCGTCTGTGCCTACCTTAAATTTTGTTACCTCATACTTCAGGGACTCAATATTTGCTAGAAGGCGCTTTGAGTGTACTCTTTAAAATTCTCATCCTTGAACACCCCATTCCTCCTATGATGAGTTCAGTATGGCAGCGTCACCACAAAATCTCTCTCTCTGTCTCTTTTAATGGGAACTTGTTAGTTTCCCTTGTCAGAGAACCATGAATTTGAGAGTCAGTGATTTATTGCCGTCAATGTTGGTAACTTCAGAATCACTCTCTTGGTTAACTTTAGCGTTGGTTTTATTATCATTAGTATATAGGTTGCTCCTTGTAGCACTCTTATCTTGATGGTTCCATCCCTAGTTGTGATTTTCTCAAAAACTGTTTCTCTAACGCGCTCTCTGCTCGTATACTCTTCAGAATGGGACTTCAGGGTTGCCCTCACCTTCTACTAAAGTCTATCCAATCAGCAAGAGAGTCGCCTCCTTTGACTTTTGCTGGAGCTTAGAGATCAGATCTAAGACGAAAGTTTTACTTTTTTTGAGTGTTGAATTCTGGACTCCCTTCTGCATTTACAGGCATTGCAATTCTAAGCTTCATTGTGTTTGTGCCTTCCAAAGCACATTTTAGGTTAATTGTTGGAGCCCTTCTCAACAACATTTATCTTTTCTTAATTCCTAATTAGTAACATCTACATAATTTGAGGCCCCTCAACATTGTAGTGACTCCCTTAGTCTTGGATGGCTCCTTGGTACTAAATTTGCTTTTGGGAGACCTAACTTCTTTCTTTATTGTGCTAAATCATTACTTTTTTGAATGTAGGCATCTCTTCTTCTGTTTCTCCTTTCCAAATAGCTACCCCCATGCATTTCTTTTTGAGTACCTTAGCCACAACAAAGCTTGAGTGATGCTCAATTTTTTTTATCTATGCAGAAGACGACGAGCTTAAAAGCAATTTCAAAAAAAAAAAAAAAGAATGATGCTTGAAGCAAAAGTTTTAAAACTCTCAAGCAAGCCATACATTTTGTAAGCATTGTTGTTGTGAGTTAACAACGTGTCAAGGATCTTTGTAGAGGGTTTAGATCAAGTTCATGTCACTTGGATTGAATTGGGTTTTTTTTCGAATTTCCATATTCCAGTCCTTCTGGATTTCTCATCAGGGATAGAAGAATTAGAGAATTGATTTACAGCCATATTTGATTCCTTTGGTAAATCAACTCATTATGAGGACTAGGGTTTTAACAAGTCCTTGATTGTAACCAGTTTGCACTATTTTTAATTTGAAAGTTGGCGAGTATTAAGTCGCTTATAACCTTAAGTTGTCATAATCATATCTGGTTAAGTCACCCAAATTTAGCCCTTGCTCGTTAATTTTGCGCTTTTGAGACTCATCTGCAAGAATCATGAAATTGCACATTTGCCAAGGCTGCTAAACCAAGCGACTTAGTGGCTAGACATAAATCGCATTAGCTGAATTGAGGTTCTGGCTAGAAGTGCTTATTGAGGTACTTGCTCTTATGCTAAAAATAAGCTCAAATATTCCAAATAATAGCAAACTACAAGTTAGATTCATCATTCATGGGATTATGTAGCCATTATCTGTCGTGGACTTTGACCCTTACATATGAATATGAGAATAGAATGGTAATCTTGAATTACCCATTGTTCAAACTTAGTCGTATCATTTTCATGTTGGCTCCTATATATGTGATAACAAAAAAGCTTTATATTTTCTGATATTCTTTGAGTATTAGAATTGAGAAAATTCAATTTGATATTTGAAGTTTCAAAGCACTACTCCTCTCTCTCTGGAAGTGTTGGGTTGTGAGTTTGTCCTTAACCTCATTTCTATTTTTTGTTTCTTCTAAAAGTTACTTGCATTATTTGCACGTTTGGCTGTTTCCTCATTGCATCTATTTTTAGTTTTATCTGCACACGAACTAATAAAAAATATTCTAAAATGATCGAGTTAAGTTGGACTTCTTATAGTCTAACAATTAACAAGGTCAACCACTCACTTTTTTTTTGGCCTTAATACAAAATTTCAGATATTCACTTTAGTTAAAATATTGGTTGACAGTTTTCAAAGGAGAATTTATATGCATACATACCAAACAATTATTATGTTTTTACATATGAATAAAGTGACAAAATGATCCCCTAGCTATTTTTTTAGGGATATCAGAATATATGAAAATTAATTCCTAGACTCTTTTAAGAGGGCCGAATTAGTCCTCCCTTTAAAGAGCCCGGGGACTATTTCAGCCCATATTAAAAAAAGTTTGGGGACTAAATGACATTTTATGAACTTTGGGAGCAAAGTGACCCTTTGTAAAGATCTGGGATTTATTTTGACACTTTTCTCATTTACATATCTAACACTTAAAAGTTTGATTTTAAATTTATAACATTTAATGTTAAAATTACATCAAAACCTATGCATGAAAAGGTTTTTTTACTTCAAAAAATTTAATGTTAGTATTTTTTTTTTTTTTGATATAAGATATAATGTTAAAGATTTGAGTGTTATATTAAATAATTTCTGATGCTGGCCGTGTAAATTTATAAGAATTGCGGTATGTATTGTAAATCCCTCATATTCAAAATATTCTGCTTTGCTAATATTTTTTCTCTTCTTGGTTAACTACTTCCCAAATTTTTTTTTGTATAACTTTATAGATCTTTTTGTTCTCTTTTATATAATATTCTGAGAATCAAATCAGACATTACCAGTAAAGAGAGTGGTTCAAAGGTTCAAAGGTTGAACCGATGATTTAACCGGATGATATAATAAATTATAACTTTATTTAAATGACATAAATGATGTAATAATAATATAACATGTATAATTTCATACCTCAATATTTAAATGATCTGGTTTTTCTTCTAGCGGCGAGACAACTTTCATAAATGACCTCGAAATGTTTTCTCTCATGGCGAAAGAAGATTCAGAAAAAGGAACAATCCGTCTCAAGTTTCAAGTTTCGAGTTGATGGCCAACAATGAGGTGATCATGTCGATGAGAGAAGCAACAATTGGAGCCGTGCAGGGGCAATCCTACAGCACCTCAGCTGTTGAATAAGGAAATATTCTCGCTTGTCGGTTTTCGTGCTCATACCTGATTCATTGGTTTCTGGTCGAACCACGGTTTCCAAGTGATCACAAATGGTTCGGCGCGAAAATGATTCTTTCAAACTTCCCGACCGGAACAGTGATTGGTTCCCGGTTGAGCCGGTCGGACTGGCTGGTCCGGTTTGGTTTTCAAAACTGTGCTTCTACATTTGTATTGTTTTCAAAACCATGCTTTTACGGATGTATTGTTCCTTAATAAATATATTTTGATGGAAATATAAACCATGAACGTTTATATAAACAGCCATGCAGAAAGAAATGACGCTATTAAAAGTAAATCCAAAGCAAATTCTTAACCCCTGAACTTATTAATCTTTTGTATTTTTTTATTTTGTCTTCATGTTAATCCCTCTTTATACCCATCATAATATGTGTTTTATTCTTAAGGCGCTTTCTTAGAATCTTAAAATGTCTTTAAGGGATCATTGTTTTATGCTTTCTAAGATGTAGGTATAGTTGCTTCAATAAATTTTTGTTATGGTGGTTTATTCGTAAGGCGCTTTCTTAGAATCTTAAAATGTCTTTAAGGGATCATTGTTATATGCTTTCTTAGATGTCGGTATAGTTGCGTCAATAAATTTTTGTTATCGTGGTTTGAGATCTAGCAAAACTTGGTCAATTTATGGAATGCAAACAGCTGCCTGTTGTGTACTCAGATTGCAACTAGGGAGTGACATTTAATGGATTGTAATTTAAAATAGGGGCCTTTACATACGTACCAACCAATTCTTATTTATTTACATATCTAACACTTAAACTTTGTTTTTTACATTTATACCACCCAGTTCTTTCATGTCAAACAAAAAATACCACCTTTTTAACTTTCAAAAAGTGAAGGTGGTATGTATGTAAAACTTGAAGTTGATGTGTTAGATATGTAAATGAATAGGAATTGAGTGGTATATATGTAAATCTTCCTTAAAAATATCTGATGAAAAATTTAGTCGGACTGAAATGCATGATCATTTGTTACATGTAATGATAATTTCTGTCGCAATAGCATAAGCATTGGTGTGCCCTCTTCTTACAATGTGTTTCCATTGCTACAGTCTAATGCTTCCTCTGGGATGGGAGTTGCTGATCACTGTCGGGACACATTCTTAGAGCTACAAAGAAAGAAAACACATCGATATGTGATCTTCAAAATTGACGAGAAGAGAAAGGAGGTGGTTGTGGAGAAAACTGGAGGTGCTGCTGAGAGCTACGATGATTTCTTGGCAAGCCTGCCTGAAAATGATTGCCGATATGCCGTCTATGATTTTGATTTTGTGACGCAGGAAAACTGCCAGAAGAGCAAGATTTTCTTCATTGCTTGGTAATGTCTTAACTTTGTTTGTCCTCTTGATTTATTCTTTTTAAGCGCTGCTGTCTGCATTTACCAAGAATGTTTCATTTAGCGACAAGAGGAAGTGAATGGAAAATGAGGGGTTCATAAAACATGACAAATGGTTTGGATAAAGCCATAGGTGATGATTTAATAGCATGAATATAGCCCTATTTATAAACAGAATGTTTGATGAATGCTTATAAGATTTAAAATCCATAAATTAATGTGAGTATATGATATGACAGTAAGGGAATGTTTTTGGTAGCTTCAATGTGTCCGTCATGATAATACTTGAATTGTAGCAATAACTATTGTTTTTTTAATTATTAACTATATTGCTTTAATATTAAACCGTAGATGCAATGGTGCTATGTATAAGGTGCTTGGCGCCTAGTTTATTTGGTTTCTAGTTTCAAAACCAATAGAAGAGTGCATTGATCCAGTCCCAAAGCAAGGGCAGAGCCAAATGGGGGAACTGGATGGCTCGGCCTGTAACATATAGTTTTGCAATTATAATAGACAGTGGCATTGTGAAATTAATAGATTGTCGATATATTTTATGAAATTAGAAGCCTTAATAAACAATTTATATCAGTACTTGATTTACATATGAGGCTAACAATTAGCATCTACATATTCTTTAAACCTTATAGAACAATGCTAAATGCGTTTTAATAGAGATAATTTGATAGATTTCACATCTCAAATATTTTATATTTTAGGTTGAAAAGTTCAAAGAGAAAGTTTAAGTGATGTCAGAGAGTTAGGATTATTTCTAATAAAATTTTGTTTATTTTTTACAGCTTATTATAAACATATTAAGAATCCCAAGGAGAAACTGTAGATGACATGTATGGGAGAATATGTAGTAGAAACTTTAGATTAATTTTTCTTCATTATATAATTTATCATCTGCTTATGCGCAAATGTTCAAGGCTTATGGAAAGAGCCTGTCTTTTAACATGACGAGCATAGTTGGAAAGAAATATTTTTATATGGAAATTAGTTGGTCAATGCTACGGATTTTAACTCGTTAGGGAGCTGTTTACTTTATTTCTTGGGTGCCATATTGTTTATTAGTTGATGTCATCTGTTTGATTAGTTGATTTCATCAGCTTGTAAATGTTGATATTTCGGTTTTAATATGACTACTTTCGTAGCATCGGATTGAAGAAGAAGGCTGTCATTGCTTTTGATCTTTTTGTTTGTAAGTTAATGAGAAAAAGATTATAATGCTTTAAGTCACTCCGTAATAGATGGCATATTAGTTTATTTTAGACAATAATACAAATTCAAATGACGAAGATTGGTAAACTGCACTTGATTTTGTGAGAACACTTTCTAGATGACATTTTACCTAAGATTGCAATGTTGATTAAATCAGTAATTATATTGTAATTAAGGTGCAAGCTATTTGGTTGACTAAACTTTTTTCTTGTTAGAGGTTTGCTAAACATTGAGTGGGGGCGAGTGATCAAGAACGTGGTCTTATGCAATAATCATGGGCACTAAAAGGCAGGCCCTACAATTCCTTGAATCTTGTAAATTCAATATCTTTTAAGGTTCAGTTTAGGTAACTAGATTTAACTTGTTTGCAGGGTTTTGCTTAAATCTTGGCTTCTTGTGGATGTAAATTCTGGTTAATTGTCTCTCCGTATAGAGAACACTTTATAATTTATATTAAGGAAATAGCTCAGCTCTATTCAGTATGTTGGTCTATACATAGAAGTTCACATATGTGACTACTACTAATGTGGAGCTGACTTTGAGAAAGTTTTGTTAAACTCAAAATAAGACTCAAGGTGGACTTAAAATCATACTCGATTCAAATTGAGCAGACTCATGCTAATAATCATTTGATTTTTAGTTGAAAATAATTAAATTTTTATCTGATTTGAAATTATTTTTAATTTTGTTTATGTGAGCATTCAATGCAACATTTTAAATTGTATATATTAACTATATTAGAGTGAGTGTTGTTCATTCTAAAACTTGTCTCAAAATTGAGTTAATTTTGAACTCAGTCAAATTTTGAGTGATTTAGTTCAATTACTTCTAACAACCACTCAATTTTGTGATCAGAGAGGAATAATATAGTTCTTAACTACCACACAATGCAGTAACTATCACACGTTAGCTCAAAAAGTTTTAGTGGTCTGATTTCTCAAAAAAAAAAAAAAAAAACTTTTGGTTCCTCAATTTATGTTGTTGAGATCAAAGAGGATGCTTCTAGGAGTTCATACCAAAAAATGAGAACTTGGTCCTATTGCATTTTAAATTTTGAAAAAGATTTCCTTTTCCTCTCATCTTTGTTTGTTTTCCACAAGCCCCAATGGTCCAAGTCTCAGTGCTGTAGGAGTAAAAAAAAAGGAGGAGGCTATTGTACAAGGAGCTTTAGCATAGCGGCTCATTGCATAATACTGCCGGTGTCTTTTTTCTTTTTTTTTTTCTGCCTTTTTTCCATTCTTCTGTGTGCTTACTTTGATTTGCTTCCTCTCATCTTTGTTTGCTTCTGGTAGTTGTTGCTCAGCTTGCTGTGTACTATTGTGTGCTGTTATCGCTTATTTGGCTTTTACTTGCTATCCGCTAGCTACGACAATCTAGACCAAAAAAAAAGGGAATGTTTTTTCTGTCCTAAAATTTAATCATACCCAAAACATTGTATCGTACGGTCAGTACAGCGAAACTGAAAGCATGAGCCAGCATTTTGGTGCTGTCCAGAGAAGGAATTGAATAACAAAAGAAAAACCTGGTGAAAGGAAACAAAAAAAAAAGGGAAATTTATCTACAACATGAAGCTGTGTTTGTATTCCTGATTGGTATATCAATAGAGAACCTTTAAAAAAAAATTCCATTCTTTTCTCTCATTATGGGTTATGCAGTAATAGGGCGAAGTTTCAATGGATCAAGTTGATATCTATGCATCAATCATATTGAGAAGTTTCAACTGATCAAATTGATACCAAAGCATTGGAAATAAAGAAATAATGTAGAGATACGGGAGAGCCATGCTTTGAAAGCAAATCAGAATTGAAGAACGAGATAATATTACGAAGAATATGAAAAAAACCCAATCAACTAATAATGAATCTACAAAAAACTAGGCCAAATTGGATAGCTAGGTGGAGCTTATGACCATCATGATGGAGTGAATGAGGATGCAAATAACTATATCTTCAACATGAAACAATGCTCGAGGTAGCCCTACAAAAATTATAAAATCTATGAATTTGTTCTGATCCCTTATTAGGCTTTTATGTAATAGCATTTAGAGATTGACTACAAATCAAAATAGTAGCTCTGATTATTTGTGGCATAAACAAAGAAAGTACATAAATACAATGGGGATTTACTTCTTGTATTGGAAATGTATTAGGAGTCAAGAAAGTTATGAGAACAAAAAGTTGTAGAAATGGAATCCATGAGTAACAACAATTTTACACCAAAGCTATTCTGCTTGGTTGCTAGACTGACAAAGCAAATGCCCGTCCTATGTTGTGGATGAGGATGCAAACAACCACTACTACGACTAGTTGGTTAAATTTTTCTTTTTCTCCTCCTATGCTAGGATGCAAACATGGTTGAATAGGATGAAGTGGAGAATATTTGCTACAACTAATGAAAGATGCAACCATTGAATGTGGATTTTAAAGTGAAGATTTATATTTATAATGTGACAGTTGAGTGGACAAGCTTGACGCATGGATTGATCAAGAGATTAACTTTATATGGATATTAACACTCAGGTCAAGTTTGTTTTCTCATGATTGAAATTAATTCATCAAGCCTTAGTGTGACGAAATGTTCATCTAAAGATGGGTCACCATTCGAACAAATGATAGATGGGGTATGTTTAAGACCACTAAAAGAAGTAGCGTAGTTTGAGATAATGCCATGGAAAATTTTTACACAAATACATCTTAGAATTTCAACTTCAGCTGGTCATGTTGTAATAGATCTTTGGGAGGTACAATCGCTTATGAAGTACACCTCAGTTCATTATTTAGCAAATGAACTCTGCTTAATTTAATTAATCTTAGGCCAATGTGATGGTGACAGATATAGATTGTAGGAATCATGATGGTAGGAACAAGTCTAGAACTATTTGAAGAGTGTTTTTCTTTCTCTGAAAGAAAGAATAAAAGGAAGACTAGTGATGATCGTTCAACTTTAAAAAAAAAAAAAAGATTAGATATATTCTATGATCAGTATCTGATACTTGATCTCGTAACCAAAAAAAAAAAAAAAAAAAAAGAAAGAAGCTAGGAGCTATATCTTGAGCTTTGCAAGGTGAGAAAGAAAAGCAATTATTTTTGTAGCAGAAAACACAATGCTAAGTTCATTGTATGGGGTGGAAATATCTTGATCTTTAATCGTAATTTTGAGGGATATATTGACTAGTTTGTTGTCCAATATCGACAAATGAGTTGTTCCTCTTAATGTATGCAGGTCAAGCAAGTGGTGATCAAGTTCATTATGGATACCGATAACCAGAGGTACCTCATTTTTATCAGTTTGGTTTAGAAACTAAGGTTGGTCAAAGATGAAAATAAATCTTTAATACTGGTTCAGGGGCTCTAGATTGCAATCACCGAGGATTACATCGACGAAACGGTATGCTAGGCGCTACCATTTGATATTTTGCAAGTTATTTTTAACTATTCATACCTTCATGATAGGCATTTGGAATTGTGGCTCACAATAGAAGGAAAAACTTATGTACGACAGAAAGATTGTCATGATTATAGATGTAATATCAACTAGAGAGTTAGGTAGACTTGTCAATGCAACTTAGATATTTCTATCAATATTGTTCTTTATCCTTGCATAAAAAGGGAGAAGTCATGCTCTCTATATCAGCCAAAGAAGGGGACATGCATATGCAAAAGCTGATTGGGGAGCAAAAGACGTACAGCCCATCTCTAACACATCATTGCCACATATGTTGACGCATTAATAAAGTCAAAGAGGTATAACTAGGAGGTTGAAAAATTAGCCTTCCCTCACCGTCACCTGTATTTATGATGTCACATGAATGAAATCCTACCAAATGGGGGGGTCCATGATTTGAGAATAGGATATAATGGTAATCATTAGGATCATCTATGATTGTGATTTTTTTTTTTGAATGTGATTTATGATTGTGATTTGGGCATTAACTCGTGGAAAGAACAAATGAGATCATTCTTGTTGAACTTCTAATGATCTTTTTTCCTCATTGAAAATTGTTGCAGTGGTTGCTTTTAGATCATATGGTTGAGCTTAAAGAGGATGCCATTAAGAGTACGTATGCATGATCAGATTGTTAATCATAAATATCATGCAAGGGAAATCAAGGCTCGAATCTTGGATTGTTGAATCAAGGTTTTAATTGCAGTAGGATAATGATGAATTTATTTTTTAAAACATGTTTAGAGAAGTTGTATTTGAATTTAAGTTTACAATAGAATAATTTCTATAGGAATCATCATTTAATTTCAACTTATCTAGATTGTGATAGTAACTATGGTTTTTCTTTATTTGTGGATTCTGTTCGGAAATGATCAGACTATATCCTTGCTGTATTTTCTTACACATAATTTTTTTTTTGTACAGTAGTATCAATCAGAGAATTTTTTTTCAATTATTTCTCATCCTCGATTTTAAGGGTCTGATTCAGAGACTCGGATTTCTTGTTCTTAGGGTTGCATGGAGTCCAAATTGATTGAATTAATGAACAGTAAGTAGTCAGTGAAATTTTGTTGGGGTTTTAGGTCCAAATGTCATCCTTTTTTTATAAAAAAAATTTACATGTGTCCAACTTAGTAGGATCAAAAGAATTTTTGGGCGGCTGTTTTATGTTAATTTTAAGCTCGTTCTTTTGCACTTTTTAGTGCACCAGTAAGGTGTCATTATGCCTTTTGATGATATGATTTTGCTTAAGGATTAATGTGAATTAATGGGATTATAAAAATTGACTAGAGTGGATCAAAGTTCAATTGAGTTAGGATTGATTGGCATGATTGTTGATCCCGTTGGTTGGAGGTTGTATGTAAAAAACTGGTGGCGTATATTTTGTGTTATTCCTTTGCCACTTTTCTCTGGGTTGTCAATGTGGACTACCTTTCGGCAAAAGCTTCAAGTTAGATTTGACATTATCCAAGTTATTCCTACTTTATGGAGCATTTGGAGGTCAACATACCCTTAGGTACAATTAATTTGGAAGGATTGATTTTAAGGAAGAAAGTTAGATTAAACCTAGCATGGATAAATGTTATGACATGAAAAATGGATTTCCGAAACTAACTTGACAACTTAGATAATTTAGATAATTAGATAATGATGCTGCTGCTCACAAGAAGTTAGGATGGGGCCAATGATGATAATGATGGTGATTACTCAACATGCATGTATGTGTATTATGAGGTTTAAGATTATGTTGCCCACCATCATGGGGCTTGCTTCTTTCATTATCTAGATAACTTTGTTCTCTAGATAATATTTTTGGTCAATGTAATAATCTAAGATAATATTTAGCTATCCGTGATGAACAATGTTAGCTATTCTAGTATTTTTGGTTCAATGTAATATCGAACAATGACACACTATTCAGAAAAATCAATGATCATTATGAGTTCCTTGTGTTATCTCTTTTAGCATTTATCTAGTGTGACATTTCGATTTCAATCTATTGGCATTTATATGTCATCAAAATAATAGAGGTGTTAAATCAGGTTTGTTGGTTGGGGTTTGACCTGAAAGCGCTTAACCTGAAACAGACGTGAATATCAAACAGTATGAAAGTCCAACTCGAACTCTACTTGCCTTGAGCCAACTGGCCCAAACCCGCGTAACCTGTTTATCGTAAGATATATCAGATATTTAGGTCAATTTTGGATCAATTTTAAGTAAAATGCTAGTCAACTTTGAGTAAATTTTAGGATGATTGGTCAACATCTAGTGACTTTTGAGTCAATTTTAGGTTGGTTGGGTCAATCCAAAACTAATCAAAAAAATTAAATGGGCTAGGATTCCTAACTCAAACTTAGGTAATCGAGTCAACAAATCTAGATTTTTCGAGTAAGGTTAGGAACAAAATGACATGTTAGATTAATTTTTGACACCCTTACAAAATAGGACTTGATGGATGTGTTTTGCTTGGAAGGAAAGAGAAATGGAAATTGAAATGCTGTAATTGAATTTAAAATAGTTTTCATGCACTTGTTTACTCGAGAGAACTTGGGGAAAAATAATATCTTCTTGTTTGATCAGGAAAAAAAGCCAATAAATTGAAGAATAAGCAAAAACTTAATGTTATTCGCTTTCATGGAATAATAAATAAGAATTTGCTTATGTTGAGGAGAAATTGGGTCTAAAGTTAAACTAATTTCTTATGAACTGCACCCAGAATCAAGACACCAAATCTAATTGTGATGTAAAAAATATTTTTTTCCCACGTAATTTCTCCAAAATAGTTACACTAAACCATCCTCATCATCCCTCATTATTTGGAGCTTGCTTTATAAATTCTCATCTTTATCAGTAAACAAAATACTTGTCATTACTAACAGGATTTTATATAGCAGTTGCCATCGAATCAAATTGCCCCCATGTAACATCTGACATCTCCATTTAGTTTCCAGTTTTTGTATTAAATAATTATGGCACATGCTTTGTGAGCCATCGCCGGGACCAAAAAATGTGCCTAGTGTGCAATTGGGAGACGATGTGCAATCCACCATATTCCTAGTCAAATTTAACACTTTGTATATGTATTGAGAAGATTGTTAAATTAGTCACCTCAAAGTAAATTTAAATAATTTTAAATTTATCTTGATCAAATTTCAATTGGGATATTCTTACTTGAAGCTTTTTTTAATTATTTATTTGTTTTCACAAATATGATCGTTGATAATGAAATCTCTCTACCTAAAAAATACTAGTAAACTTTATTCAGAATTCTATGAATGCCCCAATCAATCACAGAGGATACTGACTATTGTTTTTGCTGCATTTTGGTTTATAAAATCCCTTCATTTGCTTTGCTATGTTGCAGGTCTTTTGCTCCAAAATTTTCTTTATGTTAATAGCCTACTAATAACTCTTACATATGTGAACATATAGATATCTTAAATCCACCATCTTGGTCATTAATCCATCCTCTTGTTAAAGCTGCACTGATAGCAGATGTACATTTTTACTGATCATTCACATTCATACCACACAATTCTTATATATTTACAATATTTAACACCTAATCATTTATACTTACATGCAGGCCACTCAAATCTTTAACCACTACAGGAAAATGCCCGATTTACAAGAAAATGCTTGATTTGCGTCGGACATCTCCGACGCTAATTGGCCATTTTTCTGACACTAATATAAATTAGCGTCGACTTAATGGTGACGTTAAATTGGCCGTCGTTAATTAATTTTGCATCGAAATTTGCATCAGATTTTTATTTACGTCGGAATTAAAGTCGCTTATTTCATCGCTTTGAATTTTTGTCGAAAAAACTGTTGACACAACCAACTAATTCAAATTACTGTCGAAATTTTCTTGATGCAAATTTAGCGTCAACATTATTTTGACTCTAACTTGTGCATACCGTCGAAGTAGCGTTGTTGAGAATTGAGCGAATTATTGTAGCTATTAGCGTCGGAATATTCCGATGCTAATCTGAAGCAAACCTGCTAAAAAAACAGCTGAACGTACTGATTTACACATACCTGCACAGAATAATCACAAGCAACATAATATGACATTTATCTATCATTAAAACTGATAAAAAAAATCGCTACCATAACATATAAATAATGATAAAAAATTAAATTAAAGATAAACATATGAAAGTGTTCAAAGTTTACAGTTCAAAACTACAGAAATTGAAAGTTCTGTTAAACATAAATGAAAAAAACATATAATTAGCCTTTATGACGGCAGAACACTAACAAACATATAATAACTCATTCTTCTTGACAACACTCATATGTCGCTTGCCTCGAAGATCAAAACTCTACGTCAGGCGTATTATACTATCTGCAACCATCTGCTGGACTTCACGCACATGCTGGAGCTTTTTATTCATCATCATAACCCACCTGTCAAGCTCATCATGCTG
This sequence comes from Phalaenopsis equestris, assembly GCF_001263595.1. Classification (NCBI taxonomy): domain Eukaryota; kingdom Viridiplantae; phylum Streptophyta; class Magnoliopsida; order Asparagales; family Orchidaceae; genus Phalaenopsis; species Phalaenopsis equestris. The sequence continues at coordinate 49,790,638 of NW_018164444.1, read as the reverse complement.
AGCCTGTAAAGAGCTTGGGCCACATACAACTGTACGAGAGCGCTCGGCCTCAAATGCTATCATCTTTGCTCCTAGGCCATACACTCTCCCCTTCTCTTCCCCACTGTCTGCCTCCACAACTCAAAATTGGACTGATACCACTGCTACCGACCGACGACAAGCTCTGGTTAGCCATGTCCCTGTCTCTCTTGGAGCTGCTCGTGTTCCTGCATAACAAAATTGAAACATTATCATTTTAATTATTAATTGAGATATTAATAGCTCTCAGAAAAATTAGAAAATTAAATTTTCTTAACCTAACATTGACTCGCTAAGAAAGTTCAAATACCTACTGTTGTGGGCCTGGTTCCGCGGTGGATGACTCTCGGTCAAGCTCTTTGGCCTGTATATACGATAAAATAAATATAAGAGTCACATAATTACATAGCTTTGTAAGCTGTTGAAATTCGAGTTTATCTTACCAGTCTTTGAAAATGCTCTATTTGGGGGATTGAACCTCCAATTTGGAGTACGACCTCTCTGGCTCCCTTAGTCGATAGGTTCTGCTGGTTTGTCTGTCTTTTCCTCTGGTATTCCGGAAAGGCCCATGCTCTGTTTAAATCAGCCCAAACTTCCTCACCCACCTACGAGGGCCTTTGCCCCTTCTTCCGCACTGTAGTGAACATATCACCGAGCCAATGTCTGCCACGAACCTCAAAAAAATGTCGGATTTGTTGGTGATGTTATGACAACCAGTTGAACGACCTCTGCAAATTAGAAATTATGTAATTTTGATTAGTATAAAAAGTATAATTAGAATTTTATTTAAAACTAAAATATTGCACCTTAAATTGCTTAAGCCACATGGCTTGAGCCAGTATCTTGATCTGTTTTTATGAGAGATGACTGATCATACCGGCTCTGGATGATATCTGTGATCTGCATCACAGGTTACCTGGAAGGGTAGAACTTGCAATTGAAATATTATTTACAATAAAAAATGGAATGAAAATTGAAATTAATGCACTGTAAAAAAGAAAGTTGACTTACAAGTCACTCTCAGGCACAATATAGACTCTACCAGCGGAGTCACCCATCTCAGGTGCAGGAGCCAACATGCCTGATTCATCTGATGAGGAATTTGGTAGAAATATGGTGCAGATACAGGAGGGACAACGTCAGAGTGACTGCAAGAGTGTCGTACCTCTCAGTGCTGGATACAACTTTCTTCAACCTTTGATATGTGTTCCTAAAGTCCCCTGAATGCGGGGTCTCTTTGGGGCTGAGCACTTGCCATCTGCAACATGAAAAACATAATTAGAATTAATAAGCTGGATTATTATGTGACATAAGACAAAAAAGTAAAAGCAAGTCTGTTTTACTTCACACTAAGAGCTCATGTGAAATTTGTAACCGTTAAATTAAAAAATGTGTCGTGTCTTGATTATGATTAGACCCCCAAGAAAGATCTACTAAGTTCCGTTCTGTGATTCTGTTGCTTGTATTGGGAACCTAGTTGCAGTTCTGAAGCATACATTGTTTTACTTTGTAGAGTACAACTGTACGACATACCAGTGAATTAAAAAGTTACTTCAACTTACATGTAGTTTGAACAGTTTTGAAAAATTTTCTTTGATCTTCTTGCTTGCAAGAGTCATCCTATGTTCAGGCTTTCGATAAATAATATGATGACTTCATTGTGATTTGTATGTTTGAGTTAATTGGGATAGCATTCCGAATAATAATTTAGAAAATTTTTAATTAAATTTAAACGTAAGGTAGGAATGGTTGTACTTCATCAAAGTTCTGTAGAACATATAATGTAGGTGCTTGAAGCTCTCTATCGTTGAGGTAGTGTGTACCATGCCTTCCCAATGGTTCACTTGATATCTGGAATATGAATAATTTTTCTTGCAAAGGCATTTGACTAACAATATCATGCGTATGTTGCCCTTGATCGAATTACTAAGAACATACAATAATTCTTCTGTAATAGATTTGTCTCGTATATCGATCTCTCAAGACGTGTTTTATCTTAATAGTCTTTTTTATTTTTTTTTCATAAATCTTCACGATTGAGTCATTTTAGAAAAAAATAAGATAGTTCACTCTAAAATTAAAGGCATAACTTTCAAAGGGATACATCTACCTGTATTGCACTGGACCCTCTAATATAGTCTGATAGCACAGATGTATGGGCAACCATTTTATTGAGTCAAAAAAACTAGGAAGAAATATCTGTTCGAGCTTGCATAACAATAACAAAATACTCGTGTTAAGACTTTTCAGAGAATCTACATTCAAACTGCTTGCGCACAACTTCTTGAAGAATGAACTGACTTCGATCGATGGTACAAATACCGGTTTTAGCTGGACATTGAATATTACATATAATAAGCATTGTATGAAAATATGACAATCGTGACTCTTCATACCAAATATTTTTCTCGTTTTCAAATCAACACATCGGCTTATGTTAGATGCACAACCATTTGAAAACTTCAAAGATTGCAACCACTTAAAGATTATTTTTTTGTTGATCCAATGTGAGACAATATATAGTTTTGAGCTTTATTATTTTACATGTATTTGTCTCTTGTAGTTATAACCCACTCCTCTTGTAATACTTTTTCAGGTCCAATCTTGCTTTGACGTTCTCTTTTATTTTTTCCTTGATATCCAGAATAGTGTTTATGTCTGATCAGATTGGTCCTTAATTATAGAAGATCCAAAAAAAGTACTCTGTTTCATCTAGTATGTGTAATGCCAAAATTTGAAAGATGATTCGAGGCTAGTTTTTGTCTCTTAGTGATCTTTGGTACTTCACCGATCATCTGCAATATATCGATTCCACTTATTATTGGGGGTGAACTTATTCTTTATTCCTTCGGAATAGGTGATCATGTGCTAAGGACCTTTGATGACAATCAAAATTTCTTCTTCCATGGTTCAAAATGAATGTTTTGGATATATTCATGTAATAAGGACAAACCAATTTATCAGTTGTGCTCCAACTAGATAGTATCTCATAAGTCAGGATATTACTGATCGTTCACATAAGAGTAGCTCTAAGGTGAAAGTTTTGGTTTCTTACAATATCATAAGTCGTCAACACTTCAGTTTTTCACAGTACATGTAGCTCATCTATAAGAGGTTGTAAGTTCACGTCTATTTTAACTTTTGAGTTATGTGAACTTGGTATGATCAACGTTAGCATAAGAACGACACAGTTATACATATATCATGGGGCAAATTATATTGCATGATAATAACTGGTCAACATGAATAAGGTGTTGTGGCGTGATTGTAAGGTGTTAACACTGCTGCACATAAACTAAGCCTAATGTTGTCTGGCTCCATTGTAAAATCAGGATAACTGCGATCGAAGTGTTTTCAAGTTTCACCAACTGAAGAATAAGTCATTGTTAGGGCTGTCAAAACAACTCGTTCGTGAACATCTCATGTTCGGTTCATTATTAAGCAAACGAGCTGAATACGAGCAATTTTTTTATGCTCGATTTATAAAGGAGTCGAACACAAACAAAGATTTGTTCGCTCGTGTTCGACTCGTTTAGACTCGCTATATATATATATTTATTGATGAGTATTATTTTAAAATATTCCAACAAAAAATTATAATTCATTAAGATCATATGAACTAAAAAATTAAAATAAATTATACATTAAAGTAAATACACAAGATAAATACAAATATTCATGGAGCTGTAAAATGTAAAATAAATTAAAATAAAATTTAGATTTTAGAAATGTAATACATATAAGAATTGGTTGGTGTGATTGTAAATGCCCCTTGAATTAAAAAAAAAAAGTAGTGTGAGGTATATAAAAACATAAGAATTGGGTGGCATCTATGTAACTCGATCGAATATTTCTCCCAAAAGTTATGCTCAGGCCTACGGCCCAGTGGCCCACTGATTCATGCGGTGTAAGGAAAATTTCTGTAAATTCATAAAAAATTGGTGGTATGTTCACCTGCGGGGCCAAGGTTTTTCCCACATCGGGACTTCCCAAGAAAACTTCACTGGGAATCCGCTATAAAAGTAAAAATAAAAATGTGTTGGCATTTTTCAGCTTTGTACCTTCTAGCTTTTATAAATATGTTCCACTGAAAATGTTTGGAGTAAAAAAAATAAAAATTGAAATTTAATTCGAATCAAAATTCGAGCTCAAACACGAGCTTAATTAGAAGAAATGAGTTTGAATGCCGAACACGAACATGTTATTCATGAGCTATTTGGAATACGAGTCTAAAACGAACAAAAAAAATTTTAACGAGCCGTCATTGTATTAGCACCAACAAATCTAGTATTGTCATGTCATGTGTGAAGTTATGTGTGTCGAAGCAAATAACCGCTGAAGCCTTGGAATGAGGGGAAAATAAAAGAAACATGAGGAATATTTTTCTGGTTTTTACTGTTTCTCCTCCTTAGTTTGAACCTTTCAACACTATAAAATCTGCATTTTGTCTCCTGTGCATCTTTCGTATAATGCAACATACAACTGTTAACACAACAATATAGTTTTTTAGATAGCAATCGTAGCTTTGTTACTAATTTTTTTAGTTATGTACAAACCTTCTGGAACTAATTTTTTTACAGGATTCGTATCCTTTAATTATATTGCTACCTGATTGAAGCATTCCCTGTGCATGTTGAAATCAAATTTGATACTCAACATTCTCAAGGCAATTGATAACTCCGTATGTAAAGTGCCTTCTTCCTACAAAGATTGTTGTGCAACAGTTAATAATTCAAAAAATTATTGCGCCTCATTATTCGGTTTTTTATCTTCATTGGCCACACTTCAAATTAGAATGAGTCATGTTGACATCAACAATCATTTCCTCATACATGCCAGAATTGTGAACCTTTAGAGGAGCATAACTTGATGAGGCTCTAGCATGATCTTATCGAACACCTGGTTTCAATTCAGCATGACCTTAATGAACATCTGGTTTCAATTCAACATGACCTTACTAAACATCTGATTTCAATTCATCATGTGAAGTCCAATACCAATAATCAGGTTTAAATTCCCTACAGGATAGATCCAACTTTACTTTGTCAGGCGTCAGGTACATTTGATTCTTGCGCTTCACACAACAACATCGAAACCTACTCTTCTAAAAGGGGGATGCTACCTGTTTGAATTCCACAACTCCAGCCTAAACTCGTCAATAAGTTATTTTCTTTATGGATATAATTTGTTATACATCTAAGATCTCATTTTTTCGAATTTATGTCTTCATCATAGATGTTGCTCTATAGATTAGTACAATTTCATTGCGTTCTACTTAAATTTGTTGCTAGAATTCTAAATCTAACACCCATGCAAATGTATATAAAAAATATCAATACTTGTGTAAAATCGATGCTTGGAGGCGTAGATGAACTTTTCTCACATTGGACGAAGATCAAGCGGTGAAAACGAGTAGGAGAAGCCAAAAAATGGGCTTAGACATGAAGGAGTGGCGGTCGGGAGAGAACATTGCGATGAGGAACAAAGGGGTAAATGTTTAAGCGATGCTAATGCGTCTACTTAGCGTCGTCATATCGACTCTACTCGTTTGCGTCGACTCATTTATGTTTGAGACTGCGCGTGGTGCTAAACGGACTTAAATTAGACGTTAATTTTGCGTCGAAATTATATCCGATGCCAAACTGCACCAAGATGTCATAGGTCTAAATATCAAACTTTGGGTTTTAGATATTTAAACACATAAGAATTGTGTGATATGTATGCAAATTTCTGTAAATTTAAGGGAACAATTTTATGCCCGACCTGACAAACTGTGTTTGAAACAGGTCTCCATCCGTTTCTCGAATTCGAGCCAAGATGCTGTACGCAACGACGAAGCAACGATTCAGGCGAGAGATGGATGGAGTTCACTATGAGATCCAGGCGACAGAACCTTCCGAGCTCGACATTGTGGTACTCAGAGATCGAGCAAATTAAACAGTCTCTCTGCTCTTTTTGGTCCATATTAAATTTGCAAGAACACATTTATAATGATTGTTGTGGTATACTGCTTTGAATATATTGCTACATGGACATGATGTATCCTATATGCTTTTATGAACCGTTCTCCATCTTTCTTCAGCTTTTGAATACTCTTTATCATCAAGTATAATATTGCGCTGTTTTTTTATCCTGGACTTGCTAAAGGCTGGCTATCAAACTGTTGTGTTGTTAATGATAATAAGATTTACATATGCACCACTCAATTCTTATTTATTTATATATCTGACACCTAAACTTCTTTTTTGACATATATGCCTTCTTACACGTGCATGAAATGTGTGTTTAAAGAAGTGTTTTTTTTTTAATGTGAGATGTGTAAATATGTATGTAAATACATGGGAATTGGGTGATATGCATGTAAATGCCCATAATAAAATATGTAAGTCATTACTTTTTAGTTTTTAGTGAAATTAAATGAATTTAGTGTATAAATAGGCAACATGGGATTGGGTTGGTGAGTGGCGTTGATGATCAGCATTTTGGCGGATGGATGGGGGTGGTGGTGGTGGTATGTCGAGCTTAAATAAACTCATGTTTGACTTGTGTTTGATTCGTTTGAAATTGACTTGTGTTTGATTCGTTTGAAATTGACTTGTGAATAGTGCATTCATGTTTGATTTAATTTACACATTTTTATTTTTGTTTGGCTAGTTTTTGACTTGAAATTAGTTCATTTAAATTATTTAAAAAAAATTTGAGGTAGGATGTTGGATTCAAATTTTGCATCAATTCTATGGAGCATAAAATGCGGACCTTTTATGATATAAATTTATATATATTTTTTGATTGAAAGAGCAACTCGTGACTCCTTACGCGTTAATGATAATAGAGATAATACAATTTTAAGAGGGAAGGAGGATCCCTACTAAAAAGCAAAAAGATACATTGAAACTTAAGGGTTCCTCCGTCTACATACAACACCATATAAAAAGGAGATAAAAAAAACTATCACTACCAAGATTACATGTAACCCAAAAAGATATGTCAAACAAAAGTAGTATTCCAAGAATGAACTTATAGGGTGCAAAACGGAACTATGCAATCCGTAAGTCCAATTATCTTGCAACTGCACAATCTTCCAAT
>NW_018164444.1:49747917-49781548 GCF_001263595.1 Phalaenopsis equestris | reverse complement strand
CTGCCAAAATAAATGGAACACTTATCCAGGTTAAAGAGTAGGCCAGAGGCATCCTGAAAATCTTTGAGCAAATTCATCATAGCTTTGATGGTAGGCTTACTAGCATTGGAAAACAAGATGACATCATCTGCATAAGCCAGATGACTAATAACAATTTTCGATTTATGAGAGTATTGAAAGTGAGGATGAGTCTGATGCAACCTGTTTATGAGTCTCGAGAGGTAATCAAAAGCAATAATAAAGATGGTAGGGGAGATGGGGTCTCCCTGCTTAATTCCTCTAGCAGCGGAGAAGAAACCAAAAGATTTACCATTAATAAGAATGCTGTAGTGGTTATTGGCTAACCATCTCTTAATAAGTAAGCAAAAATCCTCTTTAAAGCCCTTAGCTTTAAGGATATTTAGAATAAAGTCCCAATTTATGGTGTCAAAGGCTTTTCTTATGTCAAGTTTAAAGGCCATGTTCCCACCTCTGCATTTTTTTGTCAAGATCTTCAATCAATTCTTGGGCAAGCAAGATATTATCAGTAATGTTTCTACCTTTTATAAAAGCCGATTGTTGAGGAGATATAATTTTCCCAAGAAAAGGGTGCAGCCTTGTGACAATAATTTTACTCAAAACCTTAGAGATAACGGTAGTGAGTGAAATAGGTCGGAAATTATCCCAAGTAATTTTGTCATGCCCTTTAGGAATGAGAACAATAGAAGTAGAGCAGAAGTAATTACCAGGGTCTTCTCCCAGAAAAAAAACTTTGAATAGCATTAACCACTTCTTGTTTAATGATATCCCAACACTTAACATAAAAAGCAGAAGAGTACCCATCAGGATAAAATTTATATATATATATATAGTTTATTTCAAATAAAAATGAGTCAGATAATATCAAATGAAGGTTTAAAAATGTGTCTGTTTGGCGCAGTTGAATAATATGCTGATAAACTGATTAAAAATAATTTGTTGATAAGATAGGTGCGGTGACAATTAGAAATTTTAATTTTTTTATAAAAGTCAGATCGCTGCCAGAAAGCTGCCACCACCTCATCTAGATAGGTGTGTTGTGAAAATTTTGTTTTCAGTATTTTCAAAACGCATAAGTTGCCAAAACATAATTTATCTAAACAGTTTAGATGTGTTTTCAAAATGACGTCGCATCAATTAAGCTGTCCCAAATAAACTCTTAGTCTCATCTGTTTTATCAAATACGAGTTATTTAGTGAAATGATTATTAATTATTTGTGAATAATTAGTTTTTTCTTATGGCAACAATGGTGGTATATTTCGAATTGGTTGATTGATGATGGAGCTAAACGGAGACTAATTAAAGGGGTAAGCTTTAAATTCATCACAAATTTATGTCAGAACTTTTAAAATGGCCGCATTTATGACATCTTGCATCAGCAAAATCAGTGGGCCCCCGGTCAACCAACGTTATTGATTCTGAACATTAATGATTGCAAGTATTTAATATATGTAAATAAAAAAATATATTTTTATTAATATCAAAATATTTATTTTGAAAAAGCGTTATTAATCGAGTTCTAATTTTGAAATTTTTAAATAAAATTTGTCCTCTGATTATGATTAAGGGTGTAAACAAAAGATTTTGAGCGAGCTCAGACTAGGCTCGTGCATGTTTGATTCGTTAAAAAACTGTTGTTTTTTGTGTTGGGCTCGTTTTCTTAACAAGCCGAACACGAACGGTTTGTGAAAAATGATTGGTTTTGACATCACAAGTTACACAATCATAGTAAGTTAAGAATAGAGTGAGATTTAAAACTTATTATTTACATTAAAATATTTGTTGAATTTAATAATTTTTTATCCTATTTTTTTAATTAATAATTTTAATTGATTATAAATTTTTGTACCCATGCATTCAATTAAATTAATTAAAAATACTAATAATACACAATTTAATTTAATTATTTCCAGCCAAAACAAGCCGAACATGAACAACCAAATTTACGTCCGTGTTCGGCTCGTTTGCTTAGCAAACGAATTAAACAAGAGCTATTTAACGAGCTGAATATGAGTTGTTCGTGAAGAACAAACTGTTTCGAAAACCCTAATTATGATTTTACACCTCATATGTAATTTTGATTGGAACTTCGAATAAGTAGAATGCCATATTGGAACATTTAATATAGTTTTATTATTATTTCATAAGAAATCGGCATTCTGTCATTTATAGCTTATTTAAAGGGGGAGTCATGAGAAAGCAATGAGGAAATGAATATGGCATAATTAGCAACATTGAAGCTTCCATATGAACGTATATAGTGCATTTAAGGCAAAGTTTACAGGGTTAAATGTATAAAAGATTTATGTCAAATGAAATTGCATTTAATCAGCACAGTTGGAGGTGGATAAAGATAGATATCCGACTTAATTAATGCCTTTAAAACAACAAAAATAAGTCGAAATAAATGCATTAGATTTAGAACTCGCATTTATTGAGTGGAAGCGCTTTCCAACGATAATTTTTATTATTTCTGATCGTACCTAATGGTTTTAACAACATAAGATGTGTGGGGGGCATTCATCAAGTAAAATATTGAATCAAGAGAGTTGCGTGCGGAGTCCAATGAAATCACGTCACGTAGAAAAGAAAATTTATCTGATAAAACAAGAAAATATTTCTCCCGTGTTATTCAAGTGTTATTGTGTGTTATTCATGTTTTATTGTGTGTTATTCAAGTGTTTTTAATGTGTTATTGTGTTATTATAACACTGGGAATATTCCCAGAACACAATAACATTTGAATAACATATAATAACATCTGAATAACACGAGGGGAATATTTCCTTGTGTTACCGTGACGATCACCTCCACGGCGTAATTTCATTAGACTCCGCACGTAACTCTACATGCCGTGTCCTGATGTAATATTTTTTTCGCATTCATTTAAATACCACCAAATTGTAATATATTTACATATTTGACATTAAATTTTATTTTTTTACATTTACATCACTAAAATCTTTCATATTATATTAGATTGTCACTATTTTAGCTTTTTTTAAAGTGGAATGGGCGGTTTCATGCATAAATAAAGTGGTATGTATGTAAAAATTGAAGTTAAAATATGGGATGTATAAATAGATAAGAATTGAATGGTATTCATGTAAATTTTCCTAAGATAGAGTGAGGGAGATGAGGTAGAGAGAGAGAGAGAGAGAGAGAGAGAGAGAGAGAGAGAGAGAGAGAGAGAGAGAGAGAGAGAGAGAGAGAGAGAGAGAGAGAGAGAGAGAGAGAGAGAGAGAGAGTGCAAAATAAGCCTTGTATGAAAAAAAAATTCAGTGGCCTGATTTAATTAGATGGGTTATAATTGTATGAGTTTAAATTAAAAAAAAAATATTATTTTTAATTGAAAATGAGGAGAATATTGTGGTATCTAAATATCATATTTGATCTTCAAACATATTTAAGTCGATAAACGGAAACAATATAGGATCATACATACATCCAGTGATAACTTATACGAACAGAGTCGACACTCACAACTCACACGACAAATTTTCTGTTATAGATCTTTTAAGTTTTTCTCACTCACAACCCGATGGTGCAAAAAATTAAAATTAAAAGGAGCAAACTTAGGGACCAAAACAACAAACATCACATCTAATTCAGAGTTGAACAGACGTGAGCAGGGCATAAGCGAGTTTTTCTCGCATTATGAACGTTTATGGAACATTAGTGAATTCTTGTGTGAACTTGGACACTATATGAACCACATTCTGAAATTTATTTCCCTTGAAAACACCAAGGACTTCCAACGGGTATTAAAATTAAAACAGAGTTTTTATTAATTTGGAAATTCCAATGGGTATTATAATTAATTTGGGAATTCCAATGCGTATTGAAATTAATTTGGGAATTCCAGTGAAAAAATCCCAACAAATATAATATATGTTTTGACTCTATAACCAAAGGTATAGAGCATTGGACGGATCAAGAGAACACAGAAAGAATAATAAAGAAAGTTAAGTATATAATAACACGAGTTCTGAGAGGATGAATTCAATAGTAATTCTTGAAGAATTAACCATTTATTATTAACTCATTAAGATATTTAATAAGGTACATATTTGTTCCTATCTTAATATGGAAGTTACAGGTTATTATTACAACTTTTGATATTTTTAACTAAATTCGAGACCATTTAATATTCATAACTAGCGTTGGCACCGTTTTGTATAAATAACTGCTTAGAAGGGAGAGCATTTAACGACTCGTTGGAATCGTCATTTGATTGTCTCATACTTGTTTGATCGTTTTAGAAGTCTTCGATCAACAAGAAGATCTTCGGTCAGCTTCCTAGAAAGAATCCTCGGCAGAGACCCTCTTGTTGTTAGGGTGAACTTGAATCATCAATAAGAAGATGCATCACCGTGATTTGACAGACAACTTTCCTTGGACAAGGGGTCTTCTCAGACGACTGGAAACATATTTAATGGTACTCTTTTGGCTATCTTTTGTGTGAAATCTTGGAATCAATCGAGGGAGTTAGTTGTAGTTAATTATCTCTCAGATTAGGCACTTCTTGTTCTTTCGTTCGGCTGTGCTTTCGTTCAATCAACCCATAGTTCCAACTGAAGGGACCGAAACTTGGTGTTTCTGTCTTTTGACTATCCTGCTGTAGTTCTTTGAGGCCCATAGAATTTCGTCGAGATTCGTACAATCATATTTTTGATGTAAAATATGACAATTAAAATTGTTGAAATTTGTTGGTGAAAAAAATAATGCTCTTAGAAATGATGTAAATGTTAAAACTTGAAGTGATTATGGATGGTTATAAATATTTATGTTAAATTTAGATATGCTGAGATTAGATTTAAATTAAAGAATAGATTTTAAAGTCTGGGTCGGAGCAGTTGACATGAACTGTTGCTCGCAATAAATCAAAATTAATTAAGTCAGGTGCGAAAACTATCAACAATTAATGCTATTAGAGGCTGCATTTATGATATAACAATATCGATTAATAGGATTGCTTCATTAGAAATTTAGGATATTAATGATTTTTTAAATATATATATATATATCTTATTTTTAATAATTTTAAAAAATATTTAATAACATATAAAGAGATATGAGAAATTAAATATTTTTTATATGATTTTAACAAACCCCAATTATATTTAATGCACATATATTTATAAAAGGCTATACATAGTATGATATGAGAATTATATTTCTGGTCCTTTTTAATCAATCAACCTCCAATCGATCGGTTCAAAGTCATGGGATCGTTGAACATTTAGCGTATTGTCTTTTTGTCGGTCAGCCTTTGCCTGAGTGGTTTCTGAGTCAGTCAACCTCTGCTCCGACCGGCCTTTGTATCAGTGTACCTTTGTTGGCTTCGATAACAGAGCCAATTACCAAAAATAGAAAATTTTTAAATCAAATCAAATCAACCGAACTCTTTTCTTCCATTTTCCTTTTTCGATTTGATTCTATCTTGATCGTGAATTTAAAATATGTATTATACTTTATTTTTAATTTAAATAGTGATATTTCTTTTGTGATTCGAAAATTTTGGATGTCATAAAATGTAAATAGTTAAAATTTAGACGATTGATATGTTAATAGATAGGGTATAGAAAATGTTAATAGATAGTGTATAGAAAAACTGTGTTAAAATAATTCTCTTAAGGCGACATCCTACCTAGACGACCGACCTAACCAAGACGACCAACCAAGCATGGAAGACCGATCGACGGCCTCAACAACCGATCGACAATCTGGAAAACAAAACCAGCCTGGACAACTGACCGACGGCCTGGACGACTGAACCAACCTAGATGACCAACAAAAAACCTAAACGACCAGAAGTCCATACGACTAGGGGTGTCAATTCGGGTTAATGGGTCGAGACTCGAAAATGGCCCGACTCAAAATAAGGTTTACCCAAACCCGACCTGAATAGTAAACGGGCTAAACCCGAGTTTGGCCAGTCGACCCGAAACAACCCAAAATTTTGTGCTTATTCGGGTCATGTTTGGATTTTCGGATTCAACCCGAACTTACCCGAAAAAAATTCATCTCAACTCTAACTTGGATTTTTTTGAGTCGTGTTGGTTGGTTATGTCAATTTTTTACATCCTACATATGACTAGCAACTTGGCTGAGTCTCACTATTGCCGAGTCAAGAACTCATTTTTGTAAAATACCCAAAATAACCTCTAGGACTAAAAACCTCATTAAAGCAGAGTTACATAAATAATTCTCCTTTAATTCCACTCCTTCTGTTACAAATAAGAAGGCCTTTTCATGTAAGAGGGACTTTTGACTCTTCTTTTCCTCATATATCAAAAGTATTGGATAAAGAAGATCACACGAGCCCGAAATATCTCTGTTTGCCCCATCAGAACAACTCGGGCACACACACTCTCTCTCCTTTCTAATGATCTAATCCCTTGAGATGTGATCCAACGACTGATATGGATTCAACAAATAGGAAATGGTTGGTAAATATGTAAATGATCCTTTACTTAAATAATTAATTAAATTGTTGAAAATTTGAAATTATGATGACATGTGAAGTAAATTACCATCACCTTTATATCTTGCCAATTTTTTTACAAGTTGGTTACATAAATAACAAATCGTGCAAAATAAAAATCAAATTTTTTTTTAAAAAAAAACATGGGTAATTACATCTATCAAATATATCTTTATGCAAAGAAGGATTGGAACTTCCTAATTAAGTTCATATTAAAAATGATTTTTTATCCATTCTATTTATTTCAAAATAAATATAGTAAACGAATTAATTAATTAATTGTATAATATAATAATCATTTTAAAACAAATCTAATAAATGAAAACTAATTATCATCAAATAAAAATAAAATAAATTTATTGGTTGTGTTCATATGAACCAAGCAACATTTAGGTATTGCACCAATAACCCATAAATAGAAGCACAAGATATTCCATCAATTAATTGCATTAATAATCAATTATTTTAGAGGTTAACTTAAACCCTCTCACTAAAAACGCTAAAAAATTTGCATTTAATAACAAATATATCTTAATTAAGATGCTCAATTATTCATCAATCAGATGTTCTAATCATCCCAACCTCATTTTAGAAGGTGGAATTAATGCAGAAGATTGAAGCATGGGGCAGGTGAGAATTTTGGTGGCTCATTAACCCTAAATCATGCTTTGATGATGAAATAATTAAATGGAGCCTTATAGCTGACATTGCTCTACCTTTATTGGTATGCTTGCAATGCATTGAGTTATAGTTATGTATGGGGCCTAAGGAATGGTGAATTCAAGCTAATCAGATATGTATGGGGCCTAAGGAATGGTGAATTCAAGCAATCAGATATGTATGGGGCCTAAAATGGTGAATTCAAGCTAATCAGATATGTATGGGGCCTAATATATGGCTCATTAACCCTAAAGTTTCCATTAAATCTTCATATTTGGCTTGTATACAAATTTTTAATAGTCATGTTAATTTAATGAATATCTCAATAAGGTGACAAAAAAACTAAAAATTTGACAAAATACATAGCTAATTGCTGTCTGTAAAAGAGGCCAATGATTAAATATATATGATAATATATAATGTAATTATCGTTGAAAATAGATATAAGTTTACATAGTAATAAAATAATATTAAGTCTGTGCTGTTGCTCGACGGTTGGCCCTCCGAATGTGATGTGCGCCTTTCGGGTTATATATATAATGAATAGTATTGAGTACAAGGCTACAAGGATTTATATTTAATTAAAATTATTAATCAAAAAATAAAATTATATTATATTAAATTATAGTTAATTGATATTTTTATTACAAATAATAAGATTTAAATATTGCTCCAATCCTTTAATATTCTATAGCTGCATATCTCGGGTTGTCAAAATGACTTTTTGTTCTCAAATAACTTATGTTTGACTTGTTAAACAAACAAGTCAAACACAAACTCTGATATTTTTTCATTAGTTGAACATGAGCTGAGCCTGACCTCGATCGCATTCAGCTCATTTAGAAGCTCAGCTAGTGCTTTACACCCCTAATAACACACTCTTTAAGCTTTGTTATTAATTTACTTAATGGAGAAGTTTAAAGAGGGCATTAGCATAAGCAGAGAGAGCGAGATACAAAAGGCTAGGTATTTCTTCGGCAAATAATTGCTGAAATTAAGTGGCATTAGTGTCATTGCATCTCATTAAGCGCGCTTATCCTCAGCACCAAACTTATAACTAAGAGATTAAGTTCCTAATTAATGGCAGTAATTAATGGATTAGATTCCGGGCCCTAATTCTTCCCTGCGGTCTTTCACCCACTGTATTTGATCATTTAATGTCCTCTGCCATTGCCAAGCTCCTTAATTGCGGTGCATAATTACGTGCGCCCCACCCCCACCAAATTTCATATTTCTCTCTAAATTCCTTTTTCAATAAACGTACGTCCCGCATAGAAGTTTCTATTTTTAAAAATTCTGAAAATTAAACTTCTATTGGCCCGACCTTATCTATATATTATGTTCATAAATATTATGTGTGCGTACGAAAGAAGAAGGGCGATGTGGGCTGCCGAGAAGCCTGTATGAAGTGCTGTTCTGTTTGAAAATTCGCTCTAAAATATAAATTATTATTATAGCAAAATTTATCTTAAATGCATTGCATTATAATTTGAGTATAAATTTTGGGAGATTATTTTGACGGCAGGCGTGTAAGTGAGTCGAACCACCTCGTAAGTAGGGCTGTAAAAGAGCTGAGCTTGAGCGAGCTCAGGCTTGGCTCGTGTTCGGCTCGTTCGAAATAGCTCGTGTTTGAAATCGGCTCGCGTTCGAAATTGGCTCGTGAACAGTGTGTTCGTGTTCGGCTCGATTTAAATGTTCGTGTTCGTGTTCAGCTCGTGTTCGGCTCGAAATTGGCTCGTTAAAATTAAATTGAATAAAATAGATGTAAATCATGGGATTCAAACCTAGACCAAATATATACAAAATAAGCGACAAACCACTTTATCACTTGAGATGTTATGATTTTAACTTAGATATAAATATATATAATATATTATTATATGATTTTTTTTTTATTTCGAGCTAAAACAAGCCAAACACGAGTGAACAAAGAACTATTCGTGTTCGGCTCGTTTATAATTCGAGCTTTAAAAACTTGTTCGTGGTCGGCTCGTTTACTTAACGAACGAGCCTAAACGAGCCGAACACGAGCTGTTCGCGAACAACGAGCTTTTTTGACAGCCCTACTCGTAAGCCGGCTCTAGCTCTGCTCGATAAGCATCTCGTGAACTAAGCTCGATGAGCTAGCAAGACAACTTCAAGTTAGCCCTGACTCAATCTATTAGCTCGTGGGTGGGGTCGTTTAAAAAAAAAATAATACTAAAATTTAATTAGAACATTTCATCATTAAAGTATTAAAAATATTTTAAAAAAAATAATATCTTGTATGTTATATTAAGTGATATCTTATTTTTTTCACTCATAATTGCTCATTTTATTTGTCATTTTATTATAGTACCAGCTTAAATTAATATTATTTTATCTCTTTTATAATAAGCAAATCGGGTATTTAGCCAGCTCAAACTCATAGATTTAATTAGTTTGGGCTTGAACTCAATAAAATTAATTAAGCTCAAGCTCAAGTTGAGGGTGGCTCGAGCTTTAAATGAGCTTTTGATTACATGCTAATATTTGATTTAGAATTAAAATATTGAAATTTTAATAACTATACTTTGATCAACTAAAATAATTTCAAGGAGATATAGAAATCAAATTTACGACTGTCGAAAAATGATGATGATTGGCATTGGTTTTTATATTAGAAAAAATAGACTATCTAATTAAGAGCCATCCAACGAATTTAATCCTTATAAAAAGTTAGTGAAACATTTGTGAGATATAATTTGAGATTTTCCCTTTTTTATGTTTAAGTTTTTATCTTCATGAGAGCAATCAAATGAGTAAATAATAGGGGAATATACACATTATGAAACTCTAAACCTAATGCATAAAAAATGAGCAATTTAAGATATTTTAATAAGATTCATCTCCTTCATTTGAAATCTTACAAAGAAATGGCAGAGGGCACAATTAAAAGACCTTTATTTGATCAGGATAGCAATAGTAGTTGGTAGTCATAACTCATCTCCATTTTGGGCAATCTCTATATCATATAAAGAGGGTTCAGTCGTGAATTTGGAGTCATAACATAAAGTAGGTGGGAGAAATAAAAGATAATAAATTGTTCTTTTATGTAGAGGTCCATGCTCCTGATTTGTGTACACTTTAATATCTTTGGCCTTAATATAGATTTATTATTTGGTTGTCCATAATTTGTAGATTTGGGATCTAGTTATAACCTTTTTTGGCAAAGCATTGAAGCCCGTTTTTAAATTTTGTGAGTACATCAAAAGATCCTTATAATGCCCTAACTTTACATAGAAAGGAACAAGACAATCTAGCTCTTGAGCTAGCCTAATGAGCCCTCTTAAGCTAAGGCACTCTAGAGTAAACAACAAGAAATCAAAATTTGGATTATTAGATTAATCAAAATTATTTCATATAAGTTCACATATCAAAAGTGGCAATGATAGATCGTGATTTTGCCATAAAAGTAATAATCTTCTTAAGAGCAGTCCAACATTGCAAATGTCATATGAATCACAGCCATCTAAATTAAAAAAAAAAAAAAACATAAAATAGACCATTTTAGTTAAAATATTTATTTCATTGAGATTAATCTAATGATACAAAATCACTCTTGAATCAAATGCTCGTAGGGGGCTTTTAAAATCATAAAATTTTAGATCTATTTGGATGAAACACTCAAAATTAAATAAATTTTATTATAATTCAACATGCAAAATTGTTAATTACTAAAGAAAAGTGTTTAGTAGACCAGGCTCCTCTATAAGCCAAATATGTAACAAAAACCACCCATAATAGGTCACCACTGCATCATCAAGTTTGGCCATCTCGAACTATCAAACTTGATTTATCAATTGTCATTCCAATCAGCTCATTGCCATAAAATGTTTCTATGTTGAATGATTTTATAATGTAGATGATATCATCATCACCATCGTGATACATTACATTAATTTTCAATATAATTTCATAAAATTTAAATTCGATCAAATCTCAATAACTTTACAAAAATTAATGAATGTATGACTTAATAATTTATATAAAAAAATAAATAATTTTGCAATATAATCCTTCATTAATACATGAATTTGTTAATTCATCTAAACTAATTGGATGTTACTCATAAAAATTAAGAAAATGATGATCAAATATATTTACCATTTATTAGTGTAGATCCATCCTAGAATCCATGCATATAAAAAAAAAAATGGTAAACATTAAAGTTCATCTCATCAAACCCCTCATGATATTCATTTATTATTGAATGAAGAGCAATGAAGAATGCCTCAACCAAAAAGCCTTTGTAACTTCAACGCTGGTACTTCCCCCTCTGCATTAAATGACTAAACTGCCCCCACACTCATCCAATTTCAATGACAGAAATAACACCATTTTTACAAAATTTAAACCTTTAAATTACACATCTGCCCTTCTCTCGCTGTCTGGCTAGATTTCCTCGTCCCCAAAAGCCCTTAT
Organism: Phalaenopsis equestris; assembly: GCF_001263595.1. Lineage (NCBI taxonomy): Eukaryota > Viridiplantae > Streptophyta > Magnoliopsida > Asparagales > Orchidaceae > Phalaenopsis > Phalaenopsis equestris. The sequence goes on along the minus strand of NW_018164444.1, from coordinate 49,769,939 downwards.
TTATTCCCGCGACCCTTTCAGTAACCCTCTACAGCTCTTCGTCTTCTTCCTCTCCCTCTGCTCTTCGTGAAATAAGCAAATCCTAGCTTCAGGAGCGTTAATGGCCGCCGACGTGACTTCGATCGTGCGAATCATGGAGGTGGGGAGAGAGGATGCTGATGGGAAGCGAAGGGGACTCTTGACACGTGATCTCCTCGGCGGCGGTGCGGTCGCCGTCGGGCCCTCGACGGAGCTTGATCTTGACCTACAAGTTCCCTCCGGATGGGAGCGCCGCCTCGATCTCAAGGTATTTTTCTTGTTCCCGAATCTCGATCCGACGCCATTCCGATCGAATTGGCATCGAATTCTTGATCGGTTCATTGATTGGAATGAGCATGTTGAACGAATTGAGATTGGATCAAGCAGATTTACAGTCAAATTTGATTCATCTCAAGGTTGAATAGAATGATTTCGAGTTGAAATTGGTTGGTTAATACTCATATAATATCCAATTAAATTTTGTTTCCTCTTGAATTCCTTGCAATGGATTAATTAATTGTTCTTTTGAATTTGAATAACTAGTAAGTTTATTACGGAATAATTCAATTCACTGCAATACAACTTAATTTAAAATTGTAAGAAAATTATAGTTCACATCGGCAATAAGTTTTCTGAGAAGAAATATTCAAGCTACAACTAGTTCTTTTGAAATTACTAAGTAATTATACTATATGCTAATCTTGATACAATTGATATATTTTTTTAAGTAAATCTAGGTCCTACCATGCAATTCTTATGGATTTATATATCTAACACTTATAATTTTATATTTGTATTTATAATATTTTGATATTATAAATTTATGCATTTGATTTTTTAAATTTAATAAGTGATATTTTTGGCCTGATGCTAATAGTTGGAGCACTATGATTTTTATGGATTAAAGTCAAATGCATAAGAATTATGTGGTATGCATCTAAATCCACCGATTTTTAATAAATCAATGCTAAAACTTTTGAATCACGAGCTTGAAGGAGAAAATTAATTGCAAATTATTCTAAAATTTAATCATAATTATACTCCCATAAAATTTTTTAATCCGTTTTATATCAATTTGATGATTTCAATCACTTTTCGAGAAAAAAAAAATTGTAATGCAAATTGATTTTCGAACTTTGTCCAATTTCGGGAGGCAGTTGATCGGCTTCACCATCGCCGGCCACCGTCTCCGGCAGTCTCACCATCTCCCAACATATTACAGATTAACCCTAATTATCCGATCAATTGCTTAATTCCCATTTCTGGATGCAGTCGGGGAAAACATACCTTCACAAAATAAACTCCGATCTACTCTCTCGCAAACTCCACGACCTCAATCTTCCCCCTCCGTCATCTTCACCGACCTCCTTGCCAGAGGATTCAGCCCTCCTCGATCTAAGGCTCGCCGGCGGAGCAATTTCCGGTGAGTACCAAAGCGTATGCACGCTGGAGAAGGTGAAGTCCGCATTGGAGCGCGCGCATCGAAGGCAAGTGGAGGGAGAAAGCGCTTGCCCTTCGGGATCGCCGTCATCGTCGACGACATCTCTGTCGGCGAAGCGACTAGGGTTAGCGGAGGAAGACGACGGTGGTTCAGATTTCACCGGGGGGATGATGGCGGCGGCTTGCCCTAGCTGTCTTTTATACGTGTTGATATCGAAAGCGAATCCGCGGTGTCCGCGGTGCGACTCGCACGTGCCGGTTCCTTTCTTGCCGAAAAAGCCCAGATTTGATCTCAACTCTTCTTATTGAAAAAAAAAAATTGTCTTGTGATTTCTTATCAAATTTTTTTTTTATGTGAGAGGTTTTAAATTTATTTTATTTATTTTGAGATAAATAAGATAAAAATTTTAAATAATTTTTATATATTCATTCATCTCGGAGTAAATTCAATAATCATAAAATTTCTCTTTTGTAAAGTTTGATAAGAATATCTTCAACTTAGTTTTTTTTTTCCGATACGAATACTTTTGTGTTTTGATGTATTGTTCTGAAAATATAAGAGAAATAAAAATAGATTTGTTGGATTGTATTGTTGAAAATCAATATACACATATATATATGTTCTGTTTTATATATATATATATATATATATAGAAGTTTTGGAAATCATTGAATGTGCTTTGAAATGATGTGTTAGATGCACAAACACTTGTAAATAAACATTTAGATGAAAGATTTACATAATTCTTATATATTTAATTAAATCAATAAACATCAACTAAGAATTTTTTTTTTTTTTTTTGCACATTGTAATTCTGTCTTGGTTGCAAAAATCATATCCTCGTATAATAACACATTTGGAATTTGTCCCTTGGTTGTTATATATATGCGACAAGTTGGAGCATCACAAGTGATATTTTCATCCCACATCTTAGCTATACAACATGCTTGAATATATTTATTGTTTGAAATCATAAGTGATATTCTCTTCTCACTTTATATAATTTAAAAAAGAAAAGCCTAAGCTCATGTTAATTGATTTAAATAAATACATTATAATGATGTAAATCTTTCATATGAAACATATTAAAGATATTTATGCAAAAATATTTTAGTAAAAAATATAATAAGTTCTTCTCAAACCAATTTCATGTTTTTGAAATTCAAATAAACTAAATTTTGATCCAAAGTAGAACTAATAACTAAAAAAATTCCAAAACTTGAGAAAATATAGAAGTTCGTACATACAACAATAACAAAAAAAATATATGAAAAATTGCTTTAAGAAAATAAGAAAAAATAAATCCAAAAAAAAACCCCCACATTTTCTGAATAAAAATCATGTACTTGCTAATAATTTCTCGACTTTTTGTGTAATGTAATTGCTCACCACCTTCCTATTTATAGAAGTTAAATGTCATTTCAAAATTAATCCATGGGTGAAAGTTAACCCTGTGAGCTCTCAACCAACACGTCTAATTATTAGGTGCGGAGGGCGCGAGCTGCGCGCGCCCTCTGATCACAGCCGCACATCGCGGTTGTATGACAGTGGTCCCACTGTCACACAGCCGCGATGTGCGGCTGTGATCGGAGGGCGCGTGCAGCTCTGCGTGCACCCTCCCCAATCAATAATCGCTCCAACCAACACCTCATACCAACCTATCATTCCTTATTTAGCAGTAATTGTGAAAAGGTTTTTTTAAAAAAAGTTGAACTGCAGAGATACATTCATTATTCGAAGCCATAAGTGATATTTTCATACCATAATTAAAAAAAAAATGAAAATCTTGATTTTATGTTAATTGATGTAAGTAAATACATTAGAATGATGTAAATTTTTCATATAAATAATTATGGAAATAATTATCCAGGATTTTTTTGGTAAAAATATATATTAAATTCATCTTTTATATAAACAATTTCAAATTTTTGAAAGTCATATTAACTAAATTTTTAATTTAAATCAAACTAAAAACTAATCTAATTTAGAATCTTAAAATAAATCTAATATTTGTACATAAAATAATAACAAAAAGTACATAAAAGAATACTTTAAAATATCAAAAATAGATACATAAAAAAAAAGCTCACCTCTTTAAGGAAAAAATCTCTGTCCTTAGAATTTCTCAACTTCTTGTGTAATGTTATTGCTCATCACCTCCTTATATACGAGTTAAAACTCATTCAAAATTAATCCGTGCGAACAAGTTTACCCGCGACCTCTTTGCCAACATCTCATACCAACCAACCATTCATTATCTAACAATAATTACAATGCCGATTTCCAGATAAAATTGCCTGAAACACTATTTTGGGTGGGAGCATTACAAGTGATGTGTTCATTTCATTTCTTAGTTGCAGGACATGTTCGAAATCAAAAGTGATATTCTCATCCCACTCTATGCACTTAAAATAGCAAAATTCTGAGCTCATGTTAATTGTTTTAAGTACATACATTAGATTAATGTAAATCTTTTATACAAATAATATTGGAAATAATTAGTCATTAATATTTTGGTAAGAAAATATATTAAATTCATTTGAAAGGAATTTCAAGTATTTGAAATTCATATTAACTAAATTTTAATCCAAAGCAACACTAAAAAATATTTAAGTTCAGAACCTTTAAAAAAAAAAAAACTAAATTTTGTACTCTAAATAACAAAAAAAATATATAAAAAATACCTAAAAATTACAAAAATAAACATTAAAAAAAAAAAAACTCACCTCACTGAACATATATCCTTTCACTCCTTATTTATAGGACTTAGAAGCCATTCAAGAGCAATTATTCTGAAACAATTTAAAAAAATATATAAAAAAAAAAACAATTAAAAGCAAAAGTAAAATCTCAAAAATCGATTTTGCGTGGCAGCCAAAATCAAACTAGTGCAAGTCGATTTGTTTTTGGATTCAAATGGGCCATCTATTGGATTTTAGTAGAATGGGCCGACTTTGGCATTCAAGTCCAGCGGGTCTTTCTTTTTCAGCATTTGACTAACCCAGAAGTGCCCAAAAACTGGAAATAAACATTTTTCTATGAGTTCTTAAAATATTTTTATTTTCTTAAAAAAATAAATAAATTAATTTATGTATCGATGATGAGCATCAGCGACAATTCCAATGTTGCAATAAAGTTTGTTAGACGGGCCACGAACTGACACTACGACAATTTATCCACTACGACAATTACTTTTGAGCGATATTCGTCTCCCACTATTCCACTAAACGAAAATTTTTAGCCAACGTTGACGTTCGTTACAATCGATCAAAATCTTACCATCTCCTGAGATGGAGTAATTATTCTATATGGACATCGTATACAGAGATGCATGCGGTGTCAGATCTCTAACTTCGATCACCGCAATTAAATTTTTTTTTAAAAAAAAAGTTGAAAGCGAGACCCACTGAGATACATCTTCACACGGTGAAAATCAGACACCGGATGCATCTCTGCATGTGGTGTCCGTATGAAATAATTTTTCCCTCAAATGAAACCTAAAGGCGACAATGAGCAATATTAAAATTTCCAAAATATTTAAAACAATTAAAAAAAAATAAAATTAACTTTCTTATAAACAATTTGATTTATTCTCAGACCATGAAATTTAATATGTGAAAAAAAAAAATTAAATAAATATATTTAAAAAACAAACGCAAAAATCCCAACGGGGCTTAAAAAATTGTAGAACGAGTGGATGGTATGAGTCGTAGATTTTCAATTTAGCTTCTGACAACGTGTCATTTCTGAAATTTTGAAGATTTAGGGTTTAAATGAATAATCGAACAATAATGAGTTAAAATAAACTCCATAAATGATTATATTAACGACATTTTTTTGGTCGTTTATTTTGAAAAGAGGAATGCAATGAAAAAAACGATAAATAAATTGCATCAAATAACCGATGACTTTTTAAAAACCAATTAAATTAATAATTAATATTTTATTTATATCTATTATTTATATTTTATCAACCATAACTCATATTTTTCTTTTTTATCAAATTCTAAATAATTTGATTGTGGCATGCATAAATACATCCATTTGAGATTAAAAAATATCACCTTAAATTTTATAAATAATAATATTTCAAGTGCTAATATATTATGGATTTAATTGTATATATATAGCTGTAGGGCTGTCAAAATAGCTTGTTGTTCACGAAGAATTTGGGTCCGGCTCGTTAAGTAGCTCGTGTTTGACTCGTTCGTTAAGTAAACATGCCGAACATGAACAAATTTTTAAAGCTCGAATTATAAACGAGCCAAACACGAACAACTCTTTGTTCGCTCGTGTTCGGCTCGTTTTAGCTCGAAATAAGAAAAATATATAATTACTTATATAATAGTATATTACATATACTATTTATATAGTAATATATTATATATATTTATTTCTGAGATTAAAATGTAACTACTCGTTTGGTAATGTGGTTATGCATTTTTTTTGTATTCATTTGGTTCAGGTTCGAATCCAATACTTTACATTTATTTTTTTAATTTAATTTTAAAGAGCCAATTTCGAGTCGAACACGAACATAAATATTTAAATCGGGTCAAACACGAACGCACTGTTCACGAGCCGATTTCGAACACGAGTCAATTTCGAATGAGCCGAACACTAGCCAACCTTCAGCTCGCTCAAGCTCGGCTACTTTGCTGTTCCGTACTAATTTTTTTCTTAATTCCAGCCCTTATTTTCAATAATTTATGTATTTTTTGTTTATTTTTTTATCTGCAGCAGTTATCATATAAGAACGAAAGAATCCCCTGTGCACTCCTCGCTCCCCTGCTTCTCCTCTTCTCTCCTTAGATCTCGAGCGCCAGAAATGAGGAACATAATCCAACGGCTGCTAAAGTTTTTGGACATCACGCGATACGAACGGCTGAAAACGACCAAAATACGCGCTGGCGGCATACGCCGGCGGCTGATACGATGGCGGTCGGTGGTTCCACCGGGACACCTGCCAGTATTTGTTGGGGAGGAGATGGAGTTGTTCGCCGTTGCGGTGGAGCTTCTCGGCCGCCCCGCCTTTACAGAGCTGCTCCGGCGATCGGCGGAGGAGTACGGTTACGAGCACACCGGCGTGCTGCGGATTCCATGCTCCGTTCAGCTATTCTGCAGCGTGCTCCGGTCACTCTCGGGTAAATATTCCGGCGATAAGGGAAAAGAGGGTAGCTTATAAGTGCATGGGCGTTTTTGAAAACGCTGCGGCACCTTTTGGATCGCACATTTTGTCTGTTTATCCGAAAATTCGGTTTCATTTTTAGACTAAAGGCATGCTGTGAGTCGAACTCCGCGGTAGACCCGTGGACCGTGTTTCAGGATAAACTGTTTATCCTGAAACACACAAGCTGCCCCAATTTTTGTTTCTCTGCTCTTCTGTTTGGGTTCCTAATTATCTCGTGATGTTTTAACTAACTTATTTTGAAAATTGTAACGGATATTAAAAATCAAAAGAAAAAAAATTATATAGAAGCATGTGCGTGTGTATATATATTTATCATAATTGGCCATCATGGTCCAACTAAAGGGTAAATTGGGCCAACAGCGGGGTAAATTGGCCCTCAAGCCCATTCTACAATTAATGGATCTCTAAGGAATCGCATGATGCATGCTCCATCGTCAGGCTCAGTCCATACATTCTGCAATTCTGTTAGGATTACCATTCGTTGACTTATTGGGTAGTTTTGTCAAATTAACCTGTTGGCTTGATCTGCTGAAGTGACATCGATCTATACAAAGGGTGTGTGCCAATCTCCTAGCCCATCCAACATCTAGTTGATCTCTAAGGAAGCAAATGATGCAGACCTACTGAGATTATTTAACCTGTCGGATAGTCTCGTGAAGTTAACATGTCGAATTGATATGTAGAAGTGACATATCTATACAACTTCAAGTGTTAATGTGCCACATTCTGCATTCATAGGAGTCAAGAATAGCTCACTCGACAAACTAGTCCACTCAGTTCGTCTAGCTGGTGGTCCTCGTGATTGGCAGGCGGTCGAAGTTAGGATCATAGTTAAAGGGTTGATATTCACCCCTGACCATTTATTAGCGGTTTGATATCCTCGTTACCATATTTTCATAGAGTCATTGTCAACAAGGTTCGTAGTTCGTGGCTCAGGATTTGATTTTTTCCTCTCTATATATTTAGGAAGGGGTCTCTCTCTCTTGGAAGATCAATCAATATTCTCCCATAACATCTCTTCCATTCTTTTGGAGGGGCTCATTTGTGAATTCAAGCTTAGAGAATGCATCCACTCTCGTTCCCTAACCAGCTTCACATATCTCTTGCAGGTTGTATAAACTCACATACAATATGGGACCCTATATATATATATATATTGTCGAATAAATTTAATATATTATCTAATAATTTAGTAATATTATAAGAATTGGGTGGTGAGCATGCAATTGCTTCAATAATTATATGATATTGGAGATTAATACTTGAATACTTGAAATTAATAATATGTCTTAAAAATAGCTCAAGCATATCCTTACAATTATAAAGGTGAAAGTTGCTCCCAAATTTTTGTAGTTATTTTGTGCTCTTTTAAGGAATGATAAGAAAAAGAAGATATGCTCATAAGATTTTGATATATTGATCAAATTAGATGAAATCTCACAATAATAATAATAATAATAATAATAATAATAATAATAATAATAATAATAATAATAATAATAATAATAATAATAATAATAATAATAATAATAATAATAATAATAATAATAATAATAATAATAATAATAATAATAATAATAATAATAATAATAATAAATGAAATTATCGACCTACCTAAGAGCTTTGTCTCTGACTATGAGGTCATAGCCGAGGCCCTCTATATTTGATCATGTGAGTGCACGAGTTTATGATTACATATGAATCAATCTTTGCTGCATATTTAGTCTTGATAAGCTGCAATCTCCTTACAAACGAAGGGGTTTGTGTTTCTCACTCTATAAGAGGTAGAAAATCAATGTGGACCCATGAAGAGATCATGATTAAATTTATCAAATCATCTCTCTGAAAAAATTTAAATAGGCCCTCATTCTTCATTTGAATGAGCGAGGAAAAGAGTAGAGATAATTGATTATTAAAGATTTGAATATTATGTATCTGAAAATGAAATTTTAGTTGTTAAAAATATAAATACATCATAATCGCACGCCATGATTTAAATCTATGAATGAAACTCTTGGACTAAGTTTGGATAGTGATCTGCCATTAATAATTTTTTATCACCAGACACTATTCTTGAAGTATTTTGAGCAAGGAATATTCCAAACACAAATTTACGGTCATCCAAGCTGTAATTTCATGAAAATTATACTCAAACTCAGAATCTTGGCAAGACAAACCCACTGACTCTAAAATCGGTTCAATTTGAGTCTAGTAAAGCCCATACCAAGTCGTTGAAGCACAATTGAAGGCTTTGGATTCTCAATTGAATAGTCAGATAAACTTCAAAATTTACATATTCGATTCGAGTATCTCAGAGAGAGAAATCCAACGAGCCTAAGATCACTTAATTCCGAAGTCACTAAAGTGCCCAAGTACTTAAAAATTTACCTAAGATCAAGGGTTACATTTGCATGAACCGTCTGATCATGTAAATGGGGAAGTTATGCGTTAAAAGACCAAAATGCCCCTCCCCATAAAGCAAGAATTAGGCCCTTTCTCTTTCACTTGGAATGTGTGGAGAAGAAGAAAGAGAAGTGAAATTCCAAAGCCTGAATGGAGAGAAGACCCATCGAGTAGCCATCACCTCTGTAACCTCCAAGCTCCAACCACCATCAAACACGAACCTACATAGTTGCCAACCACCGTCAATTATTGCCTGCCATCACCACCTGTCGTCACTTAACACCAACACTTGGTAACCACTGCTTGCAACCATTATTATCAAATTATAGTTGTTATTGAATTTACTAACACTTGTAATTTTTTTAGCTATATAAGAGCCAGTATAGTTTTTATTGCAAGATTGCAACAACGTTCTTCATGTCATGAGAGAACTATAAATATATAGTTGATTACTTTGATTGGGCTAGTCCCCGTGTTTTTTCCCTTACAAAGTTTTTCCACGTTAAAATTATGTGGCGTCCAATTCTCAATATTTTCTTATTTTTTTGGGTGTTGAATTTATATAAAACACTAAAATGATAAATCACGACTCAATCAATGCCAATATTCAAACACAAAACACATAATTTTCACTCCAATCCAATTGATAAAGCTCACACACACACACACACACACACACACACACACACACACACACACACACACACACACACACACACACACACACACACACACACACACACACACACACACACACACACACACACACACACACACACACATATACATACATATATATATATATATATATATGAAATAATCAATCTAATTTTTGTATTTTTTGCCATTAAATATTTGGCCTATAATTTTTTTTCTCCGAGAGGTGAGCTCAAAGGGCAATATGCATCATTCAAACCCACGATCTCACTATAGAAAATTACATTCTCAACCTCTTTGCCACGAATAAATGCTTATTCGTGGTATGTCTTCAAAAACTATGCTTAAGATATATTAATTTTTTTTTCTAATATAAAGCATAATCGGTCTTCCCTTATCGACAATATCATCAAACCTCTCATTTAAAATTGAAATTTTCAGTTTTAGCCATATAAATTCCAACAAATAAATACCAATAAAAAATATATATATTTCAATAAAGAAATTGTGAATTTTAAATTTGGTCAAATATATAGTATTCAAATCATATCCATCATTAACTTATTTGCTATAACTTGTTTCATAATGTTATTTGCCTTTATAGGCATTTTTGGATGACTCGCAAATTCATCATTTTTTAATCATTTATAGGACTATGGCCTTAGTCCTCTTTATGATGCATATTAACACCCTCTTATCTTGATTATTTGTTTTTTTTTTTATCATTTCTATATTTTGCATGAATAGATTCATTAAAAATTAACTTTTAATTAAACTTATTTCTTATAGGTTTACATATCAAATAATTAACTTTAATTTTTTTTACATTTATGTTATACACATTTCATTTTTAAAGGTTAAGATAATGATATTTTTGACGTGATATGAAAGCTTTGGGTCTTATAAATATGGAAGGCAGAGGTAAGGTATTAGACATGCAAATACATAGAAATTGGGGGACATGTATGCAAATGCGCAAAATTTAAGTCTATTGTCAGTATCATAGAAAAGTGGGGTCATGAAAATAATAAGGTAAATACTTATGGAAATTTTCTAAAATGCAACCTTTCATAATTCAGATAAACTATATTAGCCTTTTTTTCAAAAAAAAAAATATTTAGCTTATGAATAATTTCTAAAGTAAACTTAAATGCTAGTTCTGTATTTTTTTTTTATTATTTTATATAAATTTTTTTTTGGAAATAAAGTTTAGTTTCATATATTATTATTATTGTTGTTATTTGTTAAAAAAATTGTAATTTAATTTTCTAAAAATCTATTTGAACTGCCTATTTGAAAATAACTTATAGAAAATTAATACTTGTATTTAAAATTCAATAATAATTTAATTTAAAAAAAAAACCAGTATAATAATATTTGCTTTTTAGTAATGTAGTAAATGTATTTGCAAATTAGTAATTGTCTTTAAAATCATATTAATTTTTTTTATATAAGAACGTGGCCTAGAGGTGTAAATAACTCGAGCGGGAACGAGCCCAGGCTCGGCTCATGTTTGGTTCGTTAAAAATTATTATTGCTTGTGTTTGACTAATTAATATATCGAGCGCAAAAAAATTGTTCGTATTCAGCTCATTTGCTTAGCAAGCCGAATATGGGCTTTTCACGAACAACGAGTCATTTTGATATCTAGTCACACAACCGTAGGATTTTAAGGATAGGGACTAGATTCAAACCTTATTATCTATGCTAAAATATTGATTTAAACAAAGTTTAATATATTTTTTACTTAATAATTTTAATTGATTGTCAAATTTTTGTCCGCTCGTGTTTGGCTCATTATATATCGAGTACAAAAAAAATATTTATGTTCAGCTTATTTGTTTAGCGAATAAATTGAATACGAGATACTCGCGAGCTATTCAAGAATAACAACTGTTTTGACAGCCCTAACAAGGCCTTCAGCCAGAGAGAAGTTTCTGTTCATATTGCCACTTGCCTACCCAGCTCAGCACAATATTTTTTAGTTCTCAACAACTCCATGTTTTATAAAACAAAGAAGGTAGATTTGCATAAATACCACTCAATTCCTATGTATTTATAGATCTAACACCTACACTTCAATATTTATAAATGTCACCACTTCACAGAAATACATAAAAAGATGTTTTCCAGTTTTTAAAAATTAAAATAGTGATATATTTTTATGTGATATGGAGGATTTTGGGAGGTATAAATGTAAAAATAAAATTTAAGTTTTTATCCCAACGAAGACTAGTACAAACTTTAAATGAATTCGAACGTTACCTCAACGGTCATGGTTTCTGCCTCCAAATACAAACAAAACACCACAGTTCGTTTTTCTGATTTAAGAAACTTGAAGCTCTCCCACTCTAAAGGTATGCCTTGCTTCAGATTCTGCTCTTTAACTATTCAGTTAGCAAAATTCTCTCTGAATCTTCTTCTTCTACCAATAGCTTCAAAAGGAAAGAGGGAATGGGGCTACCCTCTGATCATCTTCTCCATCTTACTTGCTTTCGGCTGCTATTTTCTGGGCCGAGCAAAAGGGAGGCAGGAAATGAGGACCGGTGTCGGAGCACAGATCTATGGCGTGCCGACGATCCCTCCTGGAGCCGTTCGGTCTCCTGCTCGTGAGAATGAGAAGGTGGGATCTGAGAATGTTTGAAGCTTGTATTTTGCTGCAGAGATGATTGATCTCTGTTTTTTGTTCTGTTCTATGTTTTGTTTGGTTTGAGGTGATAAGAGATTGTTTACTGCTATTATTTGGTTTGTTAAATGTGTGTATATAGAGTTGGTGATTGTACTTATTTATATTTCTATGAACATTGACATAAGAATGATGTTGTTGTATATCTGTATGAAAATGTTAGTAGTGGTTTTTCATGGAAAGATGAGAAGCTAAAGGGGCTTTTATTACCAGTAGGATGGAAGAGATGAAGAATGTTGTTTTAAGAATTTCAGAATGAAAACAAATTTTAGTTTCATGTGGTAGATGTTGAGAGAGACTATTCTATTCAGTAATAAGAATAAATTGTGAAAGCAAGGTAAATTTGAGAATAATAATAATAATAATACTGTGAAAACATATAACTTTTGTTTTGCATAAATTGTGAAAAGCAAAGAAACTTGAAAGAAATTTCTGTCATGAACAAATATAAAGCAATTATAAATTTATTGAGCAGAATAACAAAAAAAAAAAAAAAAAATTCAAATAGCTGTTAGATCCTGATTTGTTCGTGGACTTGCGCCCTCAAGCAAAGAATTAGAAAGAAGTAAAATGTTATATATAGAGAGAGATTCATTAGAAGATATATAATGTTGACTCGTATGTTACAAACATTACAATAAAACAAATATGACGCTCAATATCCCAAATTATATCTATTTAATCTTTATTGTCTTTTTTTTTTATCTTGAAGTGGGGAATTACAATATTCATGTATGGCTTACATTGTTTATTGTTCATGTTGAGAAATTAGGTTATATACCATATAGGGACAGATGCTGGAACGAAGCGGAGCGGAGTGGAAGAATCTGTCCAAATCGGGAAGTTGCGTTATGTGGGTTGGGGCTATACGGTACAGGGGTAATTTGAGATTTACATATTGTACTGTAGGGTTTACTCTAGGATTATAAATAAACTTGTTTGTAATCCTAGGTCTTCGAGGGAGCTGAATAGTGTATTTTGTATTCTTTTCTGAATATTGAAAAGGAGGTCGCCGCTCTGCTCCCGAGGACGTAGGCATCTTTGTCGAACCTCGTTAAATCTCTGTGTTCTCCTGGATTTGTGTCATTATTGTTTTTCTTCGCCCTAATTTTCTTAACAGTTCATAGTTTTTTCATTTTGCCAGATCATCTTCACTAACACCAATGCCCTTCGCTAACACCACTGTCTTGCTAACACCAATGTCTTGCTAACACCAATGTCAGCCCAATCAAGACCTATGGCAGAGCAGGCGAGATCATTTAATTAGACTTGGTGTTTTTTAGTATAGGGTTTGTCATTCCCACACCATAGGGTGTATCTTTTTAGTGAATTGATTGTCAATGAACAGATCTAAAAATCAATATAAATTTCTAGAGCATAATATTAAATTTTTTTTAATCCAAATAATTGTTGAACTCAGATTTATTGGTGGACAAACACACCCAAGTAATAAAGAGTTAGAAAGAATAAAATGTTTTGATTCACTAGAAGTTAAATATTGTACAATTTTTGGATTATTAATACATTTTTTGTACATTACAAGATTTTGTATAATGTTTGGATGATTAATACATCTTTTTGTATGTTACAAGAACACCATCATGAGATGACCCTCAATATAATCATGAGAACACCATCATGGATGATTAATACATTTTTTTTGTTACAAGAACACCATCATCTTTGATAACGCCTATCGTAGCCCAATCGATGCTTAAGTGAGTATGGGGGGTATTTCAGTTTTCGTAGATCATCTTTCCGTAGGGGTTTTGTGTTCAGTTTTGTCATTCTAACAGCATCAGACTTATTTCTTGTGTAATCTCAGCAAATTAATCGATAAAAATGAGCAAATTACATACTTTGTCATGTCTCTTGAGCAAATTAACAGTCTTTAATCATACTTACTTGAATTAATCTTACTTTATATTGTTATAATTGACTTATCAACACAAATATAATCTTAAATTAACATTGCAAATATTCATTAAATATTAAATAACTCTATTACCTAAAATTGACCAACCCTTCCCTGCAAAAACTATTCTGCATTTTTCAACGTCTAGGGCGACAGAAACATGGGGAGAGCAGAGGAAAGAGAGTAATGCAGAGATTGATATAACTAAAGGAGAGCAAAGACCAGACGGAAATCGTGTAAAAAATGAGATCTAATAAGCTGATAAGACTCAAAGAGCTGGACATAAAAGAGAGATAGAGAGAGCACTTCTGAGATTTAAATTAAAACAAGGTTCAATCTTTATTAAAATTTGCTGAGAAACAGAGCCTAAGTATAACTTATTACATAAACTTCAAAGCAAAGAAATAGTTAGAAATCCGCAGAACAAAACATTCTGCTATGAATTCCCAAAAACCTCAGAATAATTGAAGAACCCAAAAAACCCTCTGAAAGTCCTAAACAGCCATTATTTAATAACGGCTACAAAGTACAAACCTTATCAATCCCAAAACCCCACAAGCTGCTGCAAAGAAGAACATCAAAACAAAATCTTTCTTCGACCATCTTTTAGCCACGCCAATCCCATTCCCCTTCGCCTCCACCCTCAAGCTCTTCGCCCTTCTCAGCGCATCCACCTCCTTCAACAGATCAAACTCTGCCCCTTTTCTCTTCAGTTCTTCCACACACTTTCCAAGTAACAGGCCATCCTCCTTTTCCCTTTCAAGAAGCTTTTCGAGGTGGCTTTCGGTGTCGGCTTTGTATCTTATTGCCCAAACAATGGTCATGGAACAGAGGAGGGAGCAGAGACAGGGAATCCATGAGCGGCGGCATGCCGTGACTGGTTGCCGGGCTGCCATGGAGAAGAGAAGGATGAGCGAAAGGGAGTGGAATAAGAAGAAGGCGCAGCTGAGGGCTATAATTTCACGGCGGACGGAATCGAGTTGGGATTCTTTGAGGGCGGTGCGGTGGGAGATTAGTTCTTCTTCTTTGAGCCATTGCTTGAGGAGGAGCTTGTGGGTTGGGTTCTCTGCGATTTGGTGGAGAGGGTGAGGAGCTTTGGCGGTGTTGGTTTCTCTGCGAGGAGAAGAGATGGCTGCGGTTGTCGTCATCATCTTTTCTCCCTTTTCTCCGAAAAGATTTGTTTTCTTTCAATGGAGGAAGAGGGGGATGGTTTCGGTAAGTAGATGGAAGAAATGAGGAATAATGAATGGATGGATAACGGTCGAATTTGAAATTGAAATGTCTCATTTTTATTTTAACAGCAACGGTCAAATCAGAGATATAAGGACTAAAATGACCCTGCAGTTCAAGGGAATAACGGAATTGCCTGGAATCCTAAATTTGAATGCACAACGGTCGACTTTCCTGGCTTGATCTGTAAAAAAACCATAAGTTACTGGGTTAACTTGGATTCTAAAAATGGATTTCTCATCTACAATGGGCCAACGTTCGGATTAGGGTTAGCCGGAATCCGATGTAAGCCCTAACTCCTGTTTGGTTGATTTTTGCACTGCTGGATTTTAAGCACTACATTTAAAGCGCATTCTAATCACGATTTCCTCACTCATTGTCACTAGAGCTGTCAAAATGGTTCGTTGTTCGCCGAGGGCGCTTGTGTTGTGCTTGTTTTGGCTCTCGATATATATATATATATATATATATATATATATATATAATATATATATATATATATATTAAAAAAAGAATCGTTATTTGGTCCGGTGGGCCTCAAATAACGCTTCCAACATTTGAGTCGAAACTCATGTGTGCTTTAATTGATCCGAAGAACCCGCGTCACGAGGTTCAAACCCCTGGCCCGAGGGACTTATGCCAGAGGCTGCACCAATAAACGTGCGCGCACGCACATACACACACATACATGCACACACATACATACATACATACATATATACATACATGCACACACATACATACATACATACATATATACATACGCTTGATATAAACAATAAGATTTAAATCAAGTCCCAAACCTTTACACAATAGGGTTGCGTGATTGGTGTTCTCAAAACGATTCTTTGTTCGCGAACAGTTCGTGTTCGGCTCGTTTATATTTCGAACACAAAAGTGTGTTTGAGCACGAAAATGATATTTTTTAACAAGTCGACACCAGCTGAGTCCCGAGTCCCTAGTTAGACACTCCTAATTGTCAAATAAGTAAATTATTCTAATTGTTTATTGTCAGCGCAGATATTGAAGATTTTAATAGTTTTAAGGATCCTATTATTATAGTTAAGTTCTTATGTATAATAATCCTTAAGAAAGTGTAGTGATACTATGAATTATCTTCTAAATGCAATTGTATTTTCTTTACTTGCATTTTAAAAGAGATTAAATATATAAATTATTGTTTTTTCATGATTAAAAACATTTATAATGCATGAAATTTATACTTTGATTCATTTATTTATGTGATTATACGATCAATTTATATATTTTTATAACAAAATGTTTATCCTGTTTAGTTTCAGTTAAAATTAAATTAGTTTAATATTATAATAAAATATATCATACTTTTTATTAATTAGAAAATAATTATGTTGTGTTTGATCATAGAGTATATGTGGGCCCATATCACTTAGATAAAAATACTCACTTTAGTGGATGTTGGATCTTTAATTGTCTAAGAGCCCACATCATTTACATAGAGAGAGAAATAGAGCTTAGAAGAGCACTATTGAGAAGCTCTCATATTTTTATTGTACAAAATAAATAAATACATTGAAAGTACAAATAGGTTTGGTATTCATAAGTGTGTACTGAGTCTCAACCTTGAACTTAAACTTATAGACTTGGGGCGATAGTAATTACCTTATATGATTGAATGCACATGAAGAAGATGATAATAAATGAAAATATATTATGATGTAGCACGTCTTGTGGTTTTGTAAGACGTCCAGGTGTGTTGTAGATTGACTTTGTCTGAGCAGACTAGTTGGTGAATTAGTTAATGACTGTCTCCGAACTCACAAGCTGTTACACAACTATGATCAAGCTATAAATCAACGAATATTGTAGGAGGGTTAAGGAGTGGTCTACCTAGTACCGTGGATGTTGCAGAGATGACAATTAGTTAGCTCTAACTTTGATTCAATGACGAGACATGCTGGCCTATATATAAACTTTGACTAAGTTGATGGCTATATGACCATACATTAACAATGATATTTTTGCAGTCATAAATTAATTTAGTGTGATATTGGCATAATTTTTGTAGATGAAAATTTGTGTAATTATTATTATCATTTTCTTAAGATTGTATTTGCACTTATAATATGAATTATGAAGTATATATGAAATTAAAACATAATTAAATTTCTTTGTCTAATTATTTAAGCATAATAAACATAAAGTATAACAATAGAGATTTCATTTTTATGTTATTTTTATGAAGACTAAAATTTATGAATGATTTTGCGCGCACATGTATTAATTGGTGAAATTACCCATAATATGTGATTGAAAAATCCAATTGATCAAGCATGACTCTCGATTTATGTTTAACAAAAAAAAAAAAAGAATTAAATTCAAAAGCATTCAAGCTTCAATAGCCAAATAAAACATCTGAATAATACGAATCCAATGACACTAAAAGCAATTCCGTTCTAGTTAAATGAGAACAAATCAAATACTTGAAATATGATTGAATGCTTTGAAACATTAATTGAAAGGTTAAATGATGTTCATAATCAAGTTGAGTTTCTCGAAGAGAAGAACCTAGCAAGCCAATGTTCACTCAATTTTGGATGTGATTAAGTTGCTTAAATGCTAAAAATAATAATTAATGATCAAATGAATCAACATATATGGTCTTATGGAGTGTTATGAGATTTTGACTAAATTTATAAAAACACTCCTATCAAAACTTCATAAGTAGGACATCATTTTAAATATGAAAATTGAGTGAGAAAGCTCAAAACTTAGTTTACACTCTTAAAGTGAACAAAAAATTCATGACTATCAGAGATCATCATTGAATACCACTAATAGTTGTTGTAGCCAAGTCATCATTCTTAGATTGTTGTTGTTTGATTTTCATAACTTAGTCAAAACTTTGTAACACACTTAGAGAGAAAAACAAAACTCTCTACTTTGAAATATATAGTGGATTACTTTAACTGTGCTATATCCCATAGTTTTTCCTTTTTTAACAGTTTCTTTATCTCTGTGTGTTAGATATTTGTGCAAACACTAAAACATTCACCTATCACTCTATCACCAAGAATTTCTTAGAACACAATAATCTATTCAAATTTTGTGCCAAAAACAATAATCAAACTCAAAGTTCTACATGAATTGCATTACAATTTTGCTGTACGTGATGAGCCTAATATGTCAACTTTAGGTTAGTTTATATTTCCATGCAATACAAATGATAAAGTTTGAGACTTTTTTGCATTAAAGACCACCAAACACATCTCGGTTGTTTATGTGGACGTTTAAAATTATTTTTAGAAGATTTTGACATAGATGTTGAGTTTTTAATGTCTTTAGAATTGTTATAACAATAACCACACAAATTAATAGTTAGTCAATCATAAATTTGTATAAAAAATAGCCAAATTAGACACATCAAAGTGAATATTATTTTATTTTTATAGTTTAAGGCCTATGTAATGGATGATTACTCGAGTCAAAATTTAATTGTGTGAAAGAATGATGATAGTTATTGTAGTTTATAATTAAAGATTATTGGAGGTTTGTGCTATCATAAGTTTGTATGTTGACATATATTAGAATGTTAGTATTTTGATTGAAATAATATTAAGTAATAAGTTTATTTAAGCAAAGCAATCAAAAGAGAGGACATATACGTGCAAAAAATCACGAATAATGTTGAAGAATTTTTCGTTCGTTACAAGCTCGATTTTCTCTTGTGAAAAAAAAAAAAAATTACTTCAAACATGTTTGGCATTGGCATAAGAAATCAAACTCATAAATTTATTTTACAAACAAGTAATAACCACATATTATTCCAAATATTTTGATTTTACATTTTATTTAAAATCCACCTAATTTTTATATTCTTATAACCAAGTAACCCCTATAATAATTCATTTCTAAGACTAGCTGCATGTCTTTTAAGCTTTGTAGCCTAATAAACAACAAAGATCATCTAAAATTTTTTATTATATATTTTTTTAATATTTTAAAAAATTTTGAGTTTCTTAATCATTAAGAATCACTATTTAATTATAAAACAATCTAAACATGTTTATTAGAAAAAGTTGGTTATTGTAGTTGCGTGTGCGAGAGCTGACATCGGTGGCACCAATTGGCTTAACCCACTTTGACCCAAAATTTGAGTCTATATATTTTAATCTCAACATTTTTTAAGTCCCTAAAATAATTTTTTTATACACTAGACTCAATTTTGAATTTTTTTTAGCTTGATTGAACCTCTATAATCGACTTTGAGCAATTTCAAAATTTTAAATCGAAATTTTTTGATAATATTCTGTCAAATTAATGCACCAACTTAAGAAAATGTGAAAGTAAGAGCTGTAGTATTTATGTAGTTCACTATCTTAAGAGAATGTCTAGATTGATGCTAGAAAATGATCATGTTTGAAATATTTTTGAAATTACAGTTTTTTATGCCATAGTTTTTTTGAAAGCATAACATAAATTTTTTGAAGATACAATTTTTGATGTCTAATATAAGTGTGCAAATGATACATTAGTAGAAAATCCATCCAATGAAGCCTATATCTTGATGCGATATTATAATTGAAGTTTTCAAAGGTAAATTCATTAGCATTCAAACTCTAATTTCAATAGACTTACAACCAAATAGAAACTTTGATTAGGCAATCCCAAAGACATCAAAAGTATAAAACTAAAGTTCAAATAAGCCAAATCAAGTAGTTAAAATGTGATTGAAAATATTGAGATATTAATTGAAGGGTAGAACATTCCATGCATATTATCAAATCAAAGGACTTGAAGAGAGAAATCAAATGAGATTAAAGTCATTTTCTATCTTAAGATTATTAAATCGCTTGAATGGTTATTGAATGATATGTTATCATAATAAATATTAGGGATCAACAAGGAAATATTTTGAGAGTTTTCACCAACAATAACTTGAATGCTACTCTTAAAAAATATGGATGAACTCTCATTCTTAATGTGAAAGAGATCAAACTTTGAAATTGAAAAGAACTTAATTAGAACCTTAAAGAACTCTAGAGATCATTGCAAGTCGCCATTATCATCTGATCAATGCCACTCGGTTGCCATGGTCAGATGATGCAGTGTTAGAAACCCATGCTTGGTGTCGTGCTGCTCATAGCTATACAACTTATTAAGTTTGTTTATATTTCTGCTAATGTCCAATATTTGTAGTCACTAGATCTATGTTCTGATTATTATTGTTTGCTCATCATTATTTGATCTCCCCCTTCACTTCACAATTTTTACCACAATCACAAGTGATCGAGCTTGTAGTGCATTTTCAAATTTGTGGAATAATCTTCTTAGAAAGAGGAGCAAATTATTTTAATGTCAATTTACATAGTAACTTGTTCCCATTATTTTTTCTCTTTTTGAATTTGGATTAAAATCTTTGGCATCTCTTGTGTTCTTTTCATTTAATTGTTTGTATGCGAGTTTTTTTGTGTGAAGTTAGATATAAAAATTTGCTATAAACTTTCTTGCTTGTAGTAATGTTTTAATAATGAATGATTATATTTAATTTTTTATTTTCTTTTAAACTACTAAATTTAATAGTTGCAACATAATTAAAATTGAAAATTAATTGATTTTACTTTCTAATTATGTGATAGAAATTTTGATGAACGACTCATTCCTATATGCATAAACTAGTTGAAAAAAAATGGAAGGACATGTTAAGGTAGCTATATATAGGTTACATTTTTTTTTAATTTAAAAAAAATTTAAGGAATATACATTTTTTCAAGTGAATTATAAAGCATCTTTAGTGAAAGTAAGGCAAGACAAACTTTAGAAGTGAGCATGATTTTCATTAAATTATATTTATTTTGATAGAATATCATCATACATATGTAGTAACAATAATGTGGATAAAAATATAGAAAGTGATTAGAATTTTCTTTTCATTTATCTTATTTTATGTAAATATCAAAATATTTTTATCATTAAATTAAGTAATATTCAAGACTACTCATAATCAATATTAATACAAATATCATATAATAAATTATTAATCTCTTGAAAAACAAAATACACATTATGTTCAATAAAAAAGCATTAATAAGAAAATATAAAATAAAGCCTAAAAATATGAAAACTTAATCCTCTCCAAACCCACCACATCCACGAATCTTCAATCAATATCTCACCTCCATACTCCACACCCATTCCATAAGCTCCCATCCAATCGCCTCCCTCCACCTCACCCTTCCCCTAACCCCACCTTATCTCCACTCCCAAAAACCCTTAACCCTTCTCCCCACACTCATCCCTCCATCTTCTTCGTCCCATCAAGAGAAAGAAGAGGGAGAAGACGAAAATGGCAAGTCTCACTTCCATAACCTCCCCCACCCTCCCCAAACCCCTCCGCTCCAAACCCAAAATCCCATCTTTCTCCCAAAAACCTCACCTTTCCATCTCCTGCTCCTCTGAATCCCCCCATCCCCAACCCTCCCTCCAACCCCTGAAATCCCTC
>NW_018164444.1:49741559-49747902 GCF_001263595.1 Phalaenopsis equestris | reverse complement strand
CGCCGCCATAGCCCTCTCCTCCACCCTCCTCTCCTCCTCCCTCCCCTCCCCTCCTCCCGCCTCCGCCGACATCGCCGGCCTCACCCCCTGCAAAGAATCCAAACAGTTCGCCAAACGCGAAAAACAATCCATAAAAAAACTTGAATCCTCCCTTAAAAAGTACGCGCCTGACTCCGCTCCTGCACTCGCCATCAAAGCCACCATTGAAAAAACCAAGCGCCGATTTGACAACTATGGCAAGTTCGGCCTCCTCTGCGGCTCCGATGGTCTTCCTCATCTCATCGTCAGCGGTGATCAGAGGCATTGGGGGGAGTTCATAACGCCGGGATTGCTGTTCCTGTATATCGCAGGGTGGATTGGATGGGTTGGGAGGAGCTATTTGATTGCCATCCGAGATGACAAGAAGCCCGCGATGAAGGAGATTATTATTGATGTTCCGCTCGCTGCTGGTCTGCTGTTTCGAGGCTTCATTTGGCCTGTTGCGGCTTATCGCGAGTTCGTCAATGGCGATCTTGTTGTGGATGATAAGGATGTGTCCATCTGGGGATGAGCTTTCCGAGGCATGATTGAGGTGAGATCTGTAGCAATTACGAGCACACCACTTGAAATTTGGTATTTACAAATCAACCATCCTCTTTCGTACTTTTTTCGAATCCTCGCTCAAATGTAAAACCCATCCCATGTTTTTCATTTTTATAAAATTCTCCATATTTTGATTGCGGCACTTTTAAATTTATCAGTTCAAGAAAATCACCTGGATGTTTTATGTAAATATTATTGTTTCTGATGTTCTGCATGTAATTATCCTACAGGCGTAATTTGATGAGGATGTTAATAGTAGAATTCAAGTTGGTTGGTTAAAGTGGAGGAATGCTTCGGGTCTATATTGTGTGATAGAAAGTATTGCTTAGGCTGAAAGAAAAATTTTATAAGATGGTGGTGAGACCTGCAATGCTCTATGGCGCTGAATGTTGGCCTTTAAAAGAGGAGTACAAAACTAAGTTAAGTGTTGTCGAGATGAGAATGATTAGGTGGATGAGTGGCTTTACACTTAGAAACAAAATGCAAAATGAATATATCCTTGATAGGGTTTGTTTAGCTCCAGTGACAGACAAAGTTAAAGAGAGTCGTATTAGATGGTTTGGTCACATTAAACGTCGACCATCTGATGATCCGATTAAAAGAGTAGATGTTTTAGATTTGATTTATGCTAAGAAAGGCTTGCGCATATAATTCATGAAACGTAGAAAAAAGATTCATGAAGCCGACTCCACTTAGTGTGATATAGGTTTTGTTGTTGTTGTAGTATATGTAAATTTTCCGAGCTTAATGTGATGACTGCTATTTTGAATTATATATTGCAGGTGGGGATGGCAGAAGAAAAGGGAAGGAGATGAGCTGAAGATCTAAGATGGTTTTGTTTGTATCTATTTAAATTTGGGAATTTTTATGTTAATGTACAATTTGCTGAACATAGTGTAATGATGGCTTTTTTGGTATATAGTTCTTGTCATGAATATCATGTTCTTTACTTTCTGCACTGCCATTTTTTCATGTGTGAGTCTTCCTCCTCTTTATGGCTCTCTTAATTGCCATTATTTGACTGTGAAGGTCTTATAGGCAAATATTAAATCATCACTCTCCTTGATCATAGCTAGTGATGTTTTATTAGGAAAAAAATTATTTCAGGATTGATTTATAAACTATTGAATTTATTTTGAGATTAAGTTATATAAATGAAGAAGTGTATTATGTTTATCTCAAAATAAATCTATTAATTTTCAACTTTTTTTGTTATAATTCATATTGGGATATATTTATGTATTTTTTTTTCCTTTGATTTGGTATGTGTTGTTTATGTTGTGCATAATTATTATGCATAATTTTAAAATTAGTTAAAATAATTATCGATTATTTTAAAATTGAGCTCTAGTGGTTATCAATGGGAATTCTTTTAGCCCCAGTTTAAAGAGTAAGAGAATATTTTGACATTTATATAAACTCTGGGACTAAAATGATTTATGTATGTAATCTATGATTATTTTGAAACCTTACTCATTATTAATATATTGTCAAGATTTATTAACTTGTTGATTATTTTATTAACTTGTTGAAAGGCTTCATTGATGCGATATGTTGAATGCCAGTTATTATTATTATTTTTCCTTAGGTTTTAAGTCAGGCAATGCATTAAAATAGTACTAAATGTATATATCATAAAAATTTGAAGTTTAATGATTTTGGTTTTTTTATTATTAGCAAGGCCATTATTATAAATGTTTTAAACTTATGTGTACTTAATATCTGATAGGTCTCTGCCTATAAATAGCTGATCTTATTATTTATTAACTATCATGAATGAAAGATAAAGTTGTAGCACCTTCTTCCTTTCTTTCTTTGGATTCTATCCATGGTATTAGAGCTCATCTTTCACACGTTCAATCTCACTTAAACGTCTAAATTGCTCGTTTCTTGAATCAAACTTTTCTGTTTGTTCTTGATCTTGTCCATGGATTCCGCAAATCCTTCCATCGATACCACCACATTTCAGTCTTCTTCTCCTCCTATGCCTCCTACTTCTTAAATTCCTTATGGAAAATAACAAAAATATGGTTACAACTCAATTAACCACAGATAATTTTCTCATTTGGCATTCTCAGATCTACAAATTGTTCAATGCTAATGGGTTTGAATTATTTCTTGATGGAACCTCGATCCACCCTCCTCTGTTAACTAATGATAACTTGATTAACAATGCCTACCACATTTGGAAACTTATTGATCAAAACCTCGTTACGGCTCTCTATTACACTATCTCTTCATCTATCTTACCTCATGTGTTAAATCTTGATATTACTACTGCTATTTGGAGAACTTTGTCAAAAATACATAAATCCTTTAGTCGATCTCATGTCATACAACTCAAAAATGGGCTTCATAACTTCTCTATGAAAATAAATTCCATGAATCAATATTTGACTGAAATCAAGTCTTTGGTGGATCAAATAGTTGTTGTCGGTTCCCATGTTAATCCTGAAGATATCATCATTTATATCTTGAATGGTCTTCCCACTTCCTACAACTCTTTCAAAACCGCTATTCGCTAACCACTACTACAGTAAAGGAACAAAGAGCATTGTTTTCCAACAAGGGCCGTGGTCGTACCAACTTCCGAAACAAAGGTGACCGCCCAAGATCTACCACTGTTTGTCAAATTTATGGAAAGATAGGGCACTTCGCCTTCTCTTGTTGGCATCGGTCCAACCTAGCGTATGTCCCCCATTCCCAATCTCAACCACAGAGTACTCTCTCCACTGTCTGAAATCTAATCTCTCCATTGATTGGATCCTTAACATGAGAGCTTTGTCACCCATGATACCAAACTACAATAATATTCAACAACCACTATCATATAGGAGAATGAATATGTTGAGGTTAGAAATGGTTGTTAGGTATGACTCATATATCAGGAAATTTAGAGTATCTTGAAATGAAGAGGTGTCTCCTGGATGAAAAAGAGTGTCTCTTGGTGTGAAGAGGTGTGTCTCTTGGATTAGTGGGTTGGGGGGAGCGAGGGCGTGTTTGTAAATTTATCTGTGGGTTTTATCTATAAATAGATGTGTAACCTTATGGGTATGTAACTCTTCTGAAATAGTGAATTCGCCGCTCTGCTCCCGAGGATGTAGACATCTTTGTCGAACCTCGTTAAATCTTTGTGTTCTTCTTCTGGATTTGCGTTATTTCGCCTTAAATTTCACAACAATGGCGAGTCTTCCCATTCAACACAGTGGTCAAGGAATCTTACTGACTCCAAACCGTAAGATTCTTTTTAAGAGACTTTTACACTTTCCTCTTATTTCTCATAACTTGATATCTGTACATAACTTCTTCCGAGACAAGAATTGCTCAATTCAATTCGATCCAACTAGGTATCAAATAAAGGATCTCAAAATGAGCAAGCAACTTCTCACGGGCAGCACCAAACAAGGCCTTTACTTCCAATTCATACATACCACCGCTTATGCTTCTACTTACCAAAGCAGCGGAAATTAACACCATTACTGCACAGAAAAGCATCTCTGACAATGAGCAACTACCTCAAATCGACATTTTCATACAGGAACAACATGTCCAACCTCTCTCATCATCTCCACAGAGATATGTTGAGATAGATTCTGCTGCTGTTCCTGCTTTATCTCAACAAAACACCGCCTCACAGCACCAACTATCGTCTGGAAATGTGTCTCCAACAGAAGGTAGAGCTTCTAATCCTACCTCCATACACCCAATGCAAACTAGGCTTAAAATAGGCACGTGGTAACCCAAACAAATTTTTGATTCGCAGCATCAGCTCACTGAAGTACCCAAACCAACCAGCTTCAGTCAAGCAATCAAGTATTCTCAGTGGAGGGAAGCTATGTGTCAAGAATTCTTTGCACTCCAACAGCAAGGGACTTGAGAATTAATCTCTCCAACTTCCGACTGCAAGGTAATAAGATGCAAGTGGGCCTATAAAATTAAGAGGCATTTCAATGAGACTTTCGATAGATATAAAGCCTGATTGGTAGCTCAAGGGTTCAACCAAGAAAATGGAATTAATTATCTCGAGACATTTAGTCTGGTAGCTAAAATGACTACCATTAGACTTCTTGTGACTAGCACCATTCAAAATAATTGGGATATACTCCAACTTGGTGTTTCAAATGCATTTCTACATGGGACTTTAGAAGAAGTAGTCTATATCTCAACCATAAGGTTTTCAATATCAACAAAATCCACATCATGTCTGTCGCTTACGGAAAGCTATATATGGCCTAAAATAGTCACCCCGCAGTGGTGTTCAACATTTTCGGCATATTTTGTTCAACAAGGTTTTCATTTCAGCAAAGTAGATCCATTTCTTCTAATATATCCAAAGGATGGCGTACTGAATTTCTTATATATGTGAATGATGTTCTAATAATAGGTAATAATCTGAATTTTATTTGAAATTAATTCAGAATCCTTTATAACAGGTTTCAAATTAAGGAGATGGGGAACATAACAACATTTTTAGGCATCAATTTCACAAGATGGAATTGTGCTATCATTTAAATCAAACTTTATACACTTTAAAATTGTTAAATAAAGTTAGAATGCAGATATGTAAAGAGCTACTCAACCCTGTTTCTCCAAGGCTACTAGCAATAGAGACACACAACAACCATTCTCAGATATCACTCTCTATCGACAACTCGCCGGCAAGCTACAGTATCTTACGATCACTAGACTAGACATAGCTTATGCTGTCAATAAGGTGCGTCAACAAATGCACTTACTAACAATTGAAAATTTCCAACAAATCAAACACATTGTCCGATATCTTAAAGGAGCTGCAACTCATGAACTTTGCTTCACCAACAACTCTTCTATAGTTCGATGTTATTCAGACTTGAACTGGGCCGGGGATCCTACTACTAGAAGAACCGTATCAAGTCATTGCACATTCTATGATGAGAATTTGAATTCATGAAAGTCCATGAACAAACAACAATAGCCAAATCTTCAATAGAGGCGGAGTACCATGTGCTCTCTTTGGCAACAACAAATATCATATGAATTCAAAGACTACTAGCTGAATTTCATCTATCTATGGACATTCCTACAATTGACATTCCTACTAATAACCCTATCTTCCATGTCCACACCAAGCACATAAAAATTGATCATTACTTTATTCGAGATCAAATAATAGCAAAAATAACTACAGTTCAACATATAGCCACTCAAGATCAAATTGCTGATATTTTTACAAAAGCTTTATCTACATCTAATTTCAAAAGCTTAGGAACAAACTAAACATCTACCACTAGATGTTAAGTTTAGCAATGTCATTATTGTAAATGTTTTAACCTTATGTATACTTAATATCTTATAGGTCTCTGCCTTTAAATAGCTAATCTTATTATTTGTAACTATTCATGAATGAAAGATAAAGCTGTAGCATCTTCTTCATTCTTTCTTTGGATTCTTTCACTTATCACAATTTCTTATGAAATTGCATTTTAAATGATTAATATGATAGTCATTCGTCTATATTTAGGAAAATATTTTCTTAAAAAATAGTCATTTTTTCTATTTTTTATATTTCATTCATCCTTCAAATTGAGATCATAGGCAAATTTTGATCAATTTAAAATAAATTATTTATAAAGTAAATTTAGCAAATATTTACATTAATTTAATTATTCATCGACTATTTAAAAATAGCAAATGATATATAACTAGGGCTGTCAAAATGGCTCGTTGTTTGCGAATAGCTCGTGTTCGGCTCGTTAATTTCGTTTGATAAGTTAACGAGCCG
>NW_018164444.1:49718127-49741540 GCF_001263595.1 Phalaenopsis equestris | reverse complement strand
ATATGTATATATATATATACATATATATATATATATATATATATTAAGTGGTATTTTAAAAAATCTAATTGGCTACAAGGCTACAAAGATTTATAATCAATTAAAATATTAATTAAGAAAATAGAATAAAAATTATTAAATTAGATTCAAATGATGTTTTAATATAAACAATAATTTTTAAATCTTGCTCAAATCCTCATGTTTTATGACTATATGATCAGGATTGTTAAAAAGAATCTTTGTTCGTGAACAACTTGTGTTCGACTCGTTAAGCAAACGAGCCGAACACGAACACACTTTTTGAGCTCGAAATATAAACGATGGCTCAGCTCGTGTTCGACTCATTTACATTCCTATATATAACCATTTATTTAAATAATTAATTTACACAAGTAATTCATAAATCACTATGCCGGTGATCTACTCACGGTATAACCGGCGATACATTTCCGGCAAGAGAAGCTTATCTGACGTCGTCGGAGGAAGAGAAGGAGCGGAGTATATCAATCTTCCTTCTTCCTTAGAAAATCTGGAATCTCTCCAGCAGAATCAGCCATCTTATATTGCCGAGAGACATGGAGATCGTTCCCAAATCTATATTTACCTAAGAAACCCTTCTGTCGTGGGGAGGTAGATACATCTTCTCGTCGGTTGAAGCGGAGATCCTATTTTTACCGGCACAATCAGTGGGCCGTTCATCGCCTTCTAAATATCGTTGGCGATAAACTTCACGGTAACCTCCGATTGGATTACTTTGCTCACCTTCTTCGCTCTTCTTAGAAAGCTTCGCTTGGCCATCACCACTCCCATTGCAGTGGCTCCGCTACGTTGTTAAGTTCCTTTTTGAAGCAAGTTTTCCTGGCATCTTTCGTTGTAGCTTTACAGGTCCAGCTCTCATTGATCTAGCTTTAATCTTTTGCTTTTTTATTATGCGCTGCATCTTTGTATCTATGTAATATTCCTGTAGAAATAAGTCAGATAATATTCCTGCGTTGTCTGAAAGCGCAATCAAATAACTGATTATCTAGTTTGATTTATGCTTGTCTTTTTTCTTTATTGTATTTATACTCATACGCACTCATGAGTGCTAACATGTGTTGTTTCTGATTTGTCCGTGAATCATGCCCAAGTTAATATTGCGTAAGACAGGAGAGAATGACACACATAGAGAGAGAAGTGCACAGTAATGAACAGTAATTTGAATTATTGATTAATCTTTTTTTGAGAAGTGATCCCCAATTTATAAAAGAATAGGTTACAATATATGAAGTTGCATATTTGTCCCTACTTTAATGGAGACGTTATATGATATTTTAGGTATTTCACATAAATAAGCCCTCAGTTCTGCCATCTTATGACTCGGTCGGCTGAAATTAGTCTGTTCTCGTTCGATTGTCGGTCGGCCCTTGATAGTTAACAGGTCGGCGAGACTTGATTCAATAGGCTTAGTTTTGTTGGTCAGCTATGCTAGGTTGGTTACCAGCTATTGAGCCCTGAATAAGGAATTCATGTTGCCAGAACATTGCTAGGCTATCAGACAGAGGGTGAATCAACATCATCCGACAAGTATATTACTCTTCGACGAGGTGATCCATCAAGGATGCTCCATGTGATGACTAGCTCTCGGCCTCTAGTGAGAAATCTTAAGGGCTTCCGTGAGATAACTAGGGATGTTGTATTCTTCTCTTGCATTGAGTTATGATGAGAGATCGACGCCCCTAGTGAGAAATCTCAAAGGCGTTCATGGGATTACTAGGGACGTTGTATTATTCCCTTGAATCGAATTATGGCGAGAGGCTGATCGATGCCCCCGCTCGGCTCAATAGGCTTTAGTCTTCAGTTCGGACCACTTTCAACCCTGGCTTAGGGGGGGTTGCACCTAATCAGATAGGTCTTTGGGTGCTCTAATAGTGAACACTTAGCCTTCTAATGTTGAACCCTTACTCTTCCGTTGATGGACATTCAGTCTTCCACCTGTGGGACTTGGTATTCCATCTCTGGGCCCCGAGTTTCTCTTATGTGGGCACTTATTAGATGAGCTCCTTTGTACTTTTTATTTGTTGGATTTTGTCAAGATTCTTACAGAAGCGTATCTGATATACATATATGTAAATACATACGAATTAAATGATATGTATGTAAATCTTCCTAAATATATATACTATTGACTATGAGTATAAATATCCAAGAGATAAAGTAAATGCTCTAGTAAGGGAAAAAAATTCATAGTGCTTGGCCAGTTAAAATAATTCACTAGAAAATGTAAGAGCTCTATTATTTTCCCGATTAAAAAACATGAGATTATAAAAATTGAAAAGCATAGCTATAGAGTGGTAGTTTGTCTACAACAGTCATAATTGGGCTATAACAACTATAGTTAGTGGCTAGTTGAAAGTTCGAAAATTTGAACTCAGGAACTAAGGCATTTTGCCTTAGTGAGGTGAGAGGTAAGCCTTCACATGAATTGAAGCGTAAGCCTTAAGAAAGAAAAATAATACAAATTTAACAATAATTCATAAATATGCATAAATAATTGATGTGTTGATTTAATTTATTATCATAAGAACATAAATGACAAATTTTAATCTTAAATATTGATATAAATAAAAGGTTGAAATATAATTCTAGACAAACATTTACTTCAAATTTAGATATTTAATGAGATTCAAGATTCATAGTGGCCTCATCCTTGCTTTCATAATCTACAAAAGAATAATCATATTTATTATCATCTAATTCTATCTCATTTACGACTTTTAAAATGTTGTTTATGTATTACAACTTTTTTTCTTACTATCAATTCATATACTATCCCGTATAATTTAAAATAAAAAAAATAAACTAATAACATAATTAAGTAATCATACTTAAATTATATTTTGACCTTTTGGAAACACTATATCAAATATATATAACATAATATGATGTATATATTTTTTGCATAATTTGATCAAGGCACTGCCTCAAACACCATGAGGCATAAGGCCTCAAGACGTATGCCTCAGACAGGAAAATTGTAAGCCTCACTGGTGATATTGAGGCTTAAGCATCAAGGCCATATTTGTGCGCGCCTGTACAATGTGCTCCTCGAGCCACAATCTTCGAACGTCTTTTTAAATAATGGTGGTTACAACAACTGTAGTTGGCTACAAAAGCCGTAATTGATGGTTATAATAGTTATAGTTGGGTACTTGTGCTACAAAAACTGTAGTTGGTGGTTATAACAACTATAATTGGCTACAAAAATTGCGATATGAAGAATGCATGTTTAGTTATAATTTTTTAGAGGAACATTTTAGTAAATTTAGGGCTTGTTTGGGATCACTTTTGTTTTTATTTGTTGTTTTTTCTTTTACTTTTATTTTAATAACATGTTTTTTAAGTGTATTTTTTGCATGTTTTTACTTTTTATTTTAAAAGTATTTAAAACATCTAAAAGTTATTTTGAGTATTTTAAAAACAACTAAACATGTTATACCATACCAAACATGTTTTGTTTTGAATCAAAACATAAATAAAACAAAATAAAAATATAAAAAAAAACAAAGAAAAAAACAAAAATCGAAGGGATCCCAAATGTCAACTTAGCCAACTTTCCAAAGCGCTCTATTGGACAAGCCGTATTGATTCATTTAATCGCAAAGTGTTTGTTCAATATTTAAGTGCCCTAACAATACTAAAATTAAATGATCTTGGGCTCGTTGAATTCCTCTCCTAGAGCTACTCAATTTGACTTTAGAGAGTGTTTAACGCTCTGATTAATGCAATAAAGTTTCTGATTACAATCCAAGCGTTTAATCCAGGTTTATTCAGACTCAAGATTGGATCACTTTCAATGTTATTAAGCTTGTATTGTCGAGATGCTCAGGTTAATTGTAAATTTGCTGAAATCAGAGTTTAGATGATTTTGAATTTGAACATGGAAGATCTCTCCAAATAAAATGCATGGAAATTCGTGCCTGACCATATAAATTTTTTGGGGACGTGTCATATATAACTCCCAGGTGATGCTATGCTATCTTTTACATGAAGACATTCTTTCTAAATACTATTTTTCTCATTGGGCTTGTAAACACCAATGACAATTTTGATTGTTTTCTGATCACTAACAATTGCTAATGCCATATTTATCCAGTGAACATTTGGATTAACTTGTGCACAAGTCATAAATTATGAATTGTGCACATTAAGTTATTCTACCCTTTCTATAGATGAAGAAGAGTGTCATCAAAGTGTTTAATTAGAACATTGAAAGTATTCAAGTTTGTTGTACTTATTTAAAAATTCATGTTGCCTTAAAGTTTTTATTCTTTTCTATGTTTTTTTAAAGTATACATATTTTTCGACCTGTTTCTATGAATAATTTTAAAACTTTGACTTATTTTGACTCTTGCATTTGTATGATATATTTGTTTTGCCCGTCTGAAAGATTGCAAGATTAGAACTTATTATTGTGTAGATGAGGATCAAACTAGAGGCCTTAGAAAAAACTTTCATGGCCATTACCTCTCGGATTAGTTGGTACCCACAACATTAGTATAATATGTACTATGTTGGATATTTTGAAGGTGGAACATAATAACTTCATGATGCTTAGTTGAAATGTTGAATTCAGTTTTTTGAAATAAGGAGCTCAATTTCATGGGGTAGCATTCAATCTACATGTCAATTTACATCAAATGCTAAATGGTAGGTTTAGATTTGTATCTTTTTCAAAGGTTAAACGTTAGTGTTTTTTACTTCGAGTTTTTTTCAATTTATTTCTCAGATTTGGTCAAGATGTGCTTTCACTCATTAGATTTACTGTGAGATGAGTACAATATAAGAGTTGATTGATTAGTTATGTATTGCACTCTTCTCAAAGAAAATCCTATATGAGACATTAATATTGATGAAACTTGAGTCATGATAACTTGAAAAATTTTCCCTTGAGAATCATGTTAAAATTTCAAAATCTTGTCATTTTTATTAAAAGAGTCCCCTCAACCAAAGAGAAAATATGATGAATTACACACACAAAAAAAACTGTAAAGGTAAGAATAAGAGGAACAAAAAAAAAAATTTTAACTTAAAATTAGTTTAAATGCCTTATCGAGATCAAATAATCATTAATCTTTGAAAGAATTGTAAGAAGAATTATATTTCTTACAAAATTAAGAATATAGATGAAGCCACCTCATTGACAATAACAACAAGTCTTTATCCCACAGTGTGGTTGACTACATGAATCATTTTTCTCCATTGCGTCATATTGAGTGTCATATTTTCATTTAATTCTAATAAATTAAGATAATATTTTATACAACAAGCCCAAGTCGAATCTAAAGCATCTATTCTCTTAACCAGATCATCAGATAATCGATGTTTAATGTGTCCAAACCATCTAAGAAGACTTTCTCTAATTTTATCCACCATTGGAGCTATACCAACCCTATCACAGATATATTTATTTCACATTTTTTCTATAAGTGTAAAGCAATTCATCCACCTAGGCATTCTCATCTCGGCAACACTTAACTTAGTTTTATGCTTCTCTTTTAAAGGCCAACATTTTGAGCCATAGAGCATTGCAGGTCTCACCACCATCTTATAAAATTTTCTTTTCAGTCAAAGCGATACTTTTCTATCACATGATAGGCCCGAAGCATTCCTCCGCTTCAACCAACTAACTTGAGTTCTACTAATGACATCACCATCTATATCTCATCACTTTGAACAATAAACCCAAGATATCTAAAGCGTTCACAACTTTTAATAATTTGATCACCCATAGTTACAACTTTGTCACTACATCTACTACTACTAAAATTACATTCCATGTATTCAATTTTAGTTTTACTTAAATGAAGGCTTTTAAACTCCAAAGTAGACCTCCATAGTCCAAGTTTTTTCTGAGCTCTTTCTCTAGTCTTATCCGCAATAAGGATATCATCAGCAAAAGCATACACCAAGGTACATCCTCCTGTAAATGTCCAGTAAGAGCATCCATAACTAAAGTAAAAAGATATGGGCTTAAAGCCAATCGCTAATGTAATCCAACTGAAATAGGAAAATATTTGGTCAATCATCATTATGTTCGAACACAAGTAACAACTCTAGTATACATTATCTTTAATGAATTGAATATAAGTAATATCAATACCTTTTTTCGTTAGAACTCTCCAAAAGATATCTCTTGAAATCTTATCTTAAGCTTTTTCCAAATAAATAAAAATCATATGTAGATCCTTTCTTATTATCTCTGTACTTTTCCATCAAACTTCTCAATAAATGTATAGCTTTCATAGTTGATCTGTCTGACATAAATCCAACTAATTATGAGAAATTTTTATAATGCATCTTAACCTATGTTCAATTACCCTTTTCCATAATTTTAAAATATGATACATTGACTTAATTCCTCTATAATTTGTACGGTCTTGTGCAGCCCCTTTATTAAAATGGGGACCAAAATATACTTTCTCCACTCCTCGGGCATTTTTTTGGTTTTTAAAATAATGTTAAAGAATTTAGTAAGTCAAGAAACTCCTATATCTTCTAAATATTTTCACATTTCAATTGGGATATCATCATGTCCTGCAGAATTTCCACCCTTGATTTTCCTTAAAGCCTCATCAGCTTCTCTTTTACTATTGCGACAGTAAAAATGAAACATTTTATTATTATTAGAGATATTAAAATCATGAAGGTCGATCGTACTTTCAGGAACTTCATTGAAAATTTTATCAAAATAACTCATCCACCTATATTGAATATCTATCTATCTCTTTTCTTACGCTCTAACTCTTGGGGTGTGATTCACTGATAAATTACAATTAAACATCTTAAATGGTGCGATGAACATAGATCATGTCACAAATAAGAAGATGAACAATTTCTGATAAATTACTTTTTGATTTTCACTTTTAATACACTTTACTTGAGTTAAATCTTTACTTTTTTTCTCTTTTTTTGACTAATTTTTATATATATTTTTCACTCTCTTTGGTATCTAATCTATTATAAAGTTTACTAAAAGCAAAATTTTTAGCATCATAAATTATTCTCTTAAACCCTCAACGGGTCATTTTATATTTTTCTCAGTTCTTTAAGCTTTTACGTTTAAATCAATTTTTAACCATTTTTTATAAACCAATTTATATTTGTATGTTTTCTTGCATAAGATTTTTTTATCACAAAATATTTTTATTTATAGAAATTTTTCCTTTTGATTCTTCAAGTACAACTTTTGTCACTTGTTTAATAGTGTTTGATACTTTATCCCACATAGAATTTGCTTCTTCATGAGAATTTGCTTCTTCATGAGGAATTTGCTTCTTCATGAGCATCCCAAATCTTGAAATCTTAAACTTTACTCGTAAAAATAATTTTATATTTTTAGTATCATAGATTGTTTTCTTAGACCTCCTACGAGTAATTTTATATTTTTACCAGTTATTTAAGCTTTTACGTTTAAATCAATTTTTATAACTTAATTTTTTATATTTTATTTTTTCTTGCACATATTTTTTACCACCAACTATTTTTATTTATAGAAATTTTTTCTTTTGATTCTTCAAGTACATCTTTTGTCACTTGTTTAATAGTGTTTGATACTTTATCTCACATAGAATTTGTTTCTTCATGTTTCTTCAAGAACTTTGTTTCTTCAAGAACATCCCAAATCTTGAAATCTTAAACTTTACTTGTAAAAATAATTTTATTTGTGACTTTTATGTGCTCTCATCTAATTTATGACAATGATTCCTAGTATTCTTCATTTTACAGCTTTTCGTCTTAAAATCTAGAACTAATAATCAATGTTGAGTACTTAAATTCTCATTTAAAATGACCTTAAAATCATTATATTCTCAAAGATCTCTTCTTCTCATAAGAAAATAATCAATTTTTGTTTTATTAGATCCATTCTTATATGTAATAATATGCTCATCTCTTTTCTTAAATAAAATATTAGTAATAACAAAATCATGCGCTAAACAAAATCTAATATGACTCTACTTCTTCATTAATCAGTTCAAAACCGTATTCACCATGAATATTTCTAAAATCTTCTACCACTCTACCAATATGTCCATTTAAATCACCTTCAATAAAAATTCTTTCTTTCAGAAGTATTATTTGTATTAATTCTTCTAGGTCATTCCAGAATTTTTCTTTAGAACCTATATTTAAACCTACTTGAAGAGCATAAGCAATTATAATATTAAAAATCTCATCATCAACAATAATCTTTAGAGTTCAACAATCTTAAGGGCTATAATTCTAATTTTTACAGTATTATCTTTCAAAATCTTATCTATAATTACACCTATATCATTTCTATTGCGACCCCTATATCATTTTTAGTGCGACTCTTACCTGAATGCTAAAATTTAAAACCCAAGCTGTCAATCTCTTTACCATTTTCCCCAACCCATTTAGTTTCTGGAATACATAAAATATTTATCTTTTTATGAATCATAATATCAACTAATTTAATTAATTTACATGTGAGAGTACCTATATTCTAAGATCATTTCATAATATTAGTTTCATGGACTAACTTATTTACCCATATTTATCAATAATGCGGGAACCCTTGATTATTTGACACTACACACGGACACCGGTGTGACTGCCCTTGCACACTTTTCACTATATTTAGGTCATACAACGCGTCGTTTTCAGGGGGCGCCCCAACATTTACATAATGATTAAAAGTATTCATGCATGATTTTTCGACAAATTTTACGCTAGCTATCGACTACCTAACGCAACCCTCCACTTTTCACATACGGGGCTTGGGACTCGGCATTGGCAGTGTTTACAATGGAAGTACTCGAAGAACTCTACTTGCAAAGATGAACATTGACTAACTAAAAAAAATAAAATCACTCATTGCAAAAGTGAGCATTGGATTTTTTTTTTTTTTTTTGGAAGTAGTTGAAGAACTCCACTTGCAAGCGCGAAAGATTTCTTTCTTTCTTTCTTGGATAACATTCCTCTTATCTCTTCCACCTTTCTTTGCTTTGTTGCTTCTTCCTGTGGATGTTCTATACGCGAGGATAATATGGGCTTATATAGTGAAGTGTTCGCCTTCTAATATTAGTTATCAATCACCATTGAAGACTTTTATAGTCTCCCTTGTAGAATTTTTTTGCCGCCTCTAAAGCATCCTTTTAGGATTTTTTGGTGGGCCCTATTTAAGATTTTTTTTGGTAATCTCCAATTATGACTTCATAGAAGATCAATATTAAATTTTATTCAGAGTAATTTATGAAATTTGATCTAAATTATGAATGTAATAACTTCATGATTATATTTGAAATACATCTATGTGTGTTACCTCTATGTCATCAGTTGCAAAATTTAACTAATTTTTTGTAATAATTAGTCGGTCAATAGCACATTTGTCAAAATTTGACTTATCACTATATTACTCTTTTATTTTAAATTTCTACTTAATATGCAATGCCTATCTCTCGTTTGGAAGCTCCCATTAGATATAAATTTTATGTTGTAATTTTCTTCCTTTCTATCTTTTGAAAGCACTTCTTTGATAGAAATTTTATGCTGTAATGTTCTTCCTGAATCATTAATGGTTTCCTATTTCATAATAACTCCATTCTTACTTTCATGAGCTACTACTATAGTTGTTGAATTTAACACATTAGCACGCGACAATGTATTCTATAACACAAGTCTATTCACTCTGTTCACTTTAAAGATAAATAATGCACATTTACAAATTTTTAGGGTGTTAATATCACCAGAGAATTTATATTCTACAACACTAAAATCACTTTAAAATATTATATTCTTCTTTAATTATAATAAATACATCTCCAATGATTGATGTTGTTACACCTATATATGCTTTAAACTTTATTGTTCTAGAGCTTGCAAGCTTATAAATAGTTCTATTTCCATTGTAAACATATTCATCAGAATTTGATTTATATATGAAAAAGAATATTTAAATTATAACATGTTTGATTGGAAAAAGCTGAGTCTAAAAATCATTGGGCTTTGCTTCTATAATCTTTAAACATTAAAAAAGCATAATCAATTGCATAATTAGAAAAATTCATAACAAGAGCTAAATTATCCTTTTTTTATCATTATGTGCTTCTTGTTCACTCTTCTTTAAAGTAAATTATTTCTATGTCATGTCACATTTTTTTCAATAAAGATGAATAATTCTCTTTAATTCATTTGAAACTTATGTCCGTCATGATATAAAAAGTACTCTTACAAATAAGATGTTTTTCTGGCCAACAATAATATGTCAATTGGTTTATCACCTCTTTTGAGTATGAAAATCTCCTTCTTTGATAGAAGTGAATTTTTTACATCTTCTAAATTTGGTGTATCACTATAAAATAATAGGTAACTTGAAAATGCTTGTAAGGTGGAAGTAAAGAGCAAAATAACTACAAAATTTGGCCTTTATCATCAATAATCACATTAATATTTCTCGAAATGTCAATTTATAGAACTAAACTCATTTATATATTTTAATAGGCATAAATTTTGCATGCAACAACGTTTTTTCTTTTAATAAATTATATTAGAGAGGATTTTGGTTAGATACAATGATTCTAACTGAAGCCATACTCTGAGACGTCTATCAACATTTTCATTCATCTTTATCTTATTTTATTCGGTCATATCTTATTTCTTCTTATTTTATTTAGTCTATCAAGATAAAACTCTATCATGTCAGAATCTTTCTCCCACGAGGCTTCCCCTTCTGATCTGTGCTTCCATTGAACTCTAACCACAAGAATCTACTTGCTCCTCAATTGTCTCACATTAAAAGCCAAAATACATTATTGTTCCTTTCTATAGGTCAAGTTAAGTTGTATCCCAACCTTATCTTCAAGAACTCTATGCTCAACATCAGAAATCCACTTTCTTAAAACAGATACATGCAACACATCATGTGCATCTGGCATATGATCAGATAGTAATAATCGATAAACAGAATTACCAACCCTATCGATCACCTCAAAAGGACCAATCTCGGACTCGACTTACCCTCTCTACAAAATCTGCTTACACCTTTCATTCAAAAATACAAAATCACCCACTTGAAGTTCAACTGTCTGATGCTTTGGGTCATAATACTTCTTCCGTCTATCTCGTGTTGCTCTCAATCTTTCTTGGATTAGTTTGATCTTTTCCATGACATCATCTATCAACTTAAAATTCATCAATCTTCTTTCGTCCACCTCTGTCCAAGATAAATGTGTCATTCACCTTCTACCATATAATGCCTCATATGGCGCCATGCCAATACTTGACTGGAAGCTATTTTTATAGGCAAATTTGATCAAAGGAATATGATCCTCCCAGCTCCCTCCAAAATCAAGGGCACATAATCTCAATGGATCCTCTGACACCTGAATAATCCTCTCAGACTGACCATCTATTTGCGAGTGAAAAGTTGTACTCAAGTTTAGAAGTGAACCTTCCTGAATACTTGTTATCACGATCAGAAATAATTATGTCATTACGTCATCACGATCAGAAATAATTGTTATAGAAGTGAACCTTCCTGAATACCTCTCCAAAATATAGAAGTGAACCTGTCATCACGATAAGAAATAATTACCTTCAGTATCCTATATAGTCTGACAATCTCATGTATATATAATTGTGCAACTTCTCAATTGAATATGTTTGATGGGAACAAAATGTGCAGACTTTGTAACCAGTCAACCACCACCCATATTGCATCATGACTCTTTCTAGACCTTAGAAAACCCATAGCAAAATCCATAGTGACATCCTACCACTTCCACTCAGGACTAGGCAAAGGTTACAACAAATTAATAGGTCTCTGATGCTCCGCTTTCACCATCTAACAAGTCTCACATCTCGAAACAAACTCAGCCACCTCACACTTTAACCTAGGACACCAAAACATCAACTTCAAATCGTAATCTCCCTGGATAAGTTGTATATCCAGAATAGTGAGCCATACTTTGAGACGTCTATCAAGATTTTCATTCATCTTTATCTTCTTTTATTCAGTCATGATTTTGGGTATTTTGTTACGCCCCATGAGTGCTTTTACAACCCTTCATTTGATAAGTTCATTGCACATCTTTGTTCTCCAAAGGTCAAATTCTTTAAGCCTCTCAAACTTCATGGCCACTATACTTTTTATGACCTTAGGGCAAATACGATGCACATAAAAATAACTATAGTAGAGAAATCAAGAACCATAAAAACACCAAAATATATGTGGTTTGAGTTTAGCAAACAAACGTTCACAGCTGCATAGAGTACTAATATCTACTAAGCTCCAATAGATATGCAAGAACAATTATACTTCAAATAAATTAAAGATATAAACTAAAATATTATTTTTATTTAATTAAAAGAAAATGTAGTCGTCTTCTACAAAAATGATGACTAGATTTGTTTTAAGAGGCTGAATAACTCATCTTGCAAGCCCTCCGAAGCCTTCTTCCTTCCTTTCTCGGATGGTACCTTTGTTATTTTTTTCTCTCTCCTTTCTGTATTGCTTCTTCTCGTGGATGCTCTATAAATGATGATTACAAGACGGATAACCTTTTTATATGAAAGTCACATTTTTTAATCTACTACGATAGCCATTTGGCCCTCAGGTACATCATCTTGATGGCATATGTACTACTTGCAAATGCTTAATGAAAAATTCATCAGTCCAATAATGTACTTTGTAATCATCAAAATCATGTTATAGAATCTTGAGGCTAACAAAAATCTCACCTTGGATTCCGAATTCAATATCCAATACACTACTATTTTGAACCCAATCAATGATGAATTAAGATCAGTACTTTAGAGTTGTTTGATTGATCCATCAATGAATCCATGATTCATAGTAACTCGTCAGTGAAAGAAAAACTTTGTCAATTTCTCCAAGAAGAGTTGGAGCACAGGGGGAAAGTTTCCAGCTTAGGTTTTGAAGGAGCTGCTTAAAGGTGGATATTTCTCTTTTATTTGCATCTTACGGTTTACTGTTTATTTACTTATTTAAAATTCGGAATAAAAGATTCATGGTTATATAATATTGAGATGCATCGGTTATGAGTACAAGTGATAAATAAATTATACAATTTCATGTTTTTAGTTTGTCCTATTCGTCTGATGGTTGATTTTGATTAGGAGACTCATTAAAATTGGGCTGGTTATCTGATTCCCGAGTTTGAGTTTGGTACTTCACTATTTATTGATCTCTTCCTTATTTCCAATTTAATTTTTGTTTTTATTACTCTAAAAGAAATGCTTAGTTTTATAGGCATGGAATTTGAATTTATTGAAGTTTTAAAGGATTTATTGATTTGTCGCAGTCAAAAGTTAAGCATGCATGATTACTTAATTTTATTGTACACTTTGAATTCTTACTTTGTTGTTATACTTTGGTGCATGTCATATATATAATTATTTAATATTGTATTAGTTATGTAATTATCTAACTTATTTGCTTTAATTTTTTACTCGATATGTTTTGGGCTTCAAAAACCGTTTATACTTTAGTAAATATGTAAATTTTCTTAAACTTGAATTAAAGAAATAATCAACTACAAATTCATAAGATTACTCCTAACACTTGAAATCTTATGCTAAGAACCGTTTATACTTCAGTTTTTATTTTTATTTTTTGTTTTAAAGAGAGCAAGATTCTATCCAAGAACATTTTAATTTTATTGCATGTTGGGCATTGCATAACATATATAAAAATTATTAAGTTCAAATAAATGATATCATGATCATTATTTTAGCCATAATTCCTTCTGCCTAAGAAAGATGCCCTCCATAGAGGGCAGTTGATAAGCAAGAGCTTTTCATACTTCATTTTCATCATGTTACCGTTTTGTTGAGATTCAAATCTCAGAACATGGAGGTAAAAAATTAAGCCAATCACACATCCCACATCATTGAAATTTTCAAATCAAATTAACTTTAAAAAAGACTTCATTTCAAATTGGTGGTTAAATATTCTTTGGTCTTGAAGGATAACCTTGTGGATGCCGTTTTATTTCTACAACGGAAGTTATTGTTGTTTACAATCAACAATCTCGATTTTATATATCATTTCATATCTATCAAGAGCTGATTATGTTTATATATATGTAAAGCTAGCTTTCACTTCAATGGAGAGTTTCATTTTTCTTTCTAGTAGATTTTCATATAGTTTTAAAAAATAATGATAATGATTACTGATCTTCAGATGTTGTATTGAAAATAACTTTGGTCACAAGTTAGAAAATCTGAAAAATTTTGTCTATTTAATGTTGGCAAAATTTATCAAGTTTTTTTATTAAAATATTATCATTGGTCTTAATATTGTCATGAAATTTGGTTTGCACCTAGAATTTCGTTTGTTTTGTATTTCATCTGGTAAAAAAAAAACTTATGCACAGTGAACCCCCTGTTATCAGGGAATTAATAAAAAAATATATAGAACACTAAAATCACTGCAGAATTTAATGAAGCTTCACCCCATATAGTTTAGTGATGGAGAACTGTAGTAATAGTTTTGAGAACTTGTATTCGTACAATCAGAAGAGCGAGCCATTTTAGCCTTAGAATGAAGGAGTTTTTATGTATGTCAAACGTGACTAAGAAGTTAATATATTTGACCTAAACTAAATATTATGGTGCAGCATTTGGAGCACCTCATGCTGCTGAACCCAAAAATCAAAGTTCAATAACACTATGCTTCTCTAATGCACAAGATCATCTAGCCATCTAGAGTTCCCGTCAAAGTTTATTACTTTGTGTTTTGTTTTCAATGTTAAGATCTTGACAAAGATAACCTTCACGAACATTACTCGTTGAATGAAACTTTGTTCTTGTCATAATTCCAGTGATATTCCTAATCCCACAATAAGTACACTTTTTTTTTAAAGGCTGTGTTTAGTAACGGTTGTTAGGGGGTGGAGTACTAGACTGCCTAATTTTTGGCCAATATATAAGTGGAAGCAATGAAAGGGGTGGTGAAACAAACAAAAAAAAAATTAAGGGATAGTGAGTATTTAAGTTTAAAGTTTTTAACTTTTTAAATTTTTTAAAACTATTATAAATATTATTATTGAATTAAAAATACAATTAATAATAAATTATCATGATATATGTAAGTTTGTAGAGACCAAAATTTTCAGGGCATTATATGATATTAAAGTGGTTAATAAAAATCAAGGAATGGCAATTGTTTCCCCTCAGCCGTCACCTGGCTCCACTATTTGTCACATGAGAGCCTTCGTCATTAGCCATTACTCTCAATTGAAACTCTATTCCCTCAAATACTCGTTGGAGTTGGTTGGCAGGCTGTGGTGTACGCACTACACAATTCTGATGTATTTACATATCTAACACTTAAACTTCCATCTTTACATGCATAAGACTCGAATCCTTAACGTCACATTAAAATTGCCCCAATTATTAATTTCTTTTAAATTGAAATACACCTTCTCATGCATAGGAATATGACACCATTGTTATAATTGTAAACATCAAACTTTAGGTGATAGATATGTAAATACACAAGAATTGCGTACTGTGTATGTAAATTTACCAAAAAACAATTACACAGCAAAACAAAGAACTTGCAGTTTGAGCAAAATAAACCTTCACTTTGATTTTGCAGCCACATGATAATAGAGAGGAAATTGGAGCCAAAACACTGTGATAATCTTATTGTTTTTCTTTTTCTCAAATTTCAACTCAACTGAATGCCTCCTTATATAAAGGAAAATGCTCAACATACAGGGAAAAATCTTAGAAAATAAAATAAAATCAGAAAAAGTAAAATCAAATTCTAATCAATATGTAAAGAATAATTATTTTAGAAAGGTTTCATTAAATTCCACGCAATTAAACCTTTGTGCTTTGGCAGATTCCCTTTTGTTTCATGTTTAACCTATGCGACATTTTAATGTTGAAAGGGCCATAAGGATGCTTTTTCCCCTTGTGACTACGTTCACTGCACTAAGTGAAGCTTTGTAGACTTAAACAGTTTAGGTTTTTATGTGAGTCATTATGATGTGCAAAAAAGTGCAGCATATATATGCTACACTAAAACACTTTTTAGTGCTTTCTTTATTGCCTCAAACTCATTCAACGTAGCCATTTTGATTGTTGTTTTCTATAATCCAATTTTCTATGGTGTTTGAATAAACCTATGCTTTATTGTTGACCGTCATCATTATTTTTGTTCTTTGACTTCATGATTTTATGAGAAGAATCTGTAATTTCACTGTAATTATTCGGTGAATATTCATATATTAATGATCATCTTTCTTCATTCCGATTAACCATGCCTTACTAAATATGAGACTTGAAATTTAATCTTGTGACGGACATGGATAAAAATTACATGTGAATGCTTCTGAAATTGGAATAACAAGCAGAAATTTACATGCCATAAATGGTTAGAGAAATCCACGGACTACATAAGAC
Organism: Phalaenopsis equestris; assembly: GCF_001263595.1. NCBI lineage: Eukaryota > Viridiplantae > Streptophyta > Magnoliopsida > Asparagales > Orchidaceae > Phalaenopsis > Phalaenopsis equestris. The sequence goes on along the minus strand of NW_018164444.1, from coordinate 49,725,103 downwards.
ATACTTATTCTACTACATATTTATAAGTTGGAGAAGCTAACATAGAAATATCAGACAAAGGAAGAAAATAGCTAACAAGACCACATGGGGAGACCAATATTGGGATGATCAAGGAGCATTTCAATGCTGAAGAGTGTTTTTTCATTAATGTTTGCGTTCTCAATTACCGACTGTGATGTGTTAGTTGAGGCTGTGGCATCATTGCAGAGCGGAGTCATGGCGACAGTGGAAGAGCAGGCGAACAAGGCAGCATGTTGAAGGTGGAGGTGGACTATCTCAGCCTGTGCGAGGGCGAGTTGTGCGTGAAGGAGGTTAATCTGGCGCTGGAGCGACGAGATGGAAGCAACACAACCATAGACGGGATCTCTCACACGTGCATTCGCTTCGTAAACCAGACTGCTCACGGCGTCGCTACGCTGCACCACTGACAGCTCCTGCAGGACATTTTACAACAACAAACGGCTCAAACTTGCGTTTTGACAGCATTGAGTCCCTCATTGTGTTCGTTCAGTTTTTGTTTGTTTTGTTATGTTGATTTTTTTTTTGGTGAGATTGATAGTTTGCTGTAACTGTTTTTCTCTTTTTCTCATGTTTCATCTTCATCATGGAATGTGACAATGAGGCTGTTAGACCCAGGAAATTGAACTCTCTTGTTACATATTAATTGTGAGGATTTTAACAGTAAAGAGTGATTCTTTGGAGACTGGAATATGGATTAAAGTGCTAAAATAGTCCTCGGACTATTTACACGAGGCCATTTTAGTCCCAAAATATAAAAAGAACCAAATTAGTCCATAAACTATTAAAATGGGCTAAAATATCTTAATTAAAGGAGTTTACGGACTAAATTGACACTTTTATTGACTTCGGGATTAACAGGACGCTCTATAAAGATTCAGGGACAATTTTCACACTTTTCTTCTGGAATATACAACTCAGTTTGGATGTGGTGGAGTGAATAAAAATGGCAGTTTGTTTCAACTGAATTTTAACTATTTGAGTTTAATTTTATTTCTAACTCTTGAATTTCATAATTCAACACAAATTTCACTTCATTTTTATACTTTATATCATAAAATGATATGCTGTTGGCCCGCTCACTCCTCATGTACTTAAAATTTGTTTGTTTGTATTTAACACCTTACATGATCAAGTATGTTGAAAGTGAGTTAACTTTGTAGGCACTATAAGCATTACTTTCGGAATAAATCCACCCATAACTCCATGAATTTATAGTAAATTCTTTTTTTATTCGAGCTCAAAATATTACTTTGAATTTCTGTAGGGGATGAGAATGGAGCAAGGTACCTGCAGGAGCTTGCTGACATTACTGGCGCCGAAGACCTTGTGCACCGTGGCAAACTTCTGCGGCTCATCCGCGGGGAAGTAAGGTGCAAATATGCAATCCTGCACGCATCGCCGCCTCAGAAGCTTGCAAGCCGCACATGGAGACACAGCTGCCCCACTGCTGCCTTGCTTCCTGTTTGCCATCTCCTTCGCTTCTCTTTCCATCTTTAGCCTATGACTTCTAAGTGAGAGAAGGAATGTTAGCTGAAGCAATGGAGAGGAGAAGAGAATGCATGTGGAAAGAATGAAGGTGAGGAGCAGAGAGTAATGGAGAAGAGGAGGGGAGGCGGTGGCTATTTGTAGCGTTGTGAGGTGATCTGCATGTGGCTAGGCTATTATTATTATTTTTGTTTGGTTAGTTGATTTGATGTTTTAGAACTATGAGATTAAGTGTTAAGGCATAAGTTTTATTTATAGAAAAATTTGTGTTGGAATGTGTAAGGACATTGATAAAAAAACAAAGTTAAGCATCTCAAATATGCTTGTAGATGTAAATGAGAATGATTAGGTGTTTGATATGTAAATATATAAAAATTATGTGGTATGCATGACTTTTTATTTTTAATTTTGTTTTTATTTATTTATTTATTTATTTGTTTGAGAATTTTACTCTAGAGATGATTATATTGTCTTTAGAAAATATCTTGCATTATATATATATATTACGCATTTTGGTCTGCCATCATTATTTCCAATTTGAGAGGGGGGGCCACAGCAATTTGGCAGTGGATAGGTGCTGCAGAATGCTCTGATGATGTGGCTGTTGATGTTTATATATGCAATTTTTGGTAATAGTTTGTTGTCATGGAGACAGAAGAAATGGGAGTCATGAGATGACGAACCGTCTGGGCCCATGGGACCGGTTTGAACCATAGTTGAACCAACGTAAGCCCAGATTCTTTCAACTAACCTAAACTTCTTAAATCCGGTGCTCCAATAAATCCAAATGTTCTCTCTCTTTTAACGTTAATCCGAAATTAATTGATTTAATTGGATTTACTCTTAACTGAATCAAAGTTTGAGAAGGGTGGAAAAAAACAGCAGCAACTGAGAAGAGAGAGAGAGAGAGGCGGAATGAGGGTTATGTCCAGGCGGGTGCTGCCCGTCTGCGGTAGTATCTGTTGCTTCTGTCTAGCTTTGAGGGGGAGATCCTGACAACCTGTGAAACAAGTTGTTCTTTTCTGCATGATGTAATTCTTTGGTTTACCCTGTTATGTATATAGAATTGGAACAAGTTGCGTTATTTATAAGCAAAATTGATTGGCGTTCTTAAATGGTACTTAGGTGTTTGATTTGATGCTATCAAGATCAGAGTTGTATGGATAACAAATCTACTCGGACAATACTAGTGTCCATTGAATGCAACATACTTGGTTCAATGCATTTTATTTAAACAATGTAAACAGTATCTGGAATGATAAATGATTCTTACGTTGTTTATTTGTTGTCATTTTTCATAGCCGACATATTTAGCTGATACTTTGATGTTATCAGAACAATATTTATGTCATTTGCGAAATTATTTTTTGAAGATGTTGCCAAACCAGACAAATGTAATCTCCAAATAGGATAACATTGCCCCCTTAAGCAATATAGTTTTTCCCTTCGGGCATGGTCTATTACCTTCATAATATTTATTTCTTTTTTTTTGAAGCACAAACGCTTCTAGAGAGTCATATTATGTCAGGCACATGAAAAGTCTAGGACACCATATCAAATTCACCATTTGGCATTTCATGTTTTTTAATTTCAATAAGTTTAGCACACCCCTTGGACCCTTTTAGAGACCTCTTGACATATCATCAATATGAGAGACATATATTACAATTAAACTATGCCACTTTGATCATGATAACATGGTTCATCGTATTTGATATAAGTCTTCTTAGTAACTACTTCGACATTTAAGTGGCGATACTTATGATGGCACTGCCATAGAATACATATATTTTTGTGCTTTCTTCATAAGCCAACCCTTTTTTGAATATCAAATAAGGAGAAAACATGTGTTCAGGAAATAAAATTGAAGAAAAGAAAGGAATTCAACAAGTCAAATATCATAGAACGCTATTGGACTTTTTAGATTCTCGACGACTATGGTCATTTGAGCCAACTTTGCTTCACACACAAACAAACACTCACATTTCTTTTTTTTTTTAGGTTCCATCGTACCCTCTCTTAAGTGAGATGTATATCTCTTTTTTTGTATTATTATGAAGTGATTTATTTGGTTCTAAACTATCAAATATATAGTCATGACAATTCTATTGCAAACAACACAACTGTACATTGACAAAATAGTCATTTATCCAGAAACAACTGTAAATCAGCTGTTCTCCAAACGCACAAATCAAACAGCTAGTCATCTTAACCAGATTAGAGACAAAATGGTCATTTATCCAGAAACAGCTGTAAATCAACTATTTCCCAAACCTACAAACCAAACACTCAGCCAGCTATTTGGATCAGCTGCTGATTAACAACTTATTAGAATAAGTTGGATAAGCTTCAACTGCCCTAAACAGATCTTTAATCTGCTAATATATTTTTTTGACTAACAAATTAAGTTATAAAAATAAACAATAATTTAAATTTAGGCATATATATATATATATATATATATATATATAGTGTGTGATATATATATATATATATATGCCACACAATTCTTATGTGTTTGCATGTCTCGTACCTAAACATTCATATTTACATAAATATATCACTCTAAACTTTAATATCACTTAAAAATATCATTGAAATTGTATTAATAAGTTTTCATCATCCGACATGAATCTCAATGCGTGACACATCTCAAAATAATTTTTGAACAAGAAATGCTCAAATTTCGATTAAACATCAACCAAATTTCTAATTTCAGCAAATTTATAGTCGAACTAGCCGATTAAACGAGACAGACCTAACGAAATAAAAATTGGTTCAATCCGACTCAAATCAAGCCCAAATCAAGTCGTTAAATAACTTTCAAGATTTTTTTGATGTATTATTAAAAGATCCAAAAGATTCCAAATATGACAACCTTACTGTCAAATTGAGCATCTCGACAAGAAGAATCTAACAAGTCACTCAATTATTTAACATAAAACTACAATTGTAAACATTCAATGGTTGTTGTAAGAAGGATATGGCTATTAAAATCCTTTGGTACGAAAAAGGTCAAGGAGTCACTTCTCTTTTTTGCCGCCCACAACCACCCTACAATGCTTTCAAGTAATCAAATAATTTTAGCTTTTTTATGCTTAAGTACTATAAACACGTGGTACGAAAATTTATATTTTATTTTTTTTAAAAGCTAATGAGAGTGATAATGTTGAAGGTTATGCATGTAAATATATAATTGCATATATTATTACACTTCCCAGATTACGGTGCCCGCGAAAGACTTGAAACCTTTCTTTTAAAGGATTTTTTTTTTTTTTTGAGCATATGTTTTATTTATTTATTCTTATTATTTATTTTTTTATTCAAATAAAATTTCAATGAGCCAATAAATTTCTCGATTGCACCGCCCTTTAATAAAGTTGATAAATACTAATTGATTTATTGGTGAGCCAAATAAAATCAATTTCGAATTATATTTTGGAAAATAATAATAATAATAATAATAATAATAAAGCTTGAAAGAGATAAGGAGAGAGAGAGACAATTGTATTAATTATGTTGACATTTCACGGCCTTTTTGACTCAAATCGTGTGTACATGTTATTTCTTGTACATGAAATGATTTTTCTATTTATAAAAGAGATTGTATAATAAAATGTTACATTTTTTCTCATGCTTTTATTGAGAGTTGTGCAAGATATTCTAGGTGGTTTGCATAAATGAGTCAATCGTTTGGCTACTCTCTGGCTCGGTCAATTGAGCTCATTTGTTTTTGGTTCGATAGCTCAGTCTGTTAGGTTTAGCCGGTGTTGTTGGTCGGTTGAACTTGATGGCCTTCAGATCGGCAGGATTGTTCAATCAGTTAAATTAGTTTGATTGTCGACCCTTGATAATAGATAGAGGAGCATCTGGACCTCTCCGGCATGATTGTGGTTGTCGAGAGACTAGGGTTTTAATCTAGTCAATTTTTTTTATGTTGGTTGGCTTATATATCTCTTTGTTTCGTTTCTGACCAAACGACTTAAATTCGGATTATTTGGTCGTCTTTTGTGACTCGAATAACTTTGGTTTTTGCTAACTTTGGCTCAGACGGCTGCAATCAGTCATATAAGTTGACTTCATGATCTTCTGTCAGTGGGCATTCATTCGTTTTACTCTTCTTTTATTGACCATTAGATCTTCTCATGATAAGCGCCGACACATTTTCGATGTACAAAATCAATAAAATTTTCAAACTCTATAAACTCTTTTAAACAAATATCATCATTAAAACATTTTAATTACAATATAATCATAATTTTAATTTACAAAATTTTAAAAATGTAATGTCACAAATGCACCTACTTTATGACCTAACGATTTTGAGCGACATAATTATACTGCAGCTCGTTGATCTTATGGAGAAGTGTACCACGCCGAAATAATAAAAAAAACAAATAAATAAGGACGATTTACATCATATCGCTCAATCAATATATATCTACATATCAAACACTTTAATTTATTTATATATATATATTTATCTCTCTCTCTCCAACTCTCATGTGTATATATATATATATATATATGCATTCACCATCTTACCTATAAATGAAAATATTTATTTCAATTTTTAAAAGTAAAAAATAATATTTTTTATTTGATATACAAAATTTTGGTGATATAATATAAAAATAAAGTTTAGATGTAAGATATTAAAGAGTAAACTGCCAAAATATTCGTTGACTATTTATATGAGAACCTTTCAATCTCAAAATTTATAGAAGTATCAAAATAATCTTCAATTATTTTAAAGTTGAGTTTTAAAGCTTTCAACCTCAATTTTAAGAGTTTAGGACTGATTTGATTTTCTATAAACTCTGACATTAAAACAGGTCATTAAAAGTGTTAAATTCTATAAATTATTCCATGCGAACACGTGCTCCTTTCCTAGAGCGCCTCTACACCATATGGTTCTGCCCTCGTCCGTAACTACAATGCCCCAGTGCCATGTGGGCACGCTCGAGCCGGAGCACTTTCCAAACTTAATTTTTAAGAAAAATAACAGCTTCAGCTGATTAATTAATCTTAGCTTACACTTTTTTAAAATAAGATTAATAAATATTAAATTAGCTTATTAAATTTAAATAAATATATTCATATTAAATTGTTTTGATTCACAAATTAAAATTTATTTCAAATACTATGTATTTTTTGTACGAAATAAAATATTTATATTCGAGCGGCCTACCCACGATGATTTGTGAAGCCACCAGTTAGAGTTTAAGTAGAGAGAATTGAATATTTGTTAGAATATGTGCCCCATTTTTATCATATAAAACTTGTTATTTTCCTAACTTGTGTTTATGCGAGCACATGGTTATATACTTAAATAAAAGCCTCCCCTATCAACTACATCATGTATTAAAAACGACAAAAATTAAGAAAGCTTGACAAAAAAGTAATCTCCTTCATAATTACTAATGACCAAGTCATTAAGGGTATATATATATATATATATATATATATA
>NW_018164444.1:49705967-49717888 GCF_001263595.1 Phalaenopsis equestris | reverse complement strand
TATATATATATATATATCTCCGAAATAAATATAAATACACATACATGCATAGATACATAGATATTATAAACAAATACAAATGTACAAATACATGTATTGATACAAACATCTATCAATTAATTCCCCAAATTTATAGTTATATAATAAAAATAATCTAGACATATAAACATACTTGCATCAAACCGTAATATAGACATATACTAAAACATGTTTACCTTCCTACAAAATTGACTCGAGGTTAAAATTTAAAATTAAAAAAAAAAATGAATTTTAATTTACAAATCAAAGTCCAACTTACATCAAATATAAAGTTAGAAAACTCTGTCTACCCTAAGAAAAAAAATCAATTCAATAAAATGTCAATCAGATGTGTGTCGGAAGATCTGCGACGAATAATAAATTAGCATATTAGCGTAGTACGAGATCCATCACATCACAAATAAAATAAAAGTTGCAGGAGGAGATACCGTGATTTTTTTATAGAAAACCCTGTGTTGAAACCAAATCTATCATGTAAATTATACTTAAGGAATAAAGTTTATAAACCTAGAGAGAGGAACCTAAGGAATAGAAATTATAAACCTAGAGAGAGGGAGAAAGAGAGAGAAATGAGTGACGCAAAGATGGCCCCAACGGGGCAAAGTAGGGGTGTTCCCCGAGCTCTCGTACCCATTTTATATATTGAAAGAACTTGTTGTAAGAGAAGGGGAGTGCGAAGCCTAAATGGATGGAAAGGATAAATGACATGATTTCTATTATATGAAAATGACTTCCTATTTATAGATGACAGAGGATAAAAATATTAAAATTACATCATTGCTTCTGTGAGTTATAGGTTATTAGTATCTTCATTGGCATATTTTCAAGTATCTTACACATTTTCATATGTCTATCATATTTTCGTATATCTGTCACATTTTCATATGTCTGGCACTTTTTTGTTGTCAGGTTCATTCGACGAGGTGGCCTGCCGGTTGGCTGGGTTAGCCAATCGAATGAGCTGATCAACTGGTCTCTGCTAATATCGGCTCTCACCTAAATCCGTGTGGGCATTTTTCGAACATAAACTTGGAAAGTGGAAAAACCAAGAGGTCTAGCCAGTTGAAGCAATCGACAAAGAATTATAAATACAAAAGCACGCTCTCCTTTTAAATTATAAAAAAAGAAATTGTGATATAGATGTCCAATAGTAATTCAACATTAATAGCATTAACGAGTCGCGAAGGTTGTAGTCTATTGTTATGAATGCAATAGTTCGTCGTGAATGTTTTAGACTGTGATTGTCGTGGAGGCCGTAGTTGAAAGCTTTAGTAGTTGTCCATGTAGGTCGTATGTTGTAGCTTCAAGAGTGTCAATTGGCCACATTGGCCATAATAGGGAGCTATGATAGCGTTCATAAGCCGTAGAGTTAGAAGTTGGGAGCTGCATGAGTTGTGAGTCATACCGGGTAGTTGTAATAAAATTTGCAGGCCACAAAGCACGGAGTTGAACTTGCATGAGCTGTGAGCCATGTAGGTCATAGTTGGTGAAGTAGGTCATAGAAGGGAGTTGTAATAATGTTCGTATCTCATTGGGGTTGGAGTTGGAAGCTGCATGAGTTGTGGGTCATTTAGGTTGTAGCTGGTCACGTAGGCCATAGTGATCAACCATAATGTCGTTCATAGACCATAGAGACAGAAGTTTAGAGATGCATGAGTTGTGAGTCGTAGTTGGTCACATAAGCCGGAGAGAGGAGCTATAATAATATCCGTAAGCCATAGAGGCTAGAGTTGGGAGTTACATAAGTTTTGAGCCACATAGGTCGTAATTGGTCACATTGGTCATAGCTAGGAGTTGTAATAACGTTCACAAGTCACAAATGTTGGATTTTGGAGTGCATGCGTTGTGAGCCACATATGTTGTAGACCGTAGTGATAAACAGTGAGGGGAGAACTTCAAAAGTTCGGAGAAGGTCATCATATTTTGAGTAAGCGGTTTTAAACAGTTATTGCTAGGAGTTACACCACACTCAGGATGTGTTGTTACACCTACTTATGGTTGCAAACACCGACTTAAGGTTGCAACATTACACCGTTTTTAGGGTGTCTTCTTACATCATATTTGGGGTGGGTGCATTGTTATATCATCTTCAAGGTGCGTCATTACACCTATTCGGGGATCATTGCACTGTATTTGGGTTACGTTGTTACACTGTATTCATGGTGCATTGATACACCATCTTTGAGGTACATCATTACACTATCTTTGGTGTTATGACACTGTCTTCAAGGTGCGTCGTTACATGATCTCGAGATGTATCATTACACCTTTTCCAGGGTGCTTTGTAACAATATCTTTGGGGTGCATCATTATACCATCTTCGGGATGCGTCGTTACACCATCTTCGGGGTTTGTCGTTACACCATTTTTTGTTTGTGTCATTACATCTTAGGATTCATCAACATCAATGACCAGAGGCATCCAACGGTAGTTGACAGAGTCCAGCGAGTGGTGGTTGTTGGTGGTAGGCAGTTGTGTAAGCAAAAAATGTTCTTTAAGTCTTCAATCCAAAATAATACTAGAATTCGACTTCTTCTCCTACTCCAACTCAAGCTTTAGTCCCCCTTCTTTCTCCCTCTTTTCATAAAAGGGGTAGAGCTCTATTTACAAAGTATGAGAGTGGCTTCCCTGCAAATAATTAAAGATTCCATATCACTTCATCTGACGGCCCAAAGATATAATTCCCATGATTGAACAGTAATTTATGGATGTTTAAGTGCCCTAAACGTGTTGGAATTGAGTGATATTTCGCTCGTTGGATTCATCGAATCGAGATGCTCAATTTGGAATATGTTTGACCCTCTGATTAATCACTCAAAGCTTCAAATAGTGATTTAATGGATTGATCTAGGCATTCATGATTTAACTTTGATTGGACTAATTTTGGTGTCGTTGAGTCCGTCTCATCGAGCTGGTCAGTTTGACTGCACGTTTTCTTAAATCCCAGTTCTGGAATATTTTTAATTGAGTTTGAATCTTCCTTGATAAAAATGCTCCGAAACTTATGCTAATCGCCTCAAGATTCATGTCAAATGATAAGTTATTGATGAGGTATCACAAGCAAAGCCAATATTTACAGATTGTTTAAACATAAAAAACAACGTTCAATCTAAGTTCAACTAAACAAATTTCAGATAAATCTAACATTCAAATTAACAAAAATAAAAAATAAAAAAATTGAATAAATTTCATGTGACTAAATAAATTTCACGAGAATATAATTTTAAAATGAGCTTGTAGGAGAAGAGGATATATATGCTATACCTTCACATTTGTTGATAAGTTGAGCAAATAAGGCAAGATTAATGCTTGAAAGATTGTTGATAAGTTGAGCAAATAAGGCAAGAATAATGCTTGAAAGAGCTTAATTAAAGGTGAAGGAGGCTGAAATGTGCAAGAGAAGGTATAGGGAGAAAAACCGAAAAAAAAAAAAAAAAAATTTAGGAAAAGGGGTCGGTTTTATTCGGGCTATTCACAGTTATCAACGAGAACTCCCCATACGTTCAAGTTGAGTTATGCATTATTTTCATGTAGTGTATGACCAAATCGAGTCATCGCATGACTTGTAAAATTATTGACCAGCTATCACTCAATATTTATCAATCATCAATGTTGGATCCCTACCAACAATTAACGTTTGTTTTCAATCGCTCATCTCCAATCAAATCACTCTCAAAACTTGGAGAAAATATTATGTCAGTCATCCGGACTTACAAACAACGGTTTAGGCTGCACCACAGCATATGCACAACTGCACGCTGCAATTTAACCCATCGACCGCACATCTGATTTATCAAAAGTAATATTTAAAAAAAAAACTCATCTTCTTTTCATCAAAGAAGATGTATGTACTTACATTATGCTTCATGCATGTAGACATTATATTAAGAATTTTCAAAGAATTTTTTTATAATTAATATTTGATTAGGACTACTTAAAAATTTTATCTCTCTTAAAAGTTAGTTGCATGGAAGTTAATTTTATGTAAAAAAAGCACAATTTTGATTATCATTATTGTAATAAAATTATATTTTTATTTAATTATACACCATAAAATATCATAATAGTTTGTGTTATTATTAAGCACTTGTGATAGAACTTTTATGTTTTATTGGTAGACTCTATGTTTTGGACTCCTCATAATTGGCTGAAGTGGGAACGGTTTCAAAATAAAGCTTCTGTTTGACCAAAAGTTACTCTAAAACATCTCTTAAGGGTACTAACAAGATATGATTAGATGCTTAATCTAATCATTAGACTCAATTAAACTTGAAATTATTTACATTAAAAGTGGGACTAAACTTTAATTTAATATTATGAATGGAACTTAATTTGAGGACAACCTCACATCATTAACTTTGACCTTTAAATTTTACTTAATTATACCACAGTGATTAATGTATTGCTTGTTTGTGCTCATAATATTATTATATTTTTTTATCATTATTATTATTTAATTCAAATCATGTCTCTCTTGTTAGTAAAATATAATAGAAATTGAATATCTAAGCAAATTTGAAAATAAATTTTAATATGGAGAACATTGAGATAAGAAGGAGGTGGATGAGGGGGAGAGTGAGGATGTGACCTAACATCTCACTCTATTCAAGTTAGGGATGATATAGAAGAAGGATGCAAGTTTGGAAGAGAAGGATATTGTCATTATTGTTGTGATCATGTATCAACTTGGGATGAAATTCATAATCGAATTATAGATGAATAATTTTCAAATGATTATTGAATATTTAGAAGATAAGATAAAATTGTATCATCATGTCATATTTAGATAAAATTTAAATAGTCTAACTAGGATTGAACATCATAGTGTGTGATATTAAACAATTTTCATATCATGATCAAATCTTGTGATTTGAATTATCTTCACCACACAATAGAATAATGATTGCACCATCTTTGTACTATGGTTAAACTATCTTTGAACCATTACTCAATCATCTCCAAATTAACCACAATCCATTCATTATCAAACTAAGATTGATCAATGTTTGAATCTATTTTACATACTTTGACTTCAAAAAATAATGTTTAGTTATCTCTAATTGCAGTTAATTTGATCGAAGAAAAAATTTGCAGTTATATTTCCACAGAAAAGATAACCAATGAGCATATTTTCAAAAAATTAATATTATGGGGCATATAAATTCATATTTCTGTTTTGAAACCTTTACAAGTATATTTACCTAATTAAATTAGATAAAAAATCATTAACATTAAAAATATACATTAATTTAAGAGAAACATAAATTTATATGAAAATCATATATAATTTAATTATACTGCACAATAAAAATTAAATAAACCTTTTCAACAATGGTTTAAAACGCATTCAATTATTAAATTATTTAGATTTATTTAAATAGATCATATTTTAAATGTCAGTAAGTTAGAAACAATTATTTCATAGAATTTAATTTGCTTGATGATATGCTTTGTATATAATAAATAAAGTAACCAAATATATTTAAATAATTTTAATTTTGATCCCATTTAAAACATGAAAAATTTATTCTTTTTTAATATTGTAATAAATAAATGCCTTTTAAATCATTATTTTCTTTAAATTAGCACAAAAATATAACTCAAGCTCATTCATTATGCTTGATTTTTCCTTTGATATATATTGAAATAAAAAATCTACATAGATTTTCTATAAACTTAGTCTTTTACATAATCTAAATTAAATAAATAAATAATTGGATGACTTGCTCATAATTATAAAGAGAAATGAAGTGATATCTCAAAGGTAAATAAATGTAAAAAAAGCCTAATCAGCTTATATTGCCCACCCTGAAATTTAACTATCTCTATATAAATAGTAAAATTTAATATTTATTTTATGTAGTTTAGACAATTTAGTAACTCTTGATATATATTTTTGCCAAATACTTAAAAAAATAAGATATTTGATGATTTTCCCACCTTCATCCATACTCTCTCTCTCTCTATATATATATATATATATAGAGAGAGAGAGAGAGAGAGAGAGAGTGTGTGTGTGTGTGTGTATGGATGAAACGTTGAAAACAAGTCTACATAGGCATATCTTTCAACCACTTAGTAAACATTGAATAAAGCGGCAACTCTTTTGGAATCTCTTTATAAAAAGTGACAATCATAACCAAAGTGTCAAGTCTCTCTTTGTTACAAAGTTCATTCATCCTTAATGATTTTAATATAAGATTATAAGAATAATACAATCAAAATTATGTCCCCCTAATCAACAATTTATCTTGGCAGGCGTGCAAATTAGTACAAAAAACATTACACATCATGACCGACCGACCGTAAGGATTGAGACAAGTCACATGGCAAGGTCTAAATAATAAATGTTGATCAGCTCTAATTTATATTAAATTACTTTGTACTATTCCATCTATATGTACATATATTTATATATATAATGTCGCATCATTTATTTATGGGGCAGCTGTAGGTGTCTTAATGTTTATAACTGCATATTTTATAATTATTTGATGTGTGGTTATATATCTTATGTGCCATGTATGTAAAAATTAAAGTTTTGGTGTTATATATGTAAATACGTTGGAATTGAGTGTTATATATGTAAGCAAATCTTCCTTTCCATAGCAATAGAATTAAAAAGGGTTATATATATATATATTGAAGTTGTTTCTAAAATTTGAAATTAATAATTTTGATTTGCATAAATGTTGATGCAAAAAATATAATAATAAACCAAAAATGTAAGAAGAAAATTTAATATTTCATCAATATCATAGACATCATAATAATTAAACAGATATGGTTCAAACCATGCATTTGATGGTTGGAGACATGCACATGAGATAAGTTCTTCATTACATTCCTTGTAGTACCCCTTTTTTGTGATAGAGGGCAGCATGCCCCTCCAAAAGAGGGGCATGCATGCATGCAACATCATAATTAATTATTAAAGCATGCAAATAAAATTTACATCACACAACTAAATTTTGAAACAACTTTACTTTTTATGTAATTTCTACTTTTAAATGTAGATGAAAAAGTGTAAGTGCTATATATACATGTCACAGACAAATAGTCTCACATCGACTAGGTGTAGGGCCGAAAAGCAGTATTTAAGTCCTGGGCTGCCCACCACCCATATGGGCTCTTTTGGGAGGTGACAAGTGGTATCAACTACTGTCTGTCAGGTGTGTGGACTCTCCATGGTCCAGTGGGACCCTCGGTGGAGCCGATCCGTGACGAGGGCGTCACGTAATTGGGTGGATGAGAATGTCACAGACAAAATTCTTGCCACATAAATATGTTTTTTTTGGTTTGACAATTATTGCATGTCTTGTGAAAGACCATGTCTACCATGTATATCATGATGTCAAAAATTAACAAGAAACATTATGTTTTATAATGCTATTATGACAATTGAGGAAATGTGTTGAATGAGATTTCAATAGAAGTTCAATTTTTAGGATATTAACTGATTTTTTCAAGTAAATAAATAAGGTATTTTTAGTATGATTAAAAACAAATTAAGTGAGTAGAATATCACCAATGATAGGATTTGTGAAGTGGTATTGATTCATGCAATCTTAGGGCCCAACTGGAGTAGTTTTTCCCTAGTTGCGCAACGTGAAAATGCAATTCGTCAAGTTAGTTTTCCGTAGCGTCGGTGCATTTAATTAAATGTAACATCTTCTTGTGTCTCGGTCAAATACCTATGGGCTGACGTTTCAAAGCTAAAATTTTGATAATATTACTTATTGTTTTAATATTTTTATTTTTGATTTTGATTGTTGTGGTGCTCATCGTTGAGTGAGATGTTGCTTCTAGGTATAATATTTAATTATGTGTTATTAAATTTGGAATGATTATCTTATAAACAACACAACAATACAAAAGCAAAAATGTCTTCTTTTCATAAAAAAAACTACATCACAAATGTATAATTCAAACAGATACACAGTTTCCAGCTTCCTCGCACAGCGTCCCTGTAGCAGCTCCCTCCACACAACTGCTGCATAACAGCTTTTCAACACTTTCAGCAGCCTCAAACAAACACTTACGGAAAATTCAATCTTTATTAGAGTAAACTGAATAAAAGTTTGGTGACTAAAGATCACATAACTTTTTAAGAGATTTGTGTCCCAATCAGAAAATATGTTGCTGGTTATATTCTTGATCCCAAATTAAGAGCATGAAATGACTCTCCAACCGATGGCAAGGACAAAAGCTTCTTAACTTTGCTTAGATTGACTAAAAGAAGAATAAAAGTTTGTGCAAAAATCACTGAAACAGAAAAAGATTCAGTCTCCATCAAAGTATCCTCACTATGACATCAAAGAGATAGAGAAAGAGATGGAGAGAGAGAACATATGTAGAAAGATTGGAGCTATGTGTAATGGCTTCAAATTTAAAAATAATTAGCATTGAATTACTTCAATGAGAAAATGTAGAACAAATTAGTAGACTATGTAGGTAGCATGAGGCATCCCACAATTGACAGTCTGCATGTTCAGATCCGCCAGTAGATTTAAAGGCATATGAACTATATGTACAATTGCTATAACTTTAGTTAGTGAGGCACATGACATCCATTCCACACATCTCATAAGTCTAGGGATGGAGTACATAAATTTTAGTAGACTATATCTCCCTCCTGTTGATCAGACATTTGACTTGCTAGGCTTCAAGGATTTAAAATAATCATATTTATTTTTAGAATATATATATATATATATAAGATTGATGAGTAATATTTTGATCCAAAGCAAGCGAAACACGAATTAAAAAATTTTTGTTTGATTTCGGGTCGATAACTTAACAATGATCTGAACACGAGCTTCTACGGCGCTACCACCAACACCACAACAACGTCATTACCGTAATTTTTATCTAATTTAGACAGTATCGGCTCCACCGAGGGTCCCACTGGACCTTGGAGAGTCCACACACTTGGCAGACAGTAATCTGCACCTCCCAAAAGAGCCCTTATGAGTGGTGGGCAGCCCAGGACTTAAATACTGCTTTTCGGCCCTACACCTAGTCGATGTGGGACTATTTGTCCATGACATTCTTCTCCACCCAATCACATGACGCTCTCGTCAGGGATCGGCTCTACCAATGGTCCCACTGGACCATGAAGAGTCCACACACCTAGCAGACAGTAGTCTGCTTTGATACCACTTGTCACCTCCCAAAAGAGCCCCTTATGGGTGGTGGTCAGCCCAGGACTTAAATACTGCTCCAATGTGAGACTATTTATCTGTGATATTTAGCTTTTATACACTCATATCACATTTTGAAATACATCATTATAATGGGGCACGTATGTAAAAATTAAAGTTTAGATGTTAGATATGTAATTTGTCTTTCAATAAGTTATAACTGAATACATTCTTTAATTACACTACAATTTTAGTCTACAATTACATCATTTAATTTCAAAATAATAATAATAATAATAATTTAAAAGCTGGTTTGCTTTAATGCTTTTCTACTTTTACAGACAGAATTTTATTAAAGTTGCTTTGTGTCAAATTTTTATATTGATGTCCAAAAATAACTTTTTTAAGCCAATTTGTGAGAAAAGCTGGGTGAAAAGCTATCCAGTCAAACCAAACAAAGCAGCTATTCATATAATTGACTTCTGCCTTCTGCTGCATTAAATAAACAAGAAAAGAGACATTTAAATGTATACCCCCTAATTCTCATCCAAATTTTATTTTTATGTTCATACCACCCAAATCTTTGATATCACATCAAACATATCAGTGTTTTAATTTAGGAAATTAATGTGAAAGACACCTTTTGATGCATAGATTATATATATGCGCCGCTTACTCAGATCTATTGGTCAAGCATCTGTTTGTCAGTTGTAAGTTTCCTTTAGTCTTGGGGTCGATTCTCCTTTAATGTAGGGTGTGGTGCCGGAATTCTTAGGCGTATAAGAGATGACCGAACCCGTATAATAGCTTCTAACCATTATTTTATTATATATATATATATGTATATATATATAACAATGACTGAAACAAAACAAATTTGAATACAATACATGTTTACTGGACTTCCATTCAACATCAAATACTAAATAATACTGCCTCCATAATCTTATTTTTAAGTCAGAAAAATCAACTCTCTGCACCCTTAATTTAATTTCTCTCTTTTTTCATTTTGGTACAACAATATTTATTTATTTATTTATTTATTTATTTATTTTCATTTATTACAGTATCAGCTGGTGGAATATTGACACTCAGTTCATCAATATGAATTTCACCTGAAGCTTCAGCTGGCTGGGAAGGAAGAGATGGGAATGGGGACCCTGATGCAAATGCTGAAGTATTGAACTGACCATTTGCTTCTGCTTCTTCACCCATCACTGCTTTGAATGCTTTGTTAATTGCATATCTCTGAAATATACTCATAAGATTTAGTTTTTAGCATATTTAAATCATTTTATGATAATTAGATAGAGCTATGTAATTTTTTTTTTTCTTGAAAATTTTTTGGCTGGGAAATCTACATAAATGCCTCACAATTCTTATGTATTTATATATTTAACACCTAAACTTTCATATTTATATTTATAATATCTTGATGTCGTACATCATGATGAAATGGTGTATATCACTTTTAAAAATTAATTAAGAGTAATATTCTTATGTGATATTAAAGATTCGAGTGCACCTATATCAAATTAAAGACTTTGAAATGATCGTCTATCATTTTTTTTTTTTCTTTAGGATAGCCTTAGAATATATATATATACTATGTGTAATGGCTTCAGGCCAACATATATATATAAATAATAAAATTAAAAATAGGAGCATTTAGATGTATTTATAATATCAAACACCTAAACTTTAATATTTATATTAATCCCACTTCACCTATTGATCAAAAAGTGCATTATTTCACTTTTAAAAAGACAGTAATAGCAATACCTTTGATGCAATAAGATAGTCTTTCAATGTTATAAATGAAAAAAATAAAAAATTAAGGATTAGATATGTAAATTCATAGGACTTGTGTGGCAAGCAATAAAACAGTTGTATATTAGTGAAATTGTTTAGAGATTTCTTCATCTAACCCCCCCTAATTTCATATTCAAGAAAATAATAGCCAAACTCACCTTAAATTTTGTTGCCATCTGCCACATTTAATAGACAAAATGTTACCAAAAAAAAATTCACATAAAAATTAATCAATTCACATAATAAGAAAATAATAAAAAAATTAAATGAAAATGGAGTATAGAAACTTGACCACAGAGAACCATGCTGATAAACCAACTCCAACTGCTATCCAAAGAAGAGGCGAACCACTGCGCTTACAACAATACAAGAAAATACCATTTCTTACTTAGAATAACGGAAAAAATTTGCGCACGTAAGACGTACGCAGCGCTGCATACATAATAGATGTTATATTTGCATTATATCGGCATTATATTAGTGTTATATCCCATGTAACCTCTGTGTAACTTCCATGTAACCTACAAATATGTGAAAATAGAAGCGCGAAACTTATTTGTAAGTTCAGTTAAGTTACAGCTAGTTTATATGGAGGTTACATGAAGTTTACTGGCGATAAAATAAGAATATAATGCATATATAACGTGAATATAACGTTTATTATGTACGCAGCGCTGCGTACGTCTTACGTAATCAAATTTTTCTCCAAAATAATAGAGAAAAAATCTCAAGTTAAAAAAAAAATAAGTAAAATTATCGACTGACATTTTTGATATTGGATTTGTTGGTGCTACTTGATTGTAAGTTCGCACCAATGTGTCCACTGTTGAAGAAGCAGCTCTGGTAGCGTTCCGCATCCCCAATTTTCTCCACGCTGAAATAAATAAAATAGAATAAAAGGAGTATAATGTAATATATATATATATA
>NW_018164444.1:49662877-49705947 GCF_001263595.1 Phalaenopsis equestris | reverse complement strand
TGACTTATATATATATATAAGGAATATAATGTAATATATATATAGTGATACCGATAGAAGCTCCAGGAAGCATATTGAAGCGACAGCTGCGAGGTCTGCTTGCATGAGGTAAAGCAGATTTGCTGAAGCAGGAGAGGATAGGAATGCTTGAGGCGAGGGCTTGAGATTCCATCTGTTTTTCTAATTAATTAAAGAGAATTTCAAGCCTTAACTACTTATTTCTGTAAATTAATGGTTAATTATATGAAATATATATATATATACAGGTTTTTGTACAGCAAGGGCTTAACGGGATTTAAAGTAAGAAAATTTTATTTCACGTGTGGTGAAGGTCCTGCACGGATTTTGAAGAGCATCTCAAGCTTTATTTTCCTCTAATTTTTTGTTAGTGTGGGGGTCTTGGAACAAGAAGAAGAAATAATTACACTTCATTAGTATATTTAATTACCCAAACTAAACTAATTATAAAATTATGGTTAAATATGTAACAATCAGTTATCCCTAATTCAATTATTAATGAAAACAATTATGCTCTTAATTTACCGTTAACTAATCTATGCAACCTATTTATCATCTAATGCATCCCTAATTAATACATTTATACGCTATTTATTTAGAGAGTAATTTTTAAAATGTTAAATTAATAGATTTTTAATAATCTTGACTGAGATAATCGTGGGCTAATATAAATATTATAGAAGCTGAACATGTTTTGCTCAACTCATATCCAAACAGGATTAGGCAGATCATAGCTGAGTTACATTTGGCTATAAAAATGTATTTTTTTAATAAGGTTTTATAAGAAGGTAGGCAAAGATAGGCAAAGCTTATATATATATATATATTATATATGTCTATCTTACCTGCTATGTGTATTTCATATATATATATATATATATATATATATTATTAGATACCAAAAATTAATTAAATAAACTATAACATTTATACCACCCGAATCATTTATATCACATCAATAATACCACTATTTTAACTTTTCAAAAGTGAAACACACCTTTACATGCATTGGCAAAGTGGCATATAGTCAAAAACTGAAGTTTATGTGCTAGAAATGTAAATACAAAAGAATTGAGTGGTATGTATGCAAATCTTCTAAAAAAAAATAACACTAAGAAGCACCAATTTCTCTGTTCAAATAGTCCACAAACATCCTCTTGGCACTATCCGCATCTGCAGGAGGAGGTGGGCCACTCAAGCTGGCTTGCCCTGTTAACTTTATAAATGTGCGCCGCAGGCTTCTTAGCTCGGGCAATCCAACTCTTCTCTCTATACTGATGTGGGCTTCATAGTCAAGGCCAACACAACCAAAAACAGGCAAAAGATACATTTCTAACTTTCCTAAACTCCGAAATACTCACCTTCGGCCTGAAACCCAACAAACAAGCTAAAATATACCGTAGAAGATGCAATGTATTGAAAATATGTAATTGATTTTCAATCAAAACATCCCATCTTGTAGCTCAATTCTATAGAAAGTAAGATGTTATGAATTACTATGAATAATACACAAACTGTTAAATGAGAAGGATATAGTGGGAAAGTGTTGACCAATTGAAATCTTATTTAAGCTTCCTCCGAGTGCCTGCGTTTCTACTATGGCATTGATAACCTCCTGACAAACGTCAAAAAGCAGAATATCATACTGTCATTTCTAATGAATTAATAAACAGGCTTCTGTGAACTTAAATCTACAGAGTTACCTGTGTTGCTTTGTCCAACTCGTAGAGTGAATTTGCCTCTGTGGTTCGTACCTGGAAATTTTAACATTTACATATTCTTTTCGATCAGAAACATGAATATAGATAGCTGTACCCTGTAAGATGTTGCATTATTGTTTAGTGTTTACATGAGTGCCACCACGCCTTTAATGTTCCTTCATAAATGCTAGCATACTAAAGAGCATGGAGTTCTTTCGGTTTATATTATTTGTTTGCACTGGTAAGCAAAAAATCAATACGCCTTTGGTTTAGTCTGTGCAAATATTCCATGTCCCCCGTAATATTTTGAAGATAAAATTACATGACTGTAAAGAAAGAATGGTGGGTTCATCTAAGCAATCATAGAATCAGCATTTAACAGTAGACTAATCGTGAACCAAGGAATATGAACAGCCTAACCAAAGTGTGGCAAGACTAGATTGATAGAGGCATATGAGGAATTCTGTTCAGTTATCATAGAATGCCAAGCCTTACTGACAAGGACTGGAATTTTCTAAGGAACCATACTGGTCTGGGCTAATCCAAAAAAGATCCAGTTTTATACATTAGTATTGAAGTACATTTCCAAACGGCCAGTGAGGCTTCGAAAATAAAAATGCATTGAAGATAAAGGTTTAGAATTAATATAACAATTTTGTATTATAATTGTGGGAGAGATATGTTGACTTCCATAAATATTCAAAAAGACAAATCGAGCAAATGTACCGGCAAATGTGTTAAGAATAATGGGAGAAATATATGACAGCGAGCATATCCAACCTGAATGGCTTTGATAGTAGCCAAAACTACGCAAATGTTGTTCATTTGACTTCGCAAATAAGTCCCAAAGATTGTAATATCAAAGAAGGATGTTTGGAATGATTGGCATGTCCTGTGATTCGATAAATCACAATAAGAATTACCCAAACATCGCTTGTTCATAAAACATGTTGTGTTAAAGCACCCGGAGCACCTAAATTGCTAATGGAGGACCTTTCATGATCAATCTGATAGAACCCAATGAAATTGATGAAATACAAATGAGATGCACGTAAATTAGGCTTGATTTGTGTCAACCACCATTGACATCGCTCAAACGATGCCCGATAATAAAATGGACTATGTCTATATAGTCAAAGCGTCGAAATTTCTTAAAAGGGAGACCTTCGCAGCTGATTCGATCATGCATGATTGAAATGAAAAACTATGGACAAGATGTGGCACGAATGAGGCCGATTTAATCCGATCACCATCAAGATTGCTCAAATGTTGCTTGATCAAGAAATGGACTGCATGAGCACATCCCAAATATCAAATTTATATGAAAATGACATCAATATTGCACCGGCTCCTGCATGAATATGAAATATAATATTTATTTGCTCACAAGATCGACAAAATGTATATGTGTGTCATAATTATTTGTTAAGACGATCGACAATATGGATATATATTTGTGTTTGTGTCTGCGAGTGTGATTCATTTAAAGAAATTACAAAATATCTGACATTCCACCTATTCCAGCCATACCTATTGTTGTCGCACAATCTCCATCCCCATAACGTTACTGTCAAAAAAATCAAATCAAAATATCTAACCACTCCTCTCTCATTGAGCCCATTTTTCTATTTTGATACTCACGCAACTTCCCACATTCTTCCCTATCCACTCCACCCCTCTTCACCTTACCGCTTGAACTACTGACTGCTCCGCCTCCTTCAGTCTCACCTAACCTCATCTTAGCAACCCGCTCTGAATCTCCATCTCTTTTGATTGGTCTCATACAACCCACCACCCATATTTTATGCAACTATCCCTATTCATTTGCATGTTTGAGCCAGCCCGTCGCTCCCTCTCTCATTTTCTCCTACTCTCCCTTACGAGCCGCTACCTCAAATTGCAAAAGCACCGGGTCATCTCCCCTTCCATTTCTACTGCAGACCAATGGCTCTGTCTCTTCCTATAACGCACCTGCTACCATCTCCCTCACACAAAAAGAGACGACAATTGTTAATTTTATATATTTTCCTAGCCTTGGATCTTTCACTTTCCATGATATTTGACTAAATTATTAGAAATTCATTACATTAATTAAAACATTTCTTTGATATAGGAAAATATTATTTTTAATAGATTCCATGTGGTTTATGAGAAGAAAAAGAAAAATGAGCTCATTTGAGAAACAATGTGCATCTGGGAGATCCTAAGCAATCCTGAAGCTAGTCTTGGTGCCCAAATGACCAAAATAGCCAATTATGCGCTATAACATAATTAAGCGATCGGGCGCCCAAAAACGGCATTGAAACATGCAAAATTGAGTCAAGAAGATAGGGCATAGCTCTGACCCCAGACACACACAACCTCCTTACACTATTTCAAACATATTTCACTCAATTCCTTGTCGAGGCAGATTGCAATCGTTTTAATTAAGTGATTACTAGACGATAATTATTAGAGTTTGGGAGAAATGAATGATCAACCAAGAGGTTTCACTGCCAACTAAATGAGTTTATTCTATTTATCTCTTGTGATATTATCTTTTGTAAACATGATCAAGCAATATGTATTGTTTGTTATTTTTTTTCTTAGACATTAACTAATATAATTTTCTGAGATTTAGATGTAGCATGTGTTTCATTTTCTAGTGTTATCAATGATGATTTTTTATTGTTTTATATTTCTATTTTTGTACCATGTGTTTTCCTCTAATAGATAATGACCTATTAATTATGCTCATAACTCCAAGCCATACTTTCCATCAAGGACCTCATTCAGTCGTAGATATTGGAGGTCAAAGGTATCATCATTGAAAGTGATAATGCTAATGTCATCAGTTACATGAAGGACGCAATGGCTCCTAAGACTTGGATGACTCATCCAAAGCAATGTCATACTTTTGCCTTTATTATCTCTTTTAGACAAGTTCTTTTTAGTTTTGTTCATTGGGAGCTCAATCGAGCTGCACATTTTTGTGCCCAACGGGCTCTTAGTTTTTCTTTTGATTTGATCCTTGAGTACTCGGAGTTTTTTGCCATTATCTAAAAGATGACAAGGCCGTTTTTGCAGAAATCCGAGGACTTTTTTTTTTATTTTTTGTACTAATTTTTATGCTTAATGCAATATGCACAATTCATGAAATCGGGATGCAGAGGGCAGACTCATAATGAGTATAAATCCTATTTAAGATCTTAAAAGTATTGGAATTTTTTCTCGCATTGAATCTACCACTGAGGGGTAGGTAAATTGTGCGGGAGAAAATAGAACCCCAAGTTCACAAGAGCAAGATAGCGGTCAAATTGATTGGACCATAGTACCATTTAATGAATGCACTCCTTATGTTGATTTTCAACTAGTCTAACGAACACGTGTGAAATCCAACCCGTAGAGCACCCTTGCACTAATATTACTCCAGATAAATCCTCGTTTCAGTTGTCAGTCTTTTTTTTTCGCTCGAAATTTAGGTTTGATCATTGCATCGCCTGTTCAAATAATTGTTCAACAATTAAATTACAATACTTATGAATTTAATCCTCACGGGACGATACTCTTACTCTTCACTTTATTACGTGTGTGAACATGTGCTCTCGTATGTGCGTGAATTTTCACAACAATTTTTTGGTGTTATTGATGAGTATTGCACGGCAATATTGATAATCAGATTTGCAGATTATTATTTCAAAACTTCTTTATTTTATTTTTATAATTGCTCATTATTATTATTTCTTTTATAATCTATTGTGTCGTCTTCAGCATGATAGATGCACTGTACTAAAAAAACAAGAGTGAAATCAGATGGCAGTATGGAATGGAGTAGCAAGCCTGGACATGGGTGCTCGAGTTTTGCATGACTAGAAATTACCTAATAAGCATAATAAAACTCCCAGAGCATATGATGAAGTCCATGGAGGAGAGCAAATGAGCACCGGGTACCCAGCCAACAATCCTTACACTCTAGCACAATGGAGCATACCAACTTTACAAGGAATCAGCACCAGTATAGTCCATACGCCAGCACATACAATTTAGGATGGAGAAATCCCCCCAATTTCTCCTGAAAGAACTCCCAGAATGAGCACAGCCTGGTGGTTTTCAACAACCATTGAGCTATCTCAAGCTAGGAAGATATCGACGGATTGAAAACTCTCAGTAGAAAACTAAAGACTCGACTGTGATAAACAAAATAGTTCGGTTAACACAGATTATGAACTGGTTCATGGCACAGACAAATGCAGACAATATGCAGCCATTTATCTAGAAGGTATTGCTAAGTGCAACTAGGGAGCATTGCTCAACAATTATCCCACAAACAACCAGGTGTATTCCCAAGAAATACAGAGAACAATCCAGGTGAGGATGTGATCGCTACCACCTAAAAAATTAAAAAACTAAAAAAACGAATGGGCCAGAAAAAAACTCTCTAGTGAAGAGCTTGAGGAAGAGATGCAACCTAAGTCAAGAGGATTTCCAAATGATCCATAAAGATACGCACCTCCGCTATAAAATGCTAAAAGGCTCAAGGGAGAAAGTGTCCTTAAGACATTCAGAATGAAGGAGCATCCCGTGGAGAATGTTGATGACTTTTGAGGGTTGAAAGGCTAGAAACTTAAGTCATGGGAGCTAGCAATAAGTACAGTTGCTTCATTGCAGAGATAGTTTTAGCAGATTACCTGATGATCATATCAAGCGATAGCGGATTGAAAGAAGTCTTCTTAATAGCTATCAAGAAGCCATTCAAATTTCAAGCACAAGAAGCGTGAGAACACTCAGCTTATTCCATCCACAAGTCTTGCAATACAATTACATCGATTGTCAAGCCTTCTAAAATATACTATTTTTTAGTGTCAAGTTGAAGATTAAATCAAGCGTTGGATACGAGGCAACCCAACAGAGTTAAACTGAAAAATCTTAAACAAAGTGCCAAACTTTCTAACTTCTTCATTTACTTATTTTATTATTTATCTCATTTTATTTTGGTAGTTTCATTCTGCTTTTGTTGTGTTAGGAAGAAAAAAGAAGATGTATGTGAGAGTAGTACAAGCAAATTCACATACACTAGGAGAAGAAAAAGAGTAGCATCGCCACGCTGAGAAGCTATTATCGCCTATTACTTGTGTAATATTTGCTACTATGTATTGATTTTTATTCATTTGGAAAAATGCAAGGTTGAAGTGTAAGGGGTTAGCAAGTATTGTTATGTTTTATTTGAAGTTGTGATATTTGTGTTTTTTATCCTGTTAACACTATCCCATTTTGATTATATTCACTTAAAATTGTCACTTTATCTAGCTAGTTATTTCTAGTACTTTCATTTGCTTTCATTTGCTTTACTTATAGCATAATTTATTTTAAGGGAGGAGTTGCTTGAATCTAGTCTTTTATTTTATTTTTTTCTTTATTGTAGCAAATAATTACATTATAAGATTTTCTTTTTAACACACTGCCAGCTATTTGTAATTGATAATAGAAATAGGAACAGCTAGTTATTTATGCTTAATGTATATGATTGCTTAGATAAATTAGTTATATTTTTTATTTAATATATTGCATACATACTAAATTATTCATTGGCATATTGATTACATTGCTTTGTTATATTCACAAAAAATATATAGATTTAAAATAAGCCAAGTAAACATGTTGATGCGTATACCCATGAATCATGGGCTAGTTTAACATTTACATCTAGTTGGTTATATAACATGAAAATAATAAGTAACAGATTTTAGACAAAAGATTTGTGAACTGGGCATGTTTAACAACAAGAAAAAAAGTGAAAAAAAATATGAGTTGTCATCAAGCAAAAAAAAAGAATGAGTTACCATCAAAAAGAAAATGTAAATAATTAAAAAGTGGGTGAGAGTTATCAATTGTATTGTAGAAATATATTATGATGTTTGGAGTGTTATATGTGGGAGCCTTATTATGGCAAGTTGGGGCATCCCAGCGCTTGGAGTGGTGCCCCAACTCCAGTGGGGGTGCCTAAGATTCCAACACCGTGCTTTCGGAACTGAGAGCAAGAAATTGCGTCGCCAATGAGAGGTGCAGCAATGTTGGGGTGTCAAAAGTTAACCTGACATGCCAATATGACTCGAACTCGACTCAAAAAACTCATGTTAGAGTATAATCGAATATTTTTCAAATCAAGTTCAGGTCAGAGAATTCTACCTTTTTATTATTCGGGTCAAATGTGGGTTGAACCCGAAACCCAAACATGACCCAAATAAACACAAAATTCTGGGTTAGTGGGTCACGGTCGGGTTTGTGTCTTAGTTCTAGACCTATTTATTATTTGAGTCGGATCCGAACCCGACCCGCTGATCCAAATTAACACACCTACAACCATGAACACTTGGGGGTAACGCCCCGGCGCTAGCAACTATTTTTGGCAATTCGGGACTTTAATGCGGAAGTCTGAGACCGCCTGCACGTGTTGAAGGGTTGGACTTTGAAGTTCTTGTGAGGAAGAGTTGGAGTGTTTATTAGTTTTAAAGTGTGTAGAGGCATGAATGTGGCGTAATTTATACAATTCTACTTGTTTTTCAGAGTGAATTTTTTTGTGTAGTGTGGCTCCGTGTTTTTTCCTGTTCTTGAGTTTTTACACATTAAATCTTAGTACTCTGTGTTTTTTGTGATTTCTTGTTTTGTGTGCTTTTGTTCAAAGTTTTTCTTTGATTCTCTCAAATCGTTCTTCGCGGTTTTTACCAACCAATGGTATCAGAGAGGAATTTCCTAAAGATCTTTAGTTCGAATGGGCGCAATGCCGATGAAACGAGGTATAAGTTTGAGAAGTTCAATGATACAAAACTTGTTTTCTGGAAAGGGCAAAATGAAGATTTATTATATCAAAAGTAATTATACTTTGTCAATAAATGGAATCACCAAGAAGTTAGAATTGATGACTCCAGAAGAATGGAAATTTATTGATCGAACAACACTAATTTTAATCAAACTTTCACTTTCCTCTTTTGTTACTAGGGATGTCAAAATATGATCCGACAAGACAGTACAACTCGAACACGACTTGAAAATTTTGGGTTCGGATTGACCAGAATATTTTTCAAGTCGCGTTTAGTCAGAGAATTCAACCCGTTTATTATTCAGGTCATGTTCGGGTCAAATCCTTCTTGGGTCGGACCCCAACCCGACCCATGACCCAAATTGACATCCCTATGTGTCAAAAATTAACCCAACACGTCAATATAACTCGAACTTAACTCAAAAAATCTAGGTTCTTGTTGACTTGAATATTTTTCGAATCGGGTTCGGATTAGAGAATTCAACATATTTATTATTCGGGTCGAGTTCGAGTTGACCCGATTCTAGTCGAGTCATTTTCAGGTCATTTTCAAGTCAGACCCCAACCTGACCCGCCGACCCGAATTGACACATCTACCTGTTGCTTTCAATATTGAATGAGAACACTATTGTTGATCTTAAGACTGCACCAACAAGGATTTATGCAGCATTTGGCTTCAAACAAAATTTTTCTAATGAAGATATTATTGAATATGAAGATGGTAGATGGTAGCTCACAGCTGAGCACTTAAATAAATTCAACACTTTGACAAACCAATTGTCTTTTGTTGGCTTAAAATTTGATGACACGGTTAAGACATTGTTACTCTTATCTTCATTGTTTGATAGTTGGGAGGACTAGTTATTGTGGTGAGTAACTTCAAAAAACATGGAGTTGAACTTTGAAGATATTGTAGATTTAGTGTCGAATGAAGAAGTTCACAAGAATGCGAGCAGTGAAACTTAAAATTTTGCTCTGAATGTTGATACTAAAAAAAGGAACCTGGACAAAAACACAGGCAAAGGATGATTCAAGTCTAGGAAAGTCCAGGTCAGTGAGGAAAAAAAACAAAGATGAATGTTAAACTTACGTGAACACGTGTCACTTTAAGAAAGACTGTAAAGCTCCGAAGAAGCCTAATTTGGAGGTCAAGATAGAAAAACTATATATAATGTCTTCACAAATGAACTCCAATGTGTCCCTTATTTTATTCATAGATAGATAGACGTTAAAAAACTATACTCAATTTAATTTATGAAAGGTACATTTGAGAGAGAATAAAGTCTGCAGTATTGTAGCAAAGTGTTATGTTGATATCAAGTTATCAAATGGATCAGTCTGGAAGCTCAATGAAATTAGACATGTTCCTTGTTTGAAATGAAATTTACTTAATGTGAGTAACTCGCATAGTCAGAGTATGTGATTACTTTCAAAAGCGATTCATGGAAGATGACCAAAGGTACACTTTTTTTCTTAAGCACAAACAATCCAAGCTTATTTTCAGTTGTCATTATTTAACAAAGCTGCTCTAATGTCTCTCGAATATAATCATCTCTCAATTTAGTTAATCTAATTTTCACCACAATTAGCATGTATATCAATAACCTCATCGTCCAAAACTTAGATCTCAATATAGAATGCCTGGCTATAGTTATAAAAAAAATTATCTGTCTTTGATATTCATCAATTTTTTTAATAATAGATCCTTAATGTAGAAACATATGACATAATGTTATCACTTTATTTTCTATTAATATTAGTTGATAATTAATAATATCTCGTGGACTCCACAAATTTGTTCATGGACCTCTCTCTAAATGAATGAGAGAGCATTTGTTGACATTTTGTGTCAAATTTTTTAAGGAAATATTAAGATTGTAAATAAGACCTCACCAAGAGATTTCGTTCTCATTTTAAGAGGATTTTAAGATCTAGGATTTGAAGTAATCCATAGAGGCAAACCCCTATAGTTAATCATTCTTCTCAATAATGGGAAAACACTTTAAATTAAGGTTAGTCGTTAGAGCATTGATCGCTCAACATATAGTAGCAAAACTTAGGATTTTTATATTATGAAATTTATCACTTTGAGCCTAAGAGCGAAAGGTGGGGCGATGATAACGAATTTGATTGAGATTCCATGGTATTTTCATTCTTGTGTATCGCGGACTTTGGTCTATTTGATCAGAGAAGATAGTTGACCCAATATGAGTTGCTTCAGTCAACCTCAATTAAGAGAGAGTTTTGTATTATATTAAATATATCTTATGATTTATATTTTGAAGGAGAGGAAGTTAGTGAAAAACATATGAGCTATAACAGTGACCGTAATATAAGAAAACTTATCTGATCAAACCACTTGGTTCAAGGGCTCTAGTTGAAACTGCTATATATGAAGCCGATTGACTAAATCATGCTAATAGAGAACCCAAGTCATGTTCTTATTGGAATTAAGAAAAAAAAAAGAATTAAGAGAAAAAAAAGTGTAGATCCAAAGTATCATGGATGGATGTTATACAAAATTCATTTAACTCCTAATGTAGCACTCAAAAAGGATAAGAGAAAAGGAATTTATAAAGTCTATCACTGATTTGGATAAACCTGATGATCATCATGATTATCGAGGTTTAAACTTGATCATAACGTTATATAATGTACTTGATTACTTCTATATATAAAAATGATTAAATATTCATAGCATATAAAACGATATCATTATAAGTCGGCAAGACACTAGGGATGTTGTTATAGACAACAAGCTGCACATTCAAAAGAGATGGGTAAAATTTGGCAAGCACCACAAAAATTGAGCTTGAATAATTTAAATTTGGGAAATGAGGTTGCTTGATCTTCAGGTTGGCTAGACTTGTTGAAGAGTAGTCACAATATTAATCCCATCAATGGGATTCATGTACATGTGCATTCATAAATAGTTAGCATGCATTGTATAACATTTCAATTGGAAATTGATGAGTTTCTCTAAATAAGTTTTGAAAATGTTTCTCACAAATTCACTAATAATACTTACATTCTGTGTAGCAATAGTAGGCTGAAGAACTCTAATATCTCTTGTTTTTGAATCCACCATTCTAGTCAGATAAGAAACTGCATCTGAAATAACTGGAGATGATTGCTCAACTCCATCTGCAAAACAGTCAAGAAAACAGAACTTATTTAGGAAACTAGATGGAGAAAAGAATCCTGCAAGGGTCGGTGAAGCATTTAGACAGAACTTGATCAGAGTTAACGATAAATAGTATCTCCAGGGGCTTAAATGTATGTGGCAACCTCAACATTGAGCTTCAGAAAAAAAAAAGAAACAACTAAGGGGCTCTTGATTGGCTGCAAAAGAGTTGTATTGTATTCTTTTTGCAGGAGTCTTGAGAATTCAGGCATTTGATAGATAGAATTTCAAATGCAGTGTAAAATAACAGTGCATTTGGAATTTACTCATTGGTTCATTTCTGTG
Source organism: Phalaenopsis equestris (assembly GCF_001263595.1). NCBI lineage: Eukaryota > Viridiplantae > Streptophyta > Magnoliopsida > Asparagales > Orchidaceae > Phalaenopsis > Phalaenopsis equestris. Next base: position 49,693,964 of record NW_018164444.1, on the reverse strand, counting down.
TATTTAGAATTCGATGAATTTGGGCGAATTCCAAACACAAGGCTCCATGTAAAGTGTCATCGACCTCTTGCCACAGGCAACTGCACGTCGCCGCCACCTGCAACTAATAGTCGCTGCCGTCACCGCCACCGCTAATGCTCATATTTTACATTGAACTCAGTATTCTTCAAACCAAACAACAAAATGTAAGATGTTGTGTTTATTTTACATTGAACCAAACACTTCAAAAGTAATCCAAATACAGTACATTACCTATATACTGAATTCATTTTATACTACATTAACTTCTAAGCAGACCAAACAGCTCATAAATGAGTAGAAGTTTGTGATTGTTAGAAGAGAAGTAAAAATATGTGCAAAAGAATGCATTTAAATCAAACCCGTCATTCATTGCCAACCACTTTGTTAGAAATTTAGAAATTTATAAAACAGACAGTAATAGGGGTCGGCCTTTCTTTGTTTAGCCTTAGATGAACTCTTCCAAAATCCACATAAAAAAATACTAAGGAGCACCATATAGATACAGCTACTAATCAAATTACGGGTCCATAGAAAGCTTCATTTAAGAATAAAGCTCAATAAAATACTTAAGTTACAGCAGCAACAATATACTCGCACTAACAGCCAAAAAACAATATTAAGAACAAAAACTGCAAAATTTTACAGGGAAAATGTTAAAGAAGACTCAACATATATAAGACATTGATAAGTCCTGTTTTACCCAAGAAGAAAAATGCACAAGCTTAAGTTTCATGAGTTCCATAAGAGATCAATCATTTTTTATCACATAAACGGCTGAATGCTAAAAAGAAATAACAAGTATATGGCGTGAGCAAATATAGAAGGACTTTCAAGTTAAGTATGTATTACCTAGAGAGGGAAACAATTCAAAAAGGGGGCAATCCCAGCGATTCCGCCGATCAGGCCTCTCAAATCTCCTCACAAGATCATCAAATCTGCAAGGTGTGTTCTCTCAGTTATTCCAAGAAAGACCAAGATAACCTTCTAACTTAACTTTAGTAAACAATTGGACAATAAAACCCATATCGTACAAATTTCTCGACGTATAAAATAAATTGACTCTGCTAATATTGACTATATCAACTTAGATCATGTAACAAAAGGCAATTATTTGGGAGACTTTTTGTTTGAAACTACAGACTAAACAAACCCCACCCAGGAGTATGAACTCTATTCCACCATCTCTATCTCGATCAATAGGAAAAGTATTTGTTGATCCACAAACCCAAGCTCACAAAGCAACCCCCGTTACTAGCTTAGGTTCCACACCCCATCTTCATCCACTATAGGAGAAGCTCATATTAGCATTTAATATTTGCGTAGGCTTTTTCCAACGCAAAAAATTAGCGTCTGATTTGCAACTGTTAAGCGTCAAATAATAAATTTTAATATTTGCATCGGATTTTGCTCCCACTATGCGTCCAAAAAATCGATGGATAAATTATGCTAAAAGAGGCAAAAACTGTTTTGGCGTTGCGACGGATTTTGCGTCGAATTAACGTCCAAAAAATCGATGCAAATCTTTTACTAATCAGCGTCAAACTATTTTCGACGCAAATTAGACGGAAATTGGGCGCAAATGACCTAATAAACTCAACCCATGCGCCTAAATTTCATTTCTCATCTCCCACATCCCGCGCGCGTCTCTTCTCCTCTTCTGCCCAAAATCCTCCCAAGCTTCCTCTCTCCCCTTTCCCTCTCAACTTCCCTTCTCCTTTTCAATTTTGTTGAAAACCGTCTCCTTCTTGAACGAAGTTTCGCGAAACAATCGCCATTAGAGCTAGCCACAAAGGTGACAACGTCCGGCGCTTCAAGCTCGTAGAGACGACCAAAATCCCTCTAATCAGAAAGCATTGATGAATGTCAGTCTATTTGTGCCACTATTTTCATTTATTTGTGGTATGCATGTAAATATTAAAGTTCAGGTGTCAGGTTTGTATATACATAAGAATTGAGTGATATTTATGAATAAAATGCATAGGTAATGTGATATGTATGTATAAATGGAAGTTTTGGTTTTAGATGTGTATACACATAAGAATTCAGTGGAATGCATGTACATATTGAAGTTTAGGTGTTCGGTTAGTAAATACAGAAGAAGTGAGTAATATGTATTATTTAAATGAATAGGTAATGTGGTATGTATTTATAAATTAAAATTTTGGTGTTAGGTATGTATATACATAAGAGTTTTGTGGTATGCATGTAAATATTGAAGTTTAGATGTTAGGTTTGTACATACATAATAATTGAGTGATATGTATTAATTAAATGCACAGGTAATGTGGTATGTATGTAAAAATTAAAGTTTAGGTCATAGGTGTGTACATACATAAGAATTGAGTGATATTGGTGATGTAGTATGTTTGTAATAATTGAAATTTTGGTGTTAGATACGTATATACATAAAAGTTCAGTGGTATGTATGTAAAAATTGATGATGATATAAGGATATTGTTGTTAGTAGAATTAGAGTTGGTTGAAGGGGAGGAATGCATGCATCAATCTAGTTTATTGTTCAAAGTGATGGTGATACTGATGGGGATGCTATTAATAGAATTCAAGTTGGTTGGTTGAATTGGAGGAATGCATCTGGTCCTGTTCACATTGATGGTGATATAGATGGGAATGTTATTAGTAGAATTTACATTGGTTGATTGAAATGGAGGAATGCATCTGGTCTATTATTTACAAAATAAACCACATCAAAGAAGTGTCTTATATATGGTTGACCAAGTAGTGTCGACTTCACCAGATAAAGCAAGCTACTTAAAAGAGGTGTTTGTGGTCATTTTCTTCGATGTGAAGCTTGAGCGGATATTTCCTCTTGGTTTCTTCGACTCTATGGAGCATATGTCTATACATCTATGTTAGAAGGCTACACTGAGGATCCAGTGCAGTACAGATGGATGTATCCCTTCAAGAGATGTCTTCCTGATGCATACATTACAAGTAGCATTTTATTTCACACTAAACGTATTTCACACTAAACGACCACCAACCATGCTCAAAGTAAAACTTATGTGTTGCAGGTTTTAAATAAAATAAAATAAACTATTAAGAAAAAGCACATCCTGAGGTGATCGATCCGCAAAACATATATGTTGTAGGAAACGTAACTCTCTGCTCATATTATTTTGAGCAATGCTATCAAAGATTCCATATTGTATGAGACATGTCTTCACGCCCAGAATTATTCGTATATTAAATATAATGTGAGCTATCAGGGAGGCATGACACAATAATTAAGAGATAAAGAGATTCGGGCAGTAGCAATGTACATCCTAGTGAACTGTGACAAAGTTCAGTCATTTATGTAGTAAAATTCACAATCTCTAAAGTTAATACATACTGTCATTTCTTATTGAGAATGTTAGTAATTATATATTGAGTAACTCAAAAATAGAATTAACAATATTGCGAGCAGATTATTTATCGACGGCTTGGATATGGAAGATGAGTCGGTGATAAGTAGAAAGGTCGAAGCAGAATTTCCAATATGGATCAAATTATGCGTACATATAATGAACACTTCTAATCACATGTGCGTAATATGATCGTCGCACTTAAAGTTACACTAATGGTACCTCTCTATTTGTTATAGATTCACAATACAGCCAACGGAATCACGGATCAGAAATTATTAGATCTTGTTTATAGGTCATAAAGTACTGTAACTACATGGCAGATACTTGATGTAAACGGTTATACATTTCATACGAGTTTTTGGTGTAAAGAGAAGAAGATATATAACTATGGTGTCGCTGTCAAAGGAAACACACACACAGATGGCGAGATTTTCTATTACGGCGTACTTGACTAAGTCATTCAATTGCAATATCCAGGCAATGTCGGTTACATGGTGTACTTGTTCAGCTGTCAGAGGTTCAACCTTGTTTCGAATCAAGGAATCTGAACACTCACATCATATGATATCATTGAGGTCAAATTTAACAGACGATATGCAAAATTTGATCATTTTTGTTCAAACACGCTAAGCTACACAGATTTACTGCATTGAATACCCTAGTAGATTAAGTAAGGGATAAGGTTGATTGGGCTATAGTTATGAAAATAAACCAAAGAAGACTGTTGAATTGCATAGTTCTATAGAACCAATTCACCAAAAGGAAAGTATGTTAGACTTTCTGACACAAATGCTGAAATGTTTGCGCTAGAGGATACCAGAAGGATTTTTGAAGATGTTGCTCATGATTTGGATGAGGATGATGAAGAGAGTGAAGAGGATATTGTAGATTTATCTTCGACGGCTACGCAAACTTTAAATTAGTTGTTAGTACTGCTACTTTTGCTCTTTTATTTTTGTTGTTATTAGGCATAGCTTTTACTCATGCTTTTCTTGTTTTTAGACAATTGCTACTTGTGTCTTATATTTACTGCATCGTTTCTTTCTATTTATGATTATTTTTTTCGCTAGTACTAATCTTTTTTATGTCATTCCTTTGCTTGCAAATGGAAACAAGTGGTACAGGTGGTCAACCACCTCATAGACCCCATGTTTTAGGGACCGCTGAGAGCACCTACCGCAGCAGGAAGAGTTCTACTCCTGTCGGCTGTCGCTGCTTCCACTATTACTACACCTTCTCTGGCACCTTCCCTCGCACCTGCTGCTGCTACACCTTCTGTGGCACCTCTTCCCACACTGACTGTTGTTATACCTCCTGTGGCACCTCCTCCCGCACCCGCTGCCGCCCCTCCAGTGACATCTACTCCAACACCCAAAGTTGCCTCATCTTCTCTGATGCTTGCTCCTTCCGGACCTAATCCCCCATCTGCTGCTGGTACACCTCTTGAACCTGGTATATTGACCCTTGCACCCCCACCCCACCCCACCCCAAGCTAAGGGTACATTTACTACTAGAGGGGAACTCGTAAGTTATTTTAAACTTTGTATTATATTTTTTGTAACTAATTTGTTTCTAAAAAAGATTCATTCCCCACAAGTTTTTCGTCACTTTGTATCACAAAGATTATCAGGAGCATGTACGATGAACCCTATCTATCATAGAAGAAGATACATGCAGCCACTCAGGACTTATGTTTCAGGATGCTTAAGGTACGATCATGTAATTTGAATCAGATTTGTAAATTTGATTTATTTTTTTTTACACTAGCACATCGATTTTTTCTTAAGTTGCAGAGGTCTTTCACCTTGCTCCCAGAGCACCACCAGCAAATCTGTCGAATCTTCAAGATTCGGGGCAGGCATCGCCTTGTCGACATGTTCGAGACAGCCCACTAGAGGGGCAAGCAGCCATCCAAGATTGGTGAGGGGCTCTGAGGTCAGTTGCTCGGAGCTTGGGCCTGGCTGGTTAAGAGTTTTTTAGTTATTTGAACATTGATTAAATTTTTGGATGATCAAATTCTTTAGCAATAACCATTTTTGTACGTTACACATACAAAGGAGTTAAGTCGTGCTACCTCCATTGCGGAGCTGCATGTCCGAACTCATCAACATTCGAGGACTGCGCAATGAGTTTCAAAACATTATCAGCGGGCTATTGTAAGTTAAAAGCCTTAAATTAAAAGTTTATTTTGACTCTAACTATTGAAGGTGTCAATTAAAGGCTGATTTTCATTATGCAGGAAGGTTCGAGTAGCTCCGGGAGAGGCGGTTGGCCTCTCAGGCCTAGACTTCCGCCAGCAGCAATGGTAGTCAGTCTACCACTGCGCACTCGAGTACAATCTTTGGGCCCATACGACAAGAAGGAAGATGGGGAGGGTTTATGACCATGGAACAAAGGGCATAACCTTCAAGGCTGAGCTCTCTCGTGATCCTGTTATTAATTGCCCAGGCTCCTCACAACCAAACCAGGAGGCTCTTGCCAGGCAGGTAGCTGCAATGAGCGAAGAGATCCGTCAGTTGGACGAGCAGATGCTAGAAGGCCAACATAGGTCGACGATTCTATAGCGCGCATGACATATACCTTAGCAAATAGCAGAGGCAAGCAATTGATGACATCCGTGCAGGAGCAGGATGGAGATGATAAGTAGTTTTTTTTTTATGTTTTATTTTATTTGTAAGCGTTATGTTGAACATTTGTTGTGAAATTTTCTGAATTAACTTTACTATTCTTATTTGAGACCAATTGTAATAGTATTTTTCTTCTATTAATGACAATATTTAGATATTTAATCTGTGATATGGATATGTTTAATGTGGTATGTAATATAAAGTGTGTTTTTGTGCGGTTATGAAAATGTAAATGGTATTCTAAATTATTTTTTGTGTATTACAAGTTTGCATCGAATTTACGTTAGTTTTCGGACGTAAAATCTGATGTTACATCCACAATTAGATTTCGTCGTTCTATGATATTTTCCAACATAAATTAGACGGTAATCTGACGCTAATATTCATCGTCTGATATTTTCATGCGCAAATTTCGGCACACGTTTCATATAAATAAATTCGACGCAATGACGATACAAAAACCGATGTAAGTTATTTACATCAACGTAAATTAAACGGAAATAACATTACCGATCCCCAAATTAACGTCGGAAAAAATCAAAAGTAAATCAGATGCAAATTCGATAATAACCCTTAAATATCGACGGATTTGCGTCTGATTTACATCTGATATGTCCTACGCAAATATGCTTAATTCCTGCAGTGATCCCTATCAATTAGAAAAGGGTTTGCTCTCTGTAAGTCCTACATGGTCACATAATAATGTTAGTTACTAAGCACAAACCCAGACACAATAAGATAAATGGACTTGTCAAGAAAACTCTTGATCAACATGTTTCATAAAGTGAGTTTTCGACCTAACAAAGAATACGAGATCTAAATGAACCAATGTGATATATGATAAAAAAATTTTAACCTTTTCAAAAACAATAAACTTAGCGAAAACTACCAAGATTTTTGCAACACAGAAAAATTGATACAAAGAGCTTCAGGAACCTTAAAATTATATCAAATACTCACATCTTAATATCATATGAAGCTTCCTCATTTTCCCCACGCTTATTGTTCCACTCCCTGCAGTAGTTCTCTCCAGTATCACAATAAAGCTGAAAGAGTGAATGCGGAAAATGCCACAAAATTTAGTCAATTTGTAATCTAACTGCACTAGTACATATTAATAAAGTAATGTGTGCATTAATTTGTACGCCTTGGAAAATGAAAAAAAAAATGAAGAAAAGAAATAATTTTGAGGCTTTCCATACTCCACGACCGTAACGGTCCACATTCGAATGAAAGACAACAGATTTGCTTTCTTCTATTTCATATGATTTCATTCAGTTCCAGCCCTTTTATACCGTGAAGGAAAACAACTATTTCTTATTATCCTCAATTGAAAACATAAGTTACATATTTATATACACTCCAATTTCGATGGATTAGAAATATCTCTAATGTAAGAAAGAACCTATAATTAAATCTCCTCTAATTAGTTTACCTAATATAAAAAATATATTTAATAGATTTCCTATATTCAAGCTTCCTAATATACAAACATTAGATTTAGTACTTTCCAAAAACACTGCCCCTCAAGCTAGAGCATAAATATTTAACATGCTCGGCTTGTTACAAATATAGGTGATCCTAGCTCCATTAAGGTACTTCGGAAAGATGTCCCCTAGTTGTTCCACAGTCTTTACATGAGCTATAGAAATCAAGTTATGTTGAATCTTTTCACGAACAAAATGACAATCTATCCTAATGAACTTAATTTGTTCATGGAAAACAAGAATTGAAGCAATATGAATTGTAGCTTGATTTTCATACAACTTTGTTGAAAATGTCATCTTAAAACTCACTTTAGTCAAGATATGGGAGACTCGCATCAATTTACTGGAAGTTTGTGTCATTGCCCAATACTCAAGTTCTACACTGGATACATTGGATCACGACAATACATTGTGTTTCTTACTCTTCCATGAGACCAAATTGCTATCATCAAAACCACAATATCCCCTATTAGATCTTTGACTAATCTTGGAACTTGACTAATCTGCATCAGAGAAACATTTAATATTTTTATGGTCATGATTTTGATATAAAATATCTTGTACTGGAGCTCCATTGAGGTAGCACAGTATCTATTACAAAGTTGACCAATGATAGATTGTGACGGAAAAGATGAAATGACTTATAAGTGCTAACTGAATAACAATGTCAGAGCAAGTCCCTGCGAGGTAGTTTAATTTTCACACTAGCTTCCCATACCATTCATCATTAAAAAAGGGTCTCCATCTTTGGTAAGTTGATGATTAGGAAGAACCGAAGTACAGCATAGTTTGACCAATAATTTCTCAAATTCGCTAACAAATCCAAAACCTACTCCGTGGAGAAGGCAAGATACCCTTTTGCTCCTTGATATCTCAATCACCAACACGTACTTCAAAGAACTCAGATCTTTAGTGTTAAAATGATTATGAGGAAATGATTTCAATTATAAGATTCCCTGCATATCGTTTTCTAATAATATCATCAACATAAACCACCAATGGAAAGATCTCAGAAACAAATTGCTTACAGAATACAGTGAGATCCCTTTAACTTTTCTGCATCTCAAAATTCTACTGTTTGGCTAAATCTTTCAAATTATTCCTGGGAGCTTTGCATCAATCTATATAATGACTTCCAAAGATGACATACTTCCGTAGACCCCCCCTGAGCAACAAACCTAGGAGCTTGCTCCACATATACCTCTTCTTAAAAATCACCATGCAGAAAGGTATTCTTCACATCAAACTAGTGCAGGGGTCATTTATTCATTGCGGCCAAAAAAAAGAGAAACGAACTGAATTCAACTATCAGAGAAAATGTGTCCAAGTAGTCAAACCCATAAGTTTAAGCATAACACTTAGCAACCAACTGAGCTTTAAGGAAAGTACAGATCCATGAGAATTAAACTTAATTGCAAAGACAAATTTACAACCAACACTCTTCTTGCCAGAAGGTAGTTCAATTAGTTCCCATGTTTCATTTTAAGACATTCATTTCATCAAGCAATATTGCCTACCACCTAGAATGGGATAGGGCTCGCTAAATAGATTTTGGGACCTCAATAGAGTCAATAAAAACAGTAAATGAGCACAAAGTAGATGATAATTGGTTATAATTAGCACAAGAGGAAATGGAATAGGCACATTGATGTTTACATCTTTGAAGAGCAATAGGTAAATCAAGGTCACTAAAATGAGGATCTACAAAAAATGATATCGATGCCAAACTAGGATTAGGGGAACAAAGACTTCTAGAGTAAACATTAATGATAGGTGGTCTAGGCTAGGCGTTGGCGGTGGAGGTGAAGGTGGAGCTGGAGTAAGATCTGAACTTATGATGTCATGCATCAACCAACTCATCAAAATCTTGTGAGGATTTAGGCAACGATGAATCAACAAAGAATGGGTTTAGAAGAGGTGGAAATCGTACGATGGGCCAACGACCTGCAACTTTTTTTCCATCATAATATTGCATTTGCTGAGGAATGAAACTGTGCAGAACGGACTCAGGAAATCGTGATGGTCTACATGTGGTGGGATACAGTTTCCTGAGACCATTACGATTTTCTGAGACCGTTCAGCACAGTTTCCTTCCTCAGCAAATGCAACATCATGATGGGAAAAGAGTTGCGGGTCGTTGGCCCGGGTGAATTTCGTGGGCCAGTAGAGATCCCTTTTCCAGTTGGATCAGTGTTAGTACTTAAGGAAAACAGAGCCAATCTGACAAAACACTGTATTCTAGGAGTGTCACGGAGGAGAGTATCCATCACTTTCAGAAAGATGGATGACAACAAAGCACCGTTTGGATACTGTCCTGACCCGGAACTTGAAGGGTTATAGTCTCTGGAGTTGTGAGACAGGACACCTCTAAGTGTGTATTAGGGGACTTTTGTCAAGTGATATCCAAAGTCAAAACAATCCAAACCAACCAATTTAAATCCAAATTTTGACCCGGCGAGGTCGAGCCTTCTCAGTCTATCGTCATTGTCGTCTTTCCTCGGGCCAAAGTCTCCTTCCACAGGAACATTGGTCCTCCATTTCACATGGAAGAGGTTATTTGGTTTTACTTGCATATAACTGCACTCTTCTTGGTTCTCTGTCTTCCTTGACGTAAATCTTTCGTTGGTAGTCTCCAAATTTTGACGTAAATCCATTGTTAGTGGTCCCTAAATTTCGACGTAAATCACTTATTAGTGGTCCCTAAATTTCAACGTAAATCTCTTGTTGGTTGTCTTTATATTTCGACGCAAATCTCTTGTTGATGGTCTCTATATTTCTATGTAAATCACTTGTTGATGGTCCCTAAATTCCGACGTAAATCTCTTGTTGGCGGTCGCTAAATTTCGATGTAAATCCCATGTTGGTGATCTCTAAATTTCAACGTAAATCTCTTAAAAGTGGTCCCTATATTTTGACGCAAATCCCTTGTTGGTAGTCTCTATATTTCACCGTAAATCCCTTATTGTAAGTCCCTAAATTTTAGCGTAAACCCCTTATTGGTGGTTCTTTTCTGTCATAAATCCCTTGTTGGTGGTCATCTTTATGGCGTAAACCCCTTGTTTGTGGCCCTCTTCTGGCGTAAATTCATTGTTGGCGGCCGTCTCTTTTGTCATAAATCCCATGTTGGCAGCCTCGAACTTCCTTTCTCAAACTGATATCTTCACTCAATTAAATTTATAACAATCAAATCAAATGATGCAAGCAAAACAATCAAACAACGCAAACATGTGGCGAATCCCTTCATCCCCAGCGGAAACATTTGACGATCTTCAGTAAGTTATTGTCCTTGGGTTGGGAAATCCTTAGTGAAAAGCCCCAGCTCAAATTTAACCCTAACTCTAGATCGATTTGTTCTAAGTATGATATGCTTAGATATTTTTTTTTATTGTGTTTGTCACTTCGGTCAACACCAAGATGTACGGTGTGTTTGTTCAGCACGCCACACCTATTTGGGGTTCGTTTGTTAACCTCATTTTCAGTGAGGTCTTAGTCTCCTATTCCTAGAACACAGGATCTAGTTTTAAAAGTTCTTTGTTGACTATCATAACGGACTAGTAATGGAGCTCACCTCCCATAGAACTTTGAGTCACTTCTTGACTCATTTTTGTGCAGACCTCATATGAGTAGTTTGTTAGTCAATTTTTTTTTTATTTTGAAAATTGAAAATAATTTTGAAATTTAATTTAATATAAGAAGTATATAGTTTGGGTTTTATAAGCACTATGTTTTAATTTTGGAAAAATAAAACCAAATAAATCTCATTAGTCCAATAATTTGCATAATCGCATTTGATACCGCGAATATTACACCTTCCCGAAAGAGAAGCGTATACTTCGGCGATGGACTCAATCTTGCAAATTAAGAGATTTGTGACATCCGTTTGGTCTGCAAACCTTTCACGTGTGACTGACAAGTTCCCATACATAATATAAAGATTAAGTAGGGTATATTTTACGTGGGTTTCAAGTTCCCTATAGAGGCAAACCCCTATAGTTAATTACATCCCAAATGACGGGGTTCATTTGAGAAAATCTCGATGATGATCGGAGGTACTAGTCTTCAAGAATTCAAAGTTTAGGTTTCCACGGTAGGACGTGGAAAAGCAAGTGGGGGTGGCTCAAATAGGAACAGTTATTTTCAGTAGTTCAAAAGAAGGAAAAGGTAAGAGATATCATAGATCCTGAGAAGAAACATCAGTGACTTCTCAAACTATCCTAATGTGTGGCTGAGTTTTCGAGACAATATTATTTGAGTGTTAAATCCTATCAACTTTATTATTTGGGACTTACGCTTGCATAATATATGATTATGCAAATAGCCCGCAGAGATAAAAGAGTTTACGTTGTACCATACGACAACCTCAGAACCTAAGGCGAGTTAGGACTTACGCTGCACATAATGGTTGTACATGAGGCTAAAGAGGGTGTGAGGATTTATGTCGCGCTGTGCGAGCTACCTCGAAGTCCTATGGATTGTTATTTAGACAAAGGCGAGAGAGATTGTTAAAGATCCTCTTGTTGCTTGATCCAAGCTCATTGTCGTGTTGCCCACAAAGCTAGCTCCAAGCTCCTCATCGAAGTAGCAGTTCTAAAGTCTAAGGTTCAAAATGTTTTATCAGGTGTGTTTCAAGGTTTTGGTTTTGTTGTCATTCAAGCATTATTGGGGGGTTAAAGTTTAAAGTTGATTAGAGGGGTTAAAGTTGATTAGAGCGACACCGGTTAGGACCTCACGGTTCTCTCGTTCTGACACCACTATTTTTTTTTGAATTTACCTAGTATAAATGAGTTGTTAAGCTTATTTAAACTAGGGAGATCTCGTTAGCAACCGTGGGTTACCTCATCCGAGGGACTCCCGTAAATTTAAAATTACGTGTTATGTTTTTTTTTAATTTTATTTAATTTTGAAAAATGTTTTTACTTTAAAAACGAAATTGCAATCAGGCATGCGTGATATATTAAAGCAAGAGTAAAATACAATAATAAAAATGACCATAAATAAAATGTATATGCGTACCTGGTGTATATGTTGTTGTTGTGACGTCAGCATCGTATGTAAAAATAAGCAAATATAATTGAGAATTTAATGAGTATATCAAATATGAGCTTAAGCATGTAAAACAACCGATGATACAGAAAAGCTCCTACAGCTCCAAACAGCAGCTAGCAAGCCTAAACAGCGGTCCTAAGGCCTCCTACAGATTCAGACAACAACTAGCAAGCCTAAACAACAATCCTAAGGCCTCCTACAGCTCCGGGCAGCAGCTAGGGACTACCAACAGCAGCTATTAATCACCAAACAGCAACTCTAAGCTTCCAAACAGCACTTCCTAGCCCCAAACAGTAGTTTTAAGCTTCTAAACAGCACTCCCTAGCACCAAACAGCAGTTATTAATCACCAAACAGAAACTCTAAGCTTCCAAACAGCAATCCTGAGCTTCCTACAACTCTCACAAACCTAAACATCAGCTTTCTACAGCTTCTACAACTCTCCCAAACCTAGACAGCAGTTTTCAACAGCTTCTACAGCTCTCCCAAACCTAGACAGCAGCTTTCTACAGCTCCCCTACAGCTTCCAAACCAAACAGCAGCTTTCTACAGCTTATTTAAGGTCCCGACAACACTTCCTAGCACCAAACAGCAGTTATTAATCACCAAACAGCAACTCAAAACTTCCAAACAACACTCTTAGCACCAAACAGCAGTTTTAAGCTTCCAAACAGCATCCTACAGCGATTAGCAACTCCAAACAGAATTTAATTAACACTAAATAGCACTTTTAAAGGCAAAGAAAATATTCACATACAAACCATGCTTAAAAAAAGCTTATGATAGTATTGAATCGGAAATTTGAACCTGGCCACCCACTAATGTGGGGATATTTACATACATGCTACTCAATTCAAATGTACTTGCACCTAAACTTTTTATTTATAGTTATAGTTGTTTGGTGCCAGGAACCTATGCATGAGAATGTGGATTTCACTTTTAAAAAGAAGAAATAAAGCTATTTTTGATATCAAATTAAAGATTTGAGTGCTATGTAACCATGAAAGCTTAGGTGAGATACGTAAATACAGCAGAATTGTGTAGTATGTATGTAAATGCCCTTAAAATTAGCTGCAAGTGAGTCAAGAAAAAACTATTTTATAAACCACAATATCAATATTTAGGCTCTTGTAGCTTGTGATGCTTCAACATAAGAAATCAGTACGCATAAATGACAAAACATGTTCGTTAAGTAAAGAAAATTGGGAGAAATAGTTTCTTCTAATGCATCTTAGGGCGTGATGTGTTTATGCAGGTATAAGACCATTCTAAGTAATTTGAAAGTCCTATAAATAGAATCGTTGATCAAAGTAAAATTAACCATAAATGCACATAACATTACAAATTCGAAATAAAAAAAGGAAGTAGAAAGGATTTATATATTAAAAATTGACAATCAAAATGTGTCTACCAAAATGATTTGAAATAACATGATTTTTTTTTAATGAATGCAAAAATTCTATGCTCCTCAATGATTCAGTTGATTTAATCAAGTGTTTACACAAGAATTGGAAATCAGATCAAAGAGGCAATTTGTTTTATAGTTCGAAAACTTGTGCAATATATAACTTATCAAATTCCATTTAGAAAATAAAATGAAAACTACCTACAACTTTAGTTCATGCCATCTAAGCAGTTTAATTAGAATAAACGGTCACCGGAGATGAAGGAAATGTGAAATGAAGATGCATACTCAGAATACTTGGATTGGCGCAAAGGTAAGCCTTTCAAAACCAAAGTATCTAATGCCTCCAAAATTATTTTGGTACGTTTCGAACGTGAAGAAACTTCCAGGAAGACAATGACCTCGGGCTTTGAGGAATGAGGAAGAGGCGAACCAAGAGTTGTCGGTGGAGAAGAGAAGGTTAGGGCTTCGGTGCAGCGAGGCGAGTGGGGCTCCTAGTCGCACGAACTAAGAGGAGCGGAGGGAGGCTTCTGTCGCGCCAGAGAGGGTAGCAGGCGAACGGGGTTCAGTTCGCAGAGAGGAGCAGGGGAGGTCGAATGCCTGGAAGGAGAGGGAGCTCGCGAGAGGGGGAGGTGAGGCAGGCGAGCGGGGCTTCGGTTTTTGGTCGAGGGAGGAGAGCAGGTGTCGGATGCAGAGAGGTAAGGAGAGCTGAGCGGGAGAGGATCTCGAGCGAAGTTTTTCTTTTCGTTCTTCCCAAGCCCAACTCCTTGGTCGATTATTTAGTTCGGTTGTCCAAAACAGACGTTACAGGCCAAATATGGAGAGGAGTGTGATTCATTAATAGCAGGGTCTAATTAAGAACGTAATAACATCCAAATAATGTCAATTGTTCTTACTTCAAATTTTGAATTTTAAATTCAGACCGCGTGAACTGGTGTTATTGACTCAGATCTAGCCCAAATCGAATCTGAATTGAATCTAGGTTGAGCCCGGGTCCGCACCCCGCTAATTTAAAAAAACATGCATCGATTTTCGTGTTAATTGCTCGCGCACAGAGCCATATTGATATGGATGTCCTTAGCTAAGGTCGACTTCTCAGACGCATCCGTGTGGTCTGTTTTGTCATCTGTGATCATTCGGACAAGTTCACCGACGATCAGGTCAAAAAATGGCAAAAATTAATTTTCATTCGAATCTTATGCTCATGACAAACCATTTTGGAAATTGGCCTTGGTTTAATTGTCAGTGCAATGCGTATAAGTGTCGGTGATGTTAATTGCTATGTTTGTGCGCGTTGAATGCGTGAATTGCAGTGTTTGCGTTGCCGAGTCACGGGGGATTCACCCAATGTCGTTTAATCCTGTAGTAACTCATTTTCAGACCCTCTACATGTTAGTCTGTAGCCCTTACAACTAAGAGTTGAGTGCTTGGGACTACTCATGTGAGGTCTGCACAAAAATCAGTCAAGAAGTGGCTCGAAGTTCTATGGGAGGTGAGCTTCAATACTAGTCCGCTAGAATGCTCAACAAGGAACTCCTAAAGCTAGATCATGGGTTCTAGAAGTAGGAGACTAAGACCTCACTGAAAATGAGGTCAAAAGGTGGTTGTTAATATTTTAAGATAGATTGTTAAGAGAGGGAAATTGGAATTGTATAGTTGACCTAGACTTTATAATGCATAAGACGAATGGTTGCATTTAAAGATTTGTACATAAGTTTATATAAACGTTAGAAAAAGAACACGCGCTGGTAAAAAGAATTGGCAAAGTGAAGAGGTGATGGCGACAGTCCGATCAAGACTAATGTGCATCACGATGCAAAATAGATTATGCTTTCTATACAGCTATAATGATATAACGAATATTGATCAACCAAATGAAATTAAGTTTAGTATATAAGAGACCACTAAATATGCCAGCCTTTTAGATGCAAACAAGAGAATATGAGAGTTAGAACCTAAATGATAATATAATGATAGAATAGATATGAAGATAAACAAGAATTCCAGCCATGCAAAGTAAGCAAACAATTATACTTTTCCACAACAATTAAAATTTCAGTTTCAATTTTTAAGAAAATAAAGAAATTTATTAAGGCGGTAAAAAAATATCTAGAGAAAAGAAAAAAAAAGAGAGAAATGGAGGGAAGTGTTCACCAAAGAAAACTCTGTTCTCACATAGTAAAAGGAGAACGTTTCCCTAAAAATTAGGAAATTGTGCTTGTACTGGACTCAAAAGAATCACAAACAACTTGAATAATTTCAAAAAAAAAAAAACCAACATTTTGTTCTACCAACATTTTGTTCTAATAAATTTTGTTCTAATAAATGGCAGTCTATTACATTCCTCATTATACATTTATAGAATTTCATATGGTAGATAAACTATAACATATGCACTCTTAGTGAGACTGAACTGGTAATCAAATTAAATTACTAACAAATAACGTGATGCCTAAGCGTGATGGATTTAAGCTTCTTAATATTTAACTAAAGAATGGTAATGTAAATAATAACATAAATTTTAGAGCTAAGGTTGTTCAAAATGAAAAAGCACTTGACAAGTATCATGAGAATATCTTGGGAAATTAAAATAAAAAGCCGACAATTTTAATATGAATATGAGTGTTGGGATGTAGGATAGCTGCATATTTCAAATGTGGTGGAAATGAGAATATTACAATAGATACGAGTCAAATGTAAGATGGCAGGATTAGTAAATCATAATAGTATGGGTATAGATAGGGTTGTAAGGGTCTATTTGGGGTAGCTGCAGCTGTTTGAAGAAGCAGCTATAAAGTTGTTACAAAAGAAGAAGTAGTTCAAAAAGTTGCGGTGGTTATTACAAAAAAAAAAAAATTGAAAAAGTTAGGCCACAGCTTTCTAGTAATCACTGCATTTAGTCAGGTCCGATAGCAAAACACAACTTTCAACTACAGTTTTTTGAAAAAACCGGCAAAACACTATTTTGCCAAATAAAAAAAAATTTGTGGTGTGATACCGCAATGTCATCACACCGCCGCCCCAAACGCATTGTATGAGTCGATCCTAGCCGAGTTATGTCAAACTGGAGCTTGGCTTGCTTATCAAAATATAAGCTCAAGCTCGAGCTCGGCTGACGGCACTAACAACAGGAAACTCACCGATGACATCGACATGATCGGGATTAGGCTTGCAACCCAACGAGTTGAGTGCAGACAAGCTCAAGCTCATTTAATAAACCAACTTTAGTTTAAGCTCGAGCTCGAGCTAATGGCTTGACAAGCACATTAACGAATCGAGCTTGAGCTGGCTCGCGGCTCACTTACACCCTAAGGTATAGGAGTAACATCTATAAAGATACAATAATGAAATATAAACTAATATGAGTTGGGCATATAAAAATGGAGAAAAATTTAATAAACAAAATGTGCAAATGGAATTCATATTTAAAAATTAAGAAAATGGGGTAGACCAAATGCAGCATGGTTAGAAATTGTGCTGAAGGCTTTACAAAAATTTAAATAACTCGCATGCAGTCTACAATAAGGAAAGAAGAGTGAGGATTCATTAAGCCATCCAGGGTCAGACTACGTTGATGAACAAAAACAGCCCAAATTCTTTGAACTATCAATAAGACTCAAATCTTAAACAAAATGGTTCTAAATAAGGTCCTGATACTTGGAACAAAAGCTTACAACAAAATCACGTAGACATAGATATTAGTAACGAAAGCACTGCATACTTTACAAATTAAGTGCTCTTACGCTTTTCTAAAAAAATGCATGTTTTTTTTTAATTTATCTTGCTTTTCAATAAATTTAAAAAAAAAAAAGCTTCTCGGCTACAATAAAAAAGCTATATTTTTTCCTCTAAATTATAGCTGAAGTAAACATCATAGACCCAATTAAATCTCAATGCATAACTTTCTGGCCATGCTACTTGTTGTATACCACTTCTACTCATTATTCTATCAACATCAATTCCAGCCACCCCGACGTAATTATTTAAAAAAGAATCAAAAGAAAATTTTAGCTAGGTTCAAGTAGGAAGAACAAGCTAGAAAGAAAAAAGAAAGAAATACAAATCTAATTTACTCATAAACATAAAAATTGAACTTTTTTACTGGATGCTATAAATCAAATAGTTCATATTCAGCACAAGGCAAATCATACAATGACAATTATCACTAAACTCCCACCTATTCTAAATCCTTCATAGAACTTGTATTCATGAACATATCCATTTCCTGAACCTAGTAATAACACTTCAGCTTCATAATCCATCAAAAAACAACAATTTCTTATCTATACAACCTTCATGATCCTATAACACTCGTTATTGCATAAATGCATATTGAAGCAAATTGTAGCTTCTCATTCATTATCCTGATATTAAGTAACGTTCTAGTAAAAATTGCAAAGCCTCTTCTTACATTCAGCAAATTACGATGCAAGCATTTTCTTTATGAGAAAATACGAAAACATAAAAGAAAATGATAAGCTCAGCATGTGAGAAAAGACGAGACCGGGAAAATGAACTAGCATTTGAAATAGCTCAGCCTTTTCCAAGAGTTCAACGGTCGACAACATCAAACTAACAAAGGAAAAAGTTATTTAGCAAAGAAAAGAGTCTGTTTTTTCTCAAGATATCATCTTATTGATCATATGATCGTGTTCTTGACTGACGTGGGAGTTACCGTGATCACGGGACCAAAGCGAGGCAGGCTCTGTCGTGATCACGGGACCAAAGCGAGGCAGGCTCTGTCGCACCCAGCTGAATTTCTACCGCTTGCCAGGGTTTTGTTCGGTCATGTGCCCCTATTTAATATTATTTTAATTAGAATAAAGGTTACTTTTGCTTGAAAACTTTTTATGAGTTGTTATTTTCTAGTTTTGAAGACTTTTGCTTTGGATTTGTGCATTTGGAAATTTTATTCTCTGATTTTCTTCTCTAAGGAGTGTTGTATCATCTTATTTTTACAATTAGTGTGTCTGTAGCTCCCTCAGCAATTGTGTCTCGTCGAAGCCGGCATTTTGTGCTTCTCACACTGTTTTCATTCCAGACAACCGTTGAACACCTCTTATCTACTCCAAACACCATCGACCTTGAATATTATTGTTCACTTGCTATTCCATGACCACCTCCCCGCTAGATCCACCTCTTAAACAGCATCTAGAAACCTTAGAATGGTGTAACTGATATTTCATATAATAAAAAAAAAAGATTTTTTCCCCTTAATTCAAAAATTTTGTTCTTCTATCTCATAAAAATAGCAAATCTTCCGTTTTTAGAAGGATAGAAAACTATCCCTTTTTTTACTAATTAAACATAGAACACAGGGTCATTAAAAATCAAATACCCGGCAAGGAGCTACCCAAAGGAGCAAGAGAACAATTTGTTTAAAGGAAGTCATTAGCTGAACTAGAACTTGTGATCACTATACTCTAAACCAATAAACAAACTGCTATCGCTCAAGTTAGAACCCCTTTTGTCATTCATAAGAATCTCAACCAGTGATTTTCATTATACTTTGAGGAATTCATGAAGATTAATAAAAGATGGGATAGGCTAATTAGGCATGAGTTTCTTAATTTGAATACTTTGTTGAGAATTTCAAATTGAATTTATTAATGAAATATCACTTTAATCAGTGAATTAATCGCCATTAATTGATGGTAATTCCAATTTGGGTATTGCTTGTGTCTGCCAAAGCTTTCTCAATAAGAATTAAAGTATGCATTCGAAGAGGTATGTAGGATAAGGGAAGACAACAAAAACTATCATTAGACATGTCGGCATGTAGGTTTACCTACCAATTACGAGTTGGAACCAAGCATTCTCAACCATGAATATCACTGATAATATTTGTTAGGTATATTAACTCGCTTAAGTTATACAAATACATCTAATAAAAGTGCATCACCCGGAACATAAAGTTCTGGTAAAAACACAACATTTCATTCAAAAGATAATATGGCTAATTACCACACAATATCTTATTCCAGCAGCTCTAGCAAGGCACCACAGTTCATATCTATAACCCTGCACATTGGACAAAACAAAAGATAATGTAAAAAATATAGAGAGAGACAACCCTCTAATGGTTGCCAATAGTTTTTCATTGTAGAAACAATTAACACAGAAATCAATAAAAAAAAATAAGAAAACCGACTAGAAACTACCTTTTCCACAAAATTTATATGAATAAAAAAGGAAATTTTCATTACATAAAGGATTTGGGAAAAAGGTAAAGTCACGCTTTGATAGTAAAGAAAAAAGCATCGTAAAAAAAAAGAAATTCAATGAATTTTTTTAAATTAAAAAATACAATTGATCGGGATTCAAACTATAACAAGAAAATAGTTTATAATTGTTTTAACTAAAATCGATCGAACTAGAAAAATCAACAATGAATTTTATAGATTAAAGAGAGCACAATAAGAGATCATCAACACAAAAAATTCATGCCTCATATCAATATAGATATATGGAGAAAAGGATCAAAATGGTCCGTAACTATTTGTGAGGGGCCGTATTATTTCTAGACCGTGCAAAATGCTCAAAGGCTCGTTAAACAATGATCAAAATAGACCTATCATTTAAACTAATTGAAACTAAAGTTAATGGTGCTTCAAAAAAAATTCTTTCAAAACAAAATCTTCTAAAATATTTTAATAAATTTAATTTCCTACTTATCATATATTCTCATAAACAACATCTAAATTTGCATATAATAAAAATGAATTGAGACCATGCAGTTGCAAATTCAATTGATTTCTTGTAATAAATAATATTTTACTTTATTTTAATTTTGGTTCTATTATATAGAAAAACAATGAATTTGTTTTCTTATTATAGTAGAATTAAGATAATAAAATATCAAATAAAATTATTTATTATTAAAAATCAACTCATTTTCGTAACCAACATGCTCTCAATCTGCTCCCACCATCATGAGGAAATTAAATAAATAAAAAAACTAGATTTACCAAATATTTTAAGAAGAAAATATGTTCTACTAAAACGGCCTCATTTTTAACACCACCAACTTCAATTTTCATTAGACTGCTTTGATCTATTTTTAAAGAGTCTATAGCCTAAATTATGCATTTTAAATAGTTCAAGATTAAATGGCTCAACACAAATAGTCAAAAAGACCAGTGAAAAAAAAACGATGGCTTCCCAAAAATTAATACTCGCACTTGCACCACATTTGAAAAACTCGGAATCCAACAAAAGAAATCTAAAATTTTATTAAACTAAAAGCTAACGATTATACACCTCACAGAATTCATACCTGCTTCAGTTGATTTGAATCCTTCCAATCATTGACTTATCAAAAATATTCATAAACTATTGTTTCTCCGATACGAGTTATTATGCATGATTCGTGTGTTGGTGTAGGTTGAAGACAAGCTAAAACTTTTTCTTTGAAAAGGTTAACTAATAGCATAATAGCCCTAAACAACATGAAATAAATTTGCTGAATATAATTTAATTAATCTTTAATTTTTCACTTAATATCTTTAAAAAAATATATAATGATAACAAAACAATTTAGAGGTAAAAACTATTTTACTACAAGACAAACTTTGTATAATAATTAAACACACCAAAATTATTTTGTTTATGATCTTTAAATTGATACCTATAATAAATGATTGACAAAAATTCCACTTTCAGATTATGTTTTTTATTGTGCCATATAAATTTTAAAAAAAAATATTTCAACAGAATAATTGAATATATCTCACTACTTTCATTTTAGCAACTCTAATAGTCTAGAAATCAAACTTTCAAATAAAAAATTCAAATTAAACAATCCAATTTGAAAATCTCTTTAATTATATCTTCCATTGAATTTAAAAAAATTACTTTAAACCTCATGGCAATCACATTATAAATGTCTAGAATCATAACATATTTGATTATATTTAAAATGCATCATGTGATTATTTTTATTGTTATGACTTACTACTAGTTGACATGATGATGCACGCTTAAGCTTTGATATAAATTTGATGCAAAATATCTTAAGAGTCTAAGATTATAATATAACTAAATGCTGCAATGAATGAAACTCAAGTAATCAAGATGGGAACTCTAAAAAACCCTGCCTAGCTTCATCATATTCATATTTTCATATGGCATATTAGATATAAAATAAAACGCTACACGGAGATTTTATCTTCTAACAAAGACTTTATGACCTGATTTAAGTTTTTCTATGAGTGCAATTCCTATGATTAATCACCCCATTTGAGTGTGATCTAATTAGACGAATTTACAATATTTTGTTTTAGTAACGCCGGTTTAGATTAGATAAAAAACTATATTATCGTCAGCTCAAAGGGTATAATGAGAGGAAAATGCCAACCTTAATTTATATCCCATGATTTGGTCATCTAAGGTCATCATTATCCATGTTTTATTTAGTCAGTAGATATTGTCACGATCAAGTCTAACAATTTTTTATCAACAATCATATTTTGAATTATTCAAATGAAACTTCTAGAGTTGGAAGAAATTTTGCTAAATGGGCCAATTTTTAATAAAGGGTTGCATATCCTATTAAATGTGTATTATGACTCAAACCTAATATGCTTAGTCATAGAGAATATTCAGGATTAGGGTGTACCCAAAATATAATAGTGTAATCGCAATCAAATAATCCACCTAGTCAAAAGGCATATGTCACATCCTTACTAACAGATGATAGTTTACTATAATCATATAAATATATTTATATAACATTTGCTCTTAATGAGCTTTGGTCAAACTCCAATTTGTCATTTTTATCAAGCCGTAATGAACAATGGATAATTAACTGCTATGAGCATAAAATGGCTTATCATTCCTTTATCTAATTATTTTGACCTCGTCAACTTTTATATAGGGTATGTAGGGGATGCTTTGAATTGAATTAAATTTTTTTTTGTTGTGATTTCTATTTCATTATGCTCATTATCATGAAAAGAGCTTGAAATAAGTTCTTATCTTTGGAGTACAAATGAATGTTGTTTTAACAAAAATTCCATTTGATTATGATTAGGTATAACTGTACCGATTATAGGGGAGGACTTCTGAAAGTTAATATCACATGGTCAAGAACTTTAATGATTTGGCCAACAAACCACTTCATCCAATATATGTTAATAATCAAACCCCAAATTGAGTTGAAGCTTGTCAAGTTGCCCTATTAAAGCATGTCTAGTTGGAGTTTTAGAACACCAGCTTAGCCATTAAGCATGTTGAGTAGGAGCCTACCTTGCATAGCTATTTTTGGCTAATTAGCAAAATGACGATCAGTGCCTTTGAAATGCCAACCATTATAATCCCACCGGCCATCCATTCATTTTTTCAACTAAAGATTTCGAGGCATTATGAATTTTAGAATGCATCTTGCCTGATTTTTTTGAAATTCTTTGACCACAAGATTGGCTAGGAAAAATTTTGCATCTTAACATGTAATGTTCGTTTGAATGTCGACCTCTCCGATTATGATCCTCTAATAACCTTGTGTGTCATTAGGGTCAAGGAGTCTTCATCGTCTTGCTTGACTGTAAAGGGGAACATCAATGATTTTAATAACCTCTTCGATTATAACATACAGTCACTATTTCAAACCTCCGCAGACTTTTCTTGACTTGATGATGTCAAATTGATGAGTAGATGAAATTTAATTTGTGTGCAATATATTTGAAAAATATAAAAAGGAGGGCTAACCTTGATTGTCTTCATTTGGTCTTGAAATGTGAACATATTGGCATGTAAATCAAGAAGATGAATGCATGCACTAGTGGCATGAATCTTTATTTTAATTTCTTTTTTTTTTAATGTATCATGCTTCACATGTCACGATCTTCAATATTTGCCTCGTCCCTTGAAGTCAATTTGAGAGCCTTACTTGCATAGCTTCTTCTGGATTTTTTTTCCGCTTTGTCAACTATGCCATAGTGTCACATTTGTACAAAGGATCAAAGTTATAGAAGTTGTCAAGCAATGGGTCCCATCAACTCTACCCTTTGCATTTAAGAGATCGGGCCTCGAGTTATCTTTAGTTTATAGTCCTCATTAACTCTACTCGTTATATGTAACCATAGACAATTATTGGCTTATCCCTACCAACTCTACCCTTTGCATGTATAGGATCGGACAATTATCAACATATCCCTATTGAGATCTGGCATTAGTTAGTCGTCAGCCTGTAGACCTTATCAACCCTACTCCATGTGTAGAGAATCGAATATTGAGGTGCACCCTAAAACTTTGATAATGAAGAGTCCAGAAGTTAGGACTTGCGAGTTTGTCTAAAGGGAGGGAGGCAAGAACACCTAATATAAATGCATTGTCAAACATATTGGTGAAATACCCAATTGAACCGCCAATATTCAAACTAATATAAAAAAAGTTAGTTCAACCAGGGGGAGATGATTTGTAATTATTCTTGTGATTTAGCCAGCATTTGGAATGCAAGCTATATCAACTCCTCCCTTTGTGTGTGAAAAATTGAGCTTACCATTTTTCCTCTTTATTTATACTAAATTTTTTATATTTTCTAAAATTTGAAGTTCACAAGATTTTCAAGCGATCAAAAATCTGGAGACACATGCTTCAACAATCCTAAGAAGGTCCATGAAAATAAACATGCTCTTGGAATTTTTTAAAAATTTTTTATTTTCATATTCTCTTTGTTCCAATTTCCTTATTATTTTATAAGTATGTTACCCTTTTTTCCAGAAGTTTTCTTTTTCATTGAACTTTTATAATGTTTCTCAGCTTTGTTTTCAATATACATATAATTATGCTCTAAAAATTATTAGGTGACTCGTTCCCAACTCATCAATCAAGTTTGACTTAGAAAACATATAGTCGAACGGGGAGTAAGAAAATATTTAAACCAAAAAAAATCACATTAAATCAAAATTTATTTATTAGACGTTTTACAATGCAACTTGATTCAAGTTAAATTTCCATCAAAAGATCTGCACCATCAAGCTAAAGAGATTGTTAAGAGTTGAAATGTGGTCGGACCATGATTTATAGCTCAAGCTCCAACTGAATTTATGCACCATAGGGGGTGCATTCTCCTTTTTTCTATATATAGATACTTTTGTAATAGATTAAAAAGGAATCTGAGGCTAAACCTCGTTAGTTGTGCTCTACTATAATCAATATCTTCAAGACATTAACAAAGTAAGATAAGCAAGAGTTCATTTTTGCTTCAAAGCATAAAATGTGGAGTAAAGTGGAGTTTTTACCATATAAAATGCTCATAAGTTGTATAAATTTATAATTATATTATACATTCATTAATAGTTAAAAAACATACAATATTTATTAGATGACTTAAAACTAATACAAACTTGAAAAAATGCGATGCTTGAAATAGGAAAGTAAATGTACGAAAGGCAAGATCAAGCTGCAGCTATTCTATATTTTAGGGAAAAATCGATAATATGTGAATGTAAGGAAAACGAAAATGAGTGATTTTATAATATCAAATGAATCAACACTGCCAAAATGAAATGCATTAGTTTGCAGTGCTACACACGACCGCTTCAGCAGTTAATTGAGCAAAGCGCAATCTTTGGCAATTTGTTGAACATGAAGAGGATGCAAAGTGCAGCTCACACTTCGCACCACATATGCTTTCAAAAAATAAATAGATTGTATCTTAAAACCAATTTAAAAAAAAACAAAAATCATTACATCAACGTAGTACCTTAAAAATTAAATATAGAGCAAGTTACGAACCTCCACAGCTAGTATCAGTGATAAACTATAAGAAATATTCATTGCTTTTATATAATTTCATTTTATGTTGTAAAAGTTTATTCTTATCACAAAGAAGGTTTTAGTAGTTCAATAATTTTGCTGTGTGCATTCCAAATAATAATACCATAGAAAGTGGGCATAAAAAGGATAATTCTTAAATAGGATTTAGATTACATAGCTTTGAATGTCAATATACTAATCAAGAGATTATTGCAATAAAGCATAGCTTAATTTAATGATTGTTGTATTGTATGAAAAATAAAACAACAAATGCAAAGAAAATGCCCACCTTAATGTTATTCAAGGAGTCCACAACGATAATATTATCTTTTGACAAGGATCTATCAACTTCTGATCTTAGAACTCCCCTTAAATTCTTCTCTGTTGTCATATCTAAATAAAGGTAAGTGTGTTAAAATATATTAACTAACAAATAATAAGTTAAGTAAAAAATGAAATTTAGGCTTATACTCTAAGCCTGAAAATGAATACATAACAGAACTAAAGAGTTTAACCGCAACATGAACAAAGCCATAACCACCACCAATATCATGACATCGCCCAAAATAAGTTTTCCTACATGCTAAAACAATTAGAGTTTGCATCCTAAGGCTAAATGATATATAAAAAAAGGGATTATATCTTAATACTTTTTTGTGTCATTATCTAAATTATTTTTTTTAGTTTATGATTATTTCAAGTGCCTAATTTTAATTATCGTGGGCGATAATATCATTAAATATTTTAAGAAAAGTTTAAGCATATTGTCTACTTATGTAGAATCTTCTATAGCATACAGAAGTTCAAGTGTCATTAATTAAAAATTGTGATTATTAAAATGATCGTGATGCTCGGCATGCTTTTTCCTCTTAAGTTATGCATCTGGTTCTTCTTTTTCTTCATTACTACTTTCTCCATTTCTATACAGCTTCCATTAACTTCCGTAGCATCTCTCCACGTCACTTAATATTGAAACCCCAACTTCATTTTAGGAATCGCCATTAACAATTCAAGAAGTTTATGAAAATTATCTTTCGAAATTGATTGAAATTGGATCAAATTTTTGCTTGAATCAAACTTAATGAGTCATGTTTGACTTTAATCTCAAACACAAACTAAAACCAAAAGGACTAGTTGATAAACCATGAAATGAAACAATGCCAACTATTTTTAAGTATGCCATTAATTTTTATTGCCTAGACATAATTCCATGAGAATTGCATAATCTAGAGATATATTAACTTTCAACTTATACAGTGGTATCCTACACTGCATAAAATTGCTAAAGTCCATGTCAAATTGTATTCATGCTTGTGATCTCGTGCTCCTCGCAGTGTCAATATTTCGCAGCTGGGTAAATTCATTGGCTTCCTCAAATTTGAGTCCTTGAATTGGTTAAATTAAAGAAATTCTCTCTCGTCAATAAAGTTCCTCAGTAACTTAAGTGTGCTTCATTTGTCAAAATATAAAACATATCAAGCTTAACAAATCTAACAGGTTAGATTTTCTTAGAATGCTTAATTTAAATAGAGCTTGCCTTTTTTTTTGTTTTGCAATATTTAAACCTTGAACTTTTACTTATAGATCTTTTTTGTTTTCAGCTTGAATTAATGATATCTTGATTTACATATTCTCATAGAGCTGTTGTTTCTGCTGCAAATAGTACACAAGGAACCATATCCATGAGAAATTTCGTAGGAATTTTCCAAATTCCTAACTTTGAATTCAAACTTCAAGAAAATATGTCGACAAATAAAATTATTAACATCTACAACATAAGGAATATTTCCTACATAATTCACAAATTTTTTTTCATGATCAACCCTCATACCACCAAAAACTAATCATTGTGAGACCACTATGGGCAATAACTGTTAAATGTAAGCTCCATTCTGCTTCTATCCTTGTAAAAAATCAAATAACTAATTTCTCTCACCGGAAATAGATAATCTATTTCCATTCAAGGTGCTTTCAAGTTAATTGCTTTACATAAGAATTACATACTTATGTTTAATCACATCAATTTAAATAATCACACACAAAAGGCCTTTAATGATGCCCATTATCATCAAATAACCTTTTTTCACAAAAACCTAAATCATTCAGGGCTAAAAATGTCATTATATTGGGTTAATCATTTGCTCATTGTAACCCTCCGTCTTCTATTTTCATTATGATCTCTACACATGTTGTTTGAGATGCAATCAATATCTTACACATGATAAAAGAGTCTTGGGATTCATAAAGCAGGCTCATAACTATAACTAGGGGTAGGGGTGGCAGCACGTGGGATTTATTAAAGCTTGCAAATCCAAATGTAGTAAAATCAAGTGGCCTTCAATTCTGAAAACAATGCGGTTGTGGAACCTAGCAGATTGATTGGTAATATTTCACTGTGAGAAAAAATAGAGCAAATCTCCTAAATCTTACTTCCCATGGTTTGCTAACGGCTATGGAAAAACATGGCGATGGGATTTAAAAAGTAGTGATATTTCTGGCTGTATTTAGCAAAAAGACTAGCTAAATCTTGTAGCCAAACTGTCTTTTAGGGTTTATGGACCATAGCTTCTTCAACAGAAGTAGAGGCAACAGGAAGGGGGCGTGGAGGAATCACCTGCATAGCTCTGATTTCGCCCGAGATGTAGGGAGGACTCGTCAATGATTCTTACAGTTGGCTTTGGCTCCACGGCCTCCAGAGCGGCCACCAGGCAACGTGCAGCCGTCGACTTACCGCTGCAAGGCTGCCCGCAGATCACCACAAGCGCCATGTTTTCAGGGTTTTTCAGATCGAACTACAAAGGACGCCGAGATCGATGGAATTTAATTCGGAAACAAGCAATCATTATACTTATATTTATAAATTTTAGAATGAAAATATGTATTTTAGTTTTTAAAAACAAATAATAAGAATATTTTTAAGGGTGTTAAATATTTAAGTTATATGTATAAATATGTAAATTCAAGTAGTAGATATGTAAATATATAAGAATTATGTGATAGCATGCAAATGCCCCAAAAATATTTCTTTCATATCATGCAAATTTTTATATAAATGTGATATCTTCCTAACAAATCTCATCAATGTATATATATATAAGAAAATATTTTATCTTAAAGTGATTAATATAAATTATGTATCTTTTAAATTGTCTGGGTTTGATATTAAGATATCACATTTAACCCATCAATGTATATATGTGTATATAAGAAAATATTTTATTTTAAACTAATTAATATAAATTGTGTACCTTTGTGTAGTTGTTGAAGATATTGAAGGTTGATGACATTAACAAAGTGTCATAGAATACAAGAAGAGTGTTGTATCAACCAGTGTTGGATGAATGAAAGATTGGGTGATGCATCGAAACGGAAAAAAATTACGTACGATAGACGTACGCAGCGCTGCGTACGATTTTGAGGTTATACCGAGGGTATAAGGGAGGTTATACCGAGGGTATAAGGGAATTATATTTGTGGTATAACCCCTTGTAACATCCATGTAACCCTGTGTAACCTACTTGTAACCTACAAATAAGTTTCGCGTTTCTGTTATCATATATTAAGAATTTATTAGTAGGTTACAAGTAAGTTACAGAATGTTATATGAAGGTTACAAGGGGTTATGTCGTGGATATAACCCCCTTATACCCTCGACATAACCTCTAAATCGTACGTAGCGCTGCGTACATCTATCGTACGTAATTTTTTTCCCATCGAAACACCTCATCACACGATAATGGTTGATCTGCTTTAGTCCAAAGATGTCCCCGATGACATTTTAGGAGTCCATTGTTACGACATAAAGATGGGAATATAAGACTTTATCATACTGTAGTTGTTTTTATATAAGACAAAAATAAAGGTTACATTGAATATAAGATTTTGTCATGCCCGGATGTTAAGTTGAATATTTAACATTGAATATAAGACTTTATCATGTCTGGATGTTACTCTTTAGGGTTTAGCCCTTTACTTTAGTTGTTCTTTGGTGTAATAGTTGAAATTTCATCTAAAACTTCAATGGTAAGTGTTTTTGTGAATAAGCACTCTTCAGATGGGTGACCCTCAAAAGTTACGCCGATGGGATAACATCGTGAAGCAGTTAAGTTAAAGTGGACAATATTTTCATTGATGAAAGTTTGAGTTATTACAAATGATATCAAAGCATTAGACTAGTTTGAATATAAGAATATATACTTGGTAGATAATTATAGGTTATGAAAACTGACGGTGGCGTTATTTACTTGTGTGGAGGAAATTATGAAATATCTTAAGTATAATGAAATTAAACTCTCAAACGCCAAGACGCATTTTGGTGCAATTGTTGAAATTTCATAAAAATCTCCAAATTTGAATGTACTCGTGCGGGAACACTCCTGAGATAAGTGACCTCCTGTGAAGTTGCACTAATGAGACAAAACCATGAGGCATAGGACCGAAGCGAACAATATCTCAACAATAGATCTAGTATAAAGATGGAAACCTCTATCTGGTGGATAATTTTTTTGTTATGAAAACTAATAATGATGTCAATTACTCAAGTAGGGAGACTATTGTCGGCACTATTTTTGGTGTGGGGTTTGCCCGTAAAAAGCTGTCGGTCATCGAAGTTGAAATTCCGTTGCCCGCTTCGGAAGAACGTTGAAAAAGTTGGGTTTTGAAAAAAGATGAAGTCAAACTGACCCCATAATTTTCATACTTTAGATGAAAAGAGCGCTTTACCTCAAATCTTGTATCTATCCCGAATGATGAACACAAGAATTGAGGGTGAGGCTCGATCAAATAAACTAAAAAAAGTTATGACATCTGTTTGGTCTGTGAAACTAATGTATTGTAATGTATTGACCGACAAAAATGTATTGACCGACAAATTCCTCAATTTAATATAAGGAATTAAATAAGGTTTATATTATGCTGGGTTCGGGAAAAGCTTCCTATAGGGGCAAGCCCCTATAATTAATTTACATCTTAGGTAACAAAAGTTACCTAAGAATACTCTCGATAAAACCAAGAAAAAGAATATCTTCAAAGAGTTCAATTGGTAAGGATATTTTAAAGATATCAGACTAAGAAGTGTAAAGGGGATTGATTCAAATTTGGAACGTTTTGTTTTGGGGTCCAAATGAGGAAAAACTAGAGGATGACACAGAGCCGAAGGAGAACTTTGGTGACTTCCCAAGCTATCCTATTATTTGGCTTCAATTTAAGAGAAATCATTTAGATGTTTCATCCTGCAATTTTTTTTATTTATTAGGATTTACATTTGTGTGAAGCAATCAGCACAAATAATCTTGAAGATGTAAGGATTTAAGTCATGACAAACGACTACCTCGGAGTCCTAAAACGAGTTTAGGGCTTAAATTGTACGACAGGATTG
>NW_018164444.1:49662336-49662813 GCF_001263595.1 Phalaenopsis equestris | reverse complement strand
TCCTATGGCTTTGTTGTTTTAAAGCTAGGGAAGGATATGTTAGTGTAGATCCTCTTGCTGTTGAAGCTGGCCGGGCTGCCCAGAATGCTAGCTCCAAGCTCCTCGTTATAGTAGAGTTTCAATTTTAGAAATGACAAATCGAGTAGATGAGAGAAGTGTCATGTTTTAGAAAAGTTAAAAAAAATGATTTATTGACGTAGTTGAAGTTGATTATAGCGACACCGGTCAAGATCCCACGGTTTCATCGTCCCGGCTTTTTCCATCATTAAAACAAATGAAACCATTTAAAGATGAGCCAAACTAATCTCAAAGTAAGGATGACAAAAAAAAAAAAAACATAGGGGTTGAACTTATAATGATTGTGAATAAGCAGTGTAATTATTCAACCACTCTTTTGAATTGATGGCTTGAATCAAGCATGTTGATCGTGATAATGGGTGTGATTAAATTTTGAGTTGTTTTATATTTTGAAATGTT
>NW_018164444.1:49661608-49662293 GCF_001263595.1 Phalaenopsis equestris | reverse complement strand
GGTATGTGGGTGGCTTGATGGTTTTAGTTTTCATATAAGGTGACATCGTTGTTTAACATGCAAATTTGCAGGTATAAAAGTACAGTATGAAAGTACAAGAAGGATAATGCTGAAAACTGTAAAAGTGTACCTGGCGAGTCTTCTCGTTCCACCACCTGAAACTCAAAATGCATGTCAAAGCATTTATGTATATAGAGCTAGAAAAGTAAAGTTTTAGAAATCTTCCTAACCCTATGTTATGTATTGGGGGTCCTTAAACTTTAAGGATAATATTATTAAGTAAAACATATTAAGTTTAATAGATCCCTAAAGTATTTACCAGGTTAAGAGTAGGGATCAGGTCCATGCAACCTTCTTCATGTCTGGTAAAAGGCCTTGGGTTCATTTAAACTTTATTATGTTACTTAATAATTCATCCTGAATATCCTGATGCTCAGTGAACATTGATGCCTTGATTATCCCAATAATAAAGTAAATGTCATTTATCTTTTAATTTGAAAATTATGTAGGTGAAGACCCTTTTAGGAGACAAATTAGTGTATTTAAGGACACTTAACCAAATTTTAGTCCTAATTGGACTTGTGGTGTTTTAAAAGAGTTTAATTATGTTGATTTTTCTAATCCTCATTTAACAAGTGGATTTCAACTTAAGTTCACCACTAAGTCCTTAAGACCTAAGTGAGTG
>NW_018164444.1:49659999-49660388 GCF_001263595.1 Phalaenopsis equestris | reverse complement strand
GAGAACAAAAATCAAGTGATTTTAATCTCTGTGTGCTCTAAATTAAATGTTTTAAGCAAATTAGGGTTTGCTTAAAATAGGGATGTTTTGATTCTCAAAAATCATGAAATTATTTTCTGAGACTACTCTAGCCATAGGGAACTTATATAATTTTTTGTAAAATTTTCTAAGCCATATACAATTTTTTATAATTATTTGAATAGAAAATACATAAAAACTTAGAAAATTAAGATCTCTGTCTAGAGATCTCCTATGTCATTGGAAAAATGCTTAATCTACACAAAGATATGGAATTTTGAAGTTTAGGAGTTATTTTTTGAATTTATTAAATATCCTATTTATTTATTCAAACCGCGGGCTGACTGGATCCTCGGATCCGTCGAAAAGCC
>NW_018164444.1:49658962-49659667 GCF_001263595.1 Phalaenopsis equestris | reverse complement strand
CGAGAGGTTTAGCCTCAATCAGAGATTCTTCACACCTTCGTTAGGTCCCAAAGAGCTTAGGGATGAAGCCTCTAGCTTTGGTGTAAAGCCTATGTATGATTTTGATCAAGGCCGATTTTGGGTGTTGGTCTAGAGCTATGGTAGAGGCTCTGTGGAAGGGGAATTTGATGGGGCTTTGGTTTCTTTCACTCTTGTGAAGGTGTAGAGCCAATCTATTGGGGATTTGGTGATGTGTAGGTTGAGATTGGGATTTTTCATGGTTTCGGGCAGGAATTCCAGCTCAAAATTGGATTGTCATGGTTGATTTGAGAGGGGAAAATAATTGATTGCAATGAACTAAGGGCTCTTAGGGAAGCTCTCTGAGGAGTTTGGAAGACCTCAGTGAAAATTTTTTTACCATCCACTATTCATGGTCGTGGGGGTGGATTTTATAGAAAATGGCTATGGGGATGTTTGGCTGGCCAATTGAGAGGTTAGCCCCACTGCTTAGGTGTCAAGCAGAGGATCCCTAGTTTAGGTTTTAGTCATGTGGGGGCTCACGGTTTTTTGGGTTTTAGGTTGGGTTAAGGTTGCTAACCAGGGGTTGGATCATGGTTAAAGCTTATGATGCTCAGTAAAAATGACACCATAGGGTATGGACATGTGGTATGACAAGTACATTGATTTAACCTCTTTATTATCCCTTTAAGAATTATTTCAAAAAAA
>NW_018164444.1:49658386-49658918 GCF_001263595.1 Phalaenopsis equestris | reverse complement strand
TAACCATGGGTTGATGGCTGGCTTGGAACTCAACCTTAGGGTCTAAGGTGAGTCAAGGTAGAGCTCATTTGGCTAAACCAAGCTTAATTGGTTTGGATTTGATCAAAAGTCCAAAATGGTGTATGTGACCAAATCTTGTGTTTGGGCTAGGTTAGGCATGCCAATTGGCCTAATTAAATATATTATTTGAGAGACCATGAGGAAAGGAACAACTTTCATGAAGGGTGAAAGTCATTTTGAAGTCAATTGGTTAATCAATTAGGTGGATTTTTGATTTTTGACCCATTTTAAGCATGTTGGGCTAAGTTTGGGTCAAAATTAGGCTAGCCATGGGCTAAGTCCAAATTAGTTATTGTGTTTGGTGTAAAACATGATAATAAACAATTTTCATGAAGGATGAAAATTGTTCTGAAGTTGATTTGGTGGTCAATTTCGAATAGTTTTGATGGGTTTAGTTTTAGACCTAAATTAAGCATGTAGGGCTAAACTTAGGTCAAACTTGAGCTAGCTTTGGGCTAAGCTCAAATTAATT
>NW_018164444.1:49657979-49658297 GCF_001263595.1 Phalaenopsis equestris | reverse complement strand
GCATGTAGGGCTAAACTTGGGTCAAACTTGGGCTAGCTTTGGGCTAAGTCCAAATTAATTATTTTGTTTGGTCACAAATGACCTTAAAAAGGATTTTCAACAAAAAATGGATGCCAATTTGAGGTTTAGGGCATTCAATTATTGAGATTTGGGGTGTTAGCCAATATTGCGGCTAATTTGGGGGTTTTGGTCAAAGATGGTCAAACTGAACAAATTGGACCATAGTGTAGTGGGACAAAATGAAATTGGGAATATTTTGGATTTATTGGGATTTTTTGGGAATTTTTGGATTTTTTGGATTTTTGGGCTATGGTTTTT
>NW_018164444.1:49653480-49657821 GCF_001263595.1 Phalaenopsis equestris | reverse complement strand
TTTGAGAATTTTGGCCAAATTTGGGTCTCAAGGGCAGTTAGGTAATTTGGAGGTGCCTAGGGGCAAAAGGCCAAGTTGAGCATTTCAAGTGCAATTGGGTAGAGAACCATTTTGAATGAGTCATGGACCAATGAAATTCCATTTTGGGTCCTTATATATTGGTCTTAGCCAGGGTATTGTGAGGGTATGGTGAAAGTATGGTGAGGGTATAGTGTACCTTAGCTCCAAATCAACACCCAGGGTCAATCCTAAGGCCAAGTAACCTTATAGAAACTCTTCTTGAACTCTGTCATAATGATCTTACCTTCTAAACATTAGAGGTTAGGACCAATATGTGGAAGTTCAAGTTGAGTTTCTAATGGTGAGGGTACATTTTCTAGTTTTCTAAGACTAATCAATAGGAAAGTCCTATGGCTAGACCTAGACTACTAAAGAAGTTTCTAGACCTCAACCAAAAGTGAGGTCAACAACTATGAAACCACTGTGAAACCCTCTAAGTAAAATGAAGTTGGACTCTAAATATCGAGACTCATTTTTTAGTGGTGGTTGCACTATAGAAGAAGCCATTATTAGCGCATAAAATTTGTGACAGAATTTTTCGATGCAAATATTAGAGTTAGATTTATGGACGCTAAGCAATGAATAATATATTTTGATTATTGTGTTGGATTTTGTGTTTGAAAATTCGGTTGAAAAGAACTATGAAAATAACGAAAGTTTGCTTAGAGCGTGGACATATCTTATGTCGGACTAATCAATGTAAAATGTTTACTTGTTAGCGTTGAACTAAGTGATGGAAATCCGACGCAAATGACATAATATTCTTATCGTGCACACCTAAATTTCATTTCTTTCATCTCTGCACTCTTTCATCCTCACGTCTACTCAAATCCCTCGCTCTCCACTTTTCCTCTCCCATTTCCCTCTCCCTCACGGCTTCTCTCAAAATCATTGCCCTCCCAAACAACAATTCGTGATATAGTTGCCATTAGGAGCTATCTTAACTAGAAAGGTAACAACGGTACTCGACTTAAATAGATCACCAAAACTCCAGTAGTTCTCATCATTCCACTTAGCTCCAATAAAAAAATATTAAGGAAGGTAATTCGTTTTGCGCCTTTAAATCTTTGTCATTTAAATTTTTGTTTAGTTATGTGGATGTGTTATGTATGTGAAATTTGAAGTTTAGGTGCTAGATGTGTGGTATGTATGTAAAAGTTAAAGTTTAGGTGTTACATATGTATATACATAAGAATTGAGTGGTATGTATGAATATCTTCATAAAAAATGAAGCTTAGGTGTTAGTTATATATATACATAAGCATTGAGTGGTATGTATGAGATCTTCATAAAAATTGAAGCATAGGGGTTAGCTATGTAAATACATAAGTATTGAGTGGTATGTATATACTTATTAGTAGAATTCAAGTTAGCTGGTTGAAGTGAAGCAATATATGCATCGGTTCTTATTTGAACTGATAGTGTTATAAAAGGGGACGTTATTACTACAATTCACGATGGTTGGTTGAAGTGGAGGAATGTCGCGATCGGGTCTATTGTTCAAAACGATGGTGATAAAGAGGGGGTTGTTATTAGTATAATTGAAGTTGGTTGGTTGAATTAGAGGAATGCATTAAATGATCAAATGTTCAAAGTGAGGCTGATATAAATAGGGATGTTATGAGTTGAATTAATGTTGGTTGGTTAAAGTAGAGGAGTGCATCGGGTCTTGTTCAA
Organism: Phalaenopsis equestris; assembly: GCF_001263595.1. Classification (NCBI taxonomy): domain Eukaryota; kingdom Viridiplantae; phylum Streptophyta; class Magnoliopsida; order Asparagales; family Orchidaceae; genus Phalaenopsis; species Phalaenopsis equestris. The sequence goes on along the minus strand of NW_018164444.1, from coordinate 49,656,084 downwards.
AGTGATGGTGATATAGATGCGTTTGTTATTAGTAGAATTCAAGTTGATAACTTGCAGTTGGTTGGTTGACCAAACAATATCGAATTTTTATTGTAAGTATTGACTAATTTTTATATCCGCAATTGTTGCACTGACCCATAAAACTACATCTATGTTGTTGATGGATATTGATAATTTGAGAGCTTGGATGTATAACATATTATATCCAAGACGAAAAGACTCACAAATGAGTTTTTGAATGGCGTTGAGGAATTCATGCAGGTGGCATCACAACGTCAATCTATCGTACCAAAGGTAAGTTTCGGTAACCTTATACGACTGTTCCTCAGAACATGTGGTTATAGGAGTATGAAGCACGATCATGTAATTTGAATCAGCATTGTAAATTTGATTTAATTTAATTTTTATACTGACATATGGATTGTTTTTACGTTGTAGTGGTCCTTCATCTGACTCTCAGAGCACCACCAACAGATATGTCGAATCTTCAAGATTCGGCCCAGGCATCACCTTTTTGACATGTTAATGACAGCCCATCGGAGGGGTGAGTGCCTGGCTTGATTGATGAGGAGCTTTGGGGCGAGTTAATCACAGCTTGGGCCTCTCTTAATTATGAGAGGAAAAAGGAGATGAATCGAGCAACGAAGGGAATCAGAGGAGTTGTACTCCTTATTAGTGGATCGGTCCCCCATACGGAGCACTACTGGAGGTTCGCAAGTTTTTTTAGATATTTAAACATTAATTCATTTTTTTAGTAACTTTTTTGCACTAACAATTTTTGTATGTTAAACGAGTCATGGAGTTGAGTCGTGCTCCATCTATTGCAGAGCTATATGTCCGTACTCATTGACGTATGGGGACTGCACAATAGGTCTCAAAGCATTCCCGACGAGTTACTGTAAGTTAAAATCTTGAATTAAAATTTTATTTTGACTTTAACTATTTAAAGTGTCAATTAAATGCTGATTTTCATTAGGTAGAAAAAGTTCGAGCAACTCCGGGAGAGGCACTTGGTCTCTTAGACCTAGACTTCTGCTAGCAGCAGTGGTAGACAGTCGACCACTGCACAGTCCGAGTACAAGTTTTGGACCATGCAATAGGGAGGAAGATGGGGAGGGTCTATGACCTTTGAGTGAAGAGCATAGCCTTCGAGGCTGAGCTCTCCTTGGTCACGTACTTTGTTCCCCGAGCTCCTCATAGCCATACCAAGAGGCTCTTGCCAGGTAGGTGGATGTAATGAACGAAGAGATTAGCCAGTTTCATGAGCATATGCTAAAAGGTCAATATAGAGTCGAGGTCTCTACAACACGCATGGTATAAACCTTTGCAGATAGTCAGGGCAGACAACTGATGACATCTGTGCAACAAGAGGAGGAGGAGGAGAATGGAGATGATTAGTAGTTTTTTATGTTTTATTTTATTTGTAAACATTATGTTAAATATTTGTTGTGATTTTTTTTTGATTAACTTTAATATTAATATTTGGGACGATTTGCCACTGAATATTAATTTTATTAATGATATTGTTTAGAGATTTTGTATGTGGTATGATTGTGTTTATTGTGGTATGTGATGTTGGCTGTGAAATATCTTTTTGTACAGGTTGTGGAAATGCAATTGATATTTTTTTATGTGTTACAGATTTGTGTTTGTTTTTGAACACAAATTTGAAGTTGAATCAACAATAATATTTCATCATCCTACGATATTTTTCTACGCATATGAGGCTGTTAAGAATTATAATAAGAAATAATTTATTTTTATAAGAAGTTATGAGGAATAAATTAATTCTCTAGTATAAGGAGATATTTCATTTCCTATTTTATAAATATTTCCTTGGATTATGAATTATTTGTTTTCATATTTTATGTTATTTCCTATATCTCCTAATAATTCTTTATTGGAGATATCAGATGATATATCTTTCATTTTATATCATTTCATTTTTATTATTTTTCCTATTATATGATACTTGTAAGGGTTATTTATACCCCCGTTCATATCAATGGAATAAAAAAAAAGTATTTCATATTATTCTAAATTTCAACATTGTATCATAACCTAATTTCGTACTCCAGCCATTGGTCTTCCTTTGAGAATTGTCAGACTCCCTTCCTGTCATCCTTTATGTAGGAAGGGAGGGACACTCATCTTGATATTTGAAACAATGATTTTTTTTTCTTCTCCAAATCCCTAATTCCCCGTCACCTCGTTAGGTTACAGAAGCCATTGAAAGAATCACAAAGATGTGCTCTCGTGAGCTCGATCTCGATGCTGCCTCGGAGTCCAAACCAGAGGCATTATTCTGTTGACCTCATTTTTGGTTGAGGTCTAGAAAACTTCTTTAGTAGCCTAGGTCTAGCCATAGGACTTTCCTATTGACTAGTCTTAGAAAACTAGAAAAGGTACCCCCACCATTAGAAATTCAAAACTCTTCTTTTTACTCAACTTGAAATTCCACATATTGATCTTAACCTCTAGCATTTAGTAGATAAGATCATTATAAGAGAATTCAAGAAGAATCCCTATAGGATTACTTGACTTTAGGGTCGACCCTGGAACTAGGATACACCATATCTTCACAATATATTAATCCATGGTTCA
>NW_018164444.1:49649871-49650271 GCF_001263595.1 Phalaenopsis equestris | reverse complement strand
AACTTAAAAATGATTTTTAAGGCTTAAAAATAGAATTTTCACAAAAATAATTCTAGAAAAATAAATAAACATCAGAAAAATATAAAATAAATTTTTCTGAGTTCTCTGACTTCAGAAAGATTTTCCAAAAATATAAAACATATTTTTCAACATGTAAAATATTTTATTTTTATTAAAGTCCCCAAAACTTCAATTAATTCTAATAAATCACAGAAACTTAAAAAAATTATGAAATTTTGGCCAAAGGACTTTCTGTTCTAGGGCTAGCCCACATAAAAATCTCAAGTGATTAAAAGTTGTCTTGATCATCTTTTGAAATTTTCTTTAAAAATGCATATTTTTGAATAAAAATAATTATATGAATTAAATTAAATTGTGGAAATTCACATTATCTCCTCTG
>NW_018164444.1:49643325-49647611 GCF_001263595.1 Phalaenopsis equestris | reverse complement strand
GGGATAGATACAGGATTTGAGGTAAAGCGCTCTTTCATTTAAACTATGAAAATTATGGGGTCAGTTTGACTTCATCTTTTTCAAAACTAAATTTTTTAAACGTCCTTCCGAAGCGGGCAACGGGATTTCAATTCCGATGGCCGACAGCTTCTTACGGGCAAACCCCACACCAAAAATAGTGCCGACATATTCCTATCGCCATCTTTGGATCCGCGCATCGACGTCAGCAGCATGGTCGTCAAGCCTCCAACCGACAATGACAGAGGGAGCAATCTTGACATCGGATATGACACCGATTATCGCCATCACGGTTCCCTGCTACAACAGCGCCAACTTAATTCTCCTCAAGATGTTCATCCCCGTGATTCTCCGTCCTCCAAACGATGTCGTAGGGGCTACATGCCGTTGCATCGTTGAAGGTCTCTTGACTAACTCCGCCACTGTGAGCCTTAACCTGGTCTACAACGTTGTGGTTCTGCGATTGGTCTTCGACGGTACGGGTCCCCTCTGATGTTTCATCTAGGGTCTCAAAGGTTTCAGAATGATCCAGGGCACATACAATGTCCAAGTTTTATTTCATCGCCGCACCGGCCAATGGTGGATGATGGTTATTTTGAACCATATTTTATGCACCGTTGTAGACCACGTTCATGTCATGGAATGCGAGGGAGAGGAGGAGGTGGCAAGTTTCGCGACTTCTTACCCCTACATTTGGGAGGGGCGACAGACCATACACGAGAGGGATCGATTCAACCACACATATAATGTCCTCGCATGGAGGAGAGTTCGTCCACATAAATGATCGAAATTTGTCACCAAGGGAATGTGACTAGATATGTCAGAATCCGTCGTGCGGAAATCTAAATTTTGCACGACGAACTTATTGTAACAATTGCCGCAAGTAGTGATATGATGAACCATATAGATCAAGTCGCAACCCTCACAAGGGCTATGTTAGCCCCCCTCAGCACCGTAGCTTTTCACCAAGTTATCGATTTTCACCCATTAATCGTGTTTCACGAAGAGATTTAATTGGATACATATCTGACCATAGGAAGGGTAGCTTCAATTTTGAGGAGCATCGGCTCTCGACTCCGTTCTCGGCGTCTCCTACTCCTTCTCTGCCTACCAATGCGACTAATGCTATGCATGCTAGATTGCGATCAGAGACTCCTCCAGTCAGCATACCGCAGTCGATGATGGGGAAGAACCATCTGCATCGCACTCCTAACTTTTTGAATCCGACTAGAAGCTTGTTGTCACCGCCATCGCTTAGAAATGTATGGGCCGATGTTTTGGAGGATTCTTCTTCTCCGAGGTCTTTCAGAAAATTGGGGGATTTTACTTCACTTCTGTGCGCGACTCCCAATAAACTATGATACCAAAGATGCTTTGGAGTTTGGCCAGACATCACCACAAAACATCTAAAAACTTCCTGCATTGTATCTTCCTATGCCGGCACCAACGATGGGGCTCCAGTCACGGCGACACCATCGATGTCGGCACCCGCTTCGTCATCATCTCACCAGAGATATCACTGTCGTGGATCGAACAATGACGACAAAATCCATCGCCGACCCTTCCTCCTGCTGTATTTTTTTTCTTCTTCCCTGACCCAAGCGTTAAGGGGAGCTTTGTTTTCCAACCGTCATTTCTTCTGCTGCTTTCTCTGTTAGCAAAATTTATTGGGTGCGATTTACATGTTTTTTTTTTCTGCAAGCAACGACAACCACGGTCAACTAAAAGTCAGTTTTCCTGTAGATTATCTCTTTCCCTACAAAACTCAAAATTTAGCCAAACCTTAATCCAACAAATTTAGACAAGTCTGAATCTCTCTTCTATGCCGAAGCATATGACAGTCAAAACTCAAAATTCAGCCAAGCATGAATCCAACAAATTCAGCCAAGTCTTAATCTTCCTTATACGCCGAAATATATGATAAACAAAACTCAAAATCCAGCCAAGCCTGAATCTAGCAAATTTGATAATCCAAACGACTAATTTTTCTTCACTACTCAGAAAGTTTGGAATTATTAACATATATTCCAAACTTGAGGAGAAGTGTTAAGAATTATAATAGGAAAAAAATTATTCCTATAAGAAGTTATGAAGAATAAATTATTTCCTTGATATAAGGAGATATTTCATTTCCTATGTTATATTTATTTTCTTTGATTAAGAATTATTTGTTTTTCTATTTTATATTATTTTTTATATCTCCTAATAATTAATATGAATTAATTATTGGAAATATTATGTGATATATCATTCATTTTTATTATTTTTCTTATTATAAGATTCTTTTAAGGGTTATTTATATCCTCGTTCATAACAACGAAATAAAAAAAAATATTTCGCATTATTTTAAATTTTAACAGAGACGATTATCTGACACAAATTGTCATTGTATAATAATTTCTGATGCAAATTTCGACGCCCATTAGGTATAAATAAATCTGACGCTAATACAACGCAAAAATCAATGTAAATTATTTGTGTTAAAAATTTTGATGTACATTTGACGGAAATAACATTACCGATCCCAAGTTTAACGTCGGAAAAAATCAGACGTATATCAGATGCAAATGCACCGGTAACACTTAAATAACATCGGGTTTGCGTCCGATCTGCGTCAGATATATTCCACACAAATATGCTTAATTCCTGTAGTGTTGGAATTTCATCAGAAACTTCAAATTTAAGTGTGCTTATGCGGGAGCACTCATAAAACGACTAACCTCTTAAAAATTTATGCCAATAAGATAAGCGACCATTATGTCAAAGTAAACAATATCTCAATGGATGAGAGTTTGGGTTGTTTAAATGGTGTTATCAAAGCAGTGCAATGGTTTGAAGATAGAAATATCTACTAGATGCATGACTATAAGTTATGAAAACTGACAAGGACTTCAATTACTTAAATGTGGGAGATTGTCAAACTCCTCAAGTATAATGAATCTAAAGAGACACTTTCTAGTGTAATTGTTGGAATTTCACCAAAAAACTCTACAGTTAAGCGAAAAACACCAGCGAGATGGGTGATATTCTGGGAAGCTAAACCAATGAGACAAAAATTGGAGATCCTTAGGTCAAAGCATACAATATCTCAATGGGTAAGAGTTCAAGCCATGTAAACAACAATTTGGACAATTACACTATATCAATAATAAATTCCATTTGTATCACATTTTTATAGTATTTTTAAGTACAATAAACATTATATTCGTCAAATGTCACTCAATATTCAAATATTTAACTCACACTTTGACAGCATAACCAACAACTTGTTATTATTTTTATTATTTATCTCCCTCTTGAAAAGAAGAGATACTAATAAGTTTTTACTAAACAAATATATCTTCTTATAAAACATAAAATTTTTTACATTACATAAAGGTAAGGACTAAGGATGAGAATGTAATTTTACCAAAAAAAATATAAAAGGGGGATTTACATACATACCATACAATTCCTCTCTATTTACATATCTAATATTTAAGCTTTTACATATAAATGCCATAACACTTAAATATTCGGTATTAGATGAATTTATAACAATAATTTTTTAATGAGAACTTGTTAATGGAAATGACATCACAAATGAATAAGATAAGCCCTTACTAATCGTTGTTTAATTAAGATTTCTTCATTCAACTATTGGAAAAGTTGTTGCTTAATAATATAAAAAAAAGGATGATACCAACAAATGTTATTTATAACAACTTAAATAATATACTTAACATTCTAGAGTTTTGCCAAATTTAAATATATAATATCAAAGCCCACCAAATTATGTTTCACATATGACCCTTTATTTGCGGGATGATCATATTATCATACCATTGTTTTTTTTTAAATACAAACTTTAAGATAATTTATTGCAGGACAAAATTTTATAATTTTAAAAATTTTAAACATATTTATGATTAGTGTTAGAAAAATCACGGCGGTAAAGTAATGTACTATCATCTTAGCGTTGCATGAAAATTCAACATACACAAATAAAATAAAATAATCAGCGGCGACATCATAAGTTTTTACGTGGTGCGGGCCGCGAGAGCGGTACCAAATCGAGGCAAACTCTGAATACTAGATATGACCCCAAACAGGGGTCAAGGTCGCCCAGTAAGACGATGGGGGTTAAGCTTCATCGTCGAGAGGGAAACAACTCGGATCACCAGCTAAGGCCCCTAAATGACCGCTCAGTGATAAAGGAGGTAGGGGAGCGTTCCGCCTTAGAGGCCTTAACCCGCGCAAAGAAGGTCCTGTACTACCCCTCTTGTTGG
>NW_018164444.1:49631939-49643237 GCF_001263595.1 Phalaenopsis equestris | reverse complement strand
GAGATGCCGCGAGCCAATGTCCGAGTCCCAGGCGCTAGTCATTCTGATCTGAGAAAAAAGAGATCCTGACCTAAGGAGCGGGATGAGTGATACATCCGACGAGCGCCGGTTAAGAACGCAAGCAAAGCTGGAGCTCGGGCATTGAACTCTTCAATCAATCAAGATAAAGGAGGCAAACAGGGTTGAAGGCCTGGGGAGCGAACCTAAAAGCTCAGCTTTGCGGAGCGGACCAATCTTCCGTACCGCGCGGACTGCGTTGGGAAAGCCAACCCTCTTCCTCCCGGCCCAATTTCGGCAAGGGAAATCAAGAGGTTGGGGTCTGCCCCTGTGCCCTTCATCTTCAAGCACAGAAAAAGACACTGGTTTGTCCGTCAGTCCACATGTCGTGGAAATCCCCTACGTGAAAACCCTGTAAAGAGGAAAAAATCACAGGGTTTAGTCTAATTGAAAAAAAAATCACTATAAACTAGATATTACATGTACAATTCTTCGTCCCATATGAGGGAGAGAGTTAAACACTCTTCGAACTTACAAAGTCGGCGTACGAATAAACTTATTATAAGAAGTGAGCGGCGGCTAATGATGATCGGTGGAGACCAAAAGGTGGTGGTTGACAACGACAATCAACAGTTATAGGGGTAGTGCTGGATGAAACAAAGGACAGATTTGGGTGCAATTATAATTACATATGCGTTTTTTCTCATAAATTAACCTAAAATAGCTGGTGTAAAATATTGGTTATAGAGTTCAGTTAAAAAAAAGTACGAAAAAATAAAATCTAAGTAGGCAGTTTCAGGCAGTAGAGTGGCCTTTGGCCCCTACCGCGTAAAGGGAAAAATTATTCCATGCGGATCGGCGTCCGCACGTAGCTTGCGTGCGGACGCCGATCCGGGCCGTAAATCACATGATTTACGGGCCTGATCGATTTCGGTGGCTGATGTATTTCGGTGGGCCCCACCTAAAATTTTTTATTTTTTTTTTTAAAAAACGGAAATAATCCTGACCGTAGATCACCGTGATCTACGGCCAGGATCGAACACCGCATGCAGAGATGCATGCGGTGTCCGCACGCAATAATCTCTCGCGTAAAGGCCACCACATTTCACCAATAGAAGGAAAAGGAAATAACGAAAAACACTCTCGAGATCCGCAGCCGATCTCGCGGACGTCGCCGACGAACTTCGGCTCCTCCATTTATTCTTCGTCTAGTTCGTCACCTCGCATAATATCCACCGCTAAACTTCAAGCTTTATCGATAAAGTTTAATGGCCGGAGGCGCATCTTCCTACGTTGGAGTAAACCCTAACGCCGTGCGATTGCTGCTTGCAGTGATGGCGCTGGGCCTGGGGGCTTATATCGTGGGACCGCCGCTCTACTGGCACGTCGTGGAAGCTCTGGGACGAGCTTCCTCCTACTCTTCCTGCTCTCCTTGCAACTGCGACTGCTCCTCTCAGCCCCTCCTTGCTTTTCCGGAAGGTATTCGTCGCTGCTTTTCTTGTTTAAATTAGGGATTTCTTATTTCCGCTTGCTGTTTTATGAAACCGGGTTTGGTGTTTTCTTTGCTCGATTATTATATGCTATTGTATTTTGTATTGCTTATGTACTCTGCTGATTTTGAGATTTATTGTTTTTTTTCTTTAATTGCAGAATTGATCAACTTTACGCTCACAGGTTAGTATTTATCTCATCATCGCCTTTTTGCGTGTTGTTGGTGGTGTCGAAAGGTACTTTTGTAAAATCGATCAAATTTTTACCCGTTTTTTATTTGATGTTAGTTCTCACAAATGAATATGACGGGCTTTCGTTACGACAGCATTGAATCTTTTGTGGTTTAGTTTTTTTAATTTGAAGGTGACATGCGGTTTGCGAGATATATCCAAGCCCCTTAAATCTCACTTACTTACCCACTTACGTACTTGTTAGCTGAGTTATTATATATCTAAACTCAAATTATTTATCTTTTTATTTAACAATAAACCTATCGCCTTCATGGATGTATCCAGGCAGGTAGTATGATTCAATCTTATCCGGAAGATATCCTGTTATGGCGACCAAGTATTGATGGACAATAGAATCTAGTTCTTAGTTAGCATGTGATTGAAATCCATCCTGGAAACTTGTTATGGATATTTATGGCTCAAAGTTGACAGGTGCTGTTGGTCAACGTAGTGTTTAAAATGACGAAATTACATGTGCGCTCTTTGCAATGGCAAAAGAATTCATATTGAGACGTATGCCTCAAACGATCTGCGCGTTTAGGGTTCTCCTTAGTATTGGTGAGGCGTGCAATAAGGCATGCTTCGCCTCATCAAAGCTGAGGCGCACGCCCGTATTTTATATTAGGTATTCTACACAATGTCCGTTTCGTTTAAACTCAAACCTCCCGTCTCCCGCCCCCTTTCACGCCGATGCTCGGATTGCCACCTACAACATCATCCAACACCACTGATGATGAGAATGCCAAATTTGACGTCGAGGTCGCCTCCGACGCCGCTTTCGACACTGATGACGATGCTGCTTCATCCTTCTATTGCCGACACCACCACATCTACCTGCTTCTTCATGCTCCTATCGCTGGCGCCACCACTTCTACCTGCTTCTTCAGCTATAACTTGTTGTTGCACCTATAACTAACTGCTGCATCTACTGCCATCACACCACCGTCTCCCCTGTCTCTTCTTGCTGCTCTCGTTAGTGTTGCCTGCTGCATCGGCTGACACCGTCTATTTTACATTAGGTTTTGTGGCTTTGTTTGATTTGAAAAAAAATGGAATTTAGACCCTGCTCTCTTTTATTAGTTGGATGTTGGGTAAGAGTGCTGTAGTTCTAGTTCAAATAAAATCATTCAATATTATTGTGATAGTTAGTATAGATCCTTTGTTTGTGCGTATTATCAAAGGAGGTTTTATGTAAACTTAAAACTTTTTTAGTTTCGGGTGTCAATTCAGATGATTTTTTTTATAATACAATATGTTATGATGTGAAATTCCTAACTCTAAGTTATTAGAATTAAAGTTTTAACCATTATTAGGGAAGATCAAATTTTTTAATGTGTTTTACATCTCTAGCAAACTACTACACAATTTCAAAACTGTGAGGCTTACTCCTTTAAACGCCTCAAGCCTTACTCTTCATCTCACGAATGAAAAATGCCTCAATACTCAATTGCACAATTTTGAACATTGTGCTAACCACTTGAGCTTGGTAGCAAAAAAGCTTTGAATATGGTGAGTTGTTAATGTTGATTGTAGCCCCTTGAGATTGACGGAGATTGTAATAGACAAACAAGGACAAGTTATGCATATCGAAGGTTTTTTTGTTGTATCATAAGCAGGTAGGTAGTTATCATACTTCACAAATTGCCGTATATCATTCGACAGCATTGCTGCAAAATAGAGCATCTTTCATATATTTTTTATTTTTAAATCATAGTATACTCTTTAGATATTCAATAATCATTACAAAATATATCAATGATATTAAGTTCAATCATATCCATGCAATGAAATGCACCCAAATAAATATGAACATGGAGAACTAATACTACAAGTTCATAACTGCAACATAAGAGAGTTTCAAATGAATATTAGTACAATTACTGTGAAGAACATGGGGTTTTCTAGATAACTCTGACCCACTCCCATAATTAGTGCACATTTTTAAATGAAAAAATGAAAATATGTTGAGTTTACAACTCAGTAAGCAACTAAATCATACTATAGTAGCGAAGACCCTAACAAATATAGATATGCATATCTTATGTATACAAGATTTGCAATAAATAAAATGTGTGTAATGATGCACAACTATATGTTAAATGACATAATACCAAGCAATTGAATTATTTTGTACGTTTAGTTCAGTTTTATATGTGTTGGATTAAATCAATAATCAATAATAAGGTTAAGCAATAACGCGTCAAAGTGAACAGATACAACATTGCATAGGTGGTGTGCAAATCATCAAACTCAGATAAATCATATGCAGGTCATTGCATTCAGAAAAGTCAGTTTTAGATCATTAGTTTACGGGGAATACCCAATCTTGACTAATAGATCCAGAGCAATTTCTTCCATATAGGATGGTTAGCATCGACATTACATATTAGTTTGAGGACTTGTTAGCCCTAGCTTGAGCTAAAATAATGTAGGGCCATGCAAATGTACGTTTTTCTTCCACACACACCATTATACCCATTGATGATTACAAAGCATGAAATACAAACATTTTTTTTTTCAAAAATATAATTTAGTATATTTTACAAAATTTGAAATTAGATTATAATATATGATGATGTGTCATTAGTTTAACAGTTTTTAGAGTAATTCATATACTAAATCAAGGATATGAATAGCAAGTCAATCTCTCTCTCTCTCTCTCTCTCTCTCTCTCTATATATATATATATATCTATATCTATCTTGTTGATCATGTTCTTAGTATATTTATTAGAGAGCCCAATTCATAAATCATTATATCACTAAAAGTAGTTATATGATATGAAGTAGACGTCTTGAATAAAAAAAACATCAACTGATTACATTTTAGTGTTTATGTTGTAGGGCTTATGGAACTTCTAATTGTGATATATAATAACCATGCTACTGAAAGTCAATTTCTTTAAATTTAAATCAACTTAGATTCTAATTAAAATACAAGCTTTTGCACGCATCATAAATGGGTATGGTTTCTAAAAATTGATCCAATAACCATTATAAGACATGAATTATGGCAGTTTGCTTACTAATTTTATTATTATTATTTTAATACTTAAAAAATTAAAAATAATAATAATATTGAAATTATGCTGATTCATCCTTCAACGTGAAATGAGCCCTAATTTGTTGAATATTTAGTAAGTATTTTCAAGTAATTATTTGAGTCAAAATTCTCAAATTTGATAGTAAATTGGGAAAGTCCTTAGTTCATTAATTTGAATACAATTGATGCAAAGAATTAATGGATATCAATTAATTGTAGATGGAATTATTATATTGTGAATATTATCATTAATTAAAGAATCAAATTGGATAAAATCATGGTTACTTTCAACAAGTTTTTTGATTTCTTGTCAAAGGAGAACTTTATGGAAAAGAAAATTATGTTTGTGAGATTCTCATAGAGATGATTCATTAATTTACAATGCGCCAAAAATTCAAATTGTCCACATTTGTTGACAACCAAAACAACTAGAATAAGGCGGGGGAGAGGAAGGAGGAGGAAGGGGATGATGAAAGAAGTCCTTACTTATGGAGAGGAGTATGAATGCTTACTCCTAGCATCTCAATTGTCTACTATCCTTCAACTACCAAAACAACTAAGGAAGGCGAAGGAGAGGAAGAAGAAGGAAGAGGTGGATGAAAGAAGAAGCCCCAAATTATGGAGAGGAGGATGAATGCTTACTCCCTACATCTCAATCATTCCCTTTACACATTTTTGCTTCACAAGAAAAAGTTATAAATTGCCACCCTACTTTCGATAAAATAATGGAGAAGGGTCGTATGCTCCCTTCATTTTCTTAGTTGAATTGCACCGACTCAATCAATTTTTTTTATTTATTTAGTTATTTTGAATGTGATATCTACCCATCCAAAAATATTTGTTTCCCAAATTAGAAAAAATAGTTTGATATCATAGCTTCAAATAAATTGGGCATTTTACAAACCTCTGATTTTAGATTTTCCAAGTTGCCTTATTTATAGAATGGTTCTGTCAGAGAATCTTTATGGATTAATAGCCTATTTTTAAGCAGTTGTACTAAAAGTCAAAGATGTTTTATGTTACCTCATAACTCAAATTTTCATACAAGAAGTTGTTTGAATTACAAAATATTGATTTGGTATATATCTTCTTTGCAAGGAAACATGAAAAACATCATGCACTCCAATAAATCTAGAAATAAGAGTTAAATGATAAGCAACTATGCTTATTTTCTCAACCATTTTAAAAAATTCAATGAATCTTGGCTTAAGTCTCACCCAAAACAAATGTAATAACTTCTTTTGTAGATGTCACTTTGAGAAATACATAATTAATCTCCTTTGTGAGTGAATCCCTCTATACTTAGCATCAAAGTACCTTTTTTTCTATCTTGTGCCACCCTTACCCAAACCAACCTTATATTTCTGATTGATTCATTTACCAGTCCTGGTCCATCAAACTTTTTCTCCAACCTTAAATTAACACAATGGTGACCTACACTTTATATTAAATAGTGTTTCTTATGGTTTTATGCGTATAATGTATTGAAATTTATTATTTTAGTAATTCTCTATTAATAATATATAATATTTCGGCTATCTCCAAAGTCTAGCACACAAGTTTTTAATAGTCCTTCATAAATTTGACGATGCACTAAAATTGATTATCAGATTGAGGGTGTAAAGCTATACTAAATTTAATTATTTCCCCAACGATTTCATCATCTTCTTCCAAAGTCTTGATGTTAATCTACCATCCTAATTTTGACATAGTAGTTACGCACTCACAGGGTTGTCACAATATTTGCATACAAATTCCCTTTAAAGTTTTATCAAAAAGCTTTGCTTGATGGTGATCCTATCAATGATTATCTAGACTCTATTTCTTGATGAGTCCTAGGAAACGTGATCACAATTTTTAGCATTTGCTTCTCAATTCATTAGGATTCCTCCTAGTTTTTGATACTTCACAATTCACATTAACCATTTGGCAAGTGAAGCACCTTATCACGAAGTTTAACACATATCTTTTCAATACGTTATTTAAAATTTTGACAAATCTTATTACTCCAATATATTGAAGGAAGTGCACCTTTTGAAGTATCTCTTGATGAATGCTATGGCAATGTTCGACAAATTATCAATTCTCAAACATTAATATGCTAATTTAATCCACCTAAATTCGAGTTTGAACTATGCATGAACTTGTTGCCGTCTTGGTTGTAACAATTTTATCTCCTCAACCTAAGCAGTCTTGATTCTAGCCAACAAAGTGTTATAAATTGCCATTTGTGTATGATTATAGTTTTTACTTGGTAATACTGTCGTGATTGATCATCTAAGCAACACAACTTGAAGAATTCTTACTAAAGACATTGACCAAAATATTTGTCGTCTTTAAGGGATAGTTTGCTTTGTTGAAAATGAATTGCATTATAAAGATTTTACAAACTACTATGATTATATTGAATTTGAAATGCTTTAGAGTTATTTGGCTCATTGTAAAATAAAAGTGGAACTTTATATTTTTTGTTTGGTTTGAAGTGGATTAAAAACAATGCATTTCAAAATATATCTTTGTTCGGCAACAACGACATATTAGTGGAAGGAGGGCAGACAACCGGAAGCAAACGGGCGGCTGGCGCCGTTCGACAAATGGCGACCAATTGACGTAGGCGGCCAACCAACTTTGAACGGCAGGCAACGGTGGCGAACGACAGTTGAAGGTGAAAGGCCGGCGACGTTGAGCGGTGAAAGCTTGACGACTTTGAGTGGTGAAAGCCTGACGACGTTGCGTGGTGAAAGACCGACTGCAAAAGGTTGACGCGGTGATTGAGGGCGGCAGGCTGCAGGTGAAGGGCAATAAGCGATGGACGAGCGGGCGAGCAGTAGTGGCTAGCGGCTGGCGGGCAAGCAGTAGTGGCTAGCGGCTGGCGGGCAAGCAGTAGTGGCTAGCGGCTGGCGGGCAAGCAGTAGTGGCTAGCGGCTGGCGGGCAAGCAGCAGTGGCTAGCAACGGGCGCGGGCGGGCAGCGGTGGCTTGCGGCGTTTGTGAGCTGGCGGGCGGCGACAATAACAACGTCTGCGGGGGGTAGCTGCAATGACATGCGGCAATTGCTGGCAGCAGGCAAAGGCAGACGACAACTTGCCAATTGTATTTTATATTTTAATGAACGTTGTAATTCAACTCCGACCAAATCAGACAAATTCTAAATTCAACCGAAATTAATTATGTTGTAAACTTCAAATTCATTCATACTTTATATTGTATTTGTAATTTTTCATGCCAAACATAATTTTTTCAAATATCTGTAAAAAAATTAGAATATACTACAAATTCACTCAACTAAACGACCTCTAAATTATATTGGATCTTTTTGTGATTATATTTCATAGCTATAACCACTTATCTAAAGATATAATTTTTTTAGGGGTCGTTTGGCTTGTTGCAAAAAGCCGTTTGGCTTGTTGCAAAAAGCCGTTTGGCTTGTAAGTTTACTTTACTCCATGATACAAAGCATCATGTGATGATGGTTGAAAAATAATTGATATTTTTGGCATGCCACAGTTTTGACCTGTTAATTTCTCTTATATGCTCCCCTCAATGTCTATTACGCATTTATGTGTTGACCTCATTTTTAGTGAGGTCTAGTCATTCTCTTAGAGTTTAGAATCTAGCCTTAGGAATCTTCCTTTGACTATCCTAGAGCCTTAGAAATGGGACCAGCCTCATTTTAGAAATTCAACCTACTTCTGTATCCTTTTGGAGTTTCGCGTGTGTGGTATCGACTTTTAGCACTTAGAAGGGTGAAACCAACATGAGGAAACCCAAAAGGGATGAACTCAAAAGGAGTCCATATAAGACCTTGAAACCTTAGGGTGACCTTTTACACAATTTGTACTCTCGCGCACAAACTTCGCAATTCGGAGAGTCGACATGTTCGATCACTACAATTCGCATCGCTGGCATCGTTATCTGTTGACGACTTGAATAGATTATTGGAGACGATTGATCGCAAATCGAAATTTTATGAAATTTGAATTTTGACGTGTTTTTGACCCGATTGTCGACGATGTCGTCCGAGCGACCCCGGATGACAAAATGGACTGCACCGGCGCGTCCAGAATGTCGATTTTGCCTAGGGAGGACACCCATTTTGCTAAGGCACTGCGCGCGAATAAATTGCATGAGATTTAATATATATATATATATATATATATATAAATAATAAAAAAAAAAAAGAAGCTCTGCCACCCTTTCCCTCTCCCGTTCGCGTGTCTCGCTCTTCCCTTTCTCGGTCTCGAGCCGACCGAACCCCTTCTCCTCCATGCGCAAAAGAATTGACCTCTCATTCGTCCTTGCCTGACACTTGTTGCCCGCGACCCTCCTTCCCGAAGCCGTGCCAGCCTTCACGAGCTGCGATTTTCCTTTCTTGGTAGTTTGGCTCTGAGGAACTTGCTCCCTGGAACACTTGAGTGACAACTTTTTCTTCTTCCCGATGCCTCTTTCGCTGCCACTCGGCTCGCCACTTGGTCCTGGGCACTTCGGTCGCCTTGCCTTGTGTATGCAGTTTTGGGTTTTGGGGTGGTGGAGAAGTTTCTTAAGGAGAGGGGAAGTGGAGATCTTTGCTGTTGGAAGATTTTAGGAAGGAGATTTCTGTGGGAGCATCTCTTTGAAACTATTTTTGCACTACAGTGTTTTAAATGTCATATTAGAGAGGTATCTGTTCTTCCCCTTTTTCTCCTGTGCCCTGGTTTCCTGCAATTTTCTCTCTGTCGAACCCCTTTTGCTCGGTTCAGTGGATAGTGCAACATGCTTATGTGATATCAAACTTATGTTTTCTTTGAAATACTTGGTACTCAAGCATATAAAGATAAAAATATGGGCATATTGTAGGAGCTAGACTTGGTTACTTGCTTAAAGTAGTGAAGCTATGTCATGTTTCTGTTTATTGTAGCATTTTTATGTTAGAAGCAATTAGAAGAGTTGAGACACGGCTTTGGAATAATTTTGTTACTCTTGCAAGCATGTTAGGATATGTATTATGAAGCTTTTCATCTATTTTTATTTAACATGAGATATTGAAGAGGTTATTTGGCCTTTCATGCATGTTGGGGGTTCGGTTTTGGCATCTTATAACTTCCTCTTGCTTAAAATGCATGTTATGAAGAAGTTCACTTTGATTTGGAAAAGATGTTATAGTTTGCTTTTTAATAATTTGGTTTGACTCCGAAGGGGTGATCTTTCATGCTTTGATGTTTGAGAGAAATTAATTCATGCTTAGAACGACTATATTGGTGGCCTAAAAAAAATGCTTTTCATGACACTGCTATAGTTTAAAATCTATTTTGGCTCCATATGCTGATGTTTTACAGGCTTGTGAGCTATTTCTTGGCTTTGAATGACTCAGTTTTACCTTGAAATGACTGAAACTTTAATTTCTGTTAAAGCCTGAGGTTATATCGATGCTTGGGTCCTGTTTTAGCCTTGTTGGGCTCAGTTTTGGATTGGTTTGGAAGCTGGCTGCAGCTTTGATATATGTTTGGTTACTTACCCGTGAGACCTATTGGAGTTTGTTGAGTTTAATTTAGCCCGTTTTGTTGAGTTTGAATCATTTGAATGATTGTAGATGGATCAAACTTGTTACTTTGAGAGATTGGTGATGTTTTGTACTCTCTTATGTATATCCAAACTTTTAGGGAATTGATTTGAGTTGCCCTGAACCGTGAGCCTTACTTGTTGTGCCTTGGGTTGGCTGTGGTTGTGGGTCTTAGCAGCTGCTCCTTACTGCCCTGAACCGTGAGCCTTAATAGTTCTTTTCTAGACCCTTTTATTACCTTGGCCGTGAGCGTCTTTTAGCCTTGGGTTGCCTTAGCTGCTGCTTCCTCTTCTCTATTGACCCCGGTCGTGAGCATTTATTTGGTTCTGTGAGAACATTTCATGCTTATTTGATGTATGAGGCTATCTATTAATTCGAAAGTTGGAGAATTTTGATTTCGGCATGAGTTTGGAAATATTAGTGGTGGTTTCCCCGAGATCATTTTCTTTTTGAAGTTGGGGAGATTTTAAATCTTATTTTGGAAAAGTATTTGGTTGAGACGAATTAATTTCATAAAGATGTCATTGGGGTTTGGATACCGGCGTTAGGAGGTCATTTTGACTCGGGTTGGTCCAATTTTTTTTAAAAAAAGTGATAGTGATATCCATTTTGGATTGGTTCAAGAATCTTCGGGTCTTCCTTTTCGAATCTTTTTGTCACGAGCTTTGAGGGCTGATTCATCATTCGTTCTTTTTGATGTTTTAGGTGAATCAGTCTCTTCTCTCTCTCACCCCATTTTTGTTCTTTTTTTTCCCTTGCTTCTTGGTTCGGTTTTCGATGCTTATGTCCGATGCATAAGTGTCAATGTATAGTCTTTTGCTATACGTGAAACCATCAAGCAAAGTCACAAATAGTCGTTTTGGGGCGTACGATGATGATGATAAAGACCACCGAAGATAGAGCAGAAAGATGCCCTATCCTATAACATCAAAATCCATGTATTTGATGAACAATAGAATAACGATATCCTTCACCGACATAAGTCCGACATAAGTCTAGCG
>NW_018164444.1:49628287-49631891 GCF_001263595.1 Phalaenopsis equestris | reverse complement strand
CACGCCCGACAACGTAATCGACTTGACCACCTGCAATTGGAGACGATAGAAAGAGCATGCCTCAGAGAATTGATAAGACTATATATTCTTCTCTAAAAAACAAAGTTTGATAATTTTTCGAGACCTATGTGCATGTCAAAAACATAAATTTTAAAAAATACATTTTTAAAATTGATTGTCCACCTGACGAATATTTGTTTAGGCTGGGAAATAACCCTCTAAGTGAGGTTCAAGACACACTTCTAGACGAGTGACAGGTTCTGTACATTTGGGTGACCGAGTAGCTTTCACGGACCCTCGAGTATAAATATATATCTAAGCTTAGCCCCATACGAGTGCTTGCGGTCCCCCTCACCCTAATTTTTTTTATTTTATCGAACCTTTTGGACAGGGCACTCTAGTTACTTTTTCTTTCTTTCGGGATTTCTCTAATATTTTTGAGGATTTTTTTCTTTTCTTTTACTTGAGTCTTTTCTCGTTGATTTTCTCGAGTTTTCTGTCATGAGTCGTTGTTACACCCTTCTTCGAATTTCTTGGACGACGTTTCTTCCAGACTTCGCTTTTTGCGATGTATTTAGACTTGCTATACTTAAGAAACAACGGATCTCATAGGTGTACATGTTTGCTTTACATTTTACAACACTTCATTTTCCTGTTTCTACTTGCTACTGTTCTTTCTGTACATGTTATACTATTCCTGTTTCTACCTGCTACTGTATCGTACAATATGTTATACTATTACTATTTCTGTCTGCTACTGTTTTTCCTGTATAGCATGTTATACTATTCCTGCTTTTACCTGCTACCGTACCGTACAACATGTTATACTATTAATGTTTCTACCTGCTACTGTTTTACATGCATCCTATTGTTTGTCCTGTATTGCACATTTTATATTATATAACTTTAAGCATGTCTTCTTTTTATATAGGACGTTTAGAGGACTATTATCATAGGGTCGTTTGATTTGACATCATAACTGGACATCCTATAAAACTTAAACTCGTCACGTCGAGGAGCTTGGAGCTAGTGCGGTGGGCAGCACGACCATCTTCAACAGCAGAACATGTCTTCCCCAGATAAACCATTCTTTTCCTAGAAATTAAACAACAAGCCATAAGATTTCGAGGTAGTCTGCTTAGCAAGACATAAATCCTCACTTTATCTGTTAGGCCTTTGCATAGCCAGACTGTGCAGTTTAAGCCTTAACTCGTTTTAGGTTTCGAGGCTATCGTCCGATACGACGTAAACCCTCATATCTTCTAGGCGACTTGTATGACCGTGTCACGCAAATATAAGCTCTAATCAAATAAAATTTGCAGGATGAAACACCTGAATATTTTCTTCTCAAAACTGAAGCCAAACCATATGATAGACTGGGAAGTCACCGTGGTTCGCCTCCGGATCTACGCCTCCCCTAGTTCTTTCACATTTGGATTCCTCAACAATGTTCTGAATTTGAGCCTTTCCCACTTGACACTCTTTGGTTCGCACTCTTTGGTTCGATTTTGTTGAAAAGTCCTATCTTTTTGACCTCTTTGAAGGTACTATTCCCTAATTTTTATCGAGAGTTTTCTTAAGTGACTTCGGTCATTTAAGATGTAATTAACTATAGGAGTTTGCCCTTATAGGAAGCTTTTTCGAACCCAACCTAAAATAAACCCTATTTAATTAAATAAACCCTATACCCTATTTAATTCTTTGTATTAAATATGGGAACTTGTCGGCAAATAAAACGGTTTCGCTGACCGAATAGATGTGATATATTTCTTAGTTTATTTGATCAAGCTTCATCCTCAAATCTTGTGTTTATCCCTCGGGATATATACAAGATTTGAGGTGGAACGCTCTTTCATTTAAACTGTGAAAAATATGAAATCAGTTTGATTTCATATTATTTTTTATACTTATATATATATGTAAATTAAACGTCCTTAGGTAAATTAAACCTCCTTCCGAAGCGGACAACGAGATTTCGATTCCGGCGACCGACAGCTTCTTACGGGCAACTCCCCAACTCTTTAGTGCCGACATTATGCTTAGTTGAAGGTTATCTTCACTTCCTAGCCTTGCTGTTGTGGTTCAACCCAAATGTTGTTTTGGCTTGATATGTTATGATTTAGAAGGTTTTAAGAGCAGCTTTTTTGTCGTGTATTATTGTTGATTTGGAGATGATTTAACTATTGTTTTTTTTGTAATGCTTAATTGAACACTATTCCAAGGGTTGATTGAAATGCCTGATTTAGAAGGTTTTAAGAGCAGCTTTTTGTCGTGTATTATTGTTGATTTGGAGATGATTTAACTACTTTTTTTTATGCTTAATTGAACACTATGCCAAGGGTTGATTTAAATGCCAATTTCATAGGCTAGCTGCTCGGCTTATGGGTGCACTTTTTGGGTCCGTCTATCGACTAAAGGGTTGTGTTTCTTGACTCCATCTCATGGCTTTTGGTTTACACTTTTTTGAATCTATTTGGTGACTTTTGAACCTCTCTTTTTCTTACTGAATTGGAAGACTTTTGGGCCGATCAAAACACTATTTTGGAACAAACTTAAGCACTCTTCTCGAGAATCATTTTTATTACAGTTGTTGAAAGAATTGAAGCGCTTTTAGGACCGATTCACTTTGTACTTCCCCTTTTTGGTTTGCTAGTTTTAGGAGTGGATCGATTTTTTTTTGTTTTGTTTCTTTTTCTTAAATGATTAAGTCAAAAAATGAAAATTTCTGATTTAATTACTTGAAAGACACTTAGAAATATTTGAGGATTCGTTGAAAAACACTTAATTGAGGCTAGAACACCTTAAATCAATTTGAACACAAGTTAAAGTGTAGGCTTCATAGATTTTATGAGCACACTCTAAGTGAGAGTCCATCTACCTAATTCTCAGTAAAGACTTCCTAGATTTTAGGAGCACACTCTAGGTGAGAGTTCATCCACCTAATTTTTCATTGTATGCTTTCTAGATTTTATGAGCACTCCCCAGGTGAGAGTCCATCTACCTAATTTTTGAATGAATAATAAAACTAAGCACTTGACCCTGATTCACAAATTGATTAAGATACCAAACATGAGGATGCACCGAGACGTAATTCATGCTTCCTTAATTAAATCAATAGTGGAATTTCCGTCATGACTTGACCTATAGTGAAACTCAATGCACCGGGATTTGAGGTTGGATATTACACTCAAATCCTCATGGCAATTGGAGAAATTTGTTAAATGCCACATATGGATCATACCAAACATGAGGATGCACCGAGACGTAATTCATGCTTCCTTAATTAAATCAATAGTGGAATTTCCGTCATGACTTGACCTATAGTGAAACTCAATGCACCGGGATTTGAGGTTGGATATTACACTCAAATCCTCATGGCAATTGGAGAAATTTGTTAAATGCCACATATGGATCACCAGACTATGATAAGTCTATGGTCTGGGTGGCGACGGCGATGACTACATTGCTTATGTGTGTTTAAATGAGGGATGCGAAGTGAGATTATTAGAATAGTATATCCTACCTCAAGGATCTTCAATAAGGGAGAGGGAGTGATAAATGATACTATTCGCCGATTCTTGGTGGGATCATTGCCCCCGACGCT
>NW_018164444.1:49605449-49628276 GCF_001263595.1 Phalaenopsis equestris | reverse complement strand
ACGCTCTTAGGTTGTCAGTAATTCTAGCACGATTAGAGTGACTAGATTGTGGGCTACACGACTTTACAAAATATTTACAAAAATAAAATAAAAATTTCTTTTGCATCATAAAAAGAATTTTGCATAAAATAGACTTAAACAACAGCTTTTACATGAAAATCAAAGAATTTTTCTAGGAAAATTTATAGAAGTCCACGGCTAGTTACTCGGATTGAGGTTAATGATTGCCTTTTATAGATTGTCGGGCTGATAACTTTTGTTCAAGATCGGGAAACATACAGTCCAGCTCTGAGCCCCCACTTCTACCAATGTCTTACACCTAGTTCTGGTCTTTCATGCGTGACTAAGTATTTCTTTTTCTTGTGATTTCTACGACTCATTTTTCTGATTTTCGTGCCAGATTTTCTCGTCTTGTTTATTTTTCTTGCAAGTTTAGCGTGACTAAGTATTTCTTTTTCTTGTGATTTCTACGACTCATTTTTCTGATTTTCGTGCCAGATTTTCTCGTCTTGTTTATTTTTCTTGCAAGTTTATTTAAATCTACTGCAAATCATACTATGCTTGCAATATTAATCACGCAACAGTAGCAGATGCCCAGGTACGCTTTTACAGTTTATCTACAGCATTTTACTTTTAAAAATATTTTTATTTACCTGTAATTTGCTTATTTTACATGCAAAATCAAAACTGAAATAAAACAAAATTTAACATTGACACCAAAACCGTGTAATATAAATCACCAATCTCAAACACTTAACCCTGAAGCCATCACTACAACAAAAGCTTGGAGTCAACTTTATGGGCAGCACGACGAGGAGCTTGGATCGAGCAACAAGAGGATATTCTTCAGCATTATCTCTTCCTAGCATAATAACAACTCATAAGACTTCGAGGTAGTTTAACCAGTCCGACGTAAATCCTCACCCTTTTTAGGCTCTTGTACAATCATGTTGTGTAGCGTAAGTCCTAACTCGCCTTAGGTTTTGAGATTGTCGTGTGGTACGACACAAACCTTCTTATCTTTGCGGGCTATTTGCATAATCGGATATCATGCAAATGTAAGTCCCAAACAATAAAATTGACAGGATTTAACACTAAAATAACAACCATTCTAAAACACAACCACACAGTAGGATAGTTTGGGAGGTCACTGAGGATTCCCCTCAGGATCTGTGACGTCCCATACCCTTTACTTCCTTTGGACTCCTGAAAATAACAGTTCTTATTTAAACCACTCTCATTTGTTTTTCCACGTCCTACCGTGAAAACCTAAACCTAGAATTCTTGAAGACTAGAACCACTGATCATTATTGAGAGTTTTCTCAAGTGACTCCCGTCATTTGGGATGTAATGAACTATAGAGACTTGCCTCTATAGGGAACTTGGAACCAGGTAAAATAAACTCTATTTAATTTTTGTATTAAATATGAGAACTTGTCGGTCACACATAAAAATGTTCGCAGACTAAACGGATGTCACAAATATCTTAGTCTGCAGGATTAGGCCTATCGTCAAATTCTACACTTATTTTTTGGAATATGTAATACTCAAGGTACCAGACACAATTATGCAAACTCTTAGATCAATGAGATCCATTCAGTCTCATTTTCTAAAAAATTAAAACACGACTTTCATAATCTAAAATATATACCTTATATTTAAATTAAAATTTTGAAATCATATTTTCAAAATCCATCGAAAAGTTAACCGACATACACAATTGATCGCCATATATATTTTGAAAAAAATACTTCTAGATAAAAGCCTAGTGATGAGATATGAATCATCAAATACTAATAACTAGGTAATGCTACATAAGTACAGTCACTGCATTCACCAAAGCATCAATAATCTCTTCTCTTAATTGTAATATCTCCTCGACGTCTTTTCCATCAGAAGTTTTGTACTCGGTCATCCTAAAGTCATCTTCTTGCACCGAAAGTCCGACTTGATGTTGGTTAGCTTTCTCAAACATTTAGGTATGATAATCATCTAAGACCTTGAAATCATTATCATCTCAGGATGGATTCTTTCGTATAAAATTTTGGAGTGCAGTTATTGCAACAATTATTTTTACCTATTTTTTTAAAGAATACTTAGGCATATCTTGGAGTATGACCAACTTCTTCCATACACCAATTGCTCGCTCGATGACACTGCATAATGACAAGAGTTTTTTTGTTAATGAGCTCATTCCTCTCTTTAAACACGTGGGCGTTGCGCTCGAAGTCAGGAAGGTGATATCCAGTGTCGGGAAAATAGCTTTAAAAAACCTCATTGCAGTGAGTATCCTGAATCAACGAGATAATATTTTCCTGAATAACGACATCATTAGTGGATTAGTTCAAATGGAAATATAATAGTGATGTATTAGTTAAATGCATCAACCTTGTAGAGACAAAATTTGTATTCGGGCTGCAGGGTTGCAAATTTAAATATTTTGTTGTTGTGTGCACTTCCTTTCCAATTATTCATCAATAATGTAAAACATATGTTGAAATCACATACTGCTAACATATTCTAATTAGCATCCGCACACCTTCCGATATAGGCTATCTTTTCCTTATTCTTTACGCGTTTGTTAACACGCTTACCATCATTTGCTTCGATGCGGCCCTTTTTATAAAAAAAATGTCACAAAATGTGCTATTTATAAATTTTCTTTAATATATTAAAATACAAATAAAGAGTGAAATCCATACCTTGAACAACGACATGTACTTCAGATCGCTATGGATTTCTCGAGGTGTTTGAGAAAAAGATGTCCGTAGTCATTTTAACCAAACAGTCAACCCCAACGTGGAAATACCAGCTGATCGTCTATGTAGAGTGTTGGAAATGCTTAAAAGCAACATGAATGGACTCATTGTGCGACAAAATGAAAAACATGATAGCTAGGGCTTCTCAGATGTAAAGCAAGCGTGAAGATCCATGCAAACCATATTTGAATTACAGTTCATCTAATAAATCACAAAATATAACTTTCGACATCCGTAACATGTTGTGAATCCGGTTGGATGAGCTTCCATTTGATCACCAACCCATTTGTCACCCACAGATGACGATGACACACAAGGTGTCTTATAAATATGTCTCAAGTAGTACTAATGAATCAGTTAAACTGCGCTGATAATGACTGTCTCTTTCTCAACTATATTTACAATCTCCTCTTCATTTAGTGGCTTCATTTGTCTGAAAGAATAATGTTAAGCTTATTTCAAAATAACATGTTATTCTCAATGCATGTAAATGCTTAACTTAGGCGCAATGAAAATAGTTTAACTATGAAAATCCACAAATAATGAAATGTCATAAATAATACACACTAAATGTCAAATACTACAAATATTCACTATGATATAGTAGCAACAAGTAATAAAAACAGAGGTGCATGTCATCTATTTATTCTTACTCTATAAAAAATAACTGAGATAAGAAATCCTTTGTTCGAGGAGTAGCGTGAAGAAATCCTTTCGCTTGTTTCGTTTCTCAAGAGTTTTACGGCAAATAAGGGGCATGCCATTTAAAATTTTGGAATTGAGTTGAGTAGCTTGACAACATCTATCATTGTTGGGTATGCATGTAGAGCAGTGCGGGCACTTGAAGGGATACTGATGCAATTTGTCTCTAGCTGTGATATCTGCTGAGATAAATGAGCTTCCCCAACTTTAATTTTTTTTCCCTTTTTTTGTCGAGGGTGCAGGTCGCTTGGAGTGACTGGACTCCCCCTGGTCTCTTTCATCTAGTTGTTCCTCGTAGACTTTATTGGAATGAACACTTTCGGGCTCATCCAAATTAGGGGTGGGCTCTTCTATTGTAGGCCAGACATTAACGCCCGTTGTTACAACACCGATGAACATAATATCTAACTTCTCCCCCAACTCCAGATTAATGCCAACAAATCTGGTTTTTTTTGCATTTCGGTAAACTTACAATTGATAAACTTCTAAGAAACATAATTTTAAAGTAAGTAATATTGAATGTAAGATTTTTTACTTACTGAAATTTTTTATTGCCACCACTCCTCAGGTGTATCAACTGTTTTTCTAATAGGGTCTCATTCTAAACCAATGGTTGCTCTGTTTAGCTTCTTCACAACTTCTAGTCCTTAATTTGATCTCATTTATTTTTCAGCTGAGTTTTATCATACAGTCTACCAATTTTTCTTTGAAAGTGTTTCGTTATATTTTGACAACCTTCCGTATTGAAATGTGTGGTTGATTTATTGCCCTTTTTTACTTCCCTCAATCATAAATCACAGAAAATTATTTTCATCTGCCTATCCCAAATAGCGGGTATTCCACATTTTTTTGTTTGCTCATCTGATATGCAAGTAAAAAAAGAAATGGATCAACATAATTTGGCATGTAAAACAACAATACATTAAAAGAAAATAAAAATGTGGCAAAAACGAATTAAAAATATAGAGCTCTGAATCAAAGCATAATATCAAGAATAGCTCCATCCAGGATCACCAATTATGTTCTCTATGCATAAAGACCAGACAGGATCAACATAATTTGACACGTAAAACAACAATACATTAAGAGAAAATAAAAACGAGGCAAAAGCGAATTAAAAGTATAGAGCTTTGAATCAAAGCATAATATCAAAAATAGCTCCATCCAGGATCACCAATTGTGTTCTCTAGGCATAAGGACCAGACAATATTTGTGTCAAATTAGCATGACCGTTTTTTTAATATTCATAATTGGTAATTGGTTAAACTTTTTGTGTCAAAAATAGCTCCATCCAGGATCACCAATTGTGTTCTCTAGGCATAAGGACCAGACAATATTTGTGTCAAATTAGCATGACCGTTTTTTTAATATTCATAATTGGTAATTGGTTAAACTTTTTGTTCAATTTTTTTCTATCACCGTTCTACTTAACATTTCACTAGAAATGTGAAATGTGCCCAGCAAATCACACTCTGAATGTCTCACCGTAAACAGAAACAAAAAACTAACGGTTCCACAAACCATCCGAAGTAATAAGATCATATAAATCTTGAGAATCATGCCCGATAAGTTAACGACATTTATTCCACCTCAACATATCTCAATATGGATAGATATATAAGTACTGCTTAACAGTTTCTTTGAGAAATTTTGTTGGTCATTTGCTTGCTCGTCTCTTTAATGTAGAGTAACATTTTAGGGGGAGAATATTGATCACTGCTTTTTTTTAGTTTTTCTGAAGTTTTTATAGAAGAAATTCCATATGCTTTGGTGCAAAGTTGAAGTTTATAGGATAAATAAGTTAATAATATCTATACTTATCCTGCTTAACCAGTGTAAGCTATGAAATGAAATATATCTATGAGCATCGATCATCTATTTCTTTCAAATTTTTTTGTGTATTTATTTTGCGTATGCATGCACTGATGCAAACCCGATGATTACATGCCAAATAAGATATCAATAACCAATTTTTTGCTTCTATCACGCTAGCTAAATTGGGTCCTCGAGCGAATTATTAGAGCTCAATGAGATCTCTTAACCAAATAAGAGTCCATCCATAATCACCATTTTCTCAAATCGACTACCTTTGAACGTGCTCTCTAGCAACAAGTTAGTATCTGTGGGAAAAACATTCTTTAAAATTTACAACTGGTGATTGATTGAGCTCTTTGATAGTTATTTTCCATAATGACTCTAAATAACAGTTGAATGCCATCCTCAATTGATATTTTATCTGACATATAACCTCAGTGAATACATATGTATGATAAATACACGTAAAATTCTGAAAGAAATAGAAGACTAATGCTCATATATATTTCATTCTATAACTTATATTGGGTGATCAGAATTAGGATAACTGCTGCGAACTTATTACTCATGCACGCTTCAACTTTACTTCAAAACATAACCACATATTTTTCATTCCTTAAAAATGTATTAAAACTAAAAAAATAAAGCATTGCTCAATAGTCGTCCCCCAAACTATTTTTCTACACTAAAGAGGGACAGAACTTTCTCAGAACTAAATCCACCGATAAAATTTCCCATAGAAACTATAAAACAATGCTCATGTATCTCTGCACAACATACATACTAAAAATTCTGAAATAAACGTATTAATAATGCTTATATATATTTCATTTCATAGCTTATACTGTTTGATAAGGATAGGTGAAGATGTTCCAAATTATCTATTATGCAAATTTTAACTTCGCGTCAAAGCGCATGCAATTCTATTTTTAAAAGTCTCAGAAACATAAAAAATAAGAAAGATTGCTCAATATTTCTCCCTCAAATGTTACTCTACACTGAGGAAGAGGCAAAAACAAGCAATTTGACCAACAAAAATTCTCAGAGATATGGTAAAAAAATTAACAAAAAAATTCTGAAATAATATGGTAACAATGCTCATATATATTTCATTCCATTGCTTCTACTGGTTGATCGGAACAGGTAAAGATGTCGTTAACTCATCCATCATGCAAACTTCAACTTTTCAACAAAGTATATACAATTATATTTTTAAAAGTTTCAGAAAAACTAAAAAAAAGGAAAGAGCTAAACATTATCCCCTCAAAATGTTATTCTATATTTACAAGTAGGTAAAAGCAAACAATTCGACCAACAAATTTTATGAGAAAATGTAAAACAGTGTTTATATAACTATGAAAAAAATAAACAAAAAAATTCTCAAAGAAATTGATGAATAATGCTCATATATATTTTATTCTATAACTTCTATTGGTTGATTAAGATAGGTAAATATACTGATAACTTATATATCATGCAAATTTCAACTTTGCATCAAATCATATGCAATTACATTTATAAAATAGTTTCAGAAAAACTAAAAAAAGATACAGTGCTCAACATTCTCTCCTCAAAATACTACTCTACACTGAAGAAGAGACAAAAATAAGCAAATTGGCCAACAAAAATTCTCAGAGAAACTATAAAACAATGCTCATATATCCAAGTAGAAAAAACACAAAAAAATGTTAAAGAAACAAATGAACAACGCTCACATATATTTTATTCCATAGCTTTTACTGGTTGATCAGGATAGATATAAATGTCACTAACTTATCTATCATGTAAACTTCAACTTTGAAACAAAACATATGCAATTTCATTTATAAAGTCTCTGAAAAACTAAAAATAGGAAGCAATGCTCAACATTCTTCCCCCAAAATGTTACTCTATATTGAAGAGGAGGCAATAATAAGCAATTCGATAAGTAAAATCAGTGCATGCATATGTAATAGAAGTTCACAAAGAATTTTTAAAGAAGCAGATGTACAATGCTCTTATATGTTTCTTTCCAAATCTTCTATTGGTTGATCAGAATAAAGATAAATGCCGCTAACTTATCTATAATGCAAAGTTCAACTTTGCATCAAAACATGTGCAATTTTATTTATAATTGTCTCTCAGATACTTAAAAATGAAATTCTTAAAGAAAAAAATGAACAATGTTCATATACATTTCATTCTATAATTTCTATTGGTTGATCATGATAAGTATTGATGCTGCTAGCTTATCTATCATGTAAACTATAACTCTGCATGAAAGCATATGTAATTCCATTTGTAATGAATTTCATATACTAAAAAAAATTATTTCTTAAAGCAACAAATCAACAATGTTCATATATATTTTATTTCATAGCTTTTGCCGGTTGATCAGGATAAGTATAGATGCTGCTA
Organism: Phalaenopsis equestris; assembly: GCF_001263595.1. Classification (NCBI taxonomy): domain Eukaryota; kingdom Viridiplantae; phylum Streptophyta; class Magnoliopsida; order Asparagales; family Orchidaceae; genus Phalaenopsis; species Phalaenopsis equestris. The sequence goes on along the minus strand of NW_018164444.1, from coordinate 49,620,603 downwards.
ACATATATATTATGCAAATTTTAACTTTACATCAAGACTTACGCAATTCCATTTATAAAATGATCTCATATACTAAAAAAAGAAGCATTGCTCAACATTCTCCCCGAAAATGTTACTTAACTTTGTAGAGAAGGCAAATGCAAGAAAATCAACTAACTAATATCAGTGCAAACATATATAGAATAAGTCCACAAAGTATTTTTAAAGAAATAGATGTACAATGCTCATATATATTTCATTCCATTAATTCTACTGGTTGATCAGGATAACTTTAGATAATGCTAACTCATCTGCTTTATAAACTTCAAATTTGCATTTAAACATATATAATCTCATTAGCAAATACTATAACGAAAGGAAAAAAACAAAGAGGTGGTCTCCCCTTAAATTGTTTATCTACACATATGCATAGGAAAGAACAAGCAAATCGATTATCAAACATCACTGGATGCATATACATGACAAACAATTTCACAGAAGAAAATAGAGAAACACAGAGGTAAGCAACAAATAAGCAATGGGAAAAATCCATAAAGGAGAAAATTTCACTTGAGATAGGTAGCCAATCGACGGAGCCGACAACGGAGGGAGGGGAGTAGAACCGGGCTGCAGTCCTAACGACACGGTTGACAAATGAGGAGAGGGGCGAGGGGTACATGCGAGGATAGAAGTGGGATTACCGGAAATTTGAAGGGCCAGCGATGTCAAAGGCCCCTCGCAACAGAGCTCCAGCCGCAGAATACTGTCCCATCCTTCCGTTTTAGCGTTCGACGAAATGCAGCCCCCATCCGCGAATCACACAAAAATAAAAGGTTCCCAAATGCGACTTCTCTGGTTCTGAAACTCATAAGCCGCAAAAATGGCCTCCCAAATAGGGCCTTAATGATAGGCTAAGGTATTACAAAGCTTCGGTTAGCTATCATGAATGATTTAGAGGGGGTGCTGCATGGAGACAATTGTTTTTTGAAATTATGCTAGGAATTTAATCTCTAAATGTGAATTTGTAAAATTGTATTGTTTAAATCCTCAAATTTTTTTTTTCAGAATTTATTCAAAGTTTGTTCGAAAATCTGCCCTTCAAATCCTTTGTTATTCAAATTTTTTCCTTCTTATCTTATTCTAGATTGATCTACTTTCATTTACATATTTTTAATAATAAAATTTTTGGATGGATGAATGCATTCTGGGAGACAATAAGATCTATGCTCAGTGTTGATGGGAGCAGCCACCAATTGTTCTTGGTCTGTGGTTAGGAAGCTTTGAATACGGTAAATTGTGCAATGACTATTGCTGGTGAGATATGTGACCGTTGGAGAAAGAATCAATGAGGATGGAGTTAAATTGGAGAAATGTGATAATCCATGACTAAATGAATCATATATGAATAGTCATGTGATTATCTTATATATATATATATATATATATATATATATAATTTTCCTTTTATTGGATGATTTGAGTTTTACCAACGATAAATTTGAGAGGGAAATATTTATATCCCATTTTTCTTTGAACTCATGAAACATCTCTCTACACTAAATATGTCTTTTATTTTATATCTTTTTTTGCAATGTTTTATTTTTCTCATTTTTTTTTCCATTTCTCTCACTTAAATTATTTCCCCTAACATTCTGTACATTATAAGTCAGGTCTTTTATGAAATCTACGAGAGGCTTATCGTGTTAGTGGTAAATTGTTGGAATACCTTTGAATGCCATTCAGAAGATGATCTTATCAATCTATATACCTCTTTCCAAATCCTCATTTAGCATTTGCATTAGGAAGTAGCACTACTCTGAGTTTTGCATCATCAAACGCCAGTGGATTGTTTGGGCTGCTTTTATTGTAGTAGTTTTTAATGCGAGTATCACAAACTAGATGTGAAAAAATAGCTCCAAAGCCCTTGGGGATTGTTTACTGGCTTCTTGTAGCTTCGACTTAGAATGTGCTTGGGAGGTGGAAGGCAATTATAACTTCATAAATTGTATGTCTTGGGAATGAAGATTGTGCTTGAATTTTCCACATTTTTACGTTTTATGTGTTTTCTTTTTTTCAAACTTAAACTTTATGTAGTAAAACATTTAGCTTGCATGTTTTTCTCTTAAATTCTGGTGAATCTGGAAAGGCAAAATTGCACCTGTGCCGTACGCATAGGATGCATATAGTCTGCCAAAATGCCTTGATTTAATTTTCATTAACATGCATTGTTATTTACAGAGCCCCTTTCATATCAAAACTAAAAAGGTTTCTGTTCTTATTCTTGGTCTGCAGATTGTGCAAAGCGGGACCCAGATGTGAATGAGGTAATGGAAAAGGATTTTACAGACCTTCTTGCAGAGGAACTGAAGCTGAAGGAGGCTTTGGCCATTGATGCTCAGCAGCGTGCTGATGTAGCTTTACTCGAAGCTAAGAAATTGGCATCTCAATATCAAAAAGAAGCTGACAAATGCAATTCAGGGATGGATACCTGCGAGGAAGCGAGGGAAAGAGCCGAGTTTATGCTATCAGAACAAAAGAAATTGACTGCAATATGGGAGATGAGGGCACGACAAAGAGGATGGAAACCAAAAATACGTTCTTGAAGAAGGTAATGGTAGATGCCATAATACTTAATATTATTCTCGGTTTATCACACGATCTTGATTTGAAGCAATTAGTCAGTTATATCCAAGTTTACTCCTCGAAGAGGATGCTACAGACTAAGGGTTATTAGGCATTATTTGATGGAGAAGTATTGCATCATCCATTTCATAGTTATGTTGAAATAGAAATTAAATTTTGATTTCACTGAGAGCTTGTAATATGTTATTGTTAACCGTTATTATTTTCAACGAAAATCTGAGATGAATGTTTGTGGTTTTTAGATAATAAATTTACTTAGCTGTCTTCAATGCTGTTGAGAAATTAAGGGCAAAGAAAAATAGGAATCAACACAAATCTCGAAGAACACGCCGAGATTTATGAGGTTCGACAAAGATGCCTACATCCTCGGGAGTAGAGCGGCGACTTATTTTCAATATTCAGAAAAGAATACAGAATATAAGATTCAAAATCCCCAAAGACTTGAGACTCACCTAGGGTTACAAACATGACTATATATATAATCCTATAGTACAATATGTAATTACTTAAATTGCCCCAGTACCAAACAACGGGGTGTTGTCTCCGCACCCCCAACCCACATAATAAAACTCCCCCGATTGGACAGATCCTTCGCTCCGCTCTGCTCATGGGCTCCGCTCCAGCATCTGTTCCATTTATGGTATATGAGCCGTACCTAACAAGTGCATTAATTCATCATAAGTGGATGAGAGAAATTTCTGTGGAATTTGACCTAAATGGTCTGAATTTATTGAAGCGGGTCTAGCTCCTGACTTAACAGTAATACTTTTTCTATTTGTATGAATAATACTTGCCCTTATTTACTTTTGTCCATTGTAGCTGATCGGGAGAGACACACCATCACATTGTTTTCCTTTTTGATTCTCACTCTTTCTTCATAGTTTCTTCTCTCTCTCTTCATTAGCACTCTCATCTTTATTCCTCCTCTTATCACACTTACTTGTGTAACACTGTTTTTTTTACCCAGGAAGAGCGAGGGCAGGGCCTAATTCAATAAAATAAAAAAGCAAAGATGCACCCTAAAATACACACACTTTAAACCTTTGGCCAAAAATCAAAATACCAGAAAATACTAGGGAAGCAAAATACATTAAGCAAAGGGCATTAAGAACATAGGAAAACAACAATGAACAAACTATTGGGATGGGCTTGGATAAAAGAATTGGAGGTTAAGCGAGTATCTCTATCAGTGTAGAATCGTTTTAACATGGAATGAACAGCAACACTATGAACATAAATCCTTGTGGCCCAGAGCCCGCACTAAAAAACTAAGTTAGTGATGAGAAACAAGATAACTAATTCGAGCTATGTAACACTGATAGGCTGTATTAAGAGGTTGAAGGTGTAATAACTGGAAAAAAAAAGTAGATGAATTTCGAAATGACACTGACAGTACGAATAAAACCGTCAAGACAGTTTCATTAGTAGGAGACAAACGTCTCCTTCAAACCAAAAGAGAGTAGGGAGAGGGTGCGAGCGAGGACAGTGTGACACAGAGATGAGGGCTTGCAGGCATGCAAGCTTGTTTGTGCGAGTGTCAAAGCCGAAGTCGAGCCTGGATTGCTCTTGTTTGGGTGAACAACGACAATCAAGTGAGAATAAGAAATATGAGGTGAGGCCTGCATGCGACTCGTGCTAGGATGGCGACACAACATTGTTGACATTGAAGTTGAAGGGAAGAAATGCTTTGAGTGTGCGATGTGTGATGATCGTCGCCTACGAGTGAGGAACCGAAGTATGCCGCTTGTGGGAAGGGCACTCGTGTTTGGAAGTACGCAAAGTGCACGAGGACTGTGAATTAGAACATGGGGCTTTGCTTATGGGAAGGGACAGCCAAGCACAACCCATTAGAAAGATTAGGTTAAATTATATATTTCAGATTATTTAATTTAAATTGACGTTACAAGTTATAATAATTTATATTAAAAATCTTAAATCAAAGAACTTTTGCTTCGTAGGTTAAAAGTTTGAAATCGTCATTTTCACAAAAGAGGAGAAATAAGGGAAGATAGTGAATGTTAGGGTTTATTATTTTCTTTAAAATAATTAATTTAATTAAAATAATTTATGTTAATGTTAAATATTATGAAATAAAGCAAGAGATTGAAGAGCATTTGGTTCGAAGATTAAGAGACATGGATCATGGAGTTTGCAAAGAAGGAAATTGAGATATGTATTAATTTATAAGATTGATAAAGTTAAGTGGACGAAAGTTTACATGCACAGCACCCTATTTCTATGCATTTTACCTATCTAACACCTAAAATCTCATTTTTACAAAATCAGCACCACCCTACTTATGCATGAAAATGTGAATTTCACTGTTGGAGAGTGATGAAAAAGGTGAGTTGGGTGCTTAGTTTGTAAAAATGAGAGTTTGGGTGTGAGATTGGTAAATGCATAAAAATTTGGTGCTCTCTATGTAAATTCCCCTTACTTGAATTAGTATAATATCACATGTTATTGTTTAGGAATAATATCTTGTAGGGATCAGTTTATGACATTGAATCAATGTGAGTACTTATTATTTTATATTCATTAAATTTATTTTATTTTATTTAAAAGTATTTATGCATTCAAAGAATATAGTTTATAAAGTCGCATACAAACTTAAATGGTGATATATTATTCTAAAAGATATATTTTATTTATTTCATACATGTTGAAAGCTTAAAATAATTTCTATAATTAGAAAAATTAAATGATCATTTCTTGTTTTAAATTATTTTACCTTTTGCATTATATAAAAAAATTAAGAAATAGATTCATTGATTGAAATGGATTAAATATTTTTAAATAAAAAAAATAAATATACAAGTCAATTATAAGTCATCCTTTATGATGCTAGTTGTGGGCACTATTATACCCCTATATGAATATAAATTGAAATGAAAATGGTTGTGCTTTAATTAGTACAAATTTTAATGATGCTCTTAATATGATTTCTTAAAAGAAAAGAAATAGAAAAATATAAGTGTTTAAAAAATAGTTTAATAAATGTTTTTATTAAAATAAAAATGTTATAATTGACTTTACAACTTAAACATTATTTCTCTGTTAAATATTCTTGTTTAAATAATTTCATTATGATTTAAGGCATATTAAAATTGTAATTATTCATTAAGCTGTTATAAACTTAATGTATTATTTAACTATTTCTTTCAAGTAAAGCTCAGATAAACTAAAATGACTGACATGAGATAATATGCCTATCGCAGAAGAGGTTCAAGTTAAAAAAGGTACAAGCATTGTTGTTTTATTGTTGATTTTCTTTAATTAATTGCATGCTGGGTGTTTTTATGACGATGTGAATGTTGTTTTATATGCTTTTATGGTTTATGGCTGTTTATGTTGGATGATTTTTATTGCGGACTATGATGATCGTTAGAGTGATGTTATCAATGTTTAACCATTTGTTCCCGTCTTGGTTTTTCAAATTTCAGCACAGTGTCATGAAAGAATAATATCTTGATTAGCCCTCCCATAATAAACTCGATCAGTCTTTTTCATAAAAAAAAGATTATTGGCAAATATAAGACGAGAAATCAAGATTTTTATTCATGGATAGGAATGTGCGATCCCTTAAGAACCTCATTATCCTAAGACATGAAAATTCATCCATAGTGATTGCAAAAAGAACAAAGAAGGGGATATTTTGACTTGCCCATTTGAGGAAGAAAAGAGGCCATTTATTTCACCATTTAATATAATAGGGAAGGAAGCTTCAATAATGCAATGATAAAACCATTTGACAAAATGAAGAGGACTGAACTTTTTAAGAAGTCTATTAGAAATGAAGCTTTTGTGTGTAATTTTATTTGTAAGGTAATATTGTGACTTGTGCCTCCATTCTTGATAAAAATCGCTTTTGCTGCTCGAATGATTAGCGGGAATACAACCTTTAACAGTTTGCAAGTATTTTAGCTATAGTTTTAGCGATCATGTTACATAAGGTAATACCTTGAGAAGAGAAAATGGAATCCGCATTGTTTTGCTTAGGAATAAAGGTTACAAGTTAGTGTTTAACTGTATTTGACATTTTGCCAGAAGTAAAAAAATGATGAATCAGAAATAGATTTGGTTACCATTGAGTCTCAAGCATGAGTGAAGGATTTTACCATAAACCCCTCAAGCCTCAACATTTTATTAGAGTTTATACTCTTGAGAGCATTAGCCACAACATATAAAGATTTCTTGCTGGTGTTGCTTTCTATTAGGTAGAAAATGCTCTCTTTTTCATGCTTCTAAGTTCCTAGACAGCTGTTTGAAATTAGCGGCGGTCTTCCAATTAAATCTTTTCAAACCACTTGAAGCTTTTTGCCAAGTATAAAAAGGTTGGTCCCCTAGAAAAAAAATGTTCCTAAGAAGAAGCATTAGTTCAATAGTTTTTGAAAATAAAATTGTGCCTGATAGAATTCTAGTTCCCCAAATTGATAAGTCGAGGGAGTGATAAAGTTAATTTGTAGAAAGACACATGATGTTCACCCATCCGAAGACAGGTACAAAAAGCATGATCAAGCTTATATGCGATAGGGTTCACTTATTGGTTATTGAACCAAGTGAAAGAGAGCCTCGAGCAAGGAAGATACGTGAGTCCAATCTATGAAAGAATCATTAAAACCAATCATTTTATTAAGTGACAGCGTTGCCATTGACTTTTTTCGAAGAAAAAAAATAATTGAAGTCTAAAAAAAAAGAGCCAAGAAAAAATTGATAAAAACAGTCAATTTAGTTACGGGCTTCTAATAATCCTTCATGTCCCTCATATCATTAGCAGCATATAAAGTGGATTAAAATTTGACAAAACTCAATTAAAGGAAGGTATATTATAAGTGGTTAAAATTGTTGGGAGACGTAAATTCTGGAAACCGATTCGTGAGATTCAAAGCAAAGCTTGATATAAAAACGTACAAAAAAAGAAAAGCACAGATATATCAGATTTAACATTGAAAAATCGGGAACGGGAAAAAACAAAGAAGCCACACAATACCAAGAAATCTACTATGAAGCAAAAATGAGGAGAATAGTATAAATTACATCACACTCAAGTCTTTTCAAACTTTGGACACTCATTGACACTCATACTCCACTCCTTGCATAAGAGAACATGAAATTACTTAACAAAAAATTGCATGACATTCCATTTGAAGTCATGTTGAACCGTCAAAACTTGCACTAAATTGCTCCTGATCAAGCTGTAGCACTGCGATGTTGTTCTACGACAACTTACTCTGGTTTTAGCATAAAATTTTCTCTGGTTGTAGCACTACGGTGCTGCAATGACAACATCTCGATATTGCTACAATATCACCAGGACGCTCATACTTTAGGGTTGTCGATTCAGCTTCGAGGCGCTATTTACGACTTTTTTTTTGGACACCGCCGGGTGTTGCTCCCTTACACCCTAACAAACTCTTCGCCAAGCTTGATCGGTGATTGACAATTGATTGACACAATCAGACTTCACATAATAACAAAAAGTTTCATTAAGTTGGTTCCATTTTATCCAAAATTTGCGTCTAGGCATGCTGTAAAAGATGTTATAACTGCGTACATTCTTCTTTGCTTGAAGGGATACAACAAAGTTTTAAAATTCACTTCAGTTTCAATAAGATAAATCAAATCAGTTTACAGATCCGTCATCAATTTTCTGCAATCCAAAGTATGATCTTACCCCTTGGAGGCCTTTAATGTTCCGAGATGCTATACTTGAGAGGTTCATAAATGCTAAAAGCTGTTTTATTTTTTGGTCAGCCATATGTGCTTTGGATTCGGATGGAGCATTCTTGAAGATAGTTTAGAGTGCTTGTCTTTAATGTTCTTATTTGCGAGGTGGAGTCAAAATGGTTTGTGATAAGGGTTATAATGGAATGAAACTTCAAGGGTAGTCACCTGAATTTGAACTAGGAAGTGGAGGTGGCGATAGACAATTCAAATCAGCTAATATTATCAGAGCAGAGGAATTAAGAGTTTGAAAGGAAGAGATTCTTCCAGCTTTAAAATTTGAAGATTGACATTAGGAGAATTTTGTTTTCTTTTATAGAATGGGATTCTTTGTGGAGATTTTATGTAGTCCTGAAGGTGACTTAAGAATTGTAAGATGTGGGTTTCCAGTCCTAAATTACTTATTGGTTAAATTTGAAACTATTTAGATTTAAGGGGATTGAATCCGAAAGAGCTGAGGCAGTAGTAATTTTAACACAAATTTGAGCAAAGTGAAGTTTGGTTTTGATAGTCAAGTTATTCTCAGCCCTAGAAAACTAGAGGAACACCAAGCTTATTCTCAGCCCTAGACAAACTGAGATCCATATGGGAGAGAGATCAGTGAGAGAGAGAGAAATGCATTTAATGGAGGCTGGGGGCATACACCCATTTTATTGTATTTGGAGAGAGCCAAGATTGCGATAAACAACATTTTAAGGATGCTGACAATTCCGGATGCAAATTTGAGTTCATCAGTATCTTCAGAAATTTGGTGGGGGAAATAAAGAGAAGATAACACAAGTTTAAGGAGGTTTATTCATCTCTTCATTCCTTCTAATGTCTTTAATTAGAGGCTACATATTGATGTATGTGACCACAAATTTATATCTAACTTCTTACTACTTATCTACTATCTTATTAGCCTAATATAATAATTAATCATCCACTAACTTATTACTCTATTATTACATGAACAAGCTATTTCTGATCCCTAATATTACTCACCCCTTAAAACTAATTGTTAATGGACATGAAATTTGAGTTGCCACTTTTGCTCAAATGGAGTTTGATTTTTGATGTTGGCATCCAACTTATTTTATTGTATTGGGATACGACCAACAAAATCGAGGGGAATGTCATACAATAATATGAATCCATTGGCGGGATTGCGATAAACAACATTCCGAGGATGCCGACCTTTCCTTATGCAAATTTGGGTTTGTTAGAAACTTAAGAAATCTAGCGGGAGACTTGAAGAGAAGAGAACAAAAATTTAGGGCAGCTTCTATCATTTTTTTCATTCTTTCTAATGTCTTTAATTAGGGGTTACTTGTTGATGTACATGACTACTAATTTATTACCGCCTGACTTATTACTACTTACCTACTATTTTATTAGCCTAATACAATAATTAATCATCCATTTTCTCATTACTCTATCATTGCACTGACAAGCTATTTCCTATCCCTAATATTACTCATCCCTTTGAACTGATTGTTAATGGACATGGTACTTGAGTTGCCAATTTTGCTTAAATGGAAATTGATTTGTGATGATGGCATACAATTCGATTTATTGTATTTTGAGATATCCAACAATCTAGGAGGGAACGACACAATAATATGAACTCATTGGGATTGTGATATATGACATTTTGAGGATGGTGGCATTTCCAGATGCAGATTTGAGTTTGTTAGCAACTTAAAAAATCTAGCGGGGAGATGTAGAGAACACAAATTTAAGGAGGCTTATTTCATTTCTTCATTTGTTCTGATGTTTTTAATTAGCGGCTATTTATTGATGTACATGTTTCTAATTTATTGCTAATTGGCTTCTTACTACTAATCTAATATCTTATTATCCTAATATAATAATTTAGCATCCACTAGTTTATTATTCTACTATTGCACACACAAGGTATTTTTTATCTCTAATATTACTCACCCTTTCAAATTATTTGCCTAATGCATGGAATTTGAGTTGCCAATTTTGCTCAAATGGAATTTGATTTGAATTGCAAATGGACATGAACTCGAATGTCTTGCTAAGAGCATGGCTTAGATTGGGTGGGATTTGGAGGACGACAAACTCTGATGAGAGGATCGAAGTAAGATGGGAGGAGATGACATGAATTGCTGTACTAGATGGAATGCAATTCTTGATTTTGTGAAGTGGCATGGTGTGGAGGCGATGAATCTATCGGCTAGGCTTGGAGTTGGTGATGGGTCCTATTCTGATCTTGGCTTCGTGATCACGATCTTGTGGCAAGAGCATTATAGATCTTATTGACATTTGAGACATGATATGGTTTCAGGGCTCAGAAAAGGAGACGAGTAAATGCATGAATGGAGCATTGGGTTTAATAGACTGTTGGAGACTTTGGGAGCTAACGAGATTTGCAAATGAAATTGTCAGATCTGCAAATAGGCAATGATTGTAGGAACTTTAGCCGGGATGAAAACAATGGAGATATATGCCTGAAGGTGAAATCTTGGAGGTAGGAAATGACACTCATAGACTACAAGGAGAATTGTAATAAGATTTTGCGTGATTCGCTATGATCTTGAAGATTAGCAACGAAGATGATTGTGATGATTGGGCGAAAACTATTTGTTCAGAGATGAAGTTATCGAAGAAGGAGATTTGGGTGGAGTTTCTTGATTTGAAGATGCCAAAAATTCGAGGATATCAACAATTTTGGTTAAACAACATATTTGAGTTCGCTGCAACTCCGCTAAGCTGGGCCGGGGAGATAAAAAGAAGGGAACACATATTTGGAGAGACTCACCTCATTCTTTCATTAATTCTATTCTCTCCAGATAGAGACTATTTATGGATGCACAGTACTATGTATTCATTGTTATTCGATTTCATACTATTTAACTATTATCTTACCTAATACAACAAATAATCATTAAATACGATTAGCTTATTACTCTGTATCATCATACGCAGCCTCTTTTGAAACTCTAACATACTGCCGGTATTACTGTAGCTGGAGGTAGCCAACGATCTCTAACCCGTCAGTTTGGAATACTCTTTACCGCCCTAAGGAGAGGAGGAGAAGCCCTGAAATCCAAGGAAGAAAACCTAGGGAGATAAACCTTTGTCCTCCTTGCCACTGGTGAAAAAAATATTGCCTTCTTATAGACCTTTTTGTAACACTTTAACTTGATAAACTAAGACAAAGCAGTCTTATGTTTTTGTTCTTCTGTTAAAATTTTTTTAGAATCTGTTTCTTCAGCCACAGTTCTTATTTAATCTTTTAAGAGTTTTTTTAAAAGCAAATTCCGCAAATACAGCCTGAATGGCTCAATTCCTTCAATACCGGAAAATAAACTTCTGGTTTCCATCAGAAATTAATGAGCACTCTGTTTGAAAAGTCTCATGTTACATGGGGTAAGTACGTTGTTGTTTGGTTCTCCACGTGGTCTTTTAACGAATATTTGCTTCTCCTGGATTGAGACAAATGTTTGGTTCCTCTATTTTCAACTTTCCAGCTCGCTTAGTGTAAATGCCCCTGAACCAGTAGACATCAACACAATCAAGTTGTAGCTCTTCTTTTGAATTGTTTTTTGAATTTTGTTTCAGCTGATGTGTAGTTCTTTGTCTGCATTCTATCCTTAAGCTTTTATCCACAATGATATATATATTGATTTTGATTATAAAATTATTTGAGCATGAATTTGAGTGGGGTGGAGAGTGGGGTGGGTGTGAGAAGTAATATACTCATTGTGAAAGAGGTCTATACAGTTTAGGTGCCGGGCCAACTTCATTTAGCACATAATATGGATGAAGGAAAATATATTGATTTGTAGGGTGGTTTGTTTTTTTCTTCTTTTGATTTGAATGTGAAAGCCAGCTCTATGATGACTTTCTAGTCAGAAGACTGGATACATATTAGATACAGAAGCAATTGCAATGAAAAGTAGGACATATATTAAAAGAAAAGCTTGTAGTTGTGATGGGGATCTAGAAGCAGTGAGACTCTTCTGAGGAGATGACTTCTTGCACTTAGTGTGCTTTATTTCATATCAGAAAATGTAAGTTTGTATGAAAAGTCCTCCAATAATTGGGGAACAATGAAGAATTTTTAGAGAGAGAGAGAGATGACTGACCATCTTTAAGGGAGAGAGAATTTGGAGCAGCCTACTTTGTTTTGGTCATCTGTTGTAAATCTTATGGGTTGATGCAAAGTGGAACACGGGGAGCTTTTGATAAAGCTGGAGTCTGCTTGTTTGATCAATCACTAGGCAGTCTAAATTTCCCTTGACTTGGGAATTTAGATGTGTGTTGTGTGCAAGAGAATTCGCGGCGGTAGAGGGATAAATTAACGTCTTAGTGTTGCACGAAAAACTAATACACATTCAGATAATAGAAATGAAGAGAAGACAAATATCAGTAGATTTTACTTGAAAAACTTGTACCACATTCAGGAGGCGTTCATCGGATCGTCGGCCAAATGTAATGCTCGACGTTAACTCCTTTAAGCTTAAGCTTTTTTCGGGCTTCACGCTCTTGATCCACTTCTCATGAGCGGGTAGGGCTCTATTTATAGAGTTCATGTTACAAATAAGAAATGAATCCGTACCACACTTAATCGGACGTCTCAGAGATATCCCTTTGATCGGAAATCGTACGATGGACATTTCAGTGCCATAGGGATGTTAGAACTGAGTGATCTTGGGCTTATTTGATTCGTCTTGTCGATCCACTCGATTTGACTATAAACTTGTCATATTCAAAATCTACTTGATCTTTCAATTTTGCTTGTAAAACTTCTAAATGTGATTTAACAACTTGATCTGGGTTTCATTTGACTAAGATTAAACCAATTTCAGCGTCGTTGGGTCCGTCAAATCGAGCCGGTCAAGTTGACTGTAAGTTTGCTGAAATCAAAGTTCTAAATGACTTTTAATCAAAATTTGAAAATTTATTGCTAAAAAATTACGTCGAGCTTTGTGCAATGACCCAGATTCATGTTGGATGTTGAAAATTGTTTATGCAATATCAATACATGCCACACTATTCTTTTGTATTTACTAATCTAACACCCAAATTTTAATATTTTATATATATATTGGTCTGAATTTATTATTACAATAACTAACTACAACTCGACAATTAACGGACAAATAACTGTATTACAATCAATTTAAATTTAAATTTTTAAATAAAAAATATATTAGAAAATTACGATCATATTTATAAATTTAAAATTATTTTGGTTTTTATTCTTTCATTTCTCCAATCTCAGGGGACCATGCACCTTAAATAGCAATCAACCCGATGAAACTAGGGCTGTCAAAAAATCTAGTTTTTCACGAACAGCTCAGTGTTTGGCTCGTTCGTTAAATAAGCGAGCCGAAGGTGAACAATTTTTTAAAGCTCGAATTATAAACGAGCTGAATATGAACAACTCTTTGTTTGTTCGTATTCCGCTCATTTCAGCTTGAAATAATAATAAAAAAAAATCATATAATTTTTTATATAATAATATATTATATATATTATTTATATAATAATATATTATGTATATTTATATCTAAGTTTAAATCAATAAAAGCAGCTCGTGTGATAATATGGTTTTGTGTGCTTTTTTTTTCATAGATTTGGTCCAGGTTCGAATCAAAAACTCAACATCTATTTTTTCCAATTAATTTGAAAAAACCAATTTTGAGCTGAACACGAATAAAAATATTTAAATCGAGCCGAACACGAACACAATGTTCACAAGCCAATTTCGAACACGATCAATTTGAAACGAGCCGAACACGAGCCAAGCTTAAGCTATCTCAAGCTCGACTCGTTTACAGCCTGAGAAAGACAATGTACTCCAATATTGAAAATGTACCGGAATAATTATAAAAAAAAAAACAATGCATATGAACAAATTAGCATTTCAGTAAATCAGTCCTGCAAATCATTACAGCTTTTCGCAGCCCTAAATCATGCCAACAAATTTGCAATTACAATCACTAAAGTCAATCCAGAAATACCAATCTAACAAACCAGCAATTTAAAGCATAAAGTCTAAAATTTAAATATAAGTTGTGTCATTTTCCAATTTTAATAGGATTGCAATGCTATTGAGAATTTGTACCATCTCTCGTAAAATAGAGCGATTATTGCGTGCGAAGGGCGCGCCCCCTCCGATCACAGCCGCACATCGCGCTGTATGACAGTGGGACCACTGTCATAGTCATACAGCCGTGATGTGCTGCTGTGACCGGAGGGCACACACAACTCTGCGTGCGCCCTCCGCACCTAATAATTAGACCATAAAAAAATCGTAAATACAATTATCTATCAAATAAAATATATGGAGAAATTATGGTTCATCTCATTCAATAGTAAACATCACCTGAGTATCTCACGTAGCCTTGCTCTAATCTCCATCAATATGTCTTAAAACACAAATTTAAGGTCATGACAAAATAACAAAGCACAATAATAATTATAAATCAATAAACTAAGATACTTAGATATAAAATATGATAAAATAAATGAGAATTTAAGTACGTAGCACCCAATTCTTTGCATTTCTGCATCTTATGTACGCAAATATTTCTCCATTTTTACAAGCCAAGCACTCAATTCTTTCCAATCACATACAAAACAATACTAATTACCCTTTCACGCATGGGGAGAGTGCTTTTTCTGTAAATACGAATTTTTAGGTGTGGGATACGTAAATGCATAAAAATTGGCTGTAAATTTCCATAAAATAAGATAACAAACAACTCAACGGAAACAGGAAGATATTAACAGAAAAAACATCCCAACATAATTGTCTGTACATACATGCACGAATATATATATATATATA
>NW_018164444.1:49579848-49605422 GCF_001263595.1 Phalaenopsis equestris | reverse complement strand
TATATATAATTATTTTAAATTATTTTATATTTCGAACAATAACAATTCAAACACGAACAAACGTATCAGTGTTCGTGCTTGGCTCATTTAACTAACCGAACGAAAAAAAATTGTTCACGTTCGTCTCGTTTACTTATCGAACGAATCGAACACGAACACTAACTGTTCGAGAACAACAAGCTTTTTTGATAACCCTACTCATGAGGATGCCTAGAGGCTCGTATAATAGCCTCCGACCATTATTTAAAAAAACAAATAAATAAATAAAATTAATATATACGTATATATTTATATATGTATATATGTATATATGCCCAATAGAGCATGTGTTATAAAAGGAAAAAAAGAGGAGGCACATATCATAATCAATTCAATAGAATCAATAATGTTAGTCTCATCAAATAATGATATTTATCATGGAAAATTCTCATCTATAATATTAAAAGATGAAGTTGTACAAGTGGGGAGTGTTCTAGAAGCCACGAAGTTTAGCTTTAGCTTGGTGAGTGAGAGAGTTTCCTTGCACTTGGGTTTACTTGTTTGATAAGCGCAAGGGGCGACTTCTATGAGAAGCCCTCCAATATAAATGAAGGAACAAAGAATTTAGACCAGGAAGAGAGAGTGCTATTTATAAAGAACTCGAAACATTACTATTTACATTGGAGGGCTTCTCATAGAACATAGCACTCTAAACATTGCTATTTACAAAACTAGCGCCCTCCTTCATCTATTTTTCAAATTATCACATAAATATCTAAATTAACGATAAAATCCCGCCCAATTTTTCATTTTTATCAAATTCTTAAGAGTTTGATCATGAGATGCATAAATGTATCAATTAGATAGTTCAAGAAAAATTATATGAATGTTAGTTTTTTAAATAGTAAAGTTTTAAATGTTGTTGCATACAATACAAGTGACCTTATGGGATACAAATAACATCTATTTATGACAAATTTTGAATTAAAAAAGAAAAAAAAAAGATGCAATAGTAAGAAATAACCTTTAATCAAAGAAAAATTTACCATGATAATTTTTCTTAATTAGAATATCTTGAGCACTCCATTTTTCTATTTTTCCACCTTTTATTTGCATGGTTAGGAAATTTTGTTTGCATATGTATATATATTCAAGTCATAGGCTTTAACATGTTCATTGAATTGCTTCCTTAGAAAAAAATTGTGAAGTATACTTTGAGGTGCTTGACTTAACTTCATTTACTTTGAAATATTTTGATCTACTTTTCATCAAATCATAATAAAATAATATGTACTTGTTGTGTGTGAACTGATTTAAATTTGAGCATCAGGGAATAAAAAAAAGCTTGCATATAATTAATTAAGAAGATATGATTATGATTAATTTAATTGCTAATGCCTTAGAAGTCATTATCAAAATATTTGGATCAAATCTTCCTTTTTTTTTCATCAAATTTGTGCTTCTAAGACAAGAAAATCAAACAGAAAAGTACTTTTATTTTAAATTTTTGTTCGGCCTATTTTGCTTAATGGCCAGGTGCTTTATTTTCAACCACAAAGTCTTGAATTTAATGCTGAACATATTTTAATTTGTGTTTGAGTAAAGAAATTTTTTTTTTTCAAATTCCTCATTGTAAATAGTACTTATATTATCTTTTATTAAAAATTTAAATTTTTTTTTTTTTGGGTCAATTTAACTTCATGTCTTATGCCAAGATATGAATGTATTGAGTTTAGTTCAACATTAAATTGACAAAAATACTTTATTGTAGAAATATTAAGGGGACATTTAGATACATATCACACAATTCTTATGTATTTATCTCTTCACACCTATAAATTTCATATATATATATATATATATATATAGTCTTTAAAATTACATAAAAAATATATAAAAATAAAATATACTTTTTGATATATATGTTTATGACACCTACAAATATTATAAATGTAAATATTAAACTTTAGATGTTGACATATAAATGCATAAGAATTTTGTGATATGTATGTAATTTTCTAAATATTAAATAAGTAACCCTCATTCAAATTCTCAAACCTCTTCCTTGAAAAAAATTTCACATCCGAACAAACTATATACCATCTCCAATTCTCCTCTATTACAATATATGTTTTACAAGCTCACATTAAAAAACTCAACAGTTTCCATTTTCATAACATGTAATCAACTCCCTAACACAGTCTCCACAGCCAATTCCTTAATTATGAGCAAAACACAGATCATTAAAAAAAAAGACACACAAGAGTTAAAATCTTAATTATCATAGCGATTTTCAAAAATATATACAGTCATATGTATTGATTACTGGTTCCAACATATAATCCACCATTCTTCCAATCTCTTCCCAGTTTCCCTCTCTGAAAATCTCATTCTGATTCAAATTCACAAAGTTTGAAGTTAAACTGAAACTATTTGTCTGAGCTTCATAATTCCATTGCCCAGCTGAATATAACTGATCACCATTCTCTTCCACATATCTGTTGGCATAGCTCTCATCTCCTTGCTTAAAACTGCATCCTCCATGGAGGTATCTATGCTCCTCTCCAGCTTCTGACTCTGTACTGCTCGTCTTGGAGCTTGAATCCGCTGAATTCTGCATTCCAACTCCTCCTTCACCCTCCTTCCCTTTCATCTGCTGTGCGTACCTCTTGAACGATACATTTCTCTTGAATATTCTGCATATAGTCCACGATTCCTGCACAGATAAAAAATAGTGATGTTAAGGTCTGACAACTTCAAAGCGGGTGCCAGGATGCAGAGCAGTGAACTCAATCAAAAAATAGTATTTTTACATAAATCTTAAAATGTTTTATGTGGCAGTCATTTTTATGCATCCACGAGTTTTTTTTAGGAGCTTCAATGGGGTTTAACCGTTTGAAGTAATGTAATGAATGAGAAGAAACCCTAGAGGATTGTCTTACAGCTTCATTGATGGTGGGAGGGGTACTACTGTTGCAGGTTTTGTTGGAGGAAGGGAGTCTGAATTCATGCATCATCCAATCAGTTTTGGTTCCTTTTCCTGCGCTTCCTCTGTAATAAACCAGAGATTTCTTGAGGCCGATGCAGTCGTCGGCATTATTGCCGGAGTAGATCGGCCGATCGATGCCGGTGGCCTTCCAGAAACCAGAGCCTGTTACTCTGTTAGGCCTTATGCTGTTTCTGTATTTTCTTCCTCTCAGGCAGAAGAAGTACCACTCTTTCTCCCCAATGGTGCTCATTTCTGCGTAGAAGGCAACACTAATCACACTGTGAGTTTAATTAAAAAAAGCATGATTAGTTTAATATTATCTGTATTAGTTGGTAGTTTAAATATAGTTAAAAGAGATTAATTTACATAGTTAGCAGTTTATTTCATGTTTGTATCTTGAATTTTATGCGAAAAGATAATGAGCAGTTCATCTGAGTACACTCATTGGCTTAAAAAAGCCTTTTGTTAACTCAAAGATGAAATTTTTACTAAGAGCTCCATGATTTTCGTCATCTTATCATCAATAGTTTATCTGAGTACACTCATTGGCTTAAAAAAGCCTTTTTTAACTCAAAGATGACACTTTTACTAAAAAAGCTCTATGATTTTCATCATCTTATCATCAATAGAAAACAATTAACTTGTTAGGAGTGAGACTTTATTTAATTTAGCAAATAAACATACGTTACATCACATATGAGTATAACAAATTAAAAAAAAAAGATGAATAAATGATTTGAGGTATAATCAGAAATTAATAAATTAAGAATGAAGAATCGTTTTTGAACTTACTTGGAAGCTCCCATGGATCATACTTATAGATATCAATCTGCTTGATGGTATCAATGGAGAGAGGCTTCTTCTTGTCCACCTTTCGCCGGAGATAGAATCCGACGAGTTCCTCGTCTGTCGGATGAAACCGGAATCCGGGAAGAACCAACTTTTCTTCCTCATCCACCACTTCCCCTCCTTTCCTATTGCTTTTCTCTTCAAACCCAACCATCTTCTTCTCCTCCATTAATTTCTCTCCCTTTCTTTATCTTCTCCACTGATAATCACCTACTAGCTTCATACACAGGATACAAATCTTGCTCTGTTTCCTAAGGAGCCGAAGAGTACTTCTGCTAAGAACAAGATGCCATTTTTGGCTCCTTTATATAGGTGAGAAAACATTTAATGTTGAGGATAGTCATGCGGAGAAATGTGCTTGTTGGCTTAGTCCAAGTCAATCATTTTGACCACATTTTCTCTCTCTATCTCCACTTCTACCTCTCTCTCTCTCTCTCTCTATAGCAGTGAAATTATTTTTAGAGATTAATGAAGGAAAGACTCGTTCTGGCTTCAAAGCTACCAAGGAGCTGGTTGGGGATGCTTTGAAGGTGATGGTAAGGCACGGACGAAGCACGTGACATGAGGTGAGAGAGGGGAAGCCCTTGAAGCTAAAAACATGTTTTGGAGTTATTCGGACGAAAAATATGTCTACTTTAATAAATTATAGCTACGTATATGCGTATTACTGATTTTATTTTTATTAGGCTATATTTATTTCAGTTTATTAGTCGTATATTTCACATTTATTAATGTTTCCATTAGGAAGAAAATTAATGATTAATTATCAAACATTGAGTGGTGTTAGTCAAAGATTTAAATCTGCCGATTCCTATGGATCAAGTTCAGCTGGCCAAACTGATCCTATAGACTTGAAGTCAGCTAAGCTTATTTGGTGGAGCTTGAAGGCAGTCGGACTATAAGACCACATTTGTAAGATACTAGAAATACCCTATTGCAGACTTCTTCTAGTTTGGGGTAAAAATATAATATCACAATTGTATATTTTCATTATAAATAGGAAAAATATTTTGTAAAAAATACACACTATTGATCTCATTACTTTTAATCTCTCTCTCTCTCTCTTCTTATTTATGTTCTATTCCACGGGTGTGATTGACATACAATCTTAGATTCAACATGCACGAAAAGTAAATCCTATAGGATCTTCTACTGATAGGTATTGTACACCAAAAAAACAAGACCAACTATAAATTACATTTGTTCAATTATGATGTATGGTGAGTTTAATCAGTCACCATTAATAAGAAAATTAAAATGAGAATCAGATTCGTTGCCCACTTTAACGACACCATTTGTAGCACCAGATCTAGCCAGAAAATTAGCAGGTTTGTTGGCTTCAAGCAAAATATGATTCTACTTAATAATAAAAGTCTACAAAAGTTTTTTAATTTTAGCTCAAAGGACAGAGTTTTGTCATTCACACATGACATTCCCAATGCAACAATGAAGTACAGCAAAGGAGTCCATCTCCTCCAACAAATTCCAAACCTTCAACTCCTTAGCAATAATTAAGCAATAAAGAAAAAAACAACCATTCCAAACTAAGACACACAAACACAATCACAAGGAGCAGAGGAAGTAAGTAGAACTTGACCAAAGTAGTCTCTAAACACCCCACCTGCATTACAAGAGTTATAGCTGTCATCTATATTCACTTTAATGGTACCAAAATGGGGGATTTCCCACATAACAAACCAAATAAAACGGCTAGTAGCACCCATGGTATGCTGCAAACCGTAAACCCAACAATAAGTTTCTGATAGGTAGTATAAGTCACATCTTTAGAGATAAATGATTTAACATTGGTGAGGATATATTTAGCTTTTATCCTAACCTCATAATGCTTCTTCCTTTGATTCCTTTCCTTCTAAGGAAAACAACAAACAATAAAGGGGATAATATATTGCAAATGAAGTTTATAATTACCTCTTCTCCAAAGCGTTAAAAAATGCTCTAGATTCCGATACTCATAGGCCGACGTACATGATTCCTATGTGAGTGATAGCAACCTCAATCCTGAGACCATCACTTCTATTATTATCAAAACCCATAACAGCAATGTAAGCAACAAAATCACCACTTAGGAACCTAGAAAGTTTCTGAATATCCAAACATCCCCATGGCAAAAGTTTTTCACTTAAATTTCAATAGAATGTGCTTCATCAGAAAAATGTGACAGAGGACCCGACAGAGTCTAGTTTTCAAACCAAAAACTATTATTACCTTCACTAATTTCCAAGTTAAGCGCCCTTCAGCTCTACTTCTCATTTTCAAAATTTATTTCCAAATTAAAGAGTCACCCAATTTAGGCAAAGAAGTAAAATGAAGAGAGCATTTAAAGTATTTAAGATGTATGACAGTGGCCCACAAAACTAAATTTGATCTAAGTGTGAACCAAAGTTTACAAAAGCAGATATTCATGGAGTGTTCCGAGGCCCTGAAACCCAAAACCCCATAATTTTTTAGTTTAAAAAGATACTTTCATGACTTCTAATGAGTAATCGTGCCGTGGACCGTGAATAAAACTTTATTGAAAATTCTTTCAATACAAAGTTGCATGCTTTTGGTCATTTTAGCTACTTGAAGTATATAAAAAGGAGTAGATGTAAGGATAGATTGCAAAAGAGTAATCCTTCCCCCATAAAAAAAGAAAGAGTTCACCAAACTCATAATTTTCATGCTAATCTTATTAACAAACTCACTAAAAATCAAAATTCTTCTCTGAATATGATGCAGTGGAATGCTCAAATATTTAAGAGGTAATCACCCAGATTTAATATTAGTGTAGCGTGCAACCCAATGTTTCTTTTCAACATTAATATGATTACTAAATGACCACTCACACTTGGTTCTATGGAAATCCATACCGGAGACTTGCTCAAAATGAGTAAGAATGTTATTAACATGCCTCACATTCCTTTTATCGAAATTGCAAAAAATAAATAAGCTCATCGGCATAGGCTAAGTGAGAAATGATTTCACTACCTCTGGATTTATACCAATCATCCTAATGGTTGATGAGGTGATGGTTTGGAAGGGTGGAAAGATAGTTCATAGCCAAGATAAAGAGAGTGGGAGAGAGAGGATCCTTCTACTTAAGTCCTCTGTTGGCTTTATAATGACCTTGTCATTCACCATTAATAAGAATAGAGTAAAAATTGTTATCCAAGAACATCTGCATCAACCTATAAAAATCATCTTTGAAACATTTAGCTTTAAAATTAGTAAGAATAAATTTCTAACTAATGATATAATAAGCCTTATGTAACTCAAGCTTAAGAATAATGATACCCTCTCTACATTTACAATCCAAGTCTTAAGGAAGTTCCTGAGTTATAAGAATATTATGAATAATGCACCTACTATAAATGAAATCAATTTGTTGAGGACTGACCACAAAAGTAAGAAAAGATTGTAATATGCTCACCAAAATTTTACTAATAACCTTTGAAATAGCAATAGTAAGACAATTAGATTGAACGTTATCCCATCTAAATTTGAAGTTTTCTTTAGGAATAACGACATTATTAGAACACTTAAAAGCTTATGCGGCAGAACACCTTTATAGAAAGATTGAATGGTAGAAGTAAAATTTCTCTTAATGACATCCCAAGCATTCCAATAAAATTTAGAAGCAAATCCATCCGGACTAGCAACTTTGTTGATATTAATAGAGGAAAGTGCATCCCGTATTTCATTTTTCATAGGCAGCAAACATAAATCGGCTTCCATAACCATAACAATAGGAGATATAAGTTCAATTTGTAGAGTATGAAGATCCATCTCAACATATATAAATAAATTTTGAAAAAATTTCACAACACTTTCTTTAATATATCGGTGATCATAAAGCCAATTACTATCCTTATCCTTAATTTTCAAAATAGCATTAGACTACCCCCGCTGTTTAACACAGGAATGAAAGAATTTAGTATTCTATCCCCTTCCACATCGCTTAAAATATTAATTTTTTGCTTGTAAAAATTAATTTCCTTCTGAATAACCTCATTAAGTTTATTTTTAGAAAACACCATGTTCTATTTCTCAACAAAATCATTCTCATACCGACTTTCCAAATTTTTTATGAGAGTTTCAGTATGAATAACTTTACTGTAAATATTCCCAAAAGCTGTATGATTCTAATCTTCCAAGACAGACATAAGTTTCCTTTATATGTTGTCTTCAAAGGTGAATCCACAGTTTATCATATTCATTAGAGTACCAGTTAAGAGTAGTCAGATGTTTAAAATTTAAAACCAGGGCGGTCAGTCTAGACATTTATAAATCTAAAATATTTAATTTTAGAACTTTGAAGGAAGTCTACACTAACGAACAAATGAGAGTTAACATAGCCAATTCTACTAAGATAAGCCACTTTAGTAAAATGAGAAGCCTCCTTCCATTTATGATTAGTTAGCATTCTATCAAGACACTAAAAATCTTTGCCCCTACAAGTAGTAAACATATTCTCTGTATAATCAGCTTCAAACAACCCACAATTTCAATACCTTCAAGAAACTGATTCATCATTGTCCCAGCTTTCTTTTCCAAGAAAGTTGTGATTGCATTAAAATCACCCCCTACCATTCATGGGACATTATTAACACTATTGATTATGTGTAAATCAATCTAGAGCAGTTCTTAATATGCAGCTTTACAACCAGATAAATAGTAATAAGGTTTACAAAAAGGTTACAAAAAGAAATTTCTACATGAAGGTATTGGGGGTTACCTTCAAGTTGTCTCACATTGATATATATATATATATATATAACTTTTCTTGAATGATCAAGAAGGAAATAGATGTAGCTTAATTATTTGTATTGCTCATGTGATATATATGAAAATTTTGAATATTATAAATATAAATATTAAAATTTAGGTATGATCAAATATATGAGAATTCTATGTTATGTATGTATGTAAATGCCCCAAAATTAGGTCGTGATATCAGAGAAAAAATGAGTCATGATATTTTGACCAATATTCTAATTAAAAATTTTAATTTTACCCTGATATAAATGTAATATAAGATTGTTAAATTAGTTTTATATTATATTTATTCAAAATAAATTCATAAATTTTAAAATTCACCTTAACAAAATTTTGATTAAAATACTAGAACCCTAAAATTTCATGTGATCTTAAGCACAAATCCAAGTTCTTTTCAAATAAAAAATGAGTCAACACAACTAATGAACATACAATTTAGCAGTTATATTCTAAAATCAACTATGAAATTAATTTATATATATATATATATTTAATTTTATTTAATAAGGGATGGTTTTGGGCAGCTACAACTTATTAAAATCAGTTGTCAAGCTATAAAAAAATAATCTGATGTTCAAAAAGCTGTGTTGACTATTACATTTTTTTTTTTGAAAAGGTTGGACCGCAATTACAAAGCTGTCACTAGCCAAGACTTATGAGAAAACACAGATTTCAGCAGCAGTTTTTTCAAAAAGCTGCCAAAATGCAGGTTACCTAAACAGATAAAACTACAGTAAGGTGCCAGACCTCCACTACATTGCCGCCCCAAACGTACCCTAAATTGGCATGCTGCAAGGCTTGTAAAACTTAGTTCTCCGAGTTTGACAAATCTACTAAAGAAAATATTAAAAAAAAATTTAGTCAAATTGATTTGGACAACTCATAATCGCTTGAATTTAATTAAATATTAAACATGTTTCTTTCCCCAGATAATAATAGTTCAACTTATCTAAATTCAAACAAGATTACAATACTCATTACAAATTTGTCAGAAGTTGATGTCATACTTATTCCATGTTCTTCATTAAGACTTTTCAACGTGCAGAATATGCAAATAAATTTGGCACTGAATGCATGGATTAAGGATGTGTTTTTGTATGAGACATTTACATACATACCAGTATTATTTTATATTCTCTTCAGTTTTATAAAATTTTAATTAGATCCATTATACTGTATTAATATCTGTATTAGATGATATAAAAGTCATTAATAATTCACTTAGGTGTACCAAAACTTCTACACTGGCTTATTCTCCATAGTTTCAGGAGAAAAATTTACGTACATAAGACGTACGCAGCGCTGCGTACATTAGGTATGTTACAAGGAGGGTATTGGGGGTTATATCCGTGCTATACTCCATGTAACCTCCCTGCAACCTAATTGTAACTTACATGTAACTAGTAAGTTCCGCGCTTCTGTTTTCATATATTTGTAAGTTACATGTAGGTTACAGAGATGTTACAGGGAGTATAACGCAGATATAACCCCAAGTATCCTCCCTGTAACCTACCTGACGTACACAGCGATGCGTACGTCTCACGTACGCAAGTTTTTCACTAGTTTCAGACAGGTCGACGGTTTAAGTCTGACATTTGATTTTTTTTTTTAATTAATATGTAATGCAAACTTTAATACAGCCTAATAGCCTCTTTATCAATAATTAACAGTGCCTACTTATTTCTAATCAATATTATATTCTAGATTTAATTAATGAAATTCAAAGAAAAAGGGGCGCAGCTGAATTGTCAGCACTAGCTATACATGATACCTATTAAGACAAAATAATAATTAACACAAAAATTATTTTGGAAAAATAATAAGTATTATCTTTTGCATATAAAAAACATTAAAATAGTGAAATTTGCATGCATACCCCATAATTCTCATGCATTTACATATTGAACTTCTACGGTTAAATATTTACATTTATAGCATTTTGACGCCAAAAATCAAAATATAAGAAGGTGCACTTATAAGTATATTTTTTATATGATATTAAAGATTTAAGTGTTATGCATGCAAATATAAAACTTCATGTGTTAGATATGCAAATACATAAGATCACGTGAAATGCATCTTTTGATAGATAGGTTTATGATGCTTTGTGGTTATAAGTGTAAATATATAAATTTACAAAAAAAAACAATTGTGTTATGCATGTAAATTATTCTTGTTTTGTTTTCAGCTTGCTTTTAAGATAAAATTTTATCTAATTATTAACCTGCAAAATAGTTGGGATAAGATGGCTCAGGATGATAATATTATTTATGCATCCTTTTTATTTACACTTCTAACCCTTCAACCTTCTGAGCTTTGACAGAATCCATTGTTCTAGAAGTTTAAAACTTCCAGAAAACTTCAATTTAATGGCCATAAATAACACAAAGATTAATATGCATTTAATATCTTAGTGTTTACATATTTAACACCAAAATATTGATTTTTGCACATCAATATATATATAGGTTTCACTGGCCATGACTCTTTGATGGTAGAGTCTTGCGGAAGTCCGTGGGTCACATGTTTGATTCTGCTCCAGTGCATTTGCATTGCAGGACACGATCGAGTTGTTAGACACATGATAATGATTATAGACCCGTATCATAGTCTTGCCATTCTTTAAAATAAGAATATATATATATATATATGGACACACACCATCTTACTACACATGAAAAGATAAAATGATGGTATTTTTTTATGTGATATGAAAATTTTAGGTATTTCAAATATAAAAAAAGCAAATTATGGATGTTGGATATGTAAATACAAAGGCATTGGGTGGTATGTATGTAAATGCTCATATGGGTTGAATGCATCACTAATAACTATAGATATACCATTGATATTCTGGTAATGATTCTCCCCAAAACTATATATTATTATAAAAAAAATACATCATTTTTGAATATTTACAATTTAGTTAACTATTCTTATTTTCAAAATTTTAAATATACAATCTAAATAATTATTTTCAAATTAGCTATTTTTTATATAGTATTGACTTTTCTTCTGTTTTTATTTTTTTTTGTTCCCGAGGACACAATAATTTGTCTCCATTGCCTCTTGAATGCAGGTAGAAATTTATTTAATAATGTAATAGGATTGATGCGACCCGCTTGGTCAACGGTGCGTCATCTTTGACTCCAGTCAAGAAAAACGGTTCGCCTATTGATTTTAATTATACTAATCAGTAAGTAATTACTGCTCTAATTGGAAATTAGTGTCATTTACGAAAGCAAGAGCTTTGCCGAGGCAACAAGGAAATTGATATCACCATCATTAGGAATGGTCTGTAATTAAAGTGGAGATTAAGTAATTAGCTCAAATTTGTCGGTTTCTTTAAGCTTAATTAGAACTTTCAAAAGATTAATTTAAACTACTTCCAGAAACTGGCGCTTTCAGCTGCATTGCTCGTGCCAGTGAAGTTTGAATATCACCATTAGACTTCATAATTGAGAGTCATATTCAATTGCTTATGGATAGAAGTTTTGCAAATTGAGGGTTAAATAGGTGCATTTACGTACATACCTTACAATTCCTATATATTTAAATTCATGGTATTGTAAAATTTAATTTCTCATTAAAAATATGATTATTGTACACATTTGAAATAGGCCAGTGCTGATCTTGAGGAGATTTAATGGTTTCAGAGGAGAAGAGTTAGACTAAAGATGGCCCACTGACAGAATGCTTGGAGGCTCACTAATTTGATTGGACGCAACCTTCTGAGCCAAAGCCAAAAGCCAGTTGGATGCAACCATCTAAGCCAAAGCCAAAACTGACTAAGTCGCAATAAGGATAAAAAGATGACTAAGTGATCTGAGCTCAAACCATTCAAACAGCAACAAGAAAAATAGGCATCTTAGCCATCCACTACCTGAAAGTCTATTCAATACACTAGCCTACCTTCCGGTATAAAGATCTGATACAAGGAAAGATGTGGTTCCACAATATCACAAATCACCCCACGGACACCCCTAAGACTTCTCACTAGGAATCAAGAATTAACAACCCAATAAAGAATCTTATAATCATCCCCAATGTTTTCTTTTTTGAGGAGTGAGTTAACTATGTGGTAACAATGATTTACCCTCTGCTCGCTAGTTTATCTTCGCTCGGTTGATAAGAGTTCTTCATGAGGGATCAAGTCGACATACAAACTAAAGATTAACTGATCCGCAATGCTTACCATGCCTAGCCGACCGAACCAATCTTGCTGACTCGAAGCTAATCAAGCTCAGCTGACCAACAATGCCGACTAAGTCTAGCAGATTGAACCAACCCTACCGATCGAGTCGAAGCCGGACAAACTAATCAAGCACTTCTTTCAACTTAATTTTTCGTGCTATTGAAGTTTGAATATCTCCATTTAACTTCCTAATTATTAGTCATATTTAACTGCTCGTGGAAAGAAGTTTTTCAAATTGAAGTTAATTTTTATGAATACGGTAGAGAAAAAATAGGTGCATTTACAGCCATACCTAACAATTCTTGCATATTTACATAGCCTAAACTTTCATATTTACATTCATAATATTAAAATCTTTAATATTACATAAAAATTATTATTATTATTATTATTTAAAAAGTAAAATTCTCCTTTCCATGCATAGATTTAAGACAGTGATTAGGTGTTAGATATATAAATAATTAAGCATTGTGTGATATGTATGTAAATCCCCTAAAGACATATTTAATGGAACGTAAAAAATGTGGCTGAAGAATTGTCATTTCTTCTTCTTTTTTTATTGAAAAAAAATATTGACCATGAATTAATGTTTAACATAGCTTTTGAAATTTTGATTACAACTAATATTTATAAGAAGTTCATGTTCATTTTCAAAAATTTCTCTTGAATATAAAAACCTCATAGAACTTGAAGCCCTTGCCATTCACATCCATTTGGTATAATGTAAGACCAAAGTCCTCATTCACAGTTCAAGGCGTTGATTTGGTCTAGAGAATTTGTTGAACTCGGCTACTTGCCACTCATGCATTCACATCATTTGCATGACAGTACATGACTTGTTTGCATTCACACATTTGTGCATGAAAAATACTTTTGGATATAAATTTTGATGAACTCATTTGCATGATTCTTTGCTTTCAGTGTGTGCCTCCTGGGCTCGACTTCTAGGAGTACCGTACATTCCAATCGTGTCTTGTCTATTGGGCTCGACTTCCAGGGGCATGATAGCTTTCCATTGAGTCTTGCCTCTTGGGTTTGACTTTCAGGGGTAATTGTATCTTTCCATCGAGTCTTGCCTTTTGGGCTCGACTTCTAGGATCATGGTAGCTTGTCATTGAGTTTTACCTCTTAGGTCGACTTCCAGAGGTACCATTTCTTTCCATTGAGTCTTACCTCTTGGGCTCAACCATCAGGAGTATGATAGCTTCCCATTGAGACGAGACTTGCTTCTTGGGGCTTGACTTCCAGGGGTACCATTTCTTTCGATCGAGTCTTGAAAAGGCCAACTTCTTGATCTGGTTGAAGAGGAACTCTAGTATAATGCGGGGGTGTTGAGGAAACATTATTTGCGATGAAGATTGTCCCTAGTCTTAGAGCCTTTTTCAAAGACTTGTTGTCTAAACGAAATGTGGGGTGACTACCCTATCACAGTCGTACCCAAAACGTTAATTTGAATGACCTTTTGAGACTACAGTGACCCCCCAACCAAGAAGAAGTTGTTAAAGACTTTGTGTTTGAATAAGATATGAGAAAATAACCCTACTAAAATTGTGTCTGGGACATTGACGTGAACGAACTTTCAAAACTGTAGTGAAAGTTACCCCAAAAATCAAAGAATGTTTCACAGATGATCTTTAACATGCAAATGAGGTTTCTTCATAAGTTGGATGATGTACATCATTGGGAAATGAAGTAGGGGCTCAACGTCTGAAATTTGAAAACAATGTTGAACGGTGCTTCATTTCCCACAGACGACACCAAATTAATGTGTGCTAGAACATTCACGACGATAGAGTTATAAATTATCATCTTAGCATTGCACGAGAATCCAACACACACGCAGAAGAAAGAATATAACCAATAGTGACACAAAAAGTTTTTACGTGAAAAACTCATAAAGAGAAAAAACTGCAAGATCTCGCTCAATTGAAGAGATCCACTAGAAACTGAAGATTTTAAGAACTTGTCCCAGAGGCACAAAGGGTTACAAAGTCTCCTAAGTTACAACATTGATGCACGAAGCAACCTTTCACAAGAAATGGGCTGTGATCGATGGTGATCGAAGGTGGCCGGTGATGTTCAAAGGTCTTCAAGCACCCTCTATATGAAAATAGGAAAGAGACTAGATTTTATATGAAATATGAAGAAAGACTTTTGAAGAAAACATAGGTTCACACACGTGTGATGAAAAAAGAATGTATAGATCTATAAAATGGGTTTGTGCTCCTTCCATTTACAGTGACATCAAGTTACATCCATTCTTCCAGCCAAATCATGACCAAGTCAGAAAGTTCTTCTTCATCATTCTGGTTCATGCCCAACCGTTCCCAGTTGTAGTTGATAAAGTTCAAGTACTCAAACGATTTCTTTGTTTTGACTTTCAAAGAATTCTCTGTCACAGTTGACCTGGAAAAGGGCCTCCCAGACAGCGCGTTAATGGCGCATTAGTACTACGAGAAATTGCCATGAAAATTTTTGATCTGCCATGAACATAGTCACCTGTATATAAGTGCCCGAGAAGGATCATCGAGGAAACTCAGACTGTTAACCCACCGCATAGGTGCCTTGTTCTACCGAGAGATGAACTAAGGAGCGGCAACCCCTACTACCATCTCTGAACGACCGAAGAAGGAAATTCTCTGAGCTCGGTCAAAGATAAAGAGAATTCGGAATGAGCGCACCGACGGACCATGAAAACGTTCTAATCTACCGCGTAGTGAGTATCTTAACCTTCTTACACACGTACAAAAAAAAAAGATCAGGAGAAAACAAAACATCCTTAACCACTTGACAAGCAACATTTTTCTCATGTTAGAAAGCGTTTTAAAAGTGATGTTAGGTTCTTAGTAGCAGTCGACGACCTTTTCTTCTTTTACTTCACATTCACAACAAGGAGACTCACTGGGGAATGAGAATGTTGACGATGAAGCTAAGCTGGTCAATCAGTGCCAGAGCAAGGAAAAGTCAAGTGTAGGGTAGGGGGACGAGAAGCCTATAGAGAGAGTCTAGAGTACGTCGCAATAAAGGAAAGCAATAAGACAGTTTGCTCTGACCGCTTGTGCATTGTAGTAACAACTAGAAAGTCGTCAAAAGTATAAGAATAAGTGAGGGAGAAGCCTCCAATATCCAAGATATTCGTAAAGTTTCGATCTCAGTGTTCGTTACTATACTTTCTCAGCATAGTATGGATTTTGACGGCCTGTCTCTTGCTCTTGATAGGGCGCTTCAGAGTTTGAGAACAGAGCAAGAGCACTTTGACTTTTTTCAGGCAGTTTTGGACACAAAAGCTGATTTTTTAAAGTGGCCTTGGGAGGACAAAGAAAAAAAAGGCGAGAGTTTCTTCTGAAAGAAGGTACTACGTCAAAATCTTTTCTTTTCGCAACCCAATCACTCTTTTGACTTTGGAAAAAAGTTTTTTTTTATCACTATACTCTTTCTTCTACACATTCGTCTCCAATCCATAATAAAGAATAATTAGGATGAAGAAAAAAAAGAATCAATGGTCCACTCACAATTCACAAGAGAACATTTTCCCACATCAGGCACGAATCTCTTTTTGACGTCTAATTAGTAATTCGATCAGGTAATCATTCAAATTCAGAAGGTTAGCTTGCTATAGTTGCTTTTTTATCTGACTCGAATTGGAGCCATAAGGCTCTATCCACTTATTCACTAGACCCGAAATACTTTACTGATCTTCAAAATTGTTAGAAAAAGAAAAATTATCGTTCTATTATGAGTACTAGATTTATTCTTTTTCTATACTTTTTACGACATGCTTTTTTTTCCTACAATTTGACCTTAAGAATGCCAGAGTGTAATATAGGGGAAATTTTAGTAAATAGGGTTAGGACTTACCAATCTTGATCATGACAAAGGACGATGTTACCACATCGAGGTCGTTGTTGGGGAGGAAAATCAAGAGATTGCTTATGTAGCTTATCCTTTAGACATTTTTTAAGAAGGTTAGGTTACTAACATGTTGACTTCCATTGTGGGTAATGTATTTGGTTTCAAAGCCCTACGAGCTCTACGTACGAGCTCTACGTCTGGAAGATCTCTGGAAGATCTGCGAACAATTCCTCCTTATTCCAAAACTTTCCAAGGTCCGCCTCATGGCATCCAAGTTGAATGAGAGAAATTGAACAAGTATTGTCGTCCCCTATTGGGATGTACTATTAAACCAAAATTGGGATTATCTGCAAAAAAGTACGGTGGTGCGGTTTATGAATATCAAAGGGGTGGACTTGATTTCACTAAAGATGATGAAAACATAAATTCACAACCATTTATGCGTTGGAGAGATCGTTTCTTATTTTGTGCCGAAGCAATTTATAAAGCGCAAGCCGAAATAGGTGAAATTAAAGGACATTACTTGAATGCAACTGCGGGTACCAGTGAAGAAATGATCAAAAGAGCGGTATTTGCCAGAGAATTGGGAGTTCCTATCGTAATGCATGACTACTTAACTGGGGGGTTCACCGCAAATACTAGCTTGGCTCATTATTGCCGCGACAATGGTCTACTTCTTCACATCCATAACGCAATGCATGCAGTTATTGATAGACAGAAAAATCATGGTATGCATTTTCGTGTACTAGCTAAAGCATTACGTATGTCTGGCGGAGATCATATTCACGCTGGTACAGTAGTGGGTAAACTGGAGGGGGAACGTGAGATGACTTTGGGTTTTATTAATTTGTTACGTGATGATTCACTTGAAAAAGATCGAAGTCGTGGTCTTTTTTTCACTCAAGACTGGGTCTCTACAAGACTGGGTCTCTATGCCAGGTATGCCAGGTGTTATTCCCGTGGCTTCAGGGGGAAGTCGGTTTCCTTGGTCATTAAAGAAGCTCTGATTTTCTTCTTCCGGAAGGAAGATTGGGGGACATAGTGAGACAAAAAAGAAGTTTTTTTTCATTGAGGGAAGCGTTGATCGGCCAAAGTTCGCATTTCCACTGACTGACTCGTCGGACTACCCTTTCTGACCCTACCGTTCCCCCATTTGTGACAG
This sequence comes from Phalaenopsis equestris, assembly GCF_001263595.1. Classification (NCBI taxonomy): domain Eukaryota; kingdom Viridiplantae; phylum Streptophyta; class Magnoliopsida; order Asparagales; family Orchidaceae; genus Phalaenopsis; species Phalaenopsis equestris. The sequence goes on along the minus strand of NW_018164444.1, from coordinate 49,587,620 downwards.
TACCAACCTACCATTTGTTCCCCCATTTCTGACCCTACAGTTCCCCCATTATAGAATTAACTGATCAACTTGCTATCAGATATTTCTTTTCGATTCAGTACTCTTAAAAAAAAGAATTTCGACATATTTATTATGATTTATGATTATGAGGAACAATCTCGTTACTTCTGATCTTATGGTTTCTACACTTGAAGAACAAAACCAAGGGCGTATCGCTCAAATTATTGGCCCAGTACTGGATGTCATTTTTCCACCGGGCAAGATGCCTAATAATTAGAATGCTTTGACAATTAAAGGTCGAGATACTGTTGATCATCAAATTAATGTAACTTGTGAAGTACAACAATTATTAGGAAATAATCGAGTGAGAGCTGTAGCTATGAGTGCTACAGATGGTCTGAAGAGAGGAATGAAAGTGATTGACACGAGAGCTCCTCTAAGTGTTCCAGTTGGGGGAGCTACTCTCGGACGAATTTTCAACATCCTTGGAGAGCCTGTTGATAATTTATATTTGAAGCTCAAAAGTGTGTTCGTGTTCGGCTCGCTTGCTTAGCGAGCTGAACACGAGCTGTTCACGAACAAAGAATCGTTTTGACAACCCTAATCACATAGTCATAAGATGTTGAGGGTTGGGGCAAGATTTAAAATTATTGTTTGTATTAAAACATTATGTGAATCTAATTTAATAGGTTTTATTCTATTTTCTTAATTAACAATTTTAATTGATTATAAATCTTTGTAGCCTTGTAGTCAATTAATTTTTTAAAATTACTACCCATCAATATATCCTTGTAGTCAATTAATTTTTTTAAAAATACTACTCATCAATGAATATATATATATATATATATATATCTAATTGATGAGCAGTATTTCGAGCCAAAAACGAGCCGAACATTAACAAATAAATTTTTGTTCGTGTTTGGCTCGTTAACCTAGCGAACGAGCCGAACACGAGTTACTTAAAGAGTTGAACATGAGTTCGCGAACAACGAGCTGTTTTGACAGCCCTACCTCCATGAGAGTAGTGAGGGCTCTATTTATAGTCTCAGCTGCAATTAATGAAGAAATATGAAACATTGTGATCGATCAGTCCGAATAGATTCCCTTAATCAAATGGATTTTGATGGACCTTAAAGGGCATTAATGATGTTGAAATTGAGCGATCTTGAGTTCATTGGATTCGCCTTATCGAGACGCTCGATTCAATTATGAGCTCACCACATTCGACTTTCGTTTGACTTTTGGATTATGCCTGGAAAACTTACAAAGGCTGTTCAATGGCTTGATCCGAGTTTTATCGACTCAGATTAGACTAATTTTAGTATCGTTGGATTCATCTCGTTGAGTCGGTCAGTTTGATAGTAAGCTTGTTGAAATCAAAGCTTTGGATAACTTTTAGTCAAAGGCTAAATGTTTTTTGCTAAAAAACTGTCTCAAAATTTGTTGAAGGCATATCAAAACTTATTAAATTTTTTGATTAATTCTCAAAATGATACCTCGTATATATATATCTTACTTTATTATAACTATTCATGTAGCAGCAACCTTTGATCTAAATTTACAAAAATATGGGGTTAGAAAATGGGCTCATGAAGTCTAATATATTCTTAGAGGTCCAGTACACAATATTATTCTTACAATTTTTTTCACCAAAAAAAAAAAAAAAATAATTTCCTTATTAGTTTCTCTTCCTCTTAGGCACTAAATATGCTTGTTAATACTATTTTGAAGGAGCCCGTACGTCGACATATTTTGATTCAAACTATATGTTCAGATCGCTTGAAGTTTTATTCAACAGGAATGTTCTCGGAACCATATCAGAGTACATTGGAAAATCTAATTAATGAAATGTAATCTTCATATATCCTTAATTAAGTTCATTAGATTTAATCTCAATTATTTGAGCTAATTAAACTAGAAATCCTCATTTTTTATTTAATATTGATAAAGTTTTAATTCTATTTCCATTATATAAATATTTTTGTTTTTTTGCAATTCTACATAAATTATTTTTCTCAGTTTGTCTTTAATTTTCTATTTTATGTTCCTATATCATGAAATTATTTATTTAACTGTGGAGGTATATCACATTTTTTATTTGTTGTGAAAAAAAGAAAGGCAGTAGAGGGAAAAATCGGATTGAGAAAAATCGCAAAATAGAAAACAGCGAAACATACAGATTTACGTGGTTCGACAAATTGCTTATGTTCACGGAGCTACATAGAATTTTATTAGCTTGATGAATTACACCCGTCGATCACCTCGATGTTTACTAGAAAACACTCTTTTTCTCTCCTCTTCCTCTCCGTCTCTCTCTCTACCCGAGTGCTTCAAACCGAAACACATCAGAAGAAGAACCTAGAAAGCTACCAATGTTGAAGAGGGATAACAAGAGGAGCTAACATGCCTATTTATTAATTTCATCATGTCATTAGACCATTAATGAATTAATCAAATAATTAATGAAGTTCATTAATAATTTTATTTTCTCTTCTGCAACAAATCAAATTTGCTGTCAAACATGAGAAAATGTCATTTTGGCAGTGGACCGGTTTCCATATTAGCAACAAATCTCCCACTTTGAGACTGATACACCGGATGCATCATCCATTGGCTGTGTCATCCTTTTTTTTAAATGTGATATCCTCCACCTCTGTAACACAAAATCCTAGTTTTCATGTCAAAAGACTTGCTGAAGTCGAGCACAACTTCAATTTCTCAGGAGTAACACCCTTAGTCGGCATATTATCGTCAAAATAACTTTGTATCTCCAAGTTCTTTCTTGGGTTACTCATGTTCCTGCTTACAACTCCCACAACATGAGTAATATCCTACCTCTGCTGAAACCCCTTTTCAACAAGTCTAGCCTTGAACCTCTTACTGTCATCAAACGCAGTCTTCACCTGGTACACACACTTGTTTTGCAATGCCTTCTTCTCTGATGAAAGTTCAGTCAGCTCCCAAGTTTGATTCCTTATCAGAGAATCCATCTTTTTCAGTCACTTTTTCAGTAACAGAAGATGAAATTTTTTCTCATAGAAGTAGTTCTCTATCTGTATCCTCCAGAACCAAAATCTATATCATTAAAATTCTCAATCCTTGATGTCATCACATCATCTCTGGCCATCACTTTCCTTCAGATTCGAACATAATCTCTGAAACCAGTTGTTGTGAAAAAAAGATAGCAATAAAGAGAAAAATCGGATTGAGAAAAATCACAAAACAAAAAACAATGAATCATACAAATTTATGTGGTTCGACAAATTGTCTACATCAATAGAGCTACAGTGAATTTTATTACTTCGAGGAATTGCACCCGTCGATCGCTCCGACGATTACAAGAAAGCACTTTTTCTCTCGATCTCTTTCTCTCTCCTCCTCTCATTCTCTCTCTCTACCCGAGAGCTTCAAACCGAAGCGCACCACAAAAAGAATTTGGAAAGATACCAATACAGAAGAGGGATAACAAAAGGAGCTAGCATGTCTATTTATTAATTTCATAATGTCATTAGGTCCATTAAAGAATTAATCAAAAATTAATGAAGACCATTAATTATATCATTTTCTATTATGCGTCAAATCATAGAAGGAAGTAAGAACAATTAATTTCGAGTATTAAATCTAATTTGCTACCAAAATTGAGGCAAACATGAGAAAATATCAATTTGAGCAGTTAACTGATTTCCATATTCACAACATTTTTCCCCTTGAATATTATATATATATATATATGTCTCGCACCTCGGTCTGTTCATTGACATCTATGATGTAAGAGCTCTCAGGTCGAGACTTCGAATCTCCTCTGGAAGAGTTGGCCTTAAGGAGGTGATACTCGAATTGTTAGACACATTAAGAGTGATCGAAGTCTCGTATAATAATCTCTTACCATTCCTCACACACACACATATGCATATTTATTTATTTATATTTTAACATTGAGAAATTTACATGCATACCCCTCAATTCCTATGTATTTACATTTCTAATATACCTAAAGTTTGATATTTACATTGGTAATCCTATGCATAAAAGGTCTATTACTTATTCAAAAACAAATAATTGTGGCATTCTCAGGCATCATTAAAAATATAAGTGACATTCATAAAAATTGCATGGTATATATGTAAATGCCCCACATATATTTATATTTAGATATAACATATGATAAAGTGTCAATATCATACAAAGAGCACTGATACTGATATAAGCTTTTTAGTCTCCCCAAACTTTTGACAAAAGTCTGAAACTTCGGACAAACAGACGTCAGAAGAGAAGAACAAATTCTTTACCCATAAAGGTTAGATTGCGTGCACTGAAATTGTTACTGAGATAAAAAGCATATGTAAATTATGTAAATAATAGTTTCTCTTACACCGGCTCCACTCCTTCGCTCTCTGGTGCTCTCTGGTTGGCTATTTGGATTTGAACTTTCCGCCATTAAAACGATTTGCTTTTCTCTCTGATTTATTGTTCTCTTTATAGATCTGGTTGGTGGCTTGCTGATTCTATTTTGCTGTGATTTTCTTTGGCTTGCTTTATACATCCCATAATCAGCTTCTTAGAGGCTGCATGTTTTACTTGTGAAGATGGCTTTCTATTATACTTGAATCAAGAGAGCTTATTATACCATGCATGAAACTAAGTGTCTTATATATATTAGAAGTGATACAATGTTGATTGAAATGTTGCAAGTAATTAGTAAAGAGATGTTTTATTTTTGAAAAGATTTGATTTGAAACTTATAAGTAAATCTAGACTGGGGTGATTGTCATATATTGAATGAATGTTGGCTGGGGTTTACTTGAATGTAATCAGCTTTTTGCTGAAGTGTTTGAACATATTGAGGAAAATTGGAGTGAATTTACTAGTTTTTGAGTAGAAGTTTTTTGCTTTTAGGTGGATAGAGAGTTTTAGCTTGTTGATTTGGCAAAGCTTTGTGACACAAATTTGTCTTCGGGAAGGTCTAGGTATAGTTTGAATTTGGTTGATATCTCTCCCTTATTTAGAAAGATTTCAAAATAAAAATAGTTAATATCATTTTTGACTTAATTGTACTTTTTGAAATATATATTGACTTTGAATCATTTTGTTCTTCTATATTAAGCTTCACGTGTTCTTATGTTACCAGAAGGGAATATCTGTCTATCTTGATTTGAATCCTTAAATTAACTATATATATGATATCTAAGGAGGTAATGGTTTCATTTGTAGATAATCTTAACATTTGTAGGTAATGTTCCTCTTGCTATGAAGAATATTAATATGGCAAAAAAATTAATATTATAGCTTCAGATTATGCACAATATATGACAAGCATGACGAATGAAATTGATGTAATTGATGAGTTGCTAGAAATTCATGCAGGGGTAACAATTGCTAGGTCTATATATTGATTATCTTCATTAGGCTTAAATTAAATTTACATTCCATTATTGTAACAAAAATTCAATAACAATAAAAGATATTTTAAGAATATTGAAGTTGATAGAACTTCTAAAAAGAAGATGCTTGCTGAGGTATACCAGTGTTAATTATAAATAATGAAAAAAAGAAAACCATTTAGTTTATGATATATATGAAGTAAAGAGTTAAATTAAACAAAATCCCAAATACTAGTTAAGCTACGTATTATGAGTCTAAGAGGCCCGCTTCAACCAATTGATTCAGAAGAAAAATGCTTCGAGACTTGCGCCTCGAGCAACTTGTGTGAGGCATACACCTCACATTGGTTGAGGCGCTCCTCCTCGCTTATGTTCAGGCTTGCACCAATCACACTTGTGCTCTCTTTTACTATGTTATGGGCGGTTCGAATATGAACCAAAGCTACACTCTCATGCGCAAGAGCTCTCCTCTCCCTGTTCAGGCTTCCCATTGTCGACCCATGCTACTTTTGTTGTCGGCGCCTCCATTGTCACTTGCTGCTTTCGTTGTCACGAGCTTCGGCACCGCTGCTTGCCGCTTCCGCGACAGCAACTACTTTCTTCCCTTACAACAGCCACTTGTTTCTTCTGCTATAGCGGCATGTTGCTCCTGCTGCAGCCACCATCTTCTGCTCCTGCTTCGGCGTCGTCATTTGCTGCTCTAACATGTAATTAAAATTTATTATATTTTATTTAGGCCTATATATGTTATTATGTTAGTAAGACCATATGAGAGGGAAGTCTACTATGCTAAACTAAGCTTATGTCTTACTTCGATATTTTATGTTAGTTTTATTTTATGTTATATTTTTATTTATTTTTTTTATTTTTGTTGCATGAACACTTGATGTGCATATTGTTAGACGATATCTTTTAGTATTATTTCATAAAAAAACATAATTTGCCACCGTTTATCATGATAGAATGTTAATGTCTTACTTAACATATGTATAAGTTATGATACTAATATTTTTTTACCCTTTTATATTGACTTGCACAATTTTTAAACAGTGAGGCTTACGCCTCATGTTGTTTCAAAGCTTACACTTCGCCTAACAAATGAAAAATGTCAAAATACCCAATTGCACAATTTTAAACTTCGAGTTAATGTAGTTCAACTCTAAGAACTTCATCAATATTGCTTAAAAGATTTTTTATTTTTATTTTTATTATTATTTTTTTTGAGTGGTGAGCCCAAAGAGCAATATGTGGGATTCAAACTCACGACCTCATAATGAGAGACTACACCCTCAACCATTATGTCGTGGATAAGTGGGTTAATTTTATTTTTTAAGTTTGTAAACATTAATTTATATGTGCATCTAGTTATACACCAATCAAATGAGAATTAGCAACAAATACACGTATAAGATTTGGCTCCATGTGTTAGGAAGCAACTACTATGTGATGATTGATGCATGGGAAGACTTCCTCATGCTGAATTTTTTTTTTTTTTTATTTAGATGCATCATTATTATTCATTATTATTGTCTAATGGAACAAAGGTAAATTGTTTAGAATTTTTTTAATGATGGTTATCTTATCAACATGTATCTGACTAAATTCTTTTTATGATGAGAGAAATTAGAGGTTTCAACTAAAGGTTAACACATCTATAATATTATGGGCACATATTAATCAGTATAACAAATTTAAGACTTCTAATCCAAAGCAAAGTCATGTTGTCAAGTTCAATTGGCAAAAAATTATGACTTACATAATAAAATTTAAGCTACATATATGATTTGAGGCTTGAATGCCAAGAAAATTATATATTATGTCAAGATTGAGGTGAAGTTGAATTTATTGACCCATAAAAATACGGATTATGATTATAAAATTAATGAAAAGTTCAATCAGCTAGATGAAAAATAGCAATCAAATGGAGATGAAGAGAACATTTGGTTGTTGTTTCAACCCTAATGCATGATCAAATCAATGCCATTGAGTTTCATCCTAGTAATCGATGGTGATCTACTTTACACATTGCCTAAGTGAGGCTTTGGTGGGGGCAGCCTTATGAAGTCAATGAGTAGAGCCATCTAGAGCATTAATGTGACATTCATACCATTATTGCTATCTTCTAATTCAAATCAGCATCAATTATTACTATGACGTAACATAAGGTAAAACATTTTATGTAAATCCATCATCATCAAAGTGATTGATCCTCTTATTAAATTCATGAATATAAGCAAAATCAGTAATTTTGTTATTTTCTTCTGTCACTTTTGTACACAAGTTTATGTTAAGGAACTAATTGGCTTAGTGATTCTCTAATTAGTGATTTTAAGACATACTATAGCATAAATCTTAAACATATATATATATATATATATTTATATATAT
>NW_018164444.1:49576347-49579826 GCF_001263595.1 Phalaenopsis equestris | reverse complement strand
AACCCCCTTATATATATATATATATGATTTTTCGTTGGTTCTTATAATTAACTATAAAGTATATAACTTGAAGGCTTTGATAAAATGATGTACTCCTAGTCTAATTAGCAACTTCTGTATATTGCGGGCTCTAAAAAGTGCCATCAATTTATCTTTTTTATTTTTCAAATTTCATATATTTTGAGTATATTTTTATTAATATATTCTTAAACAAGCTGCTCACGAGCCAACGAGTGGAGTCTTGATTAGACTTGTTGGCTCATTGAGTTCGGTTCGTGAGCCACTTATCGAGTCGGCTTGACTCATTTACACCCCTAAAGCAAATGGTACAACTAATTTTTTTAGAGTAATTTTAAATAACACGACCCATATTTATTGGAATGATATCATAGCCTGTTCTAAATAGACTTAAATTGAATATTACAATACAAAATTACTATTCAATAAAGAACTTAAGTTATACTTGATCAGAATAGGGTCATTTACATATCTTGTACCTAATTCTTATGTATTTGCATATCTAACATCTAAATTTTACTTCACATTTATACCACCCAAATTTTCATTATTACATCAAAAATCACCTTCCTTTTTTACTGTTAAAACTTGAAAAACACATTTTTAGATAATAGCCGATGAATTTTAGCGAAATTTGATCAAAACAGCTGAATTTAGACAAAAAAAAAATTCCAGAAATAAATTAAAATATAAAATCTTAATAAAATGGGAACTATTTTTAATTTAAATATAAAATTATTGAAATCAAATCAAAATCACGAAAATCATGTTGCTGAATTTGTGCACCCAAAATCCAGAAAAATTTAAAGCCGATAATTTAGTGGTCAGAATTGGTGACCATTCATCGGAGTCCGCACTTTGGGCGTAGATTTTGACCCGAGACCCAAATGTCAAGGGCGAAAAGGACAATGTGTCCATTTCTCTTGCCTTTTTTTTTGTAAATATTAAGTAATTATGAGAAATTTACACTCATACCTGCTTATTCTTATGTATTTACATATCTAATACCTAAAAATTACTTTTTTTTACCTAAAATTTACTTTTTTTCTTACATTTATACCACCCAATTCTTTCATATCAAAAGATGAAATACCTTTTCATGTATAAATAGTGAGGCATATATGTAAAAATTGAAGTTTTAAATACTAGAGAGGTAAATGCATAGTAAATGAGTGGTATGTATGTAAATCTTCCAATAATTTAAAAAAATTGAAATATATTTCAAGTTATTAGTGATACATGAGTGATCCTAATATATTAATGTTCTTTCATTCATGCTCATTAATGTATATACTTATTCTAATTAGGTGAAGTATTTCTATACTGAAAAAATATTCGTAGATAAATTATTAAACTATGATTATTTGATTAATTATAATTATTAGTTTTAATCCAACATTAAGAGAGAGTTCATACATGAAAGATTTTTTAGACGTTGGATTATTGGAAAAGAAAGAAAATTGTAATAAAGGAGGAATCGTATAATTTAATCAAAATTTCAAAAAATATTATTATTATCAAGCCTTAGCATTTACTTTTTGTCCATATCAAGGTTCTTATTTGATTCTCATCTTTAAAAATAATTAATTTTTTCATGTTGTGGGTAAAAAATTCTTAGCATTAGAATGATTATTTAACGTTTTAGTGTTGCACGAAGATTAAGCACAAACAAAAAACAAAAAAAGGCAGCTAGAGAAGACAATAAGATTATTTACATGAAAAAACTCGGTAAGAGAAAATCACGGGATCTAGTCTAGTCAATGTAGTCCATAAGTGTGTAAATACAAAGGTATATCATTTTTAACACAATGTATAACATTTGTCTGTATACAACATATAAAAGACCTCTGAAATTTGGAAAAAGTCATTGTATTCTGAAGACCTTCTTGAAACTCCAAGAAGCAACAATCATCAAATCAACATCTTTAATGATCATATTCCTTAATTATATATATATATATATATATATATATATATATATATATAGGTATATGTATATTAACTTCCTAAAAATCAACTGTTAGTCTAAGGATGGGAAAAAATTTGCGTGTGATAGACGTATGCAGCGCTGCGTGCGATATTGGGATATACCGATGGTACAAGGGGGTTACATCCACGGTATAAGCCCTTGTAATCTCCCTATAACCTCCATGTAACTTACGTGTAACCTCTTAATATATGATAACAGAAGCGCGAAACTTATTTTAGGGTACAGATAGGTTACAACAAGTTACAGGGAGGTTACAAGGGGTTATACCTTGGATGTAACCCCCTTGTACCCTCAGTATAACCCCAATATCGCACTCAGCGCTGCGTATGTCTATCACACGCAAATTTTTTCCCTAAGGATGAGGTAAGGGAAATGGTGCCCAAAATGATCACGGAGCAACTGATGTCACACCTTTTTGCTTTTAACCAATCCGACCCCACTAAACTTGACAAAATTGTTATAATTATTTGAATACTGACTTCAAAAATAAACTTATAATAAACAATTAATTAAAAACCTTATAATGTGGTGCTGGTTCTAATTAATTTATGCATAAAATTGCAGAACTAGTCCAAGTCAATCTTGCTAAAATAAAAGGGGGAAACTTTACGCAACAAAGCATTATTTTCCCATGGTTATTAGAAGGCACTTTTCCTAAAATCAACAAAATCATGCTATAATATGTAATGCATATAAATAAATTAAAATAAAGAACCTTTCTTTTCACAAAAGAGGAAGAAGAAAGGAAAAGCCCTTCCAAAAAATACATATTCGTGCTTAAAACTACGTATTATGAGTTCGAAATGGTATCGATTCTGGCGGTCTCAAATCTATATAATGATTTTTTAAAATTTTTTCATAGCTTAATAAAATGATTTTCTAATTATTTTTTTTCAATATAATGATATTTTTAGCTATAACCAATTAACCATAGATTGATAGGGTTAACTAAGTAATTTCATTCATGGCTAAAAGTATGTTGTTTTGGTAGGTCTTCTTCTATATTGCACGATCAAAATGTGTTATGTTCCACATGTCCACTTTAGGGTTAACTCTATTTTACTGATTGACGGTCACAATAGTTATGAATTTGCATAATTATGATAATAATCTCTTTTTTTTATTTGCAATATCTATTTTTTCCTTTCTATATCTATGTTAAAATATAAGTAGATATTTTGCTAAAATATAATTGCATCACTTTATTTTAAAAAATATTTAAATATTTATTTTTAGAAAATAAAAGATAAAAAAATAGAAAAAACTAATATAGGTTTAATAGTTAAAGAAAAAATAAAAGTATGATAAAGTTGAAAATTCTTTAGATGTTTTTACAAATAATGCATGTGCTCATTTACTAATGCCATAATGTGAATTTCAAATTATACACACACACACATACATACATACATATATACATGTTTTTAAGCCAATCAATTCTCCTTCACTTAAATATATATATATATATATA
>NW_018164444.1:49573931-49575745 GCF_001263595.1 Phalaenopsis equestris | reverse complement strand
AACCGCTCTGTTGCGAAGCGAAGCTTCGCTTCGGCCCGCTCCTTTGTCTCGAAAGGTCGCCTCGATCGTGGAACTGTTCCCGCGGCCGGCTTCATTCTTGTGATAAAAAAACTTCGGACGACTCTCCTTAAAGTTCAGAAGTCACGGTTTGAGTTCTTCTTCGGTTTCCTCGAGATAGAGGAAGGTTTCCTCGGGCAGAGGAAGAGAAGTGCAAGAGGTAGTTCCCTGCGGCAGAAGGAGGAAGAAGAAAGAATAAGAAGATTGTTCTCCCTAGACTTCTTCTTGGTGGCTTGTAGCAGAAGAGAAATTGTGTTTATTTCTTTGTTTATTTCTTTTGTAAGTTTCTTTTGTAAGTTTATCTTCTTCTGTGTATCTCGGTGTAGAGTTTTTCGATGAATCTCGGTGCAGAGAGAGAAGAAGAGAGAGAGCAACGAAGAGTGAGAGATTCCTCTTGTAATTCGAGGTGAACAACTGGTGTAAATTCCTCAATTAGTCATGCAATTCCGTGGATGTAGGCAATTTGCCAAACCACGTAAATCTGTGTGTTCTTTTCTGGTGTGATTTTTTTCTCGTTCTATTTTTGCTTCTCTTTTTTATTTTTCGCTTCGTCGATCGTTCTCCTATTTCTGGATAGCCTTTAATAATTTTGAACTTAACTATCCTCTTCTTAATGTTAAAAAAAACTTATCATATTCCTTCACTTTATAAATTTAACATTGCTTTGAAGATTTTTACAAGTGGGATAGCTGCATATATGTGTGTGTGTGTATAGATTGACATGTATATGTATATATATAGAGACAAAGATGTATGTGAGTGTCTGTGTAGGCATGCATATGACACACACACACACACATGTATGTATGTATGTATATCCTTCAAATTTACATATGAGTATTGAAAATTTATATGAATATTAGCTTACCTGAGTCGTTGCCATGTTTTGTGCCTCTGCTGGACAAAGTTAAGAAAATTAAATGAAATTCAAATCATTCATTTTTTTAACTTGAGTTTCTAAGATTTCTCATATTGGTAGAATCCGTCTGTTATGAACAAGAGTATACAATAAAGCACAAAGTAATCATAAAACTGATATATGGGATTTTTTTTATTGGCTCATGCAAGCTTATGCCATAGTTAAAGACACATCAAATAATTCATGTAGTGCAAAAATAAAGGCTATGTTTCTTCCTCAAAGAAGTTGAAGAACTCCATTTGCAAGAACTAAAGAGATTACTTCATTTCTCCAAAATTGACACCCCTATCCTCTTCTCTCTTCTTCTCTTCTTTTTGTTGCTTCTCATATGAAATTCTATACAAATAAAAATTACATGATTTTATATACCGATTCCTTTCTCCTGCAAAATCATCAATGATGATTGATAATTAACATGAGGTCAACATTTCAGTATATAAACTCTTGTAGCCTCCATTATAGCTTTTATAATGGCCTCCACTTAAGACTTCATAATAGCCTCAATTTAAGATGTAATATCCAGTCTTTATTTAAATTTTTTTTTATAATTACTAATATTTTAAAAAAAAGGTTAAATATTTTCAAGATAATTAATCAAATTCAACTCACACAATGAATCCCACATCACCACAATTACAAAAATAAAAAGAAGTGTAAACATACATTAAAAGAGGAGAGATAGGAAAGGAAGAAAAAAAAAAGAAATGAAAGAAAAAGTGGGATAGCTGACATCTAGAACTAGGAAGCAATTCAAAAGTACATCATGATCTAATGAAAATCACATAAATTAGAAATTACAAATAATATCCAATGCCTGAACATATATATATGTATATAT
>NW_018164444.1:49542933-49573793 GCF_001263595.1 Phalaenopsis equestris | reverse complement strand
ATATATATATATATATATATTGACATCAGTTCTCCCAATAAGCAGCCATGCACGTCACATAATGCTATCTTATTTTTAATTAGCTTGATTTGTATAATCAAGAGGGAGACCTTTGACTTCCAAGATTAGTCTTCATCTTTCCCATGTGCCTGGAGAAAATTTTACATCTGGACGTCTGAATGTTCGGACTTCCAAGATTCACGGGAGGTTGCGTAACCATAAACGTGAATTTGCGCTAACGTGGCCTCCCTTAATCGAACGACTGTGTTGTTGTGTTGTTGTGATATATTTGAAATTTAAAACGATCGACGATGAAGCGGATAAAATAGCACGAGAAAATTCACACCAAAAGAACACACATATTTACGTGGCTCGGCAAATTGCCTACATCCACGGAGTTGCAGAGGATTTTACTAATTGAGGAATTTACACCAGTCGATAACCTCGACTTACAAGAAGAATCTCTCACTTTTCGTTGCTCTCTCTGTTATTCTCTTTCTACACCGAGATACACCAAAGAAGAAACACGTACAAGAGAAATAAACCCAATTTTTCTTCTGTCACAAGCCACCACGAAGAAGCCTAGAGAGAACAATCTTCTTCTTTCTTCTTCCTTCTGCCGCAAGGAACTACTTTTTACACTTCTCTTCCTTTGCCCTGAAGAAACTTTTCTCTATCCCGAAGAAAACCAAAGAAGAACACCGTGACTTCGTATCCACCAGATCTGAAGGAGAGTCTCTCCTTTTATCACGAAGAGAAAGGAAGCGAAGGGATGCTTCGCTTCGTGAAATAGAGGAGGCGGGAGCGGTTTCTGCGAAGGGACGCGACTCTTCGCAAAAAAAAAAGGAAGGAGTGGTTATTTGTGAAGAGGTGTGACCCTTCGCGATCGGAAGCGTCGTTTCGCAAAAACAAAAGGAGAGGACGGGAGCGGGAGATCACGGGTGGGGTGGACCGGACCCCACGCCAGCGCTAACAGTCTGGATGTGTGATGCTCGGACGAAATATTTTCTCCATGTGCCTGTAGCTTCAAAGTAAGAAAAAAATAAAAAATAATAGGCTAATGAGGAATCCTACAGCTTCTTTAACAAAAGCATAAACAAAATCATAAACAATTAATCCTAAAAAAATATTAAAAAATTAATGCACAGCCGATCAAGTTTGAATGCATAGTAATATTTATTTATTTGCCATAATTAAATCAGCTTGATTTCATTCATTCAACGATTAAATCAGCAATTTAACCACAACTTTGAATCAACTCATTTTGTTAAGGCTGAAGTCTAATTTAATAATTGTCCATTTGAATAGGAGGGTTACATGGCATTTACATGCAAACATCTAAAGTTTGATTCTTACATATCTACCAACCAAATTTTTTATATCACCTCAAAAATACCACTATAATAACTTTTAATAAGTTAAATACACATTTTCATTTATAGATATAAAGTAATATATATGTAATACTTGTAGTTTGGACGAACGATATGAAAATACATATGAATTGAGTGGCATGTAAATTCCTACGTATTTACATACATGAATAATAATAAATTTTAATTTTTACATATATGCTATGTGAGCCTGGGCTCGCTCGCGTGCGCCTATTTTACACCCTTATATATATATATATATATATATATATCATCTTATATCTATATATGAAAAAAGTGTATTTCACTTAAAAAAAATGAAAAAAATGATAATATCTTGATATGAAATAAAAGATCTGTGCAGTATAAATATTAAAAGAAAAAATAATAAATGCTATATATAAATACATAAAAATTGGGTGGTATTTATGTAAATGCTTTTAATTAAAAAATTAATTGAGACTAACATACAATGCAATATCTAAAAAAAAAAATATAAATTTAATTGTATATATGTAAGCATGTATGTTTATATGATATAATAACCACTATTTCAAAAGGTATATTCCAAAAATATAAAGGTGGAATAAGGACAGTCTAAAACGATAAATATTCCATTTTAAGAAAATTCGCCGGTGCAAAAAATCAACGCATTTTCTCTCTCTCTATCTCTAAATTATTTAGGAATATTATAAACTGCTCATAAGATAAAATATTATGTCTAGAGTCCGGATGTCATCTGCATCTGGATAATGCCTGAGATCTCCCGGAAGGAGCGGAGGACGGAAAAAAAAGGAAAAAATATTACATCATGACTCCTAATGCATTCGGAGTCTAATAGTGAGGCGCCACGTGTCAAGAGAGATATAAGAGCACAATATCATTAATATATCTCTAAGTTTCTTTCGAAATCCCCTCTTTACATGTTCGTATTCATATATTTATAACAGTAGAAGTTATGTAGTAAAATGTTGATCATGTCATTGAAATTCTCTAACAGTGGTCGGCCGGCCGTCATAACTGTCATGATAATCATTAATGTGGCCGAATCACTACTCGTCGAATCCCCAAAGTGCTCGCTCATAGATTTAAAAATTGAGTCCTTTATCTATGAACTCCGCCGGTCCTTTCGGTTCGGTCGAAATGGATCTTCCGCATCATGCTAATTGATGGCTCTTTGGACACACCCAAAATGATTATTCAACACGTGTCCCGTCCAGAGTTACTTCGTACTTTGATCATGCAAAGCTATAAACATAGCTAATTATTATGTGGAAAGCTCAAGATCATTTGGGTATCGAGGAAGATTCAAATCAGAGTGCTTAGTGCTTAACATGGCTTCTAATCAAATCCTTAAAATAGATTAAATTTAATAATTTACTAGAATTAAACACCATATTGATGCCTAATACATGTCCTTCGAGAGGTTTGATCTACCTGTTATTTATTTATTTTATGCATGAAAATGAAATAGTTATAATGCCCAAATTCAAGCAGTTTAAATAATGAATTCTTATAAATTCACTATTCTGCAAAATTGATAAGTCCCTAAAAAAATTGATTAATCAAGCACGAATCTTGATGTACATTGAGATTGAGAACTTCATATGTTTAATTACTTGTACTTTGATTCAAATGAAGTGTCTTAATAAGATGAGCCAAGTGATATAAAACATAGTTTGATCCGAATCCAAGTGAGCCCAAATCAATCAAACACTTACAGCACAGGAAAAGATTTTGAAATAAATTTTGAGGGACCCAATGAAATCCAAATCTAGCATCTTGATGACATAATCCAATAAGCTCAAAATCCCTTAATTCTGATATTATTTAGGCACTTAAATACTAATAAAACATCATTTGATCTAAGGAATCATTGTAGACCATCTGATTGAGTGGTTTAGATTCTTGCTAAATTTATGGATGATGCCACTCACCAAATCTATAAAGATATCCCCACTCTTTTTATGAAGGGAGACATGGAACAAGAGGAGAAAGCTAAAAGAGCTCCAAGCTCTTGATGGTCTTGAGCTCCACTACCATCGTCTAGTTGTCGTCGTCGTCGAACCTTTTTTGCCTGACCACCACAGTCGCTGCTACATGACTACCGCTATCCAACCACCAACTGTTGTCTTCGTCAAACCACCATTGTCTGTCTGCCACCGCCTTCAGACCTTTGCTGCTCGGCTACCACTGTTGCCGCCTCCAATCGAGTGTTGTCGATTCACCGTCACCAGGCCACGACTGTTTGGCCACCACTGTCACCACTGTCGTCAGGTCACCACCACCACTAGACCTCCATTGTTCGACCATCACCATCGCCACCGCCGCTACTGACGATACCAACATCTGATTTTCTAGAATATGACCTCTACTATCAATCTTTCTTCACACTTGGCGGGTCGCCGCCACTTCTCCCAACGTACTCTACCACTCATCTAGAGGAAGTCACTACAATAACCCCTAATTGTACAATATTTCTTCTGGTCATTCAAGGGCCGATAGAGTCTTGTAACATACATTGACACAGTGGAATCATTTCAATTGTGTTAGACCCCATGATATTTACCCTTTTTTTCACATAAAACATTTGTTGGTCCCTATGTCAATTTTTTCTCTAATATATATGTGTGTCTGATCTTAATATAACATTAAGACGTTAATATATCACTCCACTATTCCAAATTTATCAAACCCACGACAAAAAAATACAATATAAGTTTAACTAGGACTCAAACAAGCCTAGCTCCTCAGCTTCCTATATTGATGTTTTTACGGTAGAAATTAATTTTTCTCACTAACTGCTTAACCCTAAAACAATATAAACTTCAATAAATTATTGTGAAATAAATCATATTACCATTCGGAAGTATTGTGGGGCACTTGGTATGAAATGCTACACCAGTAATATTATATTTACATATCTAACCAAAATATATGTAATTTAAAACGTGCCGTATTAATGTATTATATATATATATATAAATTGCTTTTACCATCACTAATCCATTGTCGTCTAGTCCGGTTAGGATACCTGGCTTTCACCCAGGCGACCCGGGTTCAAATCCCGGCAATGGAATGCTTTTTGTTTATTAATTTTTAAATTGCAAAGTGCATTTTTTTTAGATAAATTATAATGTGTATTTCTTTTTTTCATTGATCATTTTTAATGATTAAATGAATTAAATAATTATTAACTAATTATTCGGATTGAATTACGAAAATTACCATTTATTTTCATTCAAATTAAAAATTATGTTAGAATATAACTAGAAATTAAAATTTTTAAATTTCTATTATATTAATTTTTTTTTTAAAGTTTAGTCCAAAAAATACAATAAATCAATTTTTCTGATTTAAGAGATTGAGTTTAGAAATTAATAAATTTGAGAATAATAAATTATGAAGGATTCACAGTATATTAATTTTAAGCTAAATTTAATTATATTTAGATACATGAGTTCTCCCCTTTTTTCCTTACAATGAATTAAGACGGGAATGTGCACAAGCTGGCTTCTATTTATGTTTGGTTAATTTAAAAAGTAGGCATAAATTTTCTCTTCTAACTTGCTAAGTCTATGTTGAATTTCTTAGAACGACGAGTCAAGGGTTCACACAACTCGAATAGACGTATATGAAGAAGATGGAAGGAGATGATGGATGTATTCTCAAGGTTCTTGGTTCTCTGTTTTCTTAATGATCTTCCCCGATAGATAAATCGGAGGAGATAATTTAAGTTACAAGTGAGAGACAAAAAAGGGGAGAGAAACCCACCCTCTTATTTCCTTGGATACATAATGAGAGTGAAAAATATAAAAAAATTATGAGTCATGCGGTACAAAATCTTTTTGCGATGTCTTGCTAATTAGGTATCTCTTAAAAGGTGAAATAACATATGTTAATCTTTTTAATGTTGATCTATAATTGGGCTCCCTATCAATCCTGAGGATCGCTAGTCAGGATGAATTCAGTAGGTGGGTCCAACGAGTATATCAACTCTTGAGAAGGTGGTAGCTAATGCTTCAGTCCACCATGTCAGTTCATCCAATCAATCTGCCATGAGATTTTAATGGATCTAACAAGGTACATAATGGGTCTATTGTCGGGCTCCTTATAATCTTTTATTTTTTCACACATCCATAATTAATCTCATTTAATTTCATTTTCTAAAATTGACATTTTTGTTTACAATAATGAATCTAATTTCATTTTCTAACATTGACATATTTGTTTACAATAAGGAATCTAGTTTCATTTAGAGTGTGTTTGGGGTTGATGTTGCTTATTCAAGATGCTGCTATAAAGTTTCCTCTTGGAAAAGCAGCTTTTGCGGAGCTGCCAAAAAGTTGCTGATGAAGAAACAAGTGTATGTTTAAGAGATTTGTTATGCTGCTATTATTTTTGCTGAGAAAAACTGTTTTGCACTTGTATATACAATAATTGAAGAAATAAATGTAGTTTTTAGAATATTCAAAATTAAATAATAGAAAGAGTTTGTAAACGTGTGTTTTATCAATTGCTTCTATGCAGTCTTTATTACAGAAAAAAGATATAATTTAAGTTTTTTATAAGTTTCCTTTAATTAATTGAAGGACAAATAGAGAGAGGGATTAAAACATTGAAAAACGACATGCGCCTTAGATCCTTACAAATTTCCCTAGGTGTTTGAGCAAAAGATAGGTCCAATGGTTTAACGATATTTGTAGCTATTTTAACTAGAGAGTTAACCCCAACATGGAAATACCCACCGATCGCCACTGTAGAGTGCTGAAAACACTTAGAAACTGCATGAATGGATTCATTGTGCTACATAATGAAGAGTGTGATAGCTAGGACTTCTTGGGATGTAAATCACGAAGATCCATGCAAACCATATTTGTATTACAATTCATCTAATAAATCACAGAAAATAGCTTTTGATATTCGGAACATTATGTGAATCTGACTTGTATGAGCCTTCTATTGGTTCACCAAACCATTTGTCACCCACGGATGACGTTGAGGCACAAGGTGTCTTACAAATGTGTCTCGGGTAGTACTCATGAATCAGACAAACTGTGTTGATAATGACTGTAGCTTACTCAATTGTCTCTATAATCTCCTCCTCTTTTGGTGGCTCCATTTGTCTGAAAGAATAATGTTAAGTTTATTTCAAATGATCATGTTATTCTTAGTGCAGATAAATGCTCAAAATCCGCACAATAAAAGTTTTAAAACTAAGGAAATTCAAAAATAATCAAACGTAAAAAATAGCACACACAAGTCATAGTTTACGATTGAAATGTCAAAAACTACAAATAATCACTTTGACATAGTACCAACAACTAAAAAATATATGTGCATGACATCTAACTAGTCGGAATGCCTAAAAAATAATGGAAGTAAGAAATTCTCCGTTTAGGGAGCAGGGTGAAGAAAGCCTTTCGCTTGCTTTAATCCTCCAGAAGTTTTATAGTAAATAAGTATGAAGGAATGTCCACTAAAATTTATGGAATTGAGTCTAATAGCTTGACAACATCTGTCATTGTGGGGTATGCATGAAGAGCAGTGTGGGGCACTCAAAGTAATGTTGGTGCAGTTTGTCATTTGTTGTGCTATTTATTGGGATAGATGGACTGCCCCAACTTTACTTATATTTTTTCCCTTTTTGTGTCGAGGATGTAGGTTGCTTGAAGTGATTGGACTCCCCTTGTTTCCTTTCTTCTGATTGTTCCTCGTAGACCTCGTTTGAATGAGCACATTCAGACCCATCCAAATTAAAGGTGGGCTCTTCTGTTGTGGCTCAGGGTTGTCCCCTATTGCTACACACCAAGGAATATAGTTTCTAGCTTCTTTTTTAGCTCTGGGTCAATGCCAACAAGACTAAAATTCTTTGCATTCGGTAAAAACTACAACTGAAAAATTGGTCTTCTAAGATGCGGACTTTTAAATTAAGAAATATTGAATGTAAGATGTTCTACTTACTGAAATCTTTTCTGGCCACAACTCCTCAGGTGTATCAATCATTTTTCTAATAGAGTCCCATCCTAAACTAGTGGCCCCTCTCTTGAGCTCCTTCCACAACTTTTAATCCTTTTTAACCTAATCTCATTTAGTTTTCAGCTGAGTTTTGTTGCAAAGTTTGGCAGCTCTTCCTTGAAAGAGTTTGGTTATATTTTGTCAACATTCTTTATTGAAATGTGTTGTTCGTTGATTGCCCTTTTCTACCTCTTTTAAGCATAAATCACAGAAAATTATTTTCGTCTCCATATCCCAATAGCAGATATCCCACATTCTTTTTGTTTACACATCTAATATCTAAGTAAAAAAAAAAGAAATGATCAACAAAATTTGGCATGTAAAACAACAATACATGAACCTAAATAAGATGTGTCTAATAAAAAGTAAAAGTAGAGCTTATAATCAGTTCATAGATGTCAAAGATAGCTCCATCCATGATCACCAATTGTGTTATATTGGCATAAAGACTAGAGAGTATCTGGTTGTTAATTTAGCATGACCATTTTTTTTTCAAACTCACATTTGGTAATCGAGTGAGCCATTTTGTTATATTTTTCCATCATCGCTCTACTAAATATTTCATAAGAAATGTGCAATGTGCCCACCAAATCGCATTCTGAAAGTCTCATCGTAAACAAAAACTAGGCAACTAACGGGTCGACAAAACATCTGAAGTAATAAGATCATATAAATCATCCAAGAAAACCAAGCAGTGTTCATCTGTTTCTGTCAGATTTCTTTGTTTTTTTTTTAGATAGATATGTGAACACTGGTTTTTAGTTTTCTAAAATTTATGCTAGTCGAATTTCTTTCTCTTGCCTCTTCATTGTGGATTAATGTTTTTGGGGGAGAATTTTGAGCACTGTTTCTCTTTATTGTAGTACTTTTGTTGAGACTTTTATAAATAGAATTGCATACACTTCGTTACACATTTAAAAATTGCATGATAGATAAGTTAGCAACATCCTTACATATCCTGATTAATCAAAAGAAACAAAAAAATGATTATATATGAGCATTGTTCATCTGTTCATTTTAGAATGTGGTGTACTTGTTACGCATATCCAAGCACTAAACCTTCAGAATACATGACAAATAAGATACCATAACCAATTTTATGTTTCTATCGCACTAGCCAATTCAGGTCCTCGAGGCAACAATTAGAGATCAGAGAGATCTCTTAACCAAAGAAGACTTCATCCATAATCATTGTTTTCCCAAATCGAATAAGCATTTGAACGTGTACTATGGCGACACGTAGTATTTGTGAGAAAACAACATCGCCAATTTAAAATTGACAAGTGGTAATCGGTTGAGCCCTTTGAGATAGTTATTTTCCAACATCGATTTATATATCATTTGTTTGTCATGCCCCATTTGATATCTTATCTGACATATGTTCTCAGTGAATGCATATACATGATAAGCACTCATAAACTTATGAAAGAAATAAATAAACAATGATGACATGTACTACATTCCATAGCTTCTATTATTTGATCATGCAAACGTCAAATGTACAACATAACATATACAATTCTATTCTTGAAAGCCTCAAAAAAACAAAACGGTTAAAAATGAAAAAGTTGTGCTCAACATTCCTTTTGTTTAAACATTACTTCTTACATTCCTACAACATAACATATACAATTCTATTCTATTATTTTTTTAAGTTTATCTTAAAAATGAAAAAATTCTTTTGCTTCTACTGATTAATCAGGATATGTAAGGATATTGCTAACTTAACTATCATGCAAACTTTCAAATGTGCAATAAATTATATTCAATTATATTTATAAGTCTCAGATAAACTTAAAAAAAACGGAGCTCAACATTCTCATACTGAGCAGGAGGCAAGAGCAACCAATTCAGGCGGCATAATTTGTTAGAAAAAATGAAAACAAATGCTCACATGTCTATCTAAACAAAATAAACCAACAAAGAAATCTGAAACAAACAAATGAGCAATGCTCATAAATTTCATCTCATTGCTTCTATTAATTGATCAGAACAGATAACAATTCTACTAATTTATCTATCATATAAACTTCAATTGTGCAGTAAAACATATGCAATTCTGTCTGTAAAAGTATCATATAAAATAACGAAAGAAGCAGTGTTCAACATTCTCCCCCCAAAATATTATTCCACAATGAGGCAAGAGCAAATAATTCTTCCAACATAATTTGTTAGAACACCTGAAAAATCAGTACTCATATAACTATCCAAACAAAATAAACTAATAAAAATATCAGAAATAAACAAGTGAGCATTCCTCCTATATATTTCACCACATTGTTTCTACTATTGGATCAGATTAGGTAAGGATGTTGCTAATTAATCTATCTTGCAAACATCAACTTTACATTAAAACATATGCAATACGCCTAGAACACCAAAATTTTCATAGAGGAAATATGAAACGCAAAGGTAGACAACAAATGAAGCTAAAAAAAAGCATAGAAGAGAAAACTTCACAAGAAGGTTGCAACAATTCGTCGGCGGCGAACGGGAGGCTAGGTTTTTGCCCTAACGATATAGGTGAGAAAGGAGGAGTGGTGAGGGTATATGCGAGGATAAGAAGTGGGATTACCAGAAATTCAAAGGGGCAACGACGTCAAAGGCACTTCGCAACGGAGCTCCAGTAGTGGACCGCACCCTCTCCCTTCCATTTCTACGTTCAACTCAATGTAGAACAATTAGATTTGCAACGGGGTCCCAAATGCTGGCGATAAAAGGGGAATCAAACGCCGCTTCTATTTCTCTAAGACGTAAAAGCCGCAACAACGGGTCCCAAACGGGCCCCTTAATCTCATCAAAAGCAACATAGGAAGCAGCCAACAATAAAAAAATAATACAAAATTGCCACAGAATTTCCCATACAAAACCTTATGGATAGAACAAATATATGTAGAAGATAACGTTCAAGTTGAACAATTATAATCATTCCTTCTTCTCTATCTTTCCAAATAAATCACAGTAGCACTTATTCCTCTCTGAACATAATACAAAAAATAAATATAAGGGGTAATAAATGGTTCACTATATCACAACACTTATCCCTTAGACAAAATAATAAATAAAAATTCACATCAAGGTTGGTGAGAGCTACCGACATGTTGATGATCATCAGCAGGTAGGCTCACAACAGGTATATCCATGCTGCTTCCCTCAGCTTCTGGAGATATTACCCTTAAATCTGCTACTCTTTCGTTGGAGGACTGAAATTCGTCCCATTGGTCGTCATTAATGGTACGAATATCGATACCATTGGTAGTCAATTGCACACTGTCACCAGAAACCTGAACAAGTTTTGAATCATTTAAGCAAGCTTTATCGACATCGTCTTCCAAGTCCGCATGTTTTGTCTTTGACGCCGTTTTGATGAAGCCTGAGCTTGACTCGGGTTTCTCTTCCAGCACTTGTTTTGTGGAGTGTTTTGTGTTGTGGAGCTCTGTTGCCTAGAAGAGAAATATGGAAATTTAGTTACAAAATGTTTGTTAAGATTTCTTATGGATTTACATATGTAACACCTAAAGTTTGATATTTAAATTTAAAACAACTCATGTTATAAACCTATGCATAAAAAAGTGCATGTGAGTTTTAAAAAGTTAATAGAAGTGGTATTTTTGATGTGATGTTAAAGAAATGAGTGTTATAAATGTAAATATAAAAGTTGTGGTGTTAGATATTTAGATAGATATGAATTGTATGATATGTAAATGCTTCATATGACAACATTGAATGCAGTAAAGAGGGTGGGAGTCCAGTTCTGCAATCACACTAGCCCAACAGTTTATTTCCTGTACACGCAAGAAGATTGCTCTTCTACTGAATTATTTCCTTTTTTTATTCCTTCGGATTTTATTATTACTTTATGAATGATATTGATTTTAATCAAATTTAATGCAATTTGAACTTCAACAAATGCATAAATTTAAGGCATTTTTACAGCTTCACCGGTCCTGAAATTTTTAACCAATACTACTACTAAAGCCCATTAGATTTTCATTACGACTGATTTCCATCTTGTTTGTATTTCTTATTAAAAATAATGAATGATTTTTAAAGATTAAGAGCTCATCACCTATGAATTTTGTGTGCTTTTTGCTGCTCTTATACTAAAACTACATTAGAGACCTTGAGACATAATATATGACTAATTCACCACTTCTAACACTGTAGATGAAAGACCGAGTATATAATAATAAGATTAAAAATTAAATTGCTAACCTTTGGACTTGAGATTGCAAAGCGGTCACAAATGCTAACAGATCCTCTTTTTCTTTTGCAGCGAACAATGCTTTTTCAGCGGCATCTTTTAATCGAGCTTCCGCATCTGCCTGTGAAACCCTGGTCCTTTCTTCAGCTCGAACTACAGCCGCTTCTAATAAAACAGCGTGTTCTCTAGCTTTTGCGAGCTCAGAACGCCATAAATGTGCCTCTTGAAGAGCAGAGTCTCTCTGCTTGAACAGGATCTCTCTATCTCTGCTAAATGCTGCAACCTTTTCTTCCGATTCTTTCAACTATGACGGCGTATTTGCAAAAGTCATAAAAAGTTTCTTATGGAACTGATATATGATTCAGATTTAATTTAATGTAAAAATAAAGAAAAAAAGGGTTAAGAAGAAGTTCAATTCAATCACATGCAAATATGATGGGAATAATCCAAGTGGATTTTAATGCAAAAATACAGGAAGTTATGCCTGAAGAGTTTTCTGAAGATAGTCCAGATTTCAGCTCTGAATCACAAATGTATGTATGAGCAAGCAGGAGTGTGTGGGTGTAACGCTGAGTAGCCTAAGAGGCGAAGTTCGGGGTGAGAAAAGAAGACTGGAACGGTTTCAAAGAAAAAATACTTATCGTCATTATTTGTCATTTGCTTTTGTATGGACTTTATATTTTGTTTAATTAGGACATTATTTGTTTAATTAGGAAAAAATTTCACAGATTTTGGAGTTTGGTAAAAGGAAAATACGAACTTAGTATTAAACTATGTCAAAGAGAACGGATGATGTAGAAGATATAGAGGTAGGGGTGAGGATTTCATCAGTGATGAGATTAGGTTGTGCATCATCTTTATACAAGCAAAGATTCCTCTTTTGTTTTTGTTTAGTCCCCACTACAACTAGATAGCCAAATTTTGTTTAACCACATGAATAATGTCATGCATGATAATAAGAGTGGGGTCAGCATAAATAGGAGCACCAACTAAAAACGGTTCAAAATAAAACTTAAACAGGATAGCAGTTTAGACTACAACATCAGGATGAACCTTAAATAATATATACGAAAGTCGATAATGTAATAAAAAACTGAAGCACCACTGGGAATAAAAAAAAAAAACAGGGCATCATAACCACGTTCTACCAAGCAATCGATAGGTGCCAACCTCCAAATACACCTATCAATATGGAAATTATCACTTGCCTACTTGTTAGGTACCACCGTACCCATACACTCTGCTACAGTATAGAGCTATTCATGGGAGAAATTGGTTTACAGCGGCCTTTATAATCACAATGCATTATTAGTTGATGATATGTCATCGGCCTTAAAGCAACAGGAGTATATATGGTTCTAAAGAGGTCCACCCTCCCTCTTCCATATTATATTTTCACTTTAGCATAACACCGCGTCTTAATCCTCCATTAAAACGCAAGTTTCAACTCACAACCAGTTGTAGGCTTGTAGCTTTATAATACAGAAAATCCAATCGTAAGCTTCCAAGGTAAAAAAAAAAAAAAAAGCGGGAAGAAAGGTTATTAGTGATAGAAAGGTGAATATTGGTAGATGGAAAAGGATTTTGAGCTAAGATGACCGAGTTCACTTAGACTGGCAGAGTCTAAAATAACCTTAACATACTACAAACGATGACAATAGATAAAGCAATGAAAACACTTCATAAATTAATGAGAAATAAAGAACTTGGTTTCGCTGTTGGTGGAAGGGCGTAGAGCTACTACTGTAGGGAACTAAGAGAAAAAAAAAGGATGGTTAAAATCGACATGATGGTGAAGAATAGCCTCACATTAAAAATTAAATTTAAAACCAAAAAGAACTAAGCTTTTGTATACTGGCAGCATTCTAACCCATTAGCTTAAGGCTTTGTTTGATAACGCTTCTCCTAATATTGAAGCTCTTTTAAAAGTAGCTTTAAAATAAATAGCATTTTAAAATTACAGGTATTGAAATTATTATATGTTTGAAAAATAAAATTTTAACACTGTCATTGTCGCGTCCCAAGCGGATATAAAAAGTAGAAGCTTGCATTAGGCAGTCGACAACTGGCGTAAAATTTATCAAAAAAATCATGGCATAAATCCTTGTGTAAATATTAGAGCATCCCCTAGAAACGACGCGTTGTATGACCTAAATACAATGAAAAATGTATAAGTGTCACTACACCGGTGTCCAAGTGTACTGTCAAATAAGTGAGGGTTCTCATATTATGGACAAATGTAGGTAAAAAAGTTAGTTCATAAAACTAGTATTAGGATAGGATCTTGGAATGTAGGTACTCTCACAGGTAAATTAATGAAATTAATGGATATTATGATTCATAGAAAGATAAATATCTTATGTGTTCAAGAAAAAAACTGAATAGAATGATAGTTTAGGTTTTAAACTTTGATATTCACGTAGAAGTCACACTAGAAATTGTGTAGGTGTAGGTGTAATTATAGATAAGAGTTTGAAATATAAAATTATAAAAATTAATAGAATTGGTGATATAACTATAGCCCTTAAGATTATTGTTGATACTACAATTTTTAATGTTATAAGTGTTTATGCTCCTCAAGTAGATTTAGACATAGGTTCTAAAGAAAATTTATGAAATGACCTAGGAGACTTTGATACCTCTTGAAGAAAAAATTTTATTGGAAAAGATTTAAATGAGCACGTTGGTGGAGTGTTAGAAGATTTTATAAATAATCATGGTTGATACGGTTTTGGAGTGATTAATGAAGAAGGTTGAACCAAATTAAATTTTGTTTTAGCTTATGATTTTTTTATTGCTAATATTTTATTTAAGAAAAGAGATGAGCATATTATTACTTATAAGAATGAATCTAATAAAACACAAACTGATTTTCTTATGAGAAGAAGAGATCGTCAAGAAGGTAAAGATTATAAGGTCATTCCAAGTGAAATTTGAGTACTCAACATAAATAATTAATTTTGGATTTTAAAATGAAGAGTTGTAAGATAAAGAATATTAGAAAGCATAGTCATACAATTAGACGGTGCACCTAAAAGACATTAATAAGAAATGCAATGGTAGACCAAAAAAGACGAGCATATTATATGAAAAATGATCTTAATCTATTAGAATTAAATGAAAATATGACACTCAATAAGACTCAATAGAGAAAAAAGATTCATGTAGTCGACCCCACTTAGTGGGATAAAGGCTTGTTATTGTTGTGGTTGATGTAAACATAACTTTTCCAAGATAAAATACTAAAATATCCCTCCATGTATGTTAAGATGAGAGAACTGTAGTCTGGGTACCCAGAAATAAAATATTCTTCATTTGAGAATATCCTAAAAAATTTCGGAAATAAGATTTAGCAAGAAGTCACAAAAAATTGTCTTTCCTCTCCGGCGGTGACTTATGATAGCCTGATAGGGTAATTGCATCATCATACTTTTTTTTTGGTACCAAGTGAGTTACTAAGAGCAAGGGTTTTCTGTGACTTAGGTTCTGCAACTCATTTTTTCTGTTCAGATTTTTTTTACCTCCAATTATCATTTCAATTTTTCTTTTATAATGAGGTCGTTGCGGTTTTTGTGCTAGTAGTCCCCAATCCATCTTCCTAGGAAAACAATTGAAGGAGAGAGATGAGCCAAAAAAAGCCTTCTCAATCTTATTCTTAGCTCTTCTTGAATTTAAAGAATTTTTTTTTTGTGTTTTCTAATCGATGTTCTACCCCTGATGATAGCATCTTCTCAGTATTGTTTTCTATGATAGCATCTTCTCTGTTTTTTCACTCTTCTTCCTGTTGAGCTTTCTTTATTTTATCCAAATAAAAACTTTTGTGAATGGTCTTTGCCTCTACCAGTCTTTCATGTTGGTTGCATAGGGCAAAAAACCATGAAAGCTGCAACTCAGTTCCATACAAAGCTATTTTGGATAATTTTCTTTGTGAAACAGCAGAACTGAGCGTCCGACGGTTTGAAGCTATAGAGATGTCGTGATCTGGAATATGGAGAAAATGACGTTCCGTTTGATGTACTTCCGGCGACGCAACTATGCCAAACAAGGACCACGCGTTTTGTCGAGACGTTCTCCACTCGCCTAATAGCGATATTAGAATCAATAGTTTGACTTAATAATAGCGATATTAGAAACAAAAGAGGCCTAAGTTGGATTGATGGTACCATATACTAGTGTATTGGACTTTATTTGGGCCCTTTATATTCCATTCGCCTAATAGCGATATTAATCAATGGTTTGACTCAGATAAACCGGTTCCTTTGTTTGTGAATCACATGGATCTTCTACCATGGTTAAATGCATTATTGGTGCATAGCACTTAATGTTATTCAAATGCTTCTATTTGAAGAAATATCTTGGACGGTATAAAAAACTCTCATGTGAGAGATTGTTAGCCCATATAAAGGGTGAAGAATATTAAAAACAAGACCAGCTTCTAATATATTGCTAGTGTCCCCAACCCATTAGCTTAAACTTTTTCCTTTTTTTAAATTCTTGTAAGGATAGAAACTCATCCCATAGACTTTATAAAGGGTTCACAGAACCAAGTCCAACGCTTTAAGGAAAATCAGTGAAGAGGACAAACCCCTGGTACAAGAGTCAAACGATAATGCATGCCTAATGTTTTTTGAAGAAATAAACGCTGCCTAAAGCTTTTATATTTATGGGTGTCAATACACTAGGCTATAAAGGTTAAATTTGGCACTTTGTATTTCACCCTAACAAACACACCTAACCTCTCACTAAAATTAAACTATCCTTCACTGACTTCCATGGCACCATTAAACTATCTGAATACGTCAGAATTCTATGAAAATGAACTTTTTAGATTTATAGCATTATGCATGATAGCATAACCATCAAACTGTGTACTTCTAGAAAAGCTATATTAAAAACTCAATCTCCATGTTATCCTGTACCAATTATCTAGTTTTTAGGTAGAAGGGGAGATGGTCAACAGGGAAGGGTAGAGGGGTATTTCTAAAAGCACAAAGCCGATAATTTTTACAAAAAATCTCCTCATTTAAGTAAGAGTAGATATTTATTTAACTTTTCAATTTCATTACCCTCCTATAGCTGATCTATAAATGAGGCTTTTAAAGTAAGTACAATTTTCCAAGAGAATATAAATGCATACTACATGAATAATAAAACAACTTCAGAACATAAAGCGAAAAAATATGACCCAAAAAAGACAATTTGACTGAAAAAAAAAAATGAAACATGCATTTACTTAAAATAAATAAATGTGAAATGGATAGAAAGGGAAATAAAATATAGACCAAATGTAAGTTACAAACTAAAGATCCATTTAGTATAGTTGAACCAATATTATGCTTTTATTATACTGTTTGAAATTATAAAAAAACAAAAATAATATTTTCCCATTGTAATACAAGCTGTTTAATAACTCAGAAAATGTGCTCCTAAAGTCATAGCAACGATATAATTGCAAACTGATGAATTTCCAACCGCATTTTCATATAAATCCAAACTGTTTTTCAAGAATTTAAACTGGATAAAGTGATAAAAAATGAAGCTTAAAACTGTATGTCGAACTTAAAAGGAGCATTCATGAAAGCCCCAATCAATTCTATAAAATTACGATGATGATGATGATGGTGATGATATCAACCAGATAATTTCGGTAGAGAAACTAAGAAAAATAATTATTGCACTGATTGGTCACTGTAGCTAGCAAATTCCATGTTCTTTAAACATGTTGAATATGTACATTCTCTGGCTCATCTATTGGTATTATAACAAGCGTATAAAAGGGTCCATGCTCATATTATGTTAAACCAAAACAGAAACAATTACCAAATCTTTAAGATCAGCTTGTTTAATTTTATTTATTCTGTAAGAGTGTAAGATTAGCTGAGGAGATGAGTGAATTGGGTTGAAGCGAGTAGATTTGGAGCACCTTAAGAATGATTTCTTGAAGTTTTTTATTTGAATCACTGGTCAGTCGTTCAATTTCTGTGTAAGCAAGCCTCCTCTCTTCATCCATAGCAAGAGCTGCAGATGCAGCCGCTTCAGCAGCCTGAGCTGTCTCAGTTAACTTGTCTGCTAACTCACGTATAGTTGAATCTCTTGCACGTAATTCTTTGGCCAATTGTTGAAGTTCTTCATCTTTAACTCGAAGTGTTTCCTGCCAAACAAGGTAAAACAGATGAAATATGAATAGCAACTACTACACCTACTTAATATACATATATATATATACATATTGTGAATCTGCAGTTTACAAATAGACTTGTTTGTTTCCAAATTCCAATTTTCAGCTAAAAAAAAGTTTGGCTAATTGATACAACGTAACCTGACTGCTTTGTTCTACAATTACAACTCAATTCAATTGCCTAACATCCTAAGCTTGTGTCATAGGTATAGAACAGATAAACTCATAAAAACAACACCCAACCATCAATTATCGCGCTAATAATAGCCATTTAACCAGCCTATAGTCTTTAAAGATCATCAGAAATAACAGATGTTAAATTTTCCTATTCCTCAAACCAACTTGAAAAGACATGCTAAATTAGAAAGCCCATGTATAATGTCATCCTTTGTACTTCATTTCTTTAAGAATATATTTACAGGTTTGTGAGCCCCTTCGAATGATATATACAAACATAGCGTCAGTTAAACGTAATATTCAAAAAGTTCCCAAAAAATTGCTCGCCTTTAAGTTTTTCATAGCAAAAACACAAATTTTCACCTTAGGCAGGGGGATTAGAGGATGACTAGAGGAGACAGTCGCCACTCTAAATTTTTACTAAATTGTTTAATATTATATTTAAAACTGAAAATTGTCTCACAAACTTAAATACTTAATAATAATTTAATATTAACAATATTTTAAATTAATAATTATATTTATAATAGTTTATTATTTTTTTTAAATAGATGAAAGCTTTAAACTAAAATGCTTACCCTCTTAACTTTTAATTTCATCGCTCCTTTTCTTAGATTTGGGGTTTCCACTACTGCTGACACCCGAGTAAATGTCCACCAAGTACTTATCACTACACATACAAGTACAAATGAACATATACTAGTAACTTCACACTTAAAATTCATCAAATTCATTAACAGTACCAAATGCATAACTAAATAAAGTACACTAGCCACAAGGTAAAGAGAATAGATTAAAAAAATCGCCTACTTAGTTTAGTGAGGTGCCAGGAACTAAGTTGCAATGAAGAAATAAAAACTATCTGGTTGGCTGTTTTGACAAAAGCAATTCGATTACAAGAATTTGAGCTCACCGGCTGCTCACATACACTTTTAAGTTGCAGAGAGAAACACACATAATTTGAGAGTGTGCAAGGGAAAATTTGTACATAGAACACGTGCATGTGGAAGAATCCTCTATTTTTGCGTAACTCCGAGACTTTTTTTTACTGACAAAAAAACACTTTTAATTACCCATACTATTCATCCTTTTAGATTTCTATGGATAATCAATACAACATTATAAAATTATCATATTAATCAGAATCATCCAACCATGACATCGAGATTCATGGGCAATAAGTACTTGTATATCTTGATTAGTGGATAGTTTCTGATAAATAAAAGCACTTTCATCAAATCCACAACATCAAGCATAGATGTCAAACATCGATCAAATCAAATGGTCTAACTAAAATCAAGACCTGAATTCGATCCCAAGTAACATGGATTTTAAAGCCTAAGGGCTCCATCCACTACTCCATCAACCCCAAGAGCACAATGGTCTAACAGATCTCACTTCACAACCCTTTCATTAGTTGGAAGGCCAAAAAACCCTTCACCCAAAGGCATTTTTAATTAACGTATATCTTAGTGAAGGGTTAAAAGTTTACTTTATGAGCAAAACAAGTTTGCACATTGTTTGGTGAAACAAATACTGATGACAAAGTGCACGTTTCGATCTACTTTACATGTTGCATCATAGAGTAGAGCTTTCAGCTCCAACTTAAAACAAACTCATGGTTCATATTTCATGGTTTTGCTCACCTTTTGCTTTGATGAGTAAGCGTGCGCATTCTCTTCTTCTCATTATTTCTTATAGTCAACAAGTCAATGCTCCATAGCTCTTTGTTCTCTCCTATTAGAGTCTATTTGCTTTTCTTATATAATGCTTTTTGACTCATGATGTCTACACTTTTAGTTTCTCACTGACAAACTTATTCAGAAGAATGTTCCTCAGTGCCCTAAATCCACACTCTTTCTACCTCCCTTTTGATTTCTAGATAGTCGCCCTCAAAAGTATTCTTGAGATTTAACTGTCCTTTAATCACTTTTAAAAACTTACAACATACAAATAATGAATGATCTAATAAAAAAAATGTTACTTCGCTTTGCGCTTTGCAATTGAAGCAAAAGGAATTTTTTGTGGATCATATTGCACTTAACACTTTGAAAATTTGATTTCAACAATCATGGACGAAAACCCCTAAATCTAATATCATGGGAGATGGCAATAGGAATGGGGAAGTTTCCTCTTAAAATTGGGCAGCCTATCAAGTTTCTTAAATAAAGCCATGATAGTGGCATGGTGCAAACCTCTGTTTATAAAGGCGTTCCTAGGGCGCCCCCTAGGTTAAGACGTAAGTCAATTCTCCTTAAGCCCATGAGAAGAACTCAAATATCACAGAGCTTACATCCGAGAAAGCTTTCTACGTCTGGAGCGCAATGTCACCTCCCAAAAGAGCCCTTAAGAGAGGTGGGCAGCCCAGGACTTAAATACTGCTTTTCGGCCCTACACCTAGCCGATGTGGGACTATTTGTCTGTGACATTCTCCTCCACCCAATCACGTGACGCCCTCGTCACGGAATAATGGCTGCTACATGTCACGGACAAATAGTCCCACATTGGCTTGATGTAGGGCCGAAAAGCAATATTTAAGCCTGGGCTGCCCACCACCCAGAATGGCTCTTTTGGGAGGTGACAAATGGTATCAAAGCAGATTACTGTATGCCAAGTGTGTGGACTCTCCATGGTCCAGTGGGACCCTCGGTGGAGCCGATCCGTGACGAGGGCGTCACGTGATTGGGGGGAGGAGAATGTCACGGACAAATAGTCCCACATCCACTAGGTGGTTTAAGTCCTGGGCTGCCCACCACCCATAAGAGCTCTTTTGGGAGGTGACAGCAAGTTGTGCCTCATGGGACGTACGCTCCAGACAGACGATCTCCTGATTCACGATGAATCAAGAGTCTCTCGCACGCAAATGATCACTCTCAACCCTCTACTTCCTTCATCGCACAAAAAGTCGCATTGTATGCAGAGTAGCAAATGATCCCACAGTTGTTTGAGCCGATGCCTGTTACATCCCTCATACATAGATAATTCCGAAGCAGGCAATCCCACCGCCTGCTTTGCTCTCACACGCAACGATCCCCCAGTCAATTTTGTCCTGCACACTGACGATCCCGCAGCTTCCTCTCTGGCAGGTAGAAGATCAAGCGACATTTGCTTCTCTCCCACACACGCAGCTTCCCTCTCGCAACCCGATTGATTTGGTAAGCAAATAGATATGCAATTTTTATTGTTTTATAAGTTATTAATGGATTATTTCACCATAGCTACATTGAGTTTACTATAGCTACAGTAAAGCACCAATTTATTTTTTTTCATGTTTGCTAGAAATTGAATGGTACAAGTTCTTTTAATATCTCTTAATAATTTTTTTTTTATCATACACAACTAACTTGTTTTCTTGTCTCTTAATATATATATATATATATATATATAGCTTACGCCTCGCCCCGTAATAGCTAAAATGCCCCCCACCCAATGCTCACGCCTTTTAAAGCATTAATGCAAACAAACAACTATGTCGAAAACTATAGAATGTATTATGACCTACCGCATCATCCTCATTTAAACAACATCAAAGACATAAATTCATTATCCATGCTTCTATCTAATGCTTTGATGCCAACACCTATATTGGCATCATTGCTCCCACTTTTAAATGGCTTCAAAGCTCACTGCTAAGCATCTATCATTGTTTATGCATATTTACGTGTCATGAGCTGGTTCGAGAACAATCGAACGGTAGTTGTATTTAAGTTTAATAATCACAACATTCTAAAATAATTACTCAAACATCAAAGAACCGCTAAACCACAAAATATCTAATACAACCCCAAACAAAAAAATAAAAAAAAAATCCAATTTCAATAACAATTTCAATAATTAAAAAAAATATACTATGCACAAGATAAAATGATTCAAGATATTATTTTTCATTGCACCTCTTCTTCTATAAAAATACTCTAATTAGTAAGTCATTAAAGTGTGATGGAGCATTTCCATAAATAAACAATTAAACAATAGAATAAATTTTACAGTAATTTAGATACATGCTCGAATATAACAAATGAAAGATAACGATGATTAACGTTATAATATCATTTTTTTAATTGGTTTAAAACATTTGCACTTTACCTTAATTAGAATATTTTCCATAGTTTCATTACTCATTACATTTGAGAATTCATCAAGTGCATTGTCAAAAAATTTGTATCAAATGCAGTAAAATATTTTTCATTTTCATCTTTGTCCTCGGCCACTATCATAAGGGGTTGACTTCTATGATTGACTTATTTATTTAAGCATTTTATTTTTATTTTTTTTCAATTATTTGAAATTTATATTAATAATTTCAATATGAATGCAATGCATGGACATCGTTAAAAGCATATTGCACAATTTATATGAATCTATTGAATTTAAACATTCAAAAAAATGATTGAAATTATTCAAATATGATTCTAATTATTTTAAGAAATGCATTTATATTTAAAAGAATTATATTTAATACAAATAGAAAAGAAATGTAACTACTCACCTTAATATAGAGACTTGATTGCTTTTCTATTTCTCCTTGAAAGCTATTTTCCTTTATGTAACACCTAGCATATCATGACATATATAATTAGTGCTTCTTCATATATATATATATATATATATACACACCTTTATTATAATTATTAATTAATAATTGCTCTCTTATTTCAATTAACAATCCATTTATCAATCATGCCCAACTCTAATGAAAACTTTTTTATTTTTCATATATTTATTATCATCAAATAAATATGTTGTTATTATTATTAACTTAAAATCAATCTGTAATAACTATAACAAAAAGAATTTAAATCCAGAGGTCGATTCGAACTAACCGTTTCTACAGTTTCGTAAGTGGGGAATAATAAGTTGCTCTCGTTTGAATCGAAGAAGGGAGAAACTTGCAGAGAGAGCAATCAAGGGTTTTGAATTATGAAAGAGGGCTTGGAGGAAAATGACAATAAAATTTACAAGCATGTCTCGTGCGGAGGAGAAGAGTAGGCGAGGTTGTGTGCATCTCGTTGAAAGAAGATGGCATCAAGTAGGGTCTTGTGCATGAAGGAAGAGAAGCTTGTGTGTGAGGAAGATGTTCTTGTGCATGTTGGAGGCTGGACTGAACCATTAAGGTAAGGGTTAGGGTTTAGTTTTGAGATTTTTTATATTTTAAATTGACTTACACTTAAGGAATTAATATGGGATTATGCGAATTGAAATCAGGAAGTGTAGAAGAAAGGCTATTTGGATTTGAGATTGATTAATGATTGACGATAGTGAATGTGAATGTAAGGTTTATGTTTTAATTTAGATGTGTGTTTTAATTAAATATCGTAAAGTGGATAATAAATTTTATGGGTCAAAATTAGTGATTTAATTTGGACAACCAATAAATTTAAAGGACAAAGGAGATCGAGATCAGTGATTGTGCAAAAGAAGAAGAGATAAGGAGGTAAGGTAGGTGTTTACTTTTTACTAATTTTATTTATTAATATTTAATTATGATTAAAATGTAAATCAGAATTTATAGGCAAAAGAAGAATAAGATTAAATGAAGAAAGTTTACAACATTAATAAGGTTAGTGTTTATTGGGGAACTTATTTTAAATTATGAGTGTTATTACGTGTTAAATAATTTTTATTGTGAATTAAAGTCAAAAAGCAGATGTGAAATAGAAATTGGATTGGAAATAAAGGAGACTTGGCCACATTAATCAAGTTAGAATTTTCCTATTTAATATAAGGAAATGTTTAAATTCAATTTAAGTTATAGGTATTAAGAATTATTTTAGAAATTAATTTCACGAATATAATTTAAAATAGCACTAGTTAAAGGATTTGAAAATACCATTTTATAAAGCGAAATCAAGGTGAATACTTTTTAGCATTTCTATGACTGAAAGAAAATAACAAAAAAAAGAAATGATTATTTTATGACTTACACTATTTGACATTTTGCATAGCACAAAAAAATAAAATAAATGGATTAATAATTGAAAAAAAATTTAAATAAAAATAAATGATGAAATTTATCAGAAATCACACTTTTATTATACTAATTGGAGATATTATTCTATTCATGCACGTTAAAGAAAATAAAAATATAGATTGTTGTACCTTTTCTAGTGCAATATGAAAATAGAAATGAAAATAAAAATGAAAATGAAAAAAGTTGAACCTTCATTGATACAAAATTTTGGAGATATTTCTGAGATGGCTTTTAAGGAAAAAAGAATGAAAAAAAATAAAATTGATGCAACATATTCTTTTGATCATTCATGTTAGACATTTGCATAAAAATTCAATGCATAATAAACTAATAATTATTCACTAAATTGTTGTAACTAAACTTGTTATTTAACTATTTTTTTAGGAAAAATATGATTATAAGAGAAATTTTGTTTAAAGGATGAGTTAAACTGTTGAACATAGACAGTAATTTATTTGGTTTACATGTTTTGTCACTTTTATTATATTAATTGTACTATTGTATGAAGTTGAAAGAATATGTGTTTTACTAAAGAACATTTACTTATTTGTTATGAATTAGTAGCTCTTTTATGGTTGAACATCATTATTGATGATTGTTACTATATATAAATATTTACTTTCACTTTTCGACCGTCTATTCCCGTCTCAATTAACTCCGAACTCCCAAGGTTGGCTCGTAAGACAATCATCATTAAGATTTATCGACTTGAAAATTTTATTCTAATTATTATGATCACATTAAACTCAACCCACATCATACTAATGAAAAATTTTGACAACAATTATTTCCCTCAATTTTTTTATGCTTACAGTTCTTAGATTTTGATAACTAATAAGCAACATTGTAATATTTTGAATTTTTTTTATTAAACAAAATTTTTAAGAACTTCTAAATTGATTTCATGTCTTAAACTTCATTTCCTTCACCTCTGTTTGTCATAATTTTTCCTTCAAATCAATTTCTGAAAAATTTGTACATCATTTAACAAACTTTCATATCATTGTAAAAGTGAATTTAAATGAAATAAAAGTTTGCATAATTTAATATAAACCTTAACTTAATTTATAGGCTTGAATAGCCCTGTTGACCTCGCTTTCGATCAAGGTGTAGCTTTCCCCTCCTTAATAGTCTAGGATCTAGTCGTAGGACCTTTCTGCCGACTATTCTTAGAAAACTAGTGAAGGAGCCCTCCCTGTTAACAATTCTGGACTTTTTTTCTTCGCTCGACGTTCCATGTGGTAGTTTCGACCGCTACTCCGAAGGAACTCAGGGAGCACTCCTATAGGACTGACAGCCTTAGGATTGACTCTACTCGTTGATTTGGCGCTGCTGCGCTCTCCGCCGTCCTGTTTAATCGAATTCGGGCAGAAATTTTGATATGATTCGGACGGCGACGCGTTTTGGTCCCAATCGTCCACAAAGTTGCCCGGACGACTCCGTATGACGAAAGGGACTGCGCCGACGCGTCCGGAATGTCGATTTTGCTTAAGAAAGACATTTGTTTCATTGCGACGGCGCGTCTTGGGGAAAATACCTATTTAAGTGTTAATTATAATAATAAATAATATTTTATTATTATTATTATAATTAATAACTTATATTAAAATCTTTTAACCTAAATCCATCTCTCTCCTTCTCCCATTAAACCCTCGGAGTTTACCTCACGCCCGAGCCTTAGCTTGCCCCGCCTTCCTCCGTCTCGTTCGTGAGCCGGTTAGCGCCTCTTGCGCACACGTCTGTGAGACCCATCCCCTGCGGCAAATCCTTATCTCTTTTCTCATGATGTCGCGGCCTCTCGAGCCGCAAACCCCCCATGCGCGATCTCTTATCCCTGCTCCTCTCTGCGACGATTGTCGCCCTCCTTCCCGCTTCCCTCGCCTCTGGTCTGCGGTGGTTGAGTTTAAGCAAGCTCCTCTTCCCCCGAAAATTTGTCTAAGGGAGAAAACTCTGCTCTTTTCCTTTTTCAATCGCTTCTTTGATCTTATGGTGCTTGAATTGGTTTCCTCTTTCTGTTGGAGGAGTAATTGAAGTTGGGGAGTGCGTTTAGAATTCATGTGTTACTTTCTTTTTGCTTCAAGGAAGTACATTTTCCCCTTTTGTGTCTTGCCTTGTTTTCGGTTTTGCTCTATGCCGAGTCTCTGTTAGCTTGGTACAATGGATAATGTGGCATTTTAACTCAATGTTGCACTTATATTTTTGAAAGGCATGTGTCGGCGCTTAAAAGTAGAAAGTTATGTTTGGGGGTCGCCCGTAAGAAGTTGTCGGCAGCTGGAATCGAAATCTCATCGCCCGCTTCGGAAGGACGTTTTAATTTACGTCTATATATATATATATATATATTAGGAAAATTGGTATTTTAGATTTTGAAAATATAAGATCAGACCGATCTCATATCCTTAATAGTTTAAATAAACGAGTCTAATACCGCAAGCAAGGCATCTATCCCGAAGGGTAGACACCCTAATTACTGGAAAGACTCGATTAAATAAACTAAGGAATTTATGACATCCGTTTAAGTCTGCAAAAATAATTTTTTTGTTAACCGACAAGTTCCCCTATTTAATACAAAAAATTAAATAGGGTTTATATTAAGTTGGGTTCTTGAAAGTTTCCTATAAGAGCAAGCCCCTATAGTTAATTACATCTTAGATAATTGAAGTCGCCAGAAAAAACTCTCGATAAAAATCATGGGATATTATCTTCAAGGAGTCCAAGGGATAGGACTTTTCAAAAGATCAGACAAAGAGGTGTGAAAGGGAAATGACTAAAATTTGGAACATTTTTATGAAATCCAAAGGAAGAAGAACTAGGAGATGTCATGGATCCTGAGGAGAACCTCGGTGACTTCTCAATCTATCCTATGGTGCAGCTTCAACTTCAAGAAGGAATTATGTGTGTCATCCTGCTAATTTTATTAATTAGGGCTTACATTTGTGCGAGAAGGTCTCACAAATAGCCTAGAAGATGAGAGGATTTAGGTCGTGATGAACGACAATCTCAGAATCCTAGGGCAAGTTTGGCTTAAGTTGTATAACAAAGCCATACAAAGACATAAAAGAAGTTGAGGATTTATGTCGCACCAGGCGGATGACCTCAAAATCTTATGGCTTGTTTTTTAGTTCTAAGGAAAGATATGTTGTTGTAGATCCTTATGCTATTGCAAAATGCTGTTGTAGAAGGTTGCCCACAAAGTTAGCTCCAGGTTCATCGGCGAAGTAGCAGTCCTAAAGTCTAAGGTTTAAATGTTTAAATGACAAGTTAAATTCAATAATTATGGGTTATAAATGTAAAGCGTGCAATACAGGAATGAACAGTAGCATGCAAGTGAAACAGTAGTAGGCAGAAACAGGACAAGTGTAACATGCTCATTCAAATGATTCAAACCCAACAAGAGGGGATAAACTAAACTCAAGAAATTTCAATGGGTCTCACGGGTAGGAGTAGGAACCAAAGCCAGCAAAGCCCCCTCCCCACTATAATCATTCAAATGATTCAAACCCAACAAGAGGGGATAAACTAAACTCAAGAAATTTCAATGGGTCTCACGGGTAGGAGTAGGAACCAAAGCCAGCAAAGCCCCCTCCCCACTATAATCATTCAAATGATTCAAACCCAACAAGAGGGGATAAACTAAACTCAAGAAATTTCAATGGGTCTCACGGGTAGGAGTAGGAACCAAAGCCAGCAAAGCCCCCTCCCCACTATAATCATTCAAATGATTCAAACCCAACAAGAGGGGATAAACTAAACTCAAGAAATTTCAATGGGTCTCACGGGTAGGAGTAGGAACCAAAGCCAGCAAAGCCCCCTCCCCACTATAATCATTCAAATGATTCAAACCCAACAAGAGGGGATAAACTAAACTCAAGAAATTTCAATGGGTCTCACGGGTAGGAGTAGGAACCAAAGCCAGCAAAGCCCCCTCCCCACTATAATCATTCAAATGATTCAAACCCAACAAGAGGGGATAAACTAAACTCAAGAAATTTCAATGGGTCTCACGGGTAGGAGTAGGAACCAAAGCCAGCAAAGCCCCCTCCCCACTATAATCATTCAAATGATTCAAACCCAACAAGAGGGGATAAACTAAACTCAAGAAATTTCAATGGGTCTCACGGGTAGGAGTAGGAACCAAAGCCAGCAAAGCCCCCTCCCCACTATAATCATTCAAATGATTCAAACCCAACAAGAGGGGATAAACTAAACTCAAGAAATTTCAATGGGTCTCACGGGTAGGAGTAGGAACCAAAGCCAGCAAAGCCCCCTCCCCACTATAATCATTCAAATGATTCAAACCCAACAAGAGGGGATAAACTAAACTCAAGAAATTTCAATGGGTCTCACGGGTAGGAGTAGGAACCAAAGCCAGCAAAGCCCCCTCCCCACTATAATCATTCAAATGATTCAAACCCAACAAGAGGGGATAAACTAAACTCAAGAAATTTCAATGGGTCTCACGGGTAGGAGTAGGAACCAAAGCCAGCAAAGCCCCCTCCCCACTATAATCATTCAAATGATTCAAACCCAACAAGAGGGGATAAACTAAACTCAAGAAATTTCAATGGGTCTCACGGGTAGGAGTAGGAACCAAAGCCAGCAAAGCCCCCTCCCCACTATAATCATTCAAATGATTCAAACCCAACAAGAGGGGATAAACTAAACTCAAGAAATTTCAATGGGTCTCACGGGTAGGAGTAGGAACCAAAGCCAGCAAAGCCCCCTCCCCACTATAATCATTCAAATGATTCAAACCCAACAAGAGGGGATAAACTAAACTCAAGAAATTTCAATGGGTCTCACGGGTAGGAGTAGGAACCAAAGCCAGCAAAGCCCCCTCCCCACTATAATCATTCAAATGATTCAAACCCAACAAGAGGGGATAAACTAAACTCAAGAAATTTCAATGGGTCTCACGGGTAGGAGTAGGAACCAAAGCCAGCAAAGCCCCCTCCCCACTATAATCATTCAAATGATTCAAACCCAACAAGAGGGGATAAACTAAACTCAAGAAATTTCAATGGGTCTCACGGGTAGGAGTAGGAACCAAAGCCAGCAAAGCCCCCTCCCCACTATAATCATTCAAATGATTCAAACCCAACAAGAGGGGATAAACTAAACTCAAGAAATTTCAATGGGTCTCACGGGTAGGAGTAGGAACCAAAGCCAGCAAAGCCCCCTCCCCACTATAATCATTCAAATGATTCAAACCCAACAAGAGGGGATAAACTAAACTCAAGAAATTTCAATGGGTCTCACGGGTAGGAGTAGGAACCAAAGCCAGCAAAGCCCCCTCCCCACTATAATCATTCAAATGATTCAAACCCAACAAGAGGGGATAAACTAAACTCAAGAAATTTCAATGGGTCTCACGGGTAGGAGTAGGAACCAAAGCCAGCAAAGCCCCCTCCCCACTATAATCATTCAAATGATTCAAACCCAACAAGAGGGGATAAACTAAACTCAAGAAATTTCAATGGGTCTCACGGGTAGGAGTAGGAACCAAAGCCAGCAAAGCCCCCTCCCCACTATAATCATTCAAATGATTCAAACCCAACAAGAGGGGATAAACTAAACTCAAGAAATTTCAATGGGTCTCACGGGTAGGAGTAGGAACCAAAGCCAGCAAAGCCCCCTCCCCACTATAATCATTCAAATGATTCAAACCCAACAAGAGGGGATAAACTAAACTCAAGAAATTTCAATGGGTCTCACGGGTAGGAGTAGGAACCAAAGCCAGCAAAGCCCCCTCCCCACTATAATCATTCAAATGATTCAAACCCAACAAGAGGGGATAAACTAAACTCAAGAAATTTCAATGGGTCTCACGGGTAGGAGTAGGAACCAAAGCCAGCAAAGCCCCCTCCCCACTATAATCATTCAAATGATTCAAACCCAACAAGAGGGGATAAACTAAACTCAAGAAATTTCAATGGGTCTCACGGGTAGGAGTAGGAACCAAAGCCAGCAAAGCCCCCTCCCCACTATAATCATTCAAATGATTCAAACCCAACAAGAGGGGATAAACTAAACTCAAGAAATTTCAATGGGTCTCACGGGTAGGAGTAGGAACCAAAGCCAGCAAAGCCCCCTCCCCACTATAATCATTCAAATGATTCAAACCCAACAAGAGGGGATAAACTAAACTCAAGAAATTTCAATGGGTCTCACGGGTAGGAGTAGGAACCAAAGCCAGCAAAGCCCCCTCCCCACTATAATCATTCAAATGATTCAAACCCAACAAGAGGGGATAAACTAAACTCAAGAAATTTCAATGGGTCTCACGGGTAGGAGTAGGAACCAAAGCCAGCAAAGCCCCCTCCCCTATAATCATTCCTCGGGTAAAGGCTGAACAAAGCAACACAGCCCTCAATCAAAGCCAAACCGGGCCCCACAAAAGCCCAAAGCCAAAATCGAGCTCAACAAGGCTAAAACAAGCAAACAGAGCCCCTACCTTAGAGCCAAGCTGAGCTCAATCAAAACCAAAGCTAAAGCCAGCCCTCAGCTAGAGACAAAGCCAAAGCCAGCCCCAAACCAGAGCCAAACCGAGCTCGAGCAAAAACCAGGAGGCATTTAAAACCCAAAATAGAGCCTAACAATATCAAAATTCAAACTTCCATAAAGCATTAAACTTCCCATCATTTCAAATCCAAAACCGTGACATCAAATCAAAGCCAAAACCGAGCTCAACAAAAACCAAAGCCAAAGCCGAGCTCCCAACAAGGCTAGAACAGGTGGACACAGCCTCCACCAGAGATAAACCAAGCCCAGCAAAGGTAAAACGAGCCAACACAGCCCACACTAGAGCCAAACCAAACTCAAGAAGAACCAAAGTCAAGCCGAGCCCAATAAAAACCAAAGCCGAGCCATTCGAAGCCCAAAATTGAGCCTAAGAACATTAAAATCCACTCCTATAAAGCGTTAAAGATCTAGCCATTT
>NW_018164444.1:49519579-49539225 GCF_001263595.1 Phalaenopsis equestris | reverse complement strand
CAAATAACGGTGCAGGCAATGTGAATCGTGGCGATCAGACGCGTCGACTCTCCGAATTGCGAAGCCGGTGCGCGCAGGAGTGCGAATTGTGCAGAAGGCCACCCTAAGGCTCGGAAAGGTCCTATAGGAATCCATTTTGGGTTTCCTCATGCCGGTTTCATCCTTCTAAGTGTTAGAAGTCGATACCGCACACGCGAAACTCCAAAAGAGGACGGAAATAGGCTTGGGTTGCTTTAACCGCGAGCCTTACTTGTGCCTTGGGTTGTCTTTGGTCGTGGGCTTTAGCAGTTGTCCCTTGCTACCTTTAGCCGTGAGCCTCTTTTGGCCTTGGATTTCTTTAGCCGTGAGCTTTAATAGCTCCCCTCTTTTCCTTTTTGTTGCCCTGGCCGAGAGCCTTACCTGTTGTTCATCTCTTTATAGTAACCCCGGTCGTGAGCATTTATTTAGTTTTATGGGAAGATTTTATGTTTATTTGATATGTGAGGCTATGGATTAATTTGGAAGTTGGAAGATTTTGATATCAACTTTGAGATTTTGGGAAGATTTGCAAGCTTTATTTGGGGAGAGCATTTGGTTGATTTGATTAAGCCTACGTCTTTGGGGTTTGGAAAATCTGCGCAAAGTGGCATTTTATGTTTGTTAGGAAAGACCTCGGGCTC
The DNA here is from genome assembly GCF_001263595.1 of Phalaenopsis equestris. NCBI lineage: Eukaryota > Viridiplantae > Streptophyta > Magnoliopsida > Asparagales > Orchidaceae > Phalaenopsis > Phalaenopsis equestris. Next base: position 49,538,566 of record NW_018164444.1, on the reverse strand, counting down.
TACTTTTCCAGGTCTTTTCGACAGGAGTTTTTGAGAGCTGACCTATTCTCCTTTTCGGTGTTTTAGATGGATCACCATCTCCCCTCTCTCACCCCATTTTTGTTCTTTTCTTTCCTTGCTTCTTGATTCGGTTTTCGATGCTTATGTCCGATACATAAATGTCCACGTATAGCCTCTTGTTATACGTGAAACCATCAAGCAAGATCGTAAGTAGTTTGTTTTGGGGCGTAGGGTGTTGACGATAAAGGCACACCGAAGATAGAGCAGAAAGATGTTCTATCCTATAACATCAAGATCCAGACATTTGATGAATAATAGGATATGGTATCTTTCACCGACATAAGTCTAGCGGGAGTTGGCTCGAACCTCCTCAGATGATTAGCAGTCCCACACCCGACAATGTAATCGACTCGTTGACAATGAAAATTTCTAAAAAAATATATAATAAGTTCTAATAAACCTTTTTCAAGCAAAAACATACTTTTCTACGAAACAAAATTTGATAACACTTATTTGCATGTTTAAAATTTGTGTGCATGTCAAAAACATAAATTTAAAATACATTTTAAAATTGATTGTCCACCTGACGAATACCTGTTTAGGCTGGGAAGTAGCCCTCTAGGTGAGGTTCAGGACACACTTCTAGACGAGTGACGGGTTCTATACATTCGGGTGACCGAGTAGCCTTCGTGGACTTTCGAGTACATATACATATATCTGAGCCTAGCCCTACACAAGTGATTGCAATCCCCCTTACCCGAACTTTTTGTTTTATCGAAGCTTTGGACAGAGCACTTGTATTTCTTTTTTTTTCTTTTTTTTTTTAGATTTCCCCGAGATTTTTGAAGAAGTTTACTTGAGTCTTTTCTCGTTGATTTTTCTCGAGTTTTTGGTCATGAGTCGTCGTTACACTTTTCTTGGGATTTCTCGGATGGCTTTTCTTCCAGACTTCATTTTTTGCAATATATTTCAGCTTGTTATATTCAAGAAACGGTGGACCCCACGGGCGTACAGGTTCGTTTTACATTTACAGAATGTTATTCTATTCTTGTTTATACCTGCTACTGCCCTGTACAGCATGTTATTCTATTCATGTTCCTACCTGCTACTGTTCTGTACAGCATGTTATATTATTCATGTTTCTACCCGCTATTGTTCTGTAAAACATGTTACACTGTTCTTTTTACTGTACTTGCTACCGCTCTATAAAGCATGTTATACTTTTCCTTTTATTATACCTGCTATTGTCATGTATGGCATGTACACTGTTTCTTTTATTGTGCTTTCTACTGTTTGCCCTGTACTGCACATTTTTATATTACATAGTCTTAAACATGTCTCATTTCCATATAGGATGTTTAGAGGACTATTACCATAGGGTCGTTTGATTTGACATCATAACTAGTAAACTTGAACTCGTCACGACAATGAGCTTGGAGTTAGTGCGGTGGGCAGCACGACCATCTTCAACAGCAGAATATGTCTTCCCCAGCTAAACCATTCCTAGAATTAAAACAACAATCCATAGGATTTCGAGGTTGTTCGTCTAGTGCAACATAAATCCTCAATATTTTCGTTAAGCATTTGTGTAGCTCTGTTGTACGATCTAAGCCCTAACTCGTTTCAGGATTCTGAGGTTGTTGTTCGTCACGACCTAAATTCTCACATCTTTCAGGCTATTTGTATAACCGTTTCACACGAATGTAAACACTAATTAAATAAAACTGGCAAGATGAAACATTTGAATATTCCTCTTCGAAACTGAAGCCAAACCATAGGGTAGACTGGGAAGCCACCGAGAATCTCCTCTGGATCTGTGGCATCCCCTAGTTCTTGATCCTTTGGATCCTGTAATAAATGTTCCAAGTTTGAATCATTCCCTTTTGCACACCTCTTTGTTCAATTTCATTGAAAAGTCTCATTTTTTTGAAGTCCTTGAAGATAATTTTTCCTGATTTTTTATCGAGAGTGTTCTTAAGTGATTTCGGTCATTTAAGATGTAATTAACTATAGGGGCTTGCCCTTATAGGAAGCTTTTCCGAACCCAGCTTAAAATAAACCCTATTTAATTTTTCATATTAAATACGAGAATTTGTCGCAAATAAAACGGTTTCGCAGACCAAACGGACGTCATATATATCTTAGTTTATCTGATCGAGCTTCATCCTCAAGTCTTTCATCCTCAAGTCTTGTGTTTATCAAGTCTTGTGTTTATCCCTCAGGATAGATACAGGATTTGAGGTAAAACGCTCATTTAAACTATGAAAAATATGGGGGGGGTCAGTTTGATTTTCATATTTGATTTTCTAAACTTGAACCTATACGTCCTTCCGAGGCAGGTGACGGAATTTCAATTCCGGTGACCGACAGCTTCTTACGAACAACTCCCTCAAACCACAAACAAACCATCCCCACACTTTTTCCCTGCTGACAAGCCGCCTTTACGAGTTTCCCGCCAAGCTCATGTCGTTCACAACTATTGTGACATCGCTTGTCTTCTCTCCTCGCGCTTGATGCTTAGCACCCGTTCCATCCTCAGCAACTTTGGCGTCATTCCTCCACATATGAGGCGAGGGCCGCTCGGCTTGAAATTGCCTCCCTCTCCTACACGGATTCATCTTGCTTGAGATCACACTCGTTGTCCCTTCAGCATGAAACGCATGTGTTGATCTTCTCTCACCCCATCTCACGCACTTACTAGTGCTCGAGACGAGTTCTCTTAGTCTTGCTCAAACGGTTAGTACCAAATCGAAAAGCATTTTCGTTTCCAAATAGAATAATTGGCATCACAAACCCACGCTCCGGTTAAATTTTCTTTTAATTTATTTTTTAAGTTGGTACAATACACAAAATCTATAAACACTCCTCAATAATCACCATCGTCCACATCTCGTTAAGAAAATTTGATGCCCATTTATTTACAGACATTAACCAGCATCATTGCAAGCACCTCGCTGCAGCCATGACACTTGACAGTAAAGCAACAGTATCACAAATATCTCTAAGAAATCTTAATACCCTCTCAGCAAGCATCATTTTCTTCAACTTTACACAACTACGATCATTGAGACTTTCAAAATTTCAAAAGAGATAAGAGAAGCCTCATCCTTCCAAATATTACATATCACAAAAGTTAAGTGACGCCTAAATCATTAAGTAACTTCGCTAAAATTAGCCACGTCACACAACCACAATAGGATAAAGCGATAGTACCTATAGATCATAATCACTAGATTGATTCAAACCATGTGAAGTCCCTTCCACCAAATCTCTGGAGTCAAAAAATAGAACTTCTAGGTAAGCAATAATCGATCAAACTAACTCAAATCACATCCAACACCAATCTCAAAGTAATTCTACAGCCTGATTTCACTCTACAGTAACATATATCTTAAAGTTTAAGGTTCCATCCATCAACCCCTAGACAGGATGACCAGGCACGAATGTCGAAGATACTGTCTCACTTCTCAGCCCTTGATCCAAAAGACTGAATACATTTCATCTGCAAGCGCTTCCATCCGACATAGATCCCTAAGGACAGCATCTTCATCATCCGCCATATGTCCCAGCAGCTGTACTTAAACTATCCTTCATTCTCACTATTATAAAGAAAGTGAAAAAAAAACCTCTAACCCTTTCTCTCTAAAAATAGAATAGATATCACCTCTGATTCCTCCCTTCTTATACCAATGGAGAAATCTTAGTGAATCAAGTTTAGCCGATAATCTCCTTCAATCTCGAGTCACTGGAAGATATTCACAGATACTGCATTCCAGAGTTAACCAATAAACCGCTTGTTTTATTGATTGGCAGTAGGCACGATATTGCACTAAAGACACCCATCAAGCCAGATTCTGCATACACTCAATGACCAATTCCAGCATGAAAGAATAACGAAATAAATAAACTTACGTCCCAGCCATCATAATGTAATGCAGTTTTACTGAAATGTTTAAGTGTTGATCTCCAGTATATCCTGCCAAGATAAATACTACTTGCAACGAAAAGAATTACTACATATGGTTCTATTAGCCACGAATTGTATAACAGCTTTATTAAAGGCTTACCAGGGGTGATCTTGAATGAGACAAGTGTTAAAATGGTCTCCTGACTTTCAGAGGGCTATTTCAGTTCCAGAGTCTATTAAAGTGTCAATTTAGTCACTAGACTCCTTTAAATGGGAAGGGGAAGGGTGGGGGTTAAAATAGTCCTGCATGGGGACTATTTCAACTCATATTAAAGGAGTATACAGACTAATTTGGCACTTTACTCAATTTTGAACATGCCTTGGTTTTTTTTTTTTTTGGGGGGGGGGGGGGGGGGGGGGGAGTCCCTTATATTTTTTATCTCAATTTATTTCATACGGCTATAGAAACTCACCCAAACATACGTAAGGGCCTCTGAATATCCGCATTAACCTCGTATCATAGTAGACACAGCTTAATTCTCGCAACTAGATTTTGATTGACTGCTTCACCCAGAAAACTACCAAACTGCCAAACTGGCACTCTTCTGGAAATTGATACGAGTAAAAACAAATAGAAAATACTTATAAAGAGCAACATCATTATTTCAGTATTACATGCGAATTGAGTAAATAAAAGCTAAGTGAATCTGCATAAATAAATCCTGAAAAGTAGCTCATTTCTTGATTGTGACCAACAGGTTAGATGTTCAATTCACGAAAAAATCCTGTGTGTAATGCGGCGGCAAGGCTGCAAGCAACCCCCTCTCCATAACGTGTTGATAGCATATTTGAATCAAAAAATTTAAGTTGCCTAAATTTCAACCAACATACCATAACATGGAATTTAAATATAGGGGCATTTACATACATAGCACACAATTCTTAGGTATTTACGTATCCCACACCTAAACTTCCATATTTACATGCATAGCACTCAAATTTTTAATATCACATTAAAATAGCACTATTACTGCTTATTAAAGAAGAAATACATATTTTCATGCATACATTTAAAGTAATAAAATGTTGTGTAAATAGGAAAGGTTAGGTGAGAGAGACGTAAATACATAAGAATTGTGTGCTAGGTATGAGAACAAGTAGTATTGAAATAAACTAATAGAAAACCAATGGCGTACCTTCATTATCGTAAGATCATCCAAATGGCCTTCATTTGCCTTGATTGACATTGATCCTAAAGCAGCTCTCAGAGATATCTTCATGGCAGCTTCAATTTCTTTGGAAGCTTCCACTGCAGTTGCATTGGCAGCTGCTACCACAGAAGCAACAGTTCCCAACTTCGCAGAACCACTGCCACTCAAGGAGCTCACAGCTTCCTTATGGGCCTTTAGGACCAACTGAGACGCACTGTTAGATGAAGAGGGTGATGGGGGAAAATGAAATACGTGAGGAAAGCTTTAAAATCTGTCTGCATAATCATAAGTTAATAAAACAGATGGAAGGCTAATAAACTCCAAAGTTAATAAAACAGAGAAGGCTAATAAACTCCAAAGTTCATCTTATAACGGAGAGATGATACCAAAAATAAATAAGAGATCATTTTGATGGTATAACTAAAAAATACGTAGTAATAACACAGCATTGCTTACTTAAAAAAGGCAAGGAAGCTGCTCCTATCTATCAAGTGCTACCAGACAATTTTTTTTTTTTTTAAGTCAGAAGCATTTCATATAAAAAATTGGGAAACCATGCAAACATATCAATTAGACTAGAACTTAGTGGTCCATCCCACCCTGCCCTCCTAAACTCTGACGCCTTAAGCTCTAGGATTTCTACTTCCAATGTAAAATGAAAACAAGCGAGATAATTATTTTTATACATTTCTAATGAGATGTAAATGATTTAATGACACAAACGTGAGATTAAACCTTTAAATCTCGCAGGGAAGAAAACCATCTAATGCACAAAACGATACTACTAAAGGACATGAATAGACATAAGATAAAAATCAATTTCTAGTGATATTTTTTATTTCCGTATGAATTTTATTGAAGATTAATGAAATCAACTGAGACGCACTGTTAGATGAAGAAGGTGATGGGGGAAAATGAAATACGTGAGGAAAGCTTTAAAATCTGTCTGCATAATCATAAGTTAATAAAACAGATGGAAGGCTAATAAACTCCAAAGTTAATAAAACAGAGAAGGCTAATAAACTCCAAAGTTCATCTTATAACGGAGAGATGATACCAAAAATAAATAAGAGATCATTTTGATGGTATAACTAAAAAATACGTAGTAATAACACAGCATTGCTTACTTAAAAAAGGCAAGGAAGCTGCTCCTATCTATCAAGTGCTACCAGACAATTTTTTTTTTTTTTAAGTCAGAAGCATTTCATATAAAAAATTGGGAAACCATGCAAACATATCAATTAGACTAGAACTTAGTGGTCCATCCCACCCTGCCCTCCTAAACTCTGACGCCTTAAGCTCTAGGATTTCTACTTCCAATGTAAAATGAAAACAAGCGAGATAATTATTTTTATACATTTCTAATGAGATGTAAATGATTTAATGACACAAACGTGAGATTAAACCTTTAAATCTCGCAGGGAAGAAAACCATCTAATGCACAAAACGATACTACTAAAGGACATGAATAGACATAAGATAAAAATCAATTTCTAGTGATATTTTTTATTTCCGTATGAATTTTATTGAAGATTAATGAAATCAAATAATTATGATATTATGTGCACAAAGAAAAGCATGTAAATAGCAAATCTAAAATACACCATACACATCATCAATCAATCAATATTTAAAAGGTAAAATAAGAAGAGTAAGAATAAACTAAACAGCAAGCCTCTTGCTTGATCAAAAATATCACTCATCCTCAAGTGCTCAAAGTCTCACACTTGATCAAAAAATGTAAGTCCCAAAAGAACAAACAAAGCTTCATATCCATAAAACTAAATTTTTTTTAAGCAGACTATGTTTACATGCCTCAAAACATTATTATTTATAAACTATTGCCCCAGGAAAAATAAATTGGCTGAACAAATTAAAATGTATTCATCCTCGTGCAGCCTATTTGGCCCATTGGTTAAGAGCTTTGTCTCTACCTTCCATGTCTTGAGTTCAAGGCCAAGCACATATGGGCATCTCAGTTAAATAAAAATTGCATTAATCCAACCATAGCAAACCACAAGAATAAGCACAGTATGCTACTCTCGCAGAAATCCAGCTAATATTCCAGTAAAATAAGACAAATTATAGTCAGAGAAATGAAATGTCATGAGAACCTATAGTCAAGTAAGGAGAAGTTTCAGACATAGCAATAGCTTTGTAGAATAGAAACTTCAGCTAACAACAGACTCTAAATAACCCCGAGAGATGAGAACCACGTATTAAGGTAAATATTCACATCATTTTTGTTGCCTTGAAAATATTATTTTATATTACAATGAATATGAACAAATATACTCGCGTTCTTGTAAAGACACGTGAATAATCAATCAAATGGAAGCAAATATTTCCATCTAACAAGATATCTCTGGCTCCACCATCAGTAGTAGCCATTACATCATAATTAGGATGGATCATGAATTTAGATCAGAAATTTACAAGATGATACGGTGGAGATGAAGTAATATGAAAGGGTTCTAAGAAGGGAAGAATCCAAAACATTAATTGATGGCTCGTGATATAAAATCGTAAATGATGTATTAAAATCGGATTCATAGCAAAATTTTCTGTAATATCTAATATGCAATCTTCGATATATTATGTGGTTCAAGCTTTTGGCAACTAATTTCTTGAAAGTTCTTACAGCCAATATTTCAGCATTCAGACTAACCATTATGTTCCACCTTTTCAAACTTCATATATCTTCTACTCATCCACATTAGACCTGCTACTATTTTAAATAGCAATAAATATCCCATAAAAATTTTACATAAATATTGAAAGGTAAATAAAAACACATGTAATGTTCTAATATCTATTTTAGAACTAAATCATAGCGGAGATAACGAAGATAACATAGGATTTCAAATTACCATGTAGTTGACATCATATTTAATGATATTAAATTTTTTCTTTCCCATCCATATTCTATAGGATTTAGTCCTAACATATGAGCTCTTTTACATTAAGTGTCGACCATCCGATTAGGGCTGGGGCTGTCATAAAAGCTCGTTGTTCGCGAACAGCTCGTGTTCGGCTCGTTAAGTAGCTCGTGTTCGGCTCGTTAGTTAAGTAAACGAGTCGAACACAAACAAGTTTTTAAAGCTCGAATTACAAATGAGTCGAACACGAACAGCTCTTTGTTCGCTCCTGTTCGACACGTTTTAGCTCGAAATAAAAAATATATATAATTATTTAAATAATAATATATTACATATATTATTTATTTATTAATATTATATATATATATATATATATTTAGAAGGTAACATTGTAACATCTTTTTTTGTCTGATGGTGATATCCTTACAACTTCAACCCACAGTTTAACAAGTCAATTTTGAGCCGAACACGAATATTTAAATCAAGTCGAACACGAACACGAATATTTAAATCGAGTCGAACACGAACACACTGTTCACGAGCCGATTTCAAACACGAGCAGTTTCGAAAGAGCCGAACACAAGGCAAGCCTGAGCTCGCTCAAGCTCGATTCGTTTACAACCCTAAACCGATGACCAAACTAGCAAAGTAGATGACCCGGTTAGGAGACTGGATATTTTAGATTTGACTTATGTTATAAAAGGTAGAAGTAAATCTAAAAAGACTTGGGCATGTTGTATAAAAAATGATCTTAATTTATTAAAATTAAATGAAAATACGACACTCAATAGGACATAATCGACACTCAATAGGACATAAGACATAATGAAGAAAAAGGGTTCATGTAGTCGACCTCACTTACCAGGATAAAGGCTTCTTGTTGTTGTGTTGCATAGGAGCTCTTTTATTGGTCTTTTAGAAGAAATTTCTACTGACAAGGTGGTGACTGAACTAAAATTAATTAAAATAATTAACTACCCTTGGTTCAAGATGAGCTCAGGGTGGTCTTTAACTTGTATAAATTAAGTTAAAATGACTACAAACAGATCATTAAGAACTAGGAACCAAACCAAATTCCCTTCTATGACTTAAGATAACCTTAGATCACCCTTAGAACCCTTACATCCTATAAACTAAAAATAGAAACCAAAGCATTAGGATTTGTCCTAGGAGTCTCTGTACCTCCCCTTAACTCGCCCTTGAACCACCATAGGCCAAATTGAATTCAATCAACATTAAAAGTGTTCAAATCTGTGCCCAGACTTTAGAATGCCATCTCATGAGATTCCAAGCCAAGCATGGCTTCACAAGTTCATTGGACTCCCTCAGCCCAATATGACTCAAAAGGGGTAAGCATGAACCAAGGCCACCCAAAACCAAGTTTATTTGATAATGCTATGGATCTTTGCGGAATTTCATATCTAAACACCAAGCCATTGAAAAGACATCAAGTATCACAAATGGAGTTGACTAAAACCATCATATGACTGCTATTATTGTTATTTAAATAAGTCCTCTTTTGCCTGGTAAACATGTAGCATTAGAAACTCTACCTTAACATAGCATTCAAAGAGTAAAAAACAAAAAATAAAAAATTCTTAATCACGCAAAGTTATAGCAACACAAGCTTACTGTAAAGTGGATACCCAGGCTCGCGCAGCACCAGGAGTTTCTGCACAAAGGAAGTATTCCTTTTTCTGTGGAGTGCCAATATCTTAATAATCAATTATTGAGTAGTTGGAAATAATGGTAGAAACAACAAGACAAATAGAGCAAAAAACAAGAGCTAGAAAATAATTCATGACAACATGTAAGTATTGGGATACAGAAACAACAGCCATCATATTTTGGCAGACCACTGCAGTACCAAGGAGAAAATAGCCCAGTGAGTAACGACTTTGAGCACTAAACCAAAGGAAAAAGAATGTGTAAATGTGAATAAGAGTGTAACTGGAAGTTCACAGGAGAGAGAGTAATGGTGCTGCCTGAATCAAAAAGAATTGATCCCTTAACAATGGGCTCATTCCTCCGTATCCTGCCAACCAGCTGATTAACTATCTTATAAACAGTAGAGTATTGAAGTAGAAGCTTTTAATAAACTGCAATAATACTTATATTCCATTTTTCCAGTGGTAGGGTCAAGGATCAACCATCTCTCATTCCATTTCCTTAGCTGCATGAAAAAGAAGGAACCAATAATTATTACTGCTTAAAGCCATAAAACACATAACATAGCTAACACAAAACCACTAGATGCACCCCAAATTCAATTATGTCAGTGAGCGTTAAAATGAGAAAATCTTCAGAAAATACATTTCCTTATAAATCAATATTGCACATGACATGTTTGTCAAGATAACATCATTATCATCTTCATTAGCTTTATTCAAACTATTTTGGGCAGGATAAGAAATCATTCCCAAAAAATATATTGGATTTTCCTATGAAATGAACCGACTGATCATAATCAATAATTTAAGCAAAATGCCAATTGTAAATAAAATCAGATTTAGAAAATATATTTTCTATAAAAGCAATATTTTTTATGAAACCAGGATTAGGGCAAAGACATTTTATGGATCCAAGAGTTGGCGTAAGAAGCTGTTATGCAAAAATTACAATATTAAGATGGATGGGAGCCAATTCTGAAAAAGGATAAAATATCGATTGAATACAATAAACGAATTATTGGAGTAAAATTTATTAAAAATAAAATACTTTGTAAAAATTGATGTGATTTTGACATATGAAACACATGATTAAAAAAAAATGTGCCTACCAGATGAGTAAATAAAATTAGTGTGAAGATTAGGAAGGAGACGATGTGAAAGAAAGGTGATTAGGATAGAAGTTTTTCAAAAGGATTTGCAAAGAATAGGTTTACCACATTAGTACTAAATAGGAAAGAAATAAAAATGATGATTCATGCAGTTGAACCCTAGGGATAAAGCTAATGATGATGATGATGATGATTAAATACAGAACTCCAATGACATGCTGATGGATTCAAAGGGCACAAAAGATTCAATGCCCAGCACATTTCTAGAGATTTATCTGCCACTTAAGGAATACTGATTGGCAAAATTTGTATAATAATGTCATAAAAAACATAAAACTAGTACACAAGGTCCAAAATCTTGGGCCTAATGACCAAACTATAGCTGGACAAGATATTAAACGGAGTCACCCCAAAATATAATATATTCATCAACAAAAACAACAAGCCTTTATCCCACTAAGTGGGATCGGCTACATGAATCCTTTTTCTCAATTGTGCCATATTGTGTTTCATATTTTCATTTAATTCTAATACACCAGGTCATTTATTTATACAATATGCCCAAGTCTTTTTAGGTCTACCTCTGCCTTCTTAACATAAGTAGAACCTAAAGCATCTCCTCTCCTAATCGGATCATCAGATGGTCGACGTTTAATGTGACCAAATCATCTAAGACGACTCTCTCTAATCTAATTTGCCACTAAAGCTACAGCAACCCTATCACTGAGATATTCATATAAAAATGTAAATATAATATATACTCGTATAAAATATCAATAGAAAAACATAAATATTCAAAGTTACTTGAGTAATTTTTAAAAATAAAAACAATCAAATATTTTAGTGACTTTTTCCTACCTCAAAGCTCGAAGCTGCAAAAGAACGACTAAAACTTCGAGTCAATAAGGCAAACCCAGGCTCATTAACTAGCCAATTAACATTATGAAAAAAGAAGGTCTTGAATAGTGATTATACAAAAAGAAAAAACTTCCATGGCTCTCATTCCTCTAGTGCATGATAAAATACTTTTGAGTTTTGAATGACAAGTACAAATTTTATCAATTTGCGTGAAATGTATGTAGCACCTTTTTTGGTACAAAAATCAATATCCATAATATTAAGGCACGATGAGAGAGAATTAGGCTCCCATTTTAAACCCTTTCTCTCTCTCCCTCTCCTAAAAAAATATGGGATTTCAAAATCCTCAAACAAAACTTTAGCTTTTAATAAATGGCATGCATAAAAAATCACACCCAAATTCCAAAAGAGAATATGAAAGATCACCTAATATAATAAAATAATAATCAACATTCTTATTATTAATTTAAAAATGAAAGAGAAAAAATAAAACCCTTTATCCCACTAACAAAGAAGTGGACCGAAAATCTAAATTCTTTCTTAAAAAAATTCAGATTTTTTTTAATAAATCTGAAGTATCGCTCGACATTAAATGTAAGAAAAATTTAGATAAACAAAGAAATATACCTCTTCTCTAAACTCCAAAGCTGCTCACATCCAAGCACAAAAAAACCCCATTGCATCTCTGCTATTAAGGGATTTCATTATTAATAATGGCAAAAATCACCCAAATCCCTTCCTCTTCTTGGAACTCCTAAACTGATATTTGGCATATTCATTATCACGCTTAAAATAATTACCTCCCTACGAAAACCCTTGCCCTCTCAAACATATGATCTCCTATGGTTGATCTATCTTCTCCATGGAAACCACATCTCTTGATCAAAATTGAAGCCCTGCGATTTTTCAAACAAGATGATAAAGAGACATAGAGGATATCTTAGGTGCTTCCTTTCTTCTATATCAAACAAAAACAATGTAGGATGCAGGTATGCTGATTTTAAATCAAAACCTACCCAATCAAAAGTAAGAATCTCATTCTATTCACAGGATAAAGTGGTAATATTTGGGGTCCTTTGGTTATTGCCTAAATTACGAACAAATGCATAATCATTTAACCGAATCAAGTCACCACTACAATGGTGCACCTCAATTAATGTTGTTTCATTAATTGCAATTAATTTTGTCTTACTCTAAACATCTTCAGAATGCCATAGTTGCATCAAATTTTAACGACTGCAACTAGCATTGGTGTTTTCCCTTGCTCCATTGTACCAACTCACATTTCTGAGAACTTACATGCTCTAAATGGTTGTGGATATTGATAGTCATGGTCAACCAAGCACACTTCAATGGTATGTTACATGATTGTTTTTATTTAATTATTTTTTAACTACTGCAAAAGTAGCTTACTATAATACCATTCTCATGACATTTGAAAGTGTCTTTACATTGATTTAGTTGCAACTTCATAATTTTTAGCATGTGGATGACAATCAAAAAATTCCAATTTAATAAATCCTGGATACAAGTTCTCTAATCTATTTTAATTAATTTAAGTATTCAATTTCATTAGTTGGTGTAGTGGACTGTAAATCCATCAAAATTTATAGATAACAATAATAATAATACTATGTGTGTGTGCGTGCAAGTTTATAATTTTGAGCCTATATATGACGACCGCAAATTTCCACTTCAATTTGTTTTGGGCGGGGGTTGAAAAAGAGTGTTTAGCGAGTAATTTTCCTTTGAACCTAAAATGAAACATTGAACTTCATGTTATTAAACTACATGATTCAGTAATTTTACTCAATTTAAAATTGCGAAATTGGAAATTAAGATGTTTTTTGTACGTGTGGTCATGTGTAAGCTTCAAAGCGTTTTGAGGCATGAGATTTAAAATTAACGAATGACTCCAAAAGAGAATTATTGTATTAAGTTCACAACATGTAGTAAGAAGTAACATATTAGCATCCTATTACTAGATTAAAATGTAACATATTAACATACAAATATCAACTAATAAAAAAAAAGTTATACAAATATAAAAATCAGACATATTAATATAACAATTCAAAATAAGATTGATTCAATCAATCAGTCTAACACTCTTAATAGTATCCATCAAAATAAAAACACAACAAGTCACTACAGTTAGAATTTCTAAATTCAAAAGTTTGCATCATTTTTATCACTTAATGAGCCTTCCTTAGAATCATCAGCACAATGATTTATTTTCTCTCGCACATCATCCTTATTTTTCATTCCTCATCTTAAATCTCAATCATCTTTATTTTATTTAATTAATATTAATTAATAATAATATTTATTAGATTTTAAAGCAATGACGCTTGATAGTAACGACTTCAAACACATACTCAATTTTGTCTTACATGGTTAAGTAAGAAATGTTCAATAGATTTATTTTACTTATACTAATTTTAAGAAAAACCCTAGACCAAATTGTGGGCACCTCACTAGAATTGAGGTAATGTGAAGCCTCATTGTAGTACACAATGAAGCATAAAACTTATTGCAATTTAAAAAATATATAATTGAGGTGAGGCTTGTGCAATTTAAAATCATGATTTTAGTTAAAAAAAATGAAGTCGTGCTCAAGCACATTCCAATGAAAATTATAGCTTATCCTTACTCAGCATTCATGAATTGAAGTCCTGCCATTAACCCTCTATTTAAAATATTAGTTTTTTAATATTAAGCATATGATTGTATTGGTCTCTATAATTGTTTCTATTATCTTTAGTAATGCGCATTAATTCATAAAACTATGTGCATTGCGCATGGATCCTACTAATTAAAAACAAAATGGATTATTTTCAATTAAAGGTTGAACTAAATACATATCATAATATTTTAACAGTAGGGAAATAAATCTATGCTACTATCTCAGAACTCCTAAAATTCATATAAGGACTAGCAAAACGCGGCGTGCTCAAAAAAGTCTTTATAAAAATTAACAGATCAAATTGCATAAAAATTTGTAAGCGGTTTGATAAATTCAAGCTCAAACAATTGATACAAGAACATGCAGTTTTACAAGTGAATGAGATGAGCTTCACAAGGTTAAATAGCCTCAAAGCAAGCATTTTAACTTATAGTCCCTGCCCATTCCACTGTCTTAAAGGATTTTAAATTAAATAGTCATTAAACATTACAAAGAAATATGGCGACCATGGTATATTCAGTGAAATCCAGTGAAATCCCAAATTCAACCCCCAGGCAAACTCAAAACATGAGTAAAGATAGATTAAACCTAATCAAACAAGGACTATTTCATCAACTCTTGCTTAAAGTACACAGCCTAGGCTTATCAAACACATCCCCAGACAAATTTACATCAGAGAATGCTCAAAGGATGGCTACAAGGATGATAAGGAGTAACAATGAAAGAAACAGAAAATAGCACCAAATGGAGCCTATAACAAAAGAAACAACAGAAACACCAGATGAACAGAACATCAACAGCATGCCAACATAACAAATGTGGAAAACTCAATCCCCCTGTCGTTCCATTCGCCGGAAGCTATTCCCTTCTTAAAACATATATTGCAGCTCGTCCCCATTCTAATTAACAAAAAAATTCCAAATCGAGTCCTGTATTAGTTCTAGCATTTCGCCCCCAAAACTGCAATCAAAACCATCAAGCTCCAATACTAAACAGAAACCCGAGCCAAAGTCCGTTAGACAAAGCTAAACTCAAATTCAGTATAGAAACTGCTCGGATGAACGCCTTACAGTTTCCGATCGCTTGAGGAGCGGACCCTGCAATAAATGCCTCCCCGATCCCGACGTCAGCTGCCTCTTGATCTTCTCCAAGCTGCTCTCGGTGTCCGCCGGGTTCTGAAATTCCGAAAAAAAAAAACAATATAGAAAGAAAAAAAAAGATAAATAACTTATCTTTTACTTCGATTCATGGGATACACCAAAGGATCGATTCAACTCACTGCTGAACTTCCATTCAAGGCCATTGCGAAGGCGGATATGTCGAGAAAACAAAATTGCGACGGCAAGTGGAGGAATTCTGGATTGTAAAGAGCGAGAAATGGAGAATTTAGGGTTTTTTAAGCCTTCGAGGAATTGGAACTGGTAGTGGAAACCAAATAATTCTCGCTCGGTTAGATTCTTTCCAACATTTATTACTTGTTGATGACGACACTAACGCACTAGATTATAGTAAATTTCATGCAAAGGGGGTTTAAGATATATATAGTAATGATATGGCTTTCTTTGGAGTAAAAAATATTGGGTCTGAAGTCCATACATAAGCTACGTCGAGTCTAGAATAGAAGACGTTTTTTTTTTTCCTCCTTCCCTCGGTCTAGTGCATCACGTTCATTGTCAAGACGTAGCTTTACTTTCTACTCCGGACCCAATAATTTTTTCTTTGGGGGAGGGTTCCTGCAAATCTCTATCAAAAGTCACATTTATCGAATTGATGATATGAGCTCCATTTTGAAATCATTAAAGTTTATTGTTCTTACCATTAAACTTTCTAAAACATTCGAGAGAACTGTTTCATCAAACAAAAAATTTTTCATGCATCTGTGTTCACAGTAGTCTAACGGAACTTCACTGTCTTTACAAACAAAATTATAATTATCATAGTTAATGAGAACACAACTAAGGTTTAAAAAAAAAATTTGCTATTCCTTACAATTGATTATAGTAACAATAATAATTCATAATTATTTAGTGACACGTGCCATGGAAATTCCTGATAGGAGGTTTTTGCCCAAGGAGAATAGGTTACCCAGAAGACTTGAAATTGACGAGGATTGATTAGAAGGCCATTGTGGAATACTGGAAAATTTCAGTGGCATTAACAAATATACCACCCAATTCTTATGTATTTACATATCTAACATCTATATTTAAAAAAAAAAAAATTTGAGGGGCGTTTACAAACATGCCAGCCAATTTTTATGTATTTACAAATCTAAATCTAAATTTTCTTTTTCACATTTATATAAATCAAATCATTATGGTAATTTGTATTATTTATTTATTATTAAATTAATTTGAGCCAAAAGAAGCCTAACAAGGTCGAACAAAAGTTTGTTCTTGTTCGGCTTGTAGGTAAATTGAGCTAAAAGAAATTATATTTGTTACATTCATTCGCTTAAAAAGCAAATCAAGCATGAGCGACTTAGTGAGCTAAATGAGTTGTTCACGAACAACAAGTTTTTTTGACAAACCTAACTATGGGTTACATCGTCCTAAGGTAGTCACACAATTTCAAAAGGTAATGTTGTTTTATTTTATATATCCTAGCTTTTAAATCTAGCTATGTGTACCTAATAAACTAACCTAGGATTTTAGATTGGACTAATCTAGATATTGTGTAACTCTCTGTTTTATTTCTGCATTGGCCAACCTATGGTTCATGTCAAATCTACCTAGGTTTGATTCTCGTTTTCTAAGTTGAAAAGTTTTAAATTTTTTTTAGGGTTTAGTATTTAGTTTGTTGTTTGTTATGATTCTTACGTTGTCAGTCATAGGTAAAATCAAATTTATTCTAGTTTCAAAGGTTTTGCATTTTAATGTAATAAAATATTCATTAGAAGAACCTCGATGAGATGTTCTCCTCATACTTTTTTTTTTTTTTTTTTTTTTTTTTTTTTTTTTTTTTTGTGGCATATAGGAAGTGTTGTACATTGTATGCAAAGAACATGATACATGGTTGCAGTATACATAAAATATGAATTGGATGAAACATGAAACGTGAATTGAATTATACTAAAGTTACGTATACTTCATACGAAATTAAGTTAGGTTAGGCTCGGGACTCGAGCTAGGGTTGGGCTGAATTGAGTTGAGGTTGGCTAAGGTCGGTTAGGGTCAACTAAGGTCAACTAGGGTCTGCTAGGGTTAGCTAAATTTAATTAAGGCATGCTAAGGTTCAGCTAGGTTAGGTTGGGTTGGGTTGGGCTAGAGTGGGTTGGGTTGGGCTAGAGTGGGCTGGGTTGAGCTAGGTTGGGTCAAGTTAGGTAGGGTTGGGATAAATTGGGTTGGGTGGGCTTGGTTGGTTTAGGTTGGGTTAGGTTAGGCTGGGTCGGCGGGGTTGGGTTCGGTTGTGATAGGTTAGGTTGGGCTAAGTTGGGTTATGTTGAGTTAGTTTGGGCTGGGCTAGGCTAGGCTTGGTTAGGTTCGGTTGATTTAGGCTAGGTCGGGCTAGATTGCGTTGGGTTAAGTTGGTTTGAGCTAGGTTGGGTTACGTTGGGTTCAGTCTAGCTAGGTTGGGTTAGGCTAGGTTAGCTCATGTTGTGTTAGGTTGGGCTAGATTGTGACAGGCTTGGTTGAGTTAGGTTGGTGAGGTTGGGTCGGGCTAGGCTGGGTTTGGGTCAGGTAGAGTCATATCGGGTCAGGATTGGGTCGGTTTCAAGTCAGGTTCGGTACGTGTTGGTTTAGGTTCGAGCCAGGTTTGGTTCGGTGAGGTTAGGTTGGTTTCAGGTCAGGTCGGGTTTCGATCAAGTTGGGATCGGGCTAGGTTGGGCTTGTGCTAACCTAGGGCTAACCCAAACTCGAGCCTATCCTAATTACTTTAATTAACTAATTAACTCAAATAAAATTAAATAAAGAAAATAAAATAAAAGGAGGAGGGGGACATATTGGACTGACGGGCACATCACGAAGAGCACCGCAGGAAGAAGATGGGGTCGATTGGAGCACCACTAGAGAGGATGAGTGAGGAGGAGAAGAGGAAGAGTCGCGGGAATGAGGAGGAGCACTGTGCCATTTATAGGTGGCTAGGAGTGTCAGAGGCAGTGGCGAGAACGGTTGCCTCCCACGCGAAAAGGGAAAATAATGGACTTTTGAACAATTAAATTAATTCCACAATTATAAGTCAAAATTTACAAAGAATGTCATTTCCCACAACTAAGAAAATCTCATTATAACTAATGCATTATAAAAAAAATCCACTAATCAACTTTACTGTCATTTTATGAGCGGTTTCTTATGATTGTCATTACTAGACCATCATTCCTGATTTTCATCTCTTTCGCCAATTAATTAGTATTCATAGTTATCTAGCCACCATTATTCACAATCAACAGATGTTGGCAACTGTCGGCACTATTTTTGGTGTGGGGTTTGCCCGTAAGAAGCTGTCGGTCATCGGAATTGAAATCTCGTTGCCCGCTTCGGAATGACGTTTTAAAAAATTTACTTTTGAAAAAGATGAAGTCAAACTGACCCCATAATTTTCATAGTTTAGATGAAAGAGCACTTTATCTCAAATCATGTATCTATCCCGAAGGATGAACGCAAGAATTGAGAGTGAGGCTCGATCAAATAAACTAAAGAAAGTTATGACATTCGTTTGGTCTGCGA
>NW_018164444.1:49480658-49513259 GCF_001263595.1 Phalaenopsis equestris | reverse complement strand
AGATTTGGGGTGTTAGCCAAATTTGGGGCTAATTTGGGGATTTTGTCAAAGATGGTCAAATTGACCAAATTGGACCAAAGTGTAGTTGAACAAAATGAAATTGGGAATATTTTAGATTTATTGGGATTTTTTAGGAATTTTTTTTTGGAATTTTTGGATTTTGGGTCATGGAGGGGTATCTTGGTAATTTGGCCATTTTTGGAAATTTTGACAAATTTGGATGTATTCAAGGTGTTTGAAATGGGTTTTGATCAATTTTGGGTATTTTGGCAAAATTTGGGAATTTTAGCCAAATTTGGGTCCCAAGGGTAGTTAGGTAATTTGGAGGGGCATCGGGGCAAAAGACCAAGTTAGGCATTTCACATAGAATTGGATAGATATCCGTTCTAAATGAACCATGGATTAATGTATTGTGAAGATATGGTGTACCCTAGTTTCAAGTCAACACCCAGGGTCAATCCTAAAGCCAAGTAATCCTATAGGGACTCTTCTTGAATTCTCTTATAATGATCTTATCTACTAAATGCTAGAGGTTAAGATCAATATGTGGAATTTCAAGTTGAGTAAAAAGAAGAGTTTTGAATTTCTAATGGTGGGGGTATCTTTTCTAATTTTCTAAGACTAGTCAATAGGAAAGTCCTATAGCTAGACCTAGGCTACTAAAGAAGTTTTCTAGACCTCAACCAAAAGTGAGGTCAACAGCAACCCTTATCACAATGTTGCCTTTATCAGCCATCGATCGATACATCCTCCCATCACCACTTGCTACTTCTTTAATACATTTCATTTATTCATAAGAGGTTGAGCCAATTATCACATTGACACCATTATAAGGCTTTTAAATGGTGTGGGAGGACATGTGAAAGGGTTAGGAAAGTTGTAGGATGGGTAATAGGAGTAGGAGAAGGGATATCACTTGAAATCCAACTTGAAAGGTGATGGGATTACAAGTCGACAGTGGAATGTAATAGTTTTTCTATTGTAATTAGCAGTTGGCAACAAATTTGATGATGAACGAGCCTTTGAATCTCCTAGATAAATCAGCACATCGATTATATTTGTTCAGACACGCAACACATAAAAGAAATGTAAGACTATAACAATAGTAGAGAAAATAAGATGAAAATATCTCCAAATAAAATAAACCAAAACGGGTGCCTATTAAACCACAAATTAACATCATAAAATTGTTTTCAAGAAAATAAAATCCAATTTTAACTAGAATAATATTTTTAAATAAATATCCCACAAGGGTTGACGGCAACATAAGGTGAGAAAAATAGTGTTTTAATGCCCCTCCTGATCTCGTAATCACGTGAAATTGCAAAAATCCTGCTTTCAAAAGACCGTCTTGCATCACACATCTTTTTCAACCGGGGGAAGTGATAGATTTCTATAAAGCTCACTTGCAAGGCGGATTGTTTCAATTCAGTTAGCATCATCCATCCTCTTCAACTAGGGGAAATGGAGATTTCTATTAAATTTACTTACAGTGTGGATTGTTTGAATTACATTAGGCCTTCTTATTTTTTTTATTTCTTAGAAACTTTTGTATAAATAATTTTACAGCTTATAAAGTATTTTTTAATCTATGTGTAACATATTATTTATGCAATGTTAAGATAAAAATTTGTTACTCCATTTTCATTTTTTTTTATCATGTAATAATTTAACATTGTGTATGAGAATCAATCCCACCCTTTTGGGCTTTACAAACACTACATAATTGTTGATAGACATAATTTCAATAATAATGAAGCTTTTTACTAACATAAGAATCAAGTTTTCAATTAAGGGTATCATAATTTACTTTATTAAGGCCCTCCAATTCTATCCTTAATGAGCAGGATGGAGAAATATCATGCTCAAATATGTTAGCATTTTATATGACAGAACCCAATAAAAGTTTCATCATACTATGATAGAGTTATCCTCCCTTATGACCAATAATATAACTTGATTGGTTAACCCTACGATACTCATATAAACACCCCTTAACATCAAATTAAAGGTTCTTATTCATTGTGGCTTAATTATGATCACAATGACAATGTTAAGATAACTCACAGGTCTCACATTGTTCACTCTTAATTCTCTGATAAGTCATGACAAATTTATTTCAACCATATCTCATTAACATCTCTCATGAGGTTTTATGAGATAATCAACAACACCTTATTTAAGAGGGATTCCATTTAAGGGATGAAAACACGCCTCTTTGTTCCAATTTCAACATCTACCATTAGTTCCTTTGATATCGATAATCAACATCTACTATGATTTCCTCTGATATTGATAGTGTGCAACTCTACAAGTGCAAGATCTTTCACAATACTTCCTTCTATAAAAGCACTTTAAATTAATACATATTACATAAAAATTTATATATAGTTTATGTCTTATCATTCCTCAATTATATTCAATACGTGGTTGCGAGCAAGTAGTGTAAAAGGATCCACACAAAACCCTCACAATAAGAAGCTAGTTTTGCTTTGTCTACTCTCTTTTATGAGTTTGCTCAGAATTGCTTTGAGCTTTACACAACTTTGCCCATACTTGCTCTCTAATTCTTAGGGGACTGTCCTCAAAATTTTCAATCCTAGTAATATTTTCATGTAGATGAGTTAAGTCTCTTCACTAAAAAATTTTGCCCACCCCATTATGATGCCGAGACATCCCTTAAATATATTTTTACCAAATTAAAAAGGATAATCTCACAGCACATACATAGCATATAAATCATAAATTAAAAATAATTAAAATTTATCGCAAACTCTTTAGACCGTGTGTTGCAAACATTAACTGAAATCTTCCACCCAAAGACATAAATATAAAAAATTTTGCTTTTTTACTATATATTCTATTTTACCCACACCTTTTTTTTTAATTAAAAGAGCGTCTTGTGGCTCCCTACGTGTTGATATAAAAAATTGTTACAAAAAGAGGGAGGGAAAACGGATCCCCATCTAAAAGCCAAAAAAAATACAAGATAAATCCTAGGGGTTCCCCAATCCACAGTACAACTCCACACAAAGTAAAAGACGCACAACTCCACACAAAGTAAAAGACGACACAAAGTAAAAGACGCATAAGGTATAAATACCCAAAAATTACATAAGTACGATAGATAGAGTAAGAACATTTAAAATACACCCTTAAAAGTCGATCTAAATCAGCAATGAAGGGCGTCTCAAGCCAGTGTGCCGTCGAGCAAGCGCTGATATCGTCATTTAAGCCAAAGTGTTGCTCGTGACAAAAAAGTACCATCAAAAGAAAGTCTTCAAAAACAACATTAATCTCCCAATTCCCTGAAACCATAAGTCTGTAGCCAACTAAAAACACAACAGAAAAACAATGCAGAAAGTTAATATTAAATGCAAAGAAATTATAGATTGATAGGAAGTGATGAACCCACGGCATAGGGATAGTAGAGGGTTGATTCGAAATAGAAAAACAAAAATTTCCATACAACAAAGTAAGTTGAGAATAGTGGAGCAAAAAAAAAAAAAGGCAACAAGTTAACTTCTAATGTAAGACACATCTAATAAGTCCCCATTCAAGAGTAATTGTAATCGAGGTGGGGGCAAAATGCACACAAAAATTCTTCTTAATCCCTGTTTAGCAAGTCAATCAGCTGGAGGATTGCATTCTCTGTATATGAAATGCATCTGTATAACCAAGTGTTTCTTTTTAATAAAATCCTAAATAATGTTAAGCAAACAGAGAGTATTCCAGGTGATAGGAGAGGCCTTGTTGAACATGTTAACAATAGCGATAGAATCCGTTCAATATGTTCAATATGAATCTGAATCATATTGAAACAAAAAATAACCGCAATCTGTAAAGCATACCAAATGGCCAAACATTTCGTTTCTAAAGGTGTGGAGGCATAAACCGGGGAGGCAAAAAAACCGAGGCAGGTGCCCCTATTATCACGAAAAATACCCCCCGTCCCGGCGCCATTAACAATCCAGCTCCCATCAACATTCAGTTTCACCCAACCAACAGAGGGGGGTTGTCATCTTAGCAAAGAGACCATCCTACCCCTCTGGGGGCAAGCAGAAAGTGTCGAAAAGTGCCCGGAGATTTGGAGAAAATAAGCAAGAATATAAGAGGTGGTATTAGCAGGTGTTGGAGGACGTGTTTCATATTTATGAGCATTTCTAGCATCCCAAAGGAACCACAAAATAACTAAAGGGAAATGTTCCAATTTACCAACATAAATAGGTGCAGCCTTCCAAGCATCAATATAGTTATCCAACTCATAAAAATTATTCAATCTAGTCCAAGTAATACCGAAATATGACCCAACCTCATGCCAAACAATACGAGCATAATGACAATTAAAGAAAACGTGTGAAGCCGATTCAGCCTCACATTTGCAAATATAGCACCTCGAAGCCATGCACAAGCCTTTCAATTTAAGAATGTCATCCAAAGGCAAAAGCAGTAAAAAATATCTCCACAAAAAGAAAGATATAGAAGGGGATAGAACATCATTCCAAAGATTTTTAGTCAAATGTCGATGGGTAAAAGTATGCATATTTTGATACAGAAGTTTAGTTATGGAGATATGAGAGGTGAATTTCCACATGGGGAATCCTTAATAGTGGATGAAGGAAGTGGTATTTTTGTAACATGC
Organism: Phalaenopsis equestris; assembly: GCF_001263595.1. NCBI lineage: Eukaryota > Viridiplantae > Streptophyta > Magnoliopsida > Asparagales > Orchidaceae > Phalaenopsis > Phalaenopsis equestris. The sequence goes on along the minus strand of NW_018164444.1, from coordinate 49,508,617 downwards.
CTAGCCTTATCCCCAACCAAATCCAGGAGCTTAGGCACATCCCAAGCACCGTCGTGCCAACAATCAGAAACAAGGACGTTGTTATCAAAATCAAAATGAGACATCGTAGAAAGATCCTCCATTCCCCAATGGTCATACCAAAAAGATAAATTACCATTGCCAATATCCCAAAAGATAAACTTTTGAGCAGCAGGTCGAACTTTAATTAAAGCTTTCCAAAGTTTAGTGTCACCCTTTTTCCATTCAACGATGGTGGGGTGGACTTGAGAGCAATATTTTTTATGAAGAAATTGAGCCCATAGCGACGTACCCATGCAAAATTTAAAGCTAATTTTACACATATTGATCTCAGTAATATGATTTAGATTCTTAAAACCTAAACCACCAGCAACCACCAGCAAAAAGAGGTTTGCATGCAAACTTTATCCCAAGTAGACCAAATTTTTCTTTGATTACTTCCAAACCATAAAAATGTATTGAAGAGCCTCTCCAGAGTATTTTGGGTACTCTTTTTCAGGTGAAGAACTTGTAGAGCATATAAGGGAAAGGTGTGGAGAACACTCTTAAGTAAAGTAAGTCTGCCACCATTAGATAAAAAAGTGTTTCTCCAATTGGTTATCTTGGCTTTAATTTTTTCCACAACATCATCCATTTGAGATTGTCTTTTCCTACCCCGGAAAATGTTGACACCCAAATATTTAAGCGGAAGGGAGGCCATCTGACAAGATGTATGGTTGACAACCTAGGAGGTTAAAGTAGTGCTAGCATGCTTACCAAAATATAAATGGCATTTATCCGTGTTAAAGGTTAATCCCGATGTGTGCTGGAAGTGCCTTAATGTTTTCATCAACTGTTTGAAAGCGTTTTTTCTTGTGTTAGAGAAAATTATAGCGTCATCGGCATAAGCCAGATGACTGACCATAAGCTTAGATTTGTGAGAAAATTGGGTGTAAGGGTGAAGCATCTGCATTTGATTCATAAGGCAAGAGAGGTAATCAAAAACGAGAATAAAGATCGTAGGAGAAAGAGGATCACCTTGTTTAATTCCTCCTAAAGAGGAAAAGAAACCATAAGATTCTCCATTCACAAGAACACTGTAGTAATTCTGAGCAAGCCAGGTTTGAATAATACTACAAAATTTAGTAGAGAAACCTCGAGCACGAAGGATGCTTAAAATAAAGTCCCAATTGATAGTGTCAAAAGCTTTCTTAATGTCAAGCTTAATAACCACATTGCCACCCCTACACTTCTTATCTAAGTCTTCAATAATTTCTTTAGCAAGGAGAATATTATCAGAAATTTCCCTACCCTGAATAAAAGCCGATTGTTGAGGAGAGATGATGGTTGCCAAATGAGGTTGTAAACCAGCCACAATAATCTTACTTATTACTTTAGAAATGACAGAGGTAAGGGAGATATGTCGGAAGTTATCCCAACAAAGTTTATCATTATTTTTGGGGATAAGCACAATTAGGGAGGAAGTGAAATATTTACTCGGGTTGTCACCCAAGAAAAAACTTTGAATGGCACTATCACTTCCTTCTTAATAATGTCCCAGCAAGTAATGTAGAAAGTTGAGGTAAAAGCCATCAGACCCCGGGGCCTCATTGGGGTTAATACCTTTAAAAGCGGCAAGGATCTCTTCTTCAGTAGGGACATCAGTAAGAGCAAGAGAAGAGGTATAATCCTTTTCCTCCTTGAAAAGATCCACATTAACAGGTAAGACCAAAGTTGATTGTTGGAAAATGTTAGTGAAATGTTGAACTGCACTGTTACCAATCGCTTTAGGATCAGTAAAAGATTCACCCTCAAAAGATTTGATTTTGAGGATTGTGTTTAAGTTATGTCTTTGCTTTATGGATGCATGAAAAAATTTAGTGTTCCTATCTCCACAAGCAAAATAAACATCATTAGCTTTTTGTTTCAGGAATCCTTCCTCTAAATCAATGGCTTGTAGAAGGGAGTCATGAGCTTGAGCTACATCATTAGCCCATTGCATAGTACAACAGTCTTCTGATTCTAATAAATCAACTTTTTTCTGCGCTTCAATAACTTTAGTGTGTACATTACCAAAAACTTGGTAATTCCATTTACGTAAGTGATGTGCTACTTTTTTATGAAGCTGCCATAAAATATACCAAGGGGTGCCAACAGTATCAGAGATCCAAGCCTGCTTGATGAGAGCTAAGAAGGAATCATGGTTGGTCCAGATATTAAAGAACTTAAATTTAGAAAAGGAAGGGGAATTAAAAAAAGCTAGTGTAAGTAAAATGGGGTTATGATCAGAAGCCGCAGCGTTTAAGTGTTGCACTTTAGAAATTGGATAATAAGTTAGGGTTTAGGGTTTAACCCTAAACCCTAAACCCTAAACCTTAAATCCGACTAAAAACACCATGCTATTTTACCCACACCTATGTGGAATTAAATATGCATGACATATGTAGTTAATTTGATGTAGTTCTTAAATAAAAATATAATAAATACTTAACATGTTATGTCAAGCATACATATTTGCATACATCTCATATAATTATGATGTATGTATGTATGCATGGTACGTGCATATATAAAGAAAATGCATATTTTAAAATTTTCAACTCAATTAATCAGTCAAATTTAAATTTTAGAATTTTGGAGCCGCCCACGAGTCGTCAAAAATAAAAAAAATAAAAAAATAAAAAAATAAAAATAATTATTGACTTATTATATGCAAGCAACGAATCGTTGCAGAACGGCAACGTCGCCGCTCGCTAACCTCCCTCCACCCGTCCAATCCGACGGAAAAACTTCCCCGCTACCGCCACGTGTTATTTGTCGATTTGAACGGTTCAGATTCAACCGATATTCACCATCGGCGTGAACTTGACGTCGAGGCCTGGCGGATTCGGGCCCACATGCTTCGTTGCAGTGTTCCGCAGGACTAACAGAAGCCGATTCGAGTATATTATACCAAACCATGATTTCCTCCCTCTGGCTTTCTGTCTCTCAAATTACGCCGCGATTTCCTTCTTTTTTGTTCCTTTTCTTCTCTACAGTTTCTGATTCTCGAGGTAATGGCGTCGGCAGTTGAAAACAAGGTCAAAAATGCCAAATTGGTGAGTATTCTTCGTTCAATCTCTGGTATTTCTTATAGTTTGCATATTTTATCTTAAAAGGTTCGGATTTGATTTTTTTTTTGCATCGGAACCGCTGGGTACTTGTCCTACATGCACTGCATTCTTGGTTTCCTTTTTGTTTTTATGTTGGCGGAAATAGATTCAAGCAAAAAATTTTAAGAAATTGGGCTGTTATTGCGCGATTCGATCCTTTTGACGTTCGTTGTTGATTGTTTTGTTAAAAGATTTTCCGGATTACATATATTTTCTGGCAAGAATCAAACTTTAGTTTTCATTTAAATTTGTTTATACCGCCTTGTTTCCGATCTTTATTTTTTTCTTAGGATTGTAAAATTTTCTTATTATAGTTTTGTGTTGATGGCAAAGAACAGTATTGAAATGAAAACCTTCTTCTTCCTTATGGTATTTAATTAGTCTTCTGTAGCAGGATGACAATTTTGATTCAATCCCCGTCGTTGGATTTCTAACATTGACTTTGATTGGGTAAAACAGGTACTTTTAGGAGATGTTGGAACCGGCAAGTCAAGTATAGTCTTGCGCTTTGTTAAAGGTCAATTTGTTGAATTCCAGGTTTGTATTCAATGGTGTTCTATGCCATCACGAGGAATTCAATTTTTTTGGGTGATTTATTTATGTTATTTATATTTTTTAAATTGCTTTGCAGGAATCAACAATTGGGGCAGCGTTTTTTTCACAGACTTTGGCAGTTAATGATCAAACTGTGAAATTTGAGATTTGGGATACTGCTGGACAGGAGAGATATCATAGTTTGGCTCCAATGTATTATAGGGGAGCCGCAGCGGCTATAATTGTGTATGATGTAACGAATGCGGTTAGTAATAAATAGTTTAGACTTTCTATTCTACGTTTGTGGTGAAAAAAATTTAGTTGAAGATACTGTTGCTCAAATTAGTTGAATAATGATCAGATTAATGTAATTTTATGATAAGCTTTTTTGTTCAGTTTTGCTATGAATTTTAGACTTTAGAAATCATTTTTTAATCTATTTTATAAGGATCTTCTTGCAATGAAGTGGTAGAAATGAGAATTTTAGTATAGATATATTAAAGTTAGAAGTGATAAATTGAAAAGTTATCATACTATTGGAATGGGTTAGTAACATCTATTGTTGATTGGGTGGTAGAAAATAGGTTTAGGTGGCTTGAGAATGTACAAAGAATGTTAGAAGATGCATAGTAAGATGGATAGATTAAATTATTGCTTGAGGATTAATAAGGAAAATTAGTAGACTAAAGTAATATGAATTGAATTTATGCAAAAAAATTACTTAGTATATGCTTAACACTTCATAGAACACTCAAAGGGAGTGAATGGAGGATGTAAATTCTAAATAGTTGGGATAGATTTTATGATGATGATGATGCATGGATTAGTATGTATATTTTACTTGATTGGAAATCATATGAAGTAGAAGATATTTTAACATTCTCGATCAAGAACAAACTCTCTTCTTATGGTTTGCTCCCCCAAAAGCACCCAATATAAAGATTGGTTAGTTGAATATTTGATCGGACAAAAGTTTCACAATTTTTGCATCTTGCTAAGAGGTTTTTGTATCAGATTATTAAATTTTTTTCTGGTTTGTACCAAACACTGATTTTGATTGGCATTATGCAACTGGGATGCGGGAGTTGGGATTGGGAAGTTTTCTATGTGGGTATGTACCATTGTTTGGATGCATTGTTTGTTCCACCTTTATCTTACGTGTACGATAGGTTCATAAATCACTGTTTTTTTTAATTGCTTTTTACTTGAAGGCTTTCTTATTAAATCCAGCTCATTAGCGAAGAAATTAAAGCTACATATATTCTTGTTCTCTGCATTATAATGTAATTACTTTGTTACTTGGTAGGCCACTTTCATTCGTGCAAAGAAGTGGGTCCAGGAGCTCCAAGCCCAAGGTAGGAACTTTCTTCTATCATTGTTTATTTTTACTTTTCTTTTAAACTGCATGATTATTTATTGATATGATACTGTTGTAATTTGTTTTTCTTATGTACTTTGTAAAATTTTTCTTGCTTTGCGGAGCTATTTCATGTGTATGTATGCATTTGATTGCCTTCTTTTTTATATTACTTAGACTTGTTTACTGTAGAATTTCTGTAGCATTAATGCAGGTTTAATTTTCTCAGGTAACATAAACACTGTCATGGCTTTAGCTGGTAACAAAGCTGATCTTGTAGAAGCCAGACAAGTAACTGCTGAGGTATGTGTTGGTGATCAAGCACTTTTTATGCATAATTTAAACGAAGGAGTTAGTTGATCCTTCTGTCTGACATTTTGAAGATTAATATCAAGGGCTTTGTTTTTGCACCGATACTTTCCATATTAAATTAAAAATAATGATATACATTTTGTCATGAAGAGTAGCAAACTTTCTGATGAATAATTTTTTTTTTTAACACCATCTGCTAATATCTTTCAAAAGTTTAACAATAGATATTATTTAATTGTACTGAATAATCACTCAATCATTTGTCTTCTTTTTGAGATGCCTTCTAAATTATACTTTTTGGACATGAAAGCTCTGGCCTTGAATTTTTATTAATTGATACCATATGATTGAAGACTAACTATTGTTGTAGGATGTCTTAGGATCTTGGTTTTTCCTAATACAAATTTAGGATGGGGTGAACAAAACAAGAGCACAAAGATTAAATTTGCATATTGCCAACTTTAATTGGACAAACACTATTTCTTTTTAGATGAAAATAAAAAAACTCAGAGTTCACCCCAACTGATAATTTGAAGAACGTTCACAATTAAAATTTGTCAAGAAATTTGAGATTGAATAAAAAGCACATAGCTATTAAGTTATAACACAGATAAAATAATTGATTGTTTCAGATTTGATTAGATCCTGATCAGTATTTATGTGAAAAGGAATAAGGTAAAAAGTCAGCAGGCAAATCCTGGCCTCAAAGAGAGTTTTTGTTGTAAGAGTCAATTTCTCGTTTAATTCAACCAAAGCAACAAAACTATATTATAACTCTTTTAATAATGACATTTTCATGTTTCAGTCTCTACTATAGTGCCATAACCATGGGACAGTAATATTGAATACCAGCTACAGTGTCAAAATGTTGTAAGAGTCAATTTCTGGCAATATTTTGTATCTGTGATAGCTGAACCTCACATATAGAAGGACATAGGACAACTCTAATTTAGCCATTTAAGGAAACATGCAACAACCGAACTTAACAACTCTCAGATAAAAGCAAGCATACACATGAATCATTTATTGAAACAAAGAAAATATCCAAATCAAGGGCTTGCTAAGCAATCAATAGCCGCCATCGGCCATTGAAAGAAAACAAAGGACCAATGTGCTAAAAATAAAGGATTTAGAATAATTTGAATTGGCGTATCTAAACAGGGATGAATCAAAGAATTTTGCAATCTAAGCAATAATTGAATTGGCCATGTTAATCAAAACATTTGAAAATCTCATAGTCAAACTAAAGTAGAAAAAAATAGAAAACTATGAAACAGAGAACACTAAATCAATATCAAATTTTCAAATAACAACTATTTGTCTCGAAGATTACATACTCCATTTTCATATTTCCATCATGTACATTATAATTATAATCATTGATTTAACTCTTGAAATTGTATGCAATAAAAAATTTAAAGCCAACCATATACTTGATGATATGAAAAAATTTTTATGGACTCATGTATGGCTTGTTGGCAGTTTATGTGTGCTTGCTCATTAAGCTAGTGAGCTGAAGTTAAGGAAAATACAACCACCAAAATGAACATCTTCAAAAGAAGAAGCGAGCTATCTCTTTTATCATATATTGAAATAGAGGTAGTCTCCAAATCAATGACCTTGTAAGCAATCAATTGTCTTGTCTCTTGGGAGGATTAAAGGACCGACTGTGAAAGAAAAAGGATTCGAAGTCAATTGAATTGGGTAGTCTAAAGAGAGTTGAATCAAATTAGTTTGAAATCTAGGTTGTAAATCAAACCTACAATGATAGTTTAAACATTAGAAAACAAATCTCACTCTCATAACATATATCATTATAGGCTTGTTACATCAACATACTACAACAACAACAAAAACAACAAGAACAACAACAAAGCCTTAATCCCACTACGCGGGGTCGGCTACATGAATCCTTTTTCTCCCTTGCGTCCTATTTAGTTTCATATTTTCATTTAGTTTTAATAAATTAAGATCATTTTTTATACAATAAGCCCAAGTCTTCCTAGGTCTACCTCTGTTTTTCTTAACAAAAGTCGAATCTAAAACATCTACTCTCCTAATCAAGTCATCAGATGGTCAACGTTTAATGTGACCAAACCATCTAAGAAGACTCTTTAAATTTGTCTCACTGGACGGATATATTCATTTTGCATTTTGTTCGTCACCAGAGCTTGTTACATCAACATAAACTAGAAAAAATTAGAAAACTATGAAATAGAGATGATTAAATCAATCTCAAAACTTTGAATAAAAGTTTTTGTCTCAATCCTAATATCCCCATATTTGATGAAAATAAAATTTCAGAGTTCCATCACCTACATAGTTATTGATTTATTGTAATCTTTGATTTAACTTTTTATATTATATGCAAAAATAAAAAATAAAAAAAACAAAAAATGTTGAAGTCACTACTATGCTCAAGGATGTCCAAAAAGTTTTGTGAACTCACGTTTGTCTTGATGGCAAAAGTAGCTCATGTCACCTTCTTGAGAGAGCGAGTTGAATTTGAGGGAACTTGTAACAACCAAACTTAGCAACCTTCAAAAGAAAATCCAGCAAACACTTGAATCATATATTGAACAAAAGGTAATCTCCATAGCAATCACTTTGTAATCAATCAATAGTCGCAATCGAAGCCTGGAGTAAACAGGAGCGAATGTGCGAAAACAAGGATTAGTAATCAATTGAACTGTAGAATCCAAAAACAGTTGAATCAAGTCACTTCACAGTTTAAGCTATAAATCGAATCAACTGTGATAGTCAAAATATAGAAATCAAATGAGATCTCATTCTCATAACCAACATCATTATAGAAATGATTCATCAAAATAAAATATAAATAATTTGAAAACAATGAAATATTTAAGAATAATAAATGCTTGTTCGAATGGTTAAATCTTATTTTTCAACGCTATAATTCCTCAGATTTCCATCACCTACCAAATTATTATAAGTATTGATCGAAGTCTTGAGCTTGTATGCAATGAGATAGTTAAAGTCATCTCAATATTTAAAGGTGTCAAAAAGGTTGTGAACTCGTGTTTTGTCTTAGTGGCAGATTGGTGGTTTATTTTCTCTTTTTTGTTAAGCTAGCTAGTTGAACACATATAAAAACTAACTCGATCATGCAAGGTTCAATAAAAACTTATTTATATGTTCCTACAAATAAGTACATGAAGTTCATTTTTTTACTTACGTGTTTAATATTTAAAATCAAATCATCTGATATACTTTAAAACTGTGAACCACAACTGTTTTAAAATTTATGCTTTGAAATAATGTTGAGTTATAAAAATCATATATTTTTTCATGCAATTCAAGTTATTCGTCGAGAATCTTATCATGCGATCACTTGTAATCAATTTGCCTTATTATTCATGTTCTACTCGATATTGGCACACCAAACACTAACGAGAATTTTAAGCTCATTAATAAATTTAATCTTGTTATTTTTTTATCATGATGACTAGTTAACTCAGCTGAATGCCCATCTCCTCCATGCTCAACTCAGTTACACCTTTATTAACTTTCCAATTCGTATCAATAGATCTATATCTGCCTATTGCTTTACTATTTATATGTCAATCTAATTCTTTATGTCCGTTTCTTGTTTGGGTTTTCGTCCAAAATTGCAAACTGTAACTTCTTTTGCAATGTTTTCTACACGGTGTTTCCAGGAAGCCCAAGCTTATGCCCAGGAAAATGGTCTTTTCTTCTTGGAAACTTCTGCAAAAACAGCAAAAAATGTCAATGATGTTTTCTATGAAATTGGTGAGTCTGTTATGGTTTTGAGTACTAATATACTTGGCTGTATTTATGTTTCACTGTAATGCAAGGTAAGATAACTAGGAATCTTACACATCGTGGATGACTGCATGAAGTTTCCTTTAATATTCTTATTGGCACTTAGTGCTGGTGTTATTGAGAAATTAACTACAATATTCCTGAATTTCTAAATTTATCCATGTTTTAAAATTATCACTTCATCGGCTTCATTCAGATGGGAGCTAACCATGGTTGGTTTAATTTATGCATGTTTTAAGGGGCTTTGCCCGCCTTGTATAGGGTGCACTGGGCCGCAGGAGACTGCAGTATTCTCACATAGCTTCTAAGAAGCCTGTTTTTGGGGATTGGGGCTGGTGTGCCTTTTTCAAGATTGGTGCTCTGATTAGCAGCTGTTAGGCTCCTATGACAACCATAGGAGGCTTCGTGAGATCTTTAGGTGCTTATATAGCTCATATCCACAGGAGGTTTCATGAGATATTATGGGGCCATGTTGGCCCTAAATGACATAATGATTTGCCACCAAAAAGTCACATCATTTTCTTGCATTTATGAAGCTATTTTAAGGGCTTATTTTGGGCAGTTTTCTCATTGCTTAAAATTCTTGGATAGCTGCCGCATATTTTTTTGGCTACTGCTTTATTGAAGCTTTTCAAAAACTTCTGTTGAGGGAATTTGCTTTCGAGAATCAGATTTGCTCTAGTGTGAAAGCCTTAAGAAAGACGATATTTGAAAATTTTTGTAAGTGAAAATATTTATAATGCCCGTATTATATTTAAAAAAAGTGGCTTTCTTTTAACAGTTTTACAATCACAAACATAACCTAAATTTCAATGGGATTTTGGGTTAAATTTGGTATAGTTAATGAATATTAGCAAATTATTTTCATCTTAGGAGTTAAGTTTGTAGTTTAGTTGGTCCATGACAGGTTATCGTTTGGCTCAGTCTTAGACAATCAGTGTTACACTTACCTCCCTTTTTTTAAATTTTTTTTTTTGAAATTACATTCACCATTTTTTTTGTTAGATATTACGCTAAATGTTAATCTCCTTTTTTTTAAATTACAGTTACTTTCTTATTGTAAGATATTCTGTCACATATAAACCTTAATTTGTTATCCTAGAGCTTCAGAAATGGGAGGCATAATTTCAAAAACCTGGGGAATGTATGTATAATATTGACTGCCTGCAATGGAAGCAAGTGTAATTAAGAAAAAAAAATTCCCCAAAAATGAATATATGTATCATAATCTAGTTTATATAAGCTATATGTAATATTGACTACCTACAAGGGAAGTAAATGTAAATACTCCAATATTATTTGTTTTATCAGTGATATTGGAAAAACCAAGCAAACACAAATAAAATGTATTTTATAATCAAGTTCATATTTAAATTCATATTTATATCTATGCATATATAATTGGATTACATACATTTATTAACATACTCATATGCTTGCATTTTCTTAGTTTAATTGTACGCATGCTTGCATCTATCCTATCTATTGTTAGATAAAGACAGATTAGAATATGTTCCACAGTAATTCAAAGTAGTATTTATCAGTTTAGTTGCCCATCTTGTCTTACTTAGTTTTAGGGGCATTTACGTACATATTTCACAATTCTTACACAATTCTTACGTATTTAGATATCACACCCCTAAACTCTCACATTTAGGGGCACTCAAATCTTTAATATCGCATAAAAAATACCACCATTACCACTTTTTAAAAATGAAGTACACCTTTTCTTGAATGGGTTTAGAACACCAAAATGTTATGCATGTAATAATGAAAGTTTAGTTGTGAGATATGTAAATACACAAGAATTGTATGCTACGTTTATAAACTCTGGGTCTGAAATAATCCTCTCCAAAGGACTATTCGGACACTTTTTTCCTCAATATTCTAAGTGAAAAGTTCAATCTCATAAGATTAATATTTGTTTCATTTTTTCAGCTAAAAGGTTTCTTCAATCTCAAGCTCAGCAGCAGCAGAACGCCAATGGGATGACCTTAACGGATACAACAGCTAACAGGACCATAACCTCATCCTCTTGTTGTTCTTGAGATCTCTGAAACACATCATTTGAACAGCCCCACAAATCTTCACATCCCCTCTCATCACCCCTCATTCTTTCATAAAACCATGACTATGTATATAAAACTGAAAATTTCTTCTATTATTGATCAATGAGATGGGATACTTTCTGAGCTTATTATTCCTGTAAGATGTTACAGTAACAGAAGCTTCTGTATGAGTGAATTTGTTTTGATTAATATTGTTTATCAGTCATAGTTGGTCAAATGTTCATTGTTCATGTGAACTTGTTGGGTTTACAGTGTGGAATTGTCAGAATGGGAAGAACTTAAGGATGTAGCAAAGGTTAGTAAATTGAGAGTGTTTAGGCTTCATTTGGAACCTTGTTGTTACAGTTTTCTTCTTCTACAGCATTGTATTGTATGATGGTGTTTATTTCTGCATTAAATATTTTATGGTTATGGGGTGAGTGTCACTCTTTATGATGGTATGATTATGGAGAATGCATCTGTGAAGTAAGACTCGCAAAAAAACAAAAAATAAAAAAGGAAGATTTACAAACATACCTTGCAATTCCAAATCTTTAATGTTCATTTTTATATTGCTCTTCATAATATTAGTGGTATTTTTCATGTGATATGAAAAATTTTAAGTGTTATAGATGTAAATATTGAAGTTAAGGTGTTAGATATGTAAAAAAATAGCAATTATGTGGTATGTGATTAATTGCCTTAATAAAAGAACTTTTAATTTAAGCTATTAAAAAATATTTTGGTATGAAAATATCATCTCTCTATCCTATATTGCTTTTTTCATTATTGATCGTCTAATTTCTCATATTTTTAATCATTTCATTATGATATGTACTTGAATCAAAGGTAGTTTTCTGCCGTTATTAAAATTGAGCAGGCTCCAGCAAACAAAGCACCTTATGATTTAAAGTGTGTTTGGGGGCAGTTTGTGCATTTCGGGATAAATAACTTATCCTGAAAAGAGGATCGTGATTCGATCGCAGGATTCGAGCCATGGCCTGCGTTTAATGTAAAAAATGAAATCTCATTTTCGGATAAGCGGGTAAAACGCGCAATTCAAACAATACCGTGATATTTTTAAAAATGCCCCCGCATTTATAAGCCCCTTAATGTCGTTAGATTAAACTGGAGGCCTCACTCCATAAATTCATGGGCCGGCTTGGAAATCAAGAAGCCCAAATGTAATTTTCAGTTAGTTTGGGCGTATGTGTTAATTATTATTTAAGGCCAGAATCAGTTCAGCAGTCCAGGCAGGGGTTGGGGATGAATCATAGAATTATTATCATTATCATTTTAATTGAAGAAAGCAATATACGTACATTATAGCGATCCAAGTATAGGAGCCCCAGAAAATGGAGAAAATATTACGTCCAATAAGCCGGATATGTGGTCTAAAGCATGGATCACACCACGCCGCTAGGTGCACGTATGACGTGTTACGATCCATGCTATTGTTCTCACATTCAGACAACGGACATAATATATTTTTCAAAGCAATAACAAAAAATATACCAAGATGTAAGATTATGGGCACATTCACTTAACTTAGATATGGGCTGATAACATGAAGCTATAGCTTTTCTTATAAGCTATTGGCACACATTTTTGTCGATTAATCCAATGCAAATTGTAGACACTAGTGGGGATGCCTATTATAGTTAACAACATTGACACGACTGATGCTCATCATTGGTAGTAAAGTTAACGTCCACCATTTGCACTAACACCAACTCTTGTTATATCCAATAAGGACGACACAAGCCAGTGACACTAATATTAATGCTCTATTATATCAACAAGACTGATATATGCACGCAACACTAATTATGACAAGCACTGTCGACAACAATGCTGTAGTCTAACGTTGACACCAATGTTAATGTTCATTATCGACACAGAAAGTGACGCTTATTCTTTTGGTTGCTGGTCTCTCATTCTACAAGTAGAAGTAGAGCAATGTCACTTTCCTCATGATATTTTCCAATGCATTGAGGCTCCTCTTACTTCCATTATAAAAGCAATCTTTCATAGCTTCTATCCACTGCATCATATAATGTCTTTTTCACTTATGGAAGAGGATATTGTTTGTAAACAATCTACAACTCACATTCGTGGAATTATTTTAAGTGGGCAAGATCTTATAATTTTTTTTTCTAGAAAATTTTCATATAAAATAATCTAGAATCTCTTGTGAGCTTCTCACAAATTATCTTTTTTATGTGTGGTTGATTTTCATATAACAATAACATGACAAATTCTCTTTAGTTGATGATTATTTTAACATGTAGTAATTTTAAACCGTAAAAGAATCTCCATACTTATCAACAAACTTGAATATAGCTATAAAAGAAACTTCATGTTAACAACCTAAGCTCAAATACAGTTAAGCGACCCTTTTATAATATATTGATATATACATCTATTAGAAGCAACTTATAATTAGAGGATAACTTTGACTATAGTATTAAGTGAATATACTAAAAACCAGACATCTTCTTTTGAAACTCTTGTCACCCACAAATTTATCAATTATGTTGGAAGTAATAGTTGGAGAACTCCTTCCTTTTGTCTTCCTCTCATGTATTAATTTTGTATGGGGGGTGTCTCAGAAGGAAATTTATGTTAATATAACTATACTTGGGCAACACCTTTCCTCAAATTACAATTACAACCTTATTAGCATTAATTTTTTAAGATTTTTGGCAATGACATTAGTTGAAAATTTTTATGGAATTTTCTCTACTTCTTCTTGTTTAGGTTTTTAAGACAATAATTATGCCAACAGCCTAAGGTATACCTAACTTCTTAAATCATATATTTGTTACTATGAGGTGCTTGGTTTAGCTAAAAGAATCTTGGAAGTCTTAAAAAGAATGAATAGAACTGTCCATAGAATTTTGCATGATTTTTTACCTCAAAGTTTCATGAGGATAAATGGTAGACAAAAAATCTCAACATTAAAGCCTTGAATGCCATGTCGATAAGAAAGCCTCAATGGGTAGTTAGCATTGAACACAATTCATATTATTAAATCTCCATAAAAGCAGGTAGAAACAATCTCGCCCAAAAATTTCAAAAAAAGAAAAAAAAAAAACACTAGCTTAAGAAGGTATATAATTTTTGCTCATCCAAAAATCTCAAGTATTATTCTAAAATGTTACAAAGTTTTTACTCATTTAATAAACTCAAAAGCTATATATTTCAAAAACATATTGAATATCTACTCTTTCAAAATCTCATAAGATATTAACCTAAAAAATTACACAATTTGTATACATCTAAAAATCTCATGGATACATGCACATTCGAAGGCTTTAAAGGGTATAAGATACTAAACATGATCCTTATTGAATATTTTCTTATCGATACTAATTATCACAATTCATCAAATTGGTAAAAAAAAACTACCAAATCACATCATTTGAATGATCAAATCTACTTTGGGAGACAATATCTCTTGTAATTACTTGAATAACTCTCACAATGATCTAAAATTCTATTTCTATAATAAAGTTTGATGATGTCGTGTAGCCTCATAAACAATTCAAAACTCTAATCTCATATGAGAAAGAGATCCTCAAACAAAATAATGACCACTATAAAACAGTTTTAGTGATTTAGGCTATCACCACTACTACAACCTGATTAACTCTCAACAACATCTTCTTAGTATATAATAGGAGGCCTCTTACAATGCCAATAAGGAACTTAACTTTTCTTTTAAAACATAACACTGTTTGACAAAATGTTCAACTTTAAAGAAGAATATATTATTATCCTTCTTAACAAGCCATCTTTTCAAGAAATAAAGAGTTTTTTTCATGAAAACCAGTGAATAGTTGAAAGATAGAACTTCTACAAGAGGTAGCCAAGACATCATTGACAATAGAGAGCAAACTAATATCTAACTCTATCAATTTAACTACTCTAATCAAATTATTTTTTAAAAGAAGTACAAATGAATATGATAAAATGATGTGCATAAACTAGATATATATTTTCTCCTCATCCACAACACACTTCTCTATCTAAGAGACAATCATAAGTTTGATGAGAATCATCATGATAAATTCATTGTGAACCTAAAAAAAATGAAGCTTAAGTAAAGATTTCCCAAATATATATATATATATATATATATATATAGTATTTTTAAAAAAATTAATTGACTACAATCAAAATTCTTATTCTACTCATATCAAGAATATAAGAAAATCCTTTATACCCCTCATTAAATTTATTTATGCAAAAATGTAGTAATAAATTACTAAAAACTTTTCAAGAAATTTTTCCAAGGAAAAACTATTGGAGAAAATTTCTAAAAACTCTTGTGAAGGATTCAGACGTTAGGAGAAATATCTATAAAAAATTTTGTCATTTTTAATAAGTTTGTGTCACTCAAATATTCAAAATATCTTTTTTTAAGACATGAGTATAATTAGCAAATTTATCATTTCTTAATTTTACATTTTGGCATAGAAAAAAAAAATTATGGGAGATATCTAGCCAGTGATTTTATAAAAATAAAAAGAATTCTCATTAATTTTTTTATCATTGGTTTGATAACATATATTCACAAAAAAGTTATATATATATATATATATATATATATAAGGAATGGTCGGAGGCAATGATACGGGCCCCAGTTATCCCTTATGCGCCTATAATTCGACTACCACACCCTACACTCGGGGGGAATCAAACCCAGATCAAAGGGACTTACAAGTGACAAGCAGAAGCCCGACCAACTGATCTGAGTGTGCGTTGTGTGTGTGTGTGTGTATATATATATATCAGAACATTATTGTTACTTTATTCAAAAAAAAAAATTTCTCATAACAATCAAAATGACATTGACACTTTAGCTAATATTCTTTTTAAAAAAAAGCAAACTCTTGTGAAAAGTTGTACCTAAAAGATAATAAAAATGAAAAAAAAAATCAACAAAGAGAATCCAAGAAAAAAAAATAAAGATTGCAACAATGCTCCCATTGTTTTTCTTGCATTTGAGTGTAAATTAATTATGTTAAAAGTGCAAGTTCTAAGCTTTTTGATAATACATAGCAAACCTTTTTGTTTTATTCTTCTTAGAGCAAGGTGAGCGTTTGAATCCACTCTATTGGTATTCTTAAGCTTATTACCAACAAACGTGTTGCTAGCCCGAGCACCTATTAGACCATTATTGATAACTTTTGCCATCATATTTAATTAAAATATGTTTTACATTTTCATAAAATAATTCCATCCACTCCTATCTCTTGGTAAATATATTATTGGGCTATAGAATCTTTTCTATGCTAAAATTACCCAAAAATTCATCTCCATTGTCATTAAGGGCACACAAGACCTCTATTTCAATTGATTGGTAGGACCTAATAGAAGAGCGGAGTTTATTAGGTTTTAAAAATAAAAAAATTAAAAAAAGAATAATATTGAAAATTTCTACGTAAGTTTATGGGCATATAGTTTGCCTATCTCATCATCTAAACTTACTAACTTATTATGTAGGTCAGTTAAAATTTAAAGCTTGTGGTTGACAGCAAGAAATTACATGCCATATTTTATGAATTCTTAGTACTCTATCATAATATAAATGTGGGGCATTTGCAAATATAACACACAATTCTTATGTATTTATATATCTAACATCTAAACATTCATATTTACAAGTATACACTCAAATCTCTAACATCACATAAGAACATACAACCTTCACCATCTTTTTAAAAATGAAACACATCTTTTCATGTGTAGGCATATGATTCGGATGTTAGATATATAAATAAATAAGAATAGTGCATATGGTATGTATTTATGTAAATTTTCCAATAAAAAAGGGACCACGTCCCTATTTGTGGGGCTAAAGAACATACTGAATAATCGATTCTAGTTCTCGATAGGGACCATTTGCAGCAGCATTTATGAGAAAAATAGTTCATAAAAGTTCAAACAATTAAAGGCACTATGATGTACTACCTTTTGTTTGCTGCAATGTGAAAGTGCAGATAGTGCAGCACAGAGAAGAGATCATCTACAGCTTGCACTACAACCTTGACTAGCGAACAGTAGTGCAGCAATCAGTGCTGTACCTCCATTAATTGATATCTCCTGTGTTTTCATCCCTGATTACTATTCCAAGTTACATATGCGATAGGAAATTATTATTTCAAAGTATTCTTGAAGCCACTAACAGGCTTATCTGCTAACATTCGGATCATGCCCATCTAGTCATAATTTCACTTTATTTTGCTTTTTGAAAAGCCTGGAATTCTAATTTGATTGAAAAGTGTGCAATAGAAAACCGTATCATCAGGCTTGCGTTTCTTTCATAACGTCACAATCTTCGAAATTTCATTTGTAAAATGGCTTAACCCTCTTGAAGATCGATTTGGTCTTGCAGAATTATTATAGTGGAGTTTCGTTATATGGGTAGGGGTGCGGGGGCAACGGTCCCGCGGTACGGTACATGATTAATTTTGTAATTACATATTATATGTCAGGGCTATAGATATGATATATTGTAATCCTAAGGGTATCCTGTACACTTTTTCTGAATTGAAGGAAAAGCCATCGTTCTGCTCCCGATGACGTAGGCATCTCTGTCGAACCTTGTTAAATCTCTGTGTTTCCTTTCTGAATTTGCATCGATTCTTGCGTTTTTTTTGCCCTAAAATTCTCAACATCTTTTGAGTGAATCTTGAGAAATATATTGAATTTTGATCTTCAATGAATCAGAGAGAGGCGACATTCTGGAGTTTGATTGAGTTATAAGCTTAGAGAAATATCATAAATAGCAAGCAATCTCCTGAAATGAAGAGTGAAAAGAGAATAATTAAGCTCCCCTCACCCTCATTTTCCTTTCTCTTATGCAGATAAGGAGAAAATTAATAAAATAATTGAAGTAGTACATTTTGTACTTTCTCCTGTTGTCTTGAAAGAATATTGAGATGTAGAAGTAAGATATTGTGGGTTGTATGTTAGGTATTGTAAGTACTGTTGCCATCCTTGAAATCTGGATGAAAGGAACGAATACCAATTTTCAAACGATGTCTTTAATAAAAGATTGAAGGTATCCTTATTAATCATGATCTCTCTAGTGTAATCAATGATTTCTTCTAATAGCTACCCTTTCATAGGTGGGCTAGGTTATCCTCTCAAGAGAGATCTGATTTAGTCACGTCGACGAGTGGGCTTGATTCAGCCATGTCGGCAGGTGGGCCAGTTTCAGTCACGTCGGCTGGTGGGCTAGTTTCAGCTACTTCGATGAGTGAGCTAGATTAAAGCGGTGTTCAGTACGTGATTTAAAAATGGATCTACGTTAAAAGTTAAATTAATTCCGACTAACGCAAAAAAAAAAAAAATCAAGGTTAAAATCAAGGTTAAATTCTATCGTTACTATCGTTATCTAAATCTGATATGTTCTCTATTTTAACGTTAATCCTGGATTTATTAAATCCCATTATTAAGCAAATTTAACAGATTTAAGAGAGTATATGTCAGTTGTCACTTTTCTTGTTACCAAACACTTCAAAGGGATTTAATTGAATTTAACTTTAACCGAACCAAACATTTTGTTGGATTTAACTCTTTTTGATTTGATAAATATGGATTTACAGGATCTATTAATTTCTATTTAAGTTAACTCCTAGGTGCAGCCAAACACCCACCAAGTGAGCGAAAAATTTCTATATAAATGCAATTTGTGCATACAGGTCTGTAACTTCTTGTAAATGTAACTGTAAAACAACCATGATTAAAATCCTTTGGTTAATATAAATTAGATAATACTTTTCTTAGGCCAACACATTTTAGCAGCCCTGATTCTGAAAATCAGCTTTTCACAACAAAAATATCTGAAAACTAAAAAATTATTAGTGGCCAAAAGCATGAAAGACAGCGATTTGAATGTAAAACAGTGAGGAAATTGTCATAATCAGACCCTTAATTTGATGAATAAGTTGCGCGACCGGGTTTGCAGAGAAAGCTATAGCCGGCCCTACCATTTGGTATAAACGCATGTGGAAGCACTTGATTTAACCTTAGGTAATTGCATGCCTCTCCACTTCATATGAATGGAAGGAAGATGGGCACCATAATTTTAATTTATTTACATTAACAGCTTTAATGCACCCCGTTGTTCATAGTTGAGAAAACATTATTTCATTTGAAAAAAAGTGCAGTGGATTAGGTCCCACTATGAGAAGCTTTATTATCTTGAAGCAATGCCAGCCTAACGAACTAGCCGTTAAAAGAGCCACTATACGATTATCTAGGTATGTTGGATGGTGATTGGGGATTATTATTTACTTTTTTAGC
This sequence comes from Phalaenopsis equestris, assembly GCF_001263595.1. NCBI lineage: Eukaryota > Viridiplantae > Streptophyta > Magnoliopsida > Asparagales > Orchidaceae > Phalaenopsis > Phalaenopsis equestris. The sequence goes on along the minus strand of NW_018164444.1, from coordinate 49,489,094 downwards.
CTTCATCGTAGTGCTCTATGGACGTTGTAAAGTGATGAGATTGGTCATGAAAGCTAGCTTCAGTAGATTGTAAGGTATAAATGAAGGCGGTGAGGACTCCACTTCCAGCTAAAATGATGGCAGAGTTTGATAAAGTGAGCTCATTTTCAGCCATTTATTGGTGGAAGCAATAACTTAACAGGATGTCTCATTATCACATTTATCACTAAGAATACTTTAGGAAGCATCTCTGATTAAGACTGCAACTTTTTTTTTGGAGATAATTAATCACCACTGAAATCATGAATTGGAAATATTATTTAGTGCAGAAAACACGTCTAAAGCTACTTTTTATCACTGGGAGCAGAATATTTGAAAACCAGTATTTTCAACCTGTATAATTGCAGATCATATTCAGCCTTCACTGCTACTTTTGCTTTGCAGATGCTCAGAAAATCAAGAAATGAACCGCCATGAGAACTAACTCTGTGCGGTCTGCATGATATAATTAACCTTGTGTTTTCTTAGAGGAGGTGAAATAATTGAATCTAACTACCATATTTGGTAGTCGGAAGAATAGCTGTTGCTTTTCAAAGCGCACACAGAAGACGCCAACCCATTGATTTGTACGTTTTAGACATCAAGGGATGTGATGCTTAATAATGCAGAATCATGGAGTTTTGTGGGTCTCTGTTTCTGTTTCGTGGCTGTGAGATCAGATTATTGCATGTGAGAGCATAGTTGGTACATTTATAAAAATAATATATATATATATTTTTTTGTATTAATATATTTGCTCTCGAGCTTTTTCTCTCTCTCTATATATATATATATATTTATTTATTTATATGACTACACCCTGATTCTGCCAAGGTGGATGGTAACTAAAGTTGAGAGCAAAAGGCCTTTTTGGTGGAAGCCATCATTCCATGGCTGATTTTGGAGGCTTTAATTTATGGTCACATGTAAGCAGAAAGGAATGCTTTCAGGATAAAAGCATGCATGATTCTGGTGCTTAGACACACTTGGAATGCAATGCACTTGTGGAGAATAATTAACGACTATTTATGAATGATGATATTACTTTATTTTCTTTAACCACTAGCACTAGTCACTTTCACCGCTCAGTATAAATAATTTCTTAATCTGTTTATAACCCTTTTTCAATGACTTGTTTGAGGCTGTATAATTCTAACAATAGTTTTGTTTATTGCAGCAGTTCTTCAACATCACTGTCGTTGAACAGAACAAGTACACATTTCCATATAATGAGACCTGCTTCTGAGTTGCACTCTTTTCATCAGAAGATCACAAGCCTTGGAGTTTTCAGACTGGTTATCAATAGTATTTCTTTTGGACTCAGTCTATCTAACTTCTAAAAACTGCCTTCGTTTTTCTAGTCTGATTAGATCCTTTCATACTTTATCGCTTCACAGAAAAGAAAAGAAAAAAAAAGCAATTTTTGTGATGGGAAGGGGGCATAATGATAATTGGAATTAATTGAGGGGTGAAGTGTGGACCTTTCTTTTCAGCTTTGATGGCTTTGTATTGACAAATGTGTTGATGCATCAAAATCATATCACCTCTTTCAAAGAAAAGGAAAAAAAAATGAAAAGAAAAGAAGAAACTTTCTTTGCTTGGATGCTTATTGTTTTTCTGATTCCAAAGATAACCACGAATGACTTTCTGGGAATAAAGTGGGATGTCCTTTCGCCATATTTTGATGGGCTTGTCTTCATATTCTTTAAAGTTCAGTCGATGTTAGGTTCTGCTGATGAGAGGTCGTCTTCAGAGTTGCGACGCCATGGAAAATTTAAATCTCTTAACTTTTTCGTTATAATTATCGTTTCCTGTAATCAATTTGAGACTGTAACTTGGCGATGGGCCTACAGATCTCACGTACTTCTAATGTCATGTTTGATTGTTTCACACTTTGAACAGTTGATATTAATTGTTGTACGATTAAAGTGAGGAAGATGGCTCAGCGGAAAGTGGATCATTATCATCACAATATCATCACAATATCATCGTAATACTATCAATATTATCCTAATACTCATACAATATTTTTTTAGTTGCGGTGGTGGTGGTGGTAGCGGTGGCGCTGGGTCTACGGGATATGTACTCCAACGACCGACTCACTCATAAAAGGGAGTCAAAGATAGGAGAACTTTTGTGAGGAGATCACTATCAAGCCAACTAATTTGAAATTGTGAGGAATTATTAGGTAGCCGCGCACAAATTTTGTAATTTTTAAAAATAGTGGCAATTACATACCGACCACCACAAAATTTGCTATTTACAAAAAAACCTCCGTCTTTCATCTTTTTTTTAATTCTCACTTGAGTATAAAAACTTATAGTAAGAACCCAACTACTTTTTTTTCTTTTTTTTTTATCAAATTATCAAAAGTTTGGTTGTGTAACACGTAAATACATTAGTTCTGTAGTTCAAGAAAATTATTTGCATGGTTGATTCGTAAATATTAATTTATTTGGTGGTTTGTATGCAAAAATTAATTTTGATATCAAGTAATAGTAAAAAATAATTAGTGATGATCGTGATGAATTAAAGAGTTATTATGGTTGTAAGTGCTGTCCATTTCTTAATCAAGATAATTAAATCAAATTGGTCTTCTTTTGCTTTCCATTGAAGCATGGAACTCTCTAGTCCTTTTTTATTATTTGCTTATTTAATCAAATTGTGACTTTTGCAGTTTCCAGCACCGTGTGTTTGGGTCCCATGCTGTGGTTTGTCCAACAAATTTATCTTTCTATTTATTTATTTATTATTTGATTGAGATTGCCTCTCTTTTTTATGAGCACCAAGTGTCAAGTGTTCAAGCTTCCCATCTTTTATTTATTTTAATTTGTATGGAATGTTGAATCCTACTAACAACTAAGTTAGAAATTAGTATTTATAGATCCTTAAAGTCATTTATTAATTGGAAAACATGTATCACACTAACATAAAAAGTTAAAAATATCATGAAAACTATGTCTAACATTGAAATTGTTAGAAGAACATGTTGAACTCAGCAACTCGTCACTCAGCCATGAAAGATCTAAAATATGTTATCATAGTCTAACATATTATACTCTTAATATAATTATTACTTAGGGCCCTGGGGCAGCTTATAAGTGCGGTGCGCGAGAGAGATATATGAAAGATGGAATGAGGTAAAGGAAAAAGTGGGTTAGACTTAGGGCCCTGGGGCAACTTATAAGTGTGAGTGCGTTTTTTAAAGCTCTACGGTATCGTTTGGATCGCGCGTTTTGTTCGCTTATGCGAAAACACAGTTCCATTTTTACACTAAACGTTAGCCGCGGGTCGAACCCTGCTCGCCGCGTTTTCAGGATAACGTACAAATTTCTCCAAACGCACCCTTAGCTTCAATGGTTGGTGCAATGCTGTGCCCCCAAAACAAATTTAAGGAAGATTTTCATATATATCACACATTTTTTACATATTTACATAACTAACTCCTAAACTTCAATTAGATATACCATGTTATCTCTGCCTGAGAACATATAACTTTTTTAAAGGTTAAAATTGTAATTTTTTATGTGATATAAAAAATTACAATTTTTATGTGAGAATAAAAATTGTAATTTCTGGAAAATAAATAAATAAATAAAAGTGAGAATCCCGTGCAACAGTAACTGCATTTTAATAATTTATGGAGCCATCGGCGGCAGGCAAAAATTCAAAGGAGATTTGGAGCGTGTGATTATTGCGGGGCTTAGTGGTCCAATATGTGAGGTGAGGCTGTGAGACCTTATTATTGCCGATATATGCTTTAATGCCATATATTTAATGATGGATAGTTTTTTGTCGAGTCATGAGGCATTAAAATACGTGCAAATCCTTTTTTTTTTTCCATTATTTTAAAAATTTTAATAAAAATGTAAAATTTAAAAAAGTGATAAAGAACCTTTATATGGTATGAGGGCATAAAATAAAGTTTGAGATCTGTTGTATCCCATCCAATTGTAAAAAGTGTGGGGCCAACTAGTGGCAGAGAATTTCAATTTTGTAATTAAAACAAAATTTAAATGAGTTTTATTAATAGATATTTGTTGCTTAACACTCATTATTTCAAAGAAATATTATGTTGGTATTATTTAAACGAGTTTATATAAATATTAAAATAGGCTCAATCTATTTTAAAATTAAGTATTAATAGTTCATTATTGCACTTTACTCTCATTTAAATTTATGTGCTTGTAAAATTAAACTCTATAAATGATTATTTATAGTAATATCATTCAAATCATGAAGAGAGAGAGAAAAAAAGAATTGCAATGTGGTAATTAAGGGTCTGTTTGGGGCAGCTGCAACATATTGAATAATCTGCTGATAAGCTGATTAAAAATAATCTGCTCATAAGTTGTGCGGTGACTATTACAAATTTTTATTTTTTTGGAAAAGCTAGAGTGCAGTTAGAAAGTTGTCACCGCACCTAGATAGATGCGGTGAGAAAACGTTTTTCAATTTTTTTAAAACGCATAAACTGTCAAAATGCAGTTTACTCAAGCAGGTATGTTGCTTTTTTAAAAAGTCACCGCATCAAATAAGCTGCCCCACAAGGGCCATAAAATTTAAGTGCTCATATTGTTTTGCAACTTTAAAAACTTGGATACTCGTAATATTTTTTTTCTTTTTTTTTTGGATTGGAAAATGAGGGTTGAATTAAATATTTTCAAAGTAAATATATATGATTTATTTTAAATATTTAAATATTACTTTATAAAATTAAAAATTTAATTTATGTTTAAATTTTTTTTGGGTAAAGCAATGATGATTGTTTAATCATATAGTATAATATCTAATTACTTAAATTACTCTTGTACTAAATTGCGGGGTGTTCCCCCGCACCCCTAACCACATAATAAAACACCCCCGATTGAATAGATCCTTCCGCTCCACTCCGCTCTTGGGCTTCGCTCCGCTCCAATATTGTCCCATTTATGGTATATGAGCCATACCTAACAAATCTCCACCTTGGCGAATATCCAGCCCTTTTAGGAGAAATGCATATACCCAACAAATCTCCATCTTGGCGAATATCCAACTCCTTGGTAGAAATATATCATAAAGTTTCTTATAATGAGTTGGTCTATCACGTTTCCCTTATACCATCGCTGATCCCCCAACCAACTAAATTCCAAGAGATATATCTTCATTTCAAGAGACTACAAATTCTGATATTATGAACAATACCTAACATTTTTCCTGAATTTTTTTTCTTAAATTTAAATGTATTAGAAAAAATGACACTGAAAAATAAAATTTTAAAAATTGACAGTAGATGCATAAAATTTGTTGTAAATGAAAAGAAGAAGTCAACATTATACTTTGAATGGGACAATTATATGTGTCAATGGGGCAAATGGGTCTAACATGTCAGAAATTTTTTTAATCTCTAAATCAGATAGATAAACATTACTCAGAATGGCAATAATAATAATAATAATAATAAATGACGTTTGTGTGTGTGTGTTACAGGCTTTCAGTAAGGAAATAATATAAATACTCTGAATTATTTTAATATCTAACTTCTGCCACGTGGTCATGGTACCTCACTGTCCACACTGCAAAATGTTTTTTTTTTTTATATGAAAGAAAAAAAAATATATGTCGCCATATATTGATATATAAAATTAAATTTAATTTAAAAAATGAAAAATAGGTTTAGAAAAGGGTTGAAAATGACAATATGGAAAAGTAGGATGCGAAAGTAAAAGGAAATGTTAAATGGTGAACAAGGGGGAGGAAGACCTGGGCAGTGGCCAGTCAGAAAGCGGGTGCGGAAGCCCGGGAAAGCCGGCAAGCCCCACATTGTGGTCCCACTCTCACCCCATAAAATTAGATCTTCTTAATTAGTTTCAAATTAAATAAAATCATTACATAAATATCATTTATTAAATAAATAACTAGAACATTTGAATAATAATATTTTAATTTAAACACTGAAATTCAAAATTGTTGATTTCCTTTTCTGAGGATATGAATAAATTATAAATTATGTTAAATTCATCTTAGAATAAAAGGGCATTTGCATTGTTGGGTGCATACAACTCATAGTGTTATTGTTATTTCTTTTCATGTCAAACAACTAATCATTCATATTTATATTCATATCATTGAAATCTTTAGTATTAGTATCACTATCTTTTTAAAAGAGTGATATTAAGTCAACAAATTTTTATCATTTGACACGAATCTCGAGATATGACACAAATCATAAGATAATTTTTGAAAAAAAAATATTCGAAACTCAAATAAAAACTCATTCAGAACTTAGTTTTAAGTAAACTTGTAGTCGAATTGACGACTCGATGAAACAGATCCAATGATTTCAAAATTAGTCCAATCCAAGTAAAAGCAAACTCATATTAAGTTATTAAATCACTCTTAAAAGTTTATTAGACTCATTTAAAAAGTCAAACGAATGTCGAAGCTGGTGAGCCTAAAGTCAAATCGAGCTTCTCGGCAAGACTAATCCACCGAGTCCAAGATTGTTCAATTCTAATATCGTTAAGACACTCAAATGTTTATAAAATGTAGTATGATCGAAAGTACCTCTCTGGACCATTCAATCAAAGTGATTCACATTCATGTATTAATTGCACACATAACACTATAAATAAAGCCTCACTCATCTCATGAGGGGGGCGGGGGGAGCTTGAAGTCTGAAGAAGCTGAAATACAATGTCACTCCAGTCACCGTTGACTTTCACTAATTGTCGTCGACCGTTTTTGACTACCGCCTACCTTCATTGATCATCGTCGACCACCGTTGAGCGCACCGATCACCATCGCTTGCCGCACACTCCTTACAAGCTTATTCGTGCACCGAAGTTATAACTTTGAAGATGTTTCAACCTTTTCCCGCCCGTGGGAGAAGAAATTGTTCATTTCTGTTGGGCTATGCCCAACAGTTTTTTCTCATTACGAGTTTTCCACGTAAAAATTTATGTTGTGATTACTCGTTGTTTTCTATCTTTCAAGTGTGTGATGAATCTCCGTACCACACTAGAATGATAATCCATTAGTCTACCGCCGCAAATTTTCTAACATATATCTAGTATAAATATAATTTTGATGTATAAATTTATGACATCAAAGTATTATTAATATAAATATCAAATTTCATGTGGTGTTCGATATGTAAATAAATAACAATTCCTCCGTATCAATGTAAATGCATTTAAGTATTATAGGACTAGTTCTGGCTCAAAATTTAAACAAAATTTTTATTAGAGATTATTTTTCCAAAAAGAAACATCTCGCCAGTTTTGCCAACTCAATTCAAATGCAAAAGAAAAAAAAAAATTTATTTTTTTAAATTATCTAATTGGGGGCAAGGTTAGCTGTCACCCTATTAAATTTGGGATTATTAATGTTTAGATGCATATACACACTTATATATGAATTTAAGTAAGAATGAATATATATATTTCTTGAACTTATAAACTTTCTTAATCAAAATTAGTTTCAATTGTGTAAATTTTCAGCCCATATCCAATTCAAATAAAGACATCGAATAATAAGATTTTGCCTATCCAATTCAAAATTAAATTCGAATGATCGAACTAATCTTATTTTGATAGATTAGATCACTCAAAATTGAATAATTGGCAGTCTTATCTCTCCTTAAACATGAGATAAAGTCTTTAGGTTATCCACTTAATTATTTTTAACCACTATTTGCGTCATCTAAATTATCTTTAGTACTACTTTGATAAAACTGTGCATGTAAAAGTAGTGCTTGTTTCATTTGTGTCAATTTGTACTAAATAACGTGCATGCAGTAGAAATATATATGATCATTGTATTTAATACTAATATAACTTTATTATATATGGTTGAAATATGTATAATGTGTGACTTCATTCATGACATGGTAGCTGATACCCGCTTCACTTCCCAATGCTACGTATTCTACGCAGAATTCTATGAAGAGTGACGTAAGATTTTATAAAGAAATTCAGTGTTGATAGCTGTTTACTAAAGTGGAGCGGATGAAGATCGATCGTTGATAAAGTATTAAATATGCAAAAATGCGCTGAATGTTACTTGCAATATAGTGTAAATGGACATGTGTTTTCCGTTAAAATTTTTTGAGCAAAATTACTTATATTTTATTTACACACATTCATTCTACTTTGACTTTCAACAAGGAGGAGCAAAAGCTTTCTAATCAAATACAATTTACATAGATGAATATTTATTTTAACTAAATAGAGTTTTTAAATCAATATATATATATATATATATATATATATATATTATATATATATATATATATATATATATATGATAGGCCACCAACCATTTCCATCAATCATCACGAATCTCAATGCAATTTTTTGAACAAAAAACATTCAAACTTCAATTAAGAGTCATCTAGAGCTCTGATTTCAGCAAAATTATAGTCAAACTGATCGGCTC
>NW_018164444.1:49476116-49480472 GCF_001263595.1 Phalaenopsis equestris | reverse complement strand
GTTAAGGCACTCAAATGTCCATCAAACGTCATCTGATCAAGGGAAGCTCTCCGGGCTGTCCGATCAAAATGGTTCATATTCTTGTATTTATTGCACTGAAAACACTATAAATAAAGCCTCACCCCTCACATGAAGGAAAGGAGGCTTAAGAGAGAACGTGAGGTTTTGAGAAGAAGTCAAAGTTCAAGATCATCATCGCCATCGTCGACCACCGCCGACCGTCATCGATTGTAGTCAACTACCATCGATCACCGCCAACCTCCGTCAACCACCGCTTACTAGATGTCATCAGTTGACGTTGTAACGTGGAAAACTAGTACCCCTTTCCCGCCTGTGAGACATGGGGCATATGTTTATCAACTGATAGTGGATTTTGATAGTGGATTTTTACAACTAGACCAGACCCCGTGGTTTTTCCCTTTTTACTGGTTTTCCACGTAAAAACTTCTGATGTTATTACAGCTTGATTCATTTTCATCTAAGTGTGTGCTGAATTCTCGTGCAACACTAAGACGATAATCCATTACTCTACCGTCGCGAATTTTCTAGCACGCATCAAGAATAATTATTATAACTACAACTATATTTACATAAAATTAATTAATTTTTTTAGTTGATGTGTGTAAGAGAGGATAGTATAGGTGTTACAATATCTTTAGACAAATTCTTTATCTTTTATTTTTAATCCTTTCAAGACAAACCTTGGGGTCAAAATTTGGATAAACAATTAGAAAGTTAATTATTCGTGTGCATGAAGAAGCCGAATGCTTCACCGAAACACTAATTTCTGTAAGCATTTGAGTTAAAATTGTACATAATATCACCCATGAATTCTTCACGGGATTTCTTTATTTTTAGCCTCAACTCCTATAAATATTAATCATTGTATAAGTAAAAGAAAAAAAATTATCTCATTATTTTCTCCTATTAAAGAAACTCTATCAACTATCTCGAATTCTCTTTACCTTTTCTCGAAAGAATCTATTAACTATCACTATATGCGTGTGTTTCTATTTCTCGGGTGTGATTCAATGGCAGTTCGTGGTTCAACAATTTCATACCAAAAATTACTATTTACAATATTTTATTGTTTTTTAAATTTTAGTGCTGCATAGGTTAATTCATAACAATTTAGGGATATTTAGATATATTTTTGTTGCTTGAATTGCGTATGAGACGTTATATTTCTGTAATGTTCCGTTCCCCATCAAGCTTTCCATCGCATGGATCATAACCACCCCTTCAGTCTTGCCCTTAATCCTCTAAGATTAGTCCTCCTATACGTTAATTACGCCCAAAACCCCGATTAATTCAGCAATAACAACAAAATTAGCCATTAATAAAGCAACGACCATCGATTTATCTTTTTTTTTTTTGCTGATCTCTCCACCTCCCTCCCTCCCTCCTTTTATTAATATGAGAAACCTCCCCCTTTTCTCTCTCCTAAACCACTAATAAACCCCCCACTTCCCCCTCCCTTCTCGCCCATCCCTCTTGCATGACTTATCCTTCTCCTCTTCCTCCTCCTCATCCTCCCATGGCCGTTGAAGCACACCATCTTCACCTCTTAGCCCCTCAACTCCTCATGGACAGGTCCAATATCTCTTGCTTTCGCTTCTCCTTCCTTCTCTTCAATACAAAAAATTAATTTTGCTCACCTTCATTTACTTCCCTGTTGCTTGTTGAGCAGAGAACTCGTCGCCAAATTAATGGATGCCCATCAAGGAGGCCTCATGATGCCTATTTCCAAAGCCGGCGTTATTGGAAGGAAGCGATCAAGAGAACCGTTATCTCTACTCGCAGAGGAAATCTCTTCTGATTTTCAGCAACAGATGTTCGAGCACGACCGCCTTATCATACATCATGTACCTAATTCTCCTCTCCAAATTTCCCCTGTTTTTGTGTGATTCCTTCTCTAAAAATCAAATCTTTTTTGTCATACAGACTCAGCAGATAACAGCAGAGCTTGCCGAGCAACGGAAGCGGTTTTCACGGCGGCTTCTAGCAGCTGTAGAAGACGAAGTGAGGAAACAGTTGAAAGCAAAGGATGATGAGATTGAGACCGTAAAGAAGCTGAATTGGGCTCTGGAAGAGCGAGTTCGAAGCCTCTGTATTGAGAATCAGGTGTGGCGAGAGTTAGCACAGACGAACGAAGCTACCGTTAATCTTCTCCGCGCCAATCTAGAGCAAGTTCTCGCCACACAAACCTGCAGTGTCAAGCAGGAAGAGCAAGAGATATATATTGAACCTGCAGATGATGCTGAATCATGTTGTTGTGGCGATAATGAAGGTTTGGATAATACGGCCATGGAGGTTTCAATGGCGTTGCGGGTTTGTAGGAGCTGCGGTGGGAGTGCGGCTACTGTGCTTCTTCTACCTTGCCGTCATCTCTGTCTCTGTGCCCTTTGCAGCCCAACGGTCGACTTTTGCCCCATTTGTAGCTGTGCTGCCAGCGGTAGTGTTAATGTAAATTTTTCATGATTTTTTTTTTTGTTATTAGAAAGGGAAAACAGAAAAGTAGATCAAGTGAAAATTTTGGCATAGTGCAATCCATTTTGATCTTTCTTTTAATTGTTTTTATTGTTGATGGTGTTTTTTGGAAACTGAATTTTAGGGTTTGGAAGATATTAGATAGGAGAAAGATTTGAATTAGGATTTTTTTTTAATTAATTTTCATGAGAATTAGTATAAAAAATTTGATATATTAATTATTAATGATATTTATTTTGTTATTAAAATTTTATGATAATTATTTTGTTGATTTTATGTAAATATCTTAATTTTTTATGTTTTGTCATGAATTTTCTTTATAGAAAATATTCTTATTTTTTAAATTTGTATGTGAATTGACCAGTAATTAATGCAATTTTATATCATTTAAATATAATAGATATGTCAATATTTATGAAATTCTTAGGTTCATTTGATCGAGAATAATCTGATAAACCATGATTTAAATTCCTGGAGCATCCTCAGTTAAGAAAATATCAAAAGAAAAGAATCAATATCTCAAAACATCCCTACATTAGAATATCCTTCTCTACACGGAAAATATACCAACAAAAATCTCCTAGAAGACCTAGGTAGCCACACTCAGCGAGTTGAATCAAACTCGAAACCAATTTTGATAAAGATAAGTGACATGAGTGGAGAGGCTCACCTAAACACGAGATAAATGATTATCTGAACCTAATACATCGATGCAGCCAAACCGACTAAGGATCCAATCTACCGAATCCTATGACTATAACAAGAACGACTAAGCAACCATCCTTTGGGACCTCTTAGCCAAAGGGCGGCCACTTATCTGAATAGGTCGATTTACCATCCGCCCGACATCTTAACTTCTCTCTGTCGATTTGACATGAATCAAGGGCTTGCATAAGTTCTTTGACAACGATCAGCAAGACTTAGCAGATTAGTCTTATCGATCCCTGACAAGTAGAACACCATCCAACCAATAACGTCTATCTATCTATCCTACCAACAATACAAATCAAGCCACTTTCTCCCCAACTAAGCTATCGACCTGATCAAGTCGGCGGACAATGCTCGTTGAAATCCAACTAAGGCAAATAGAGCGAGCCAGAGAGCAGCAATGCCCTTAGGTCACAAGAGTGAAATATTTTAAATAATCCACACAACACTTATTTATATAAGGACATAAATATAATTTCATATATTATATACTTTTGTTTATAAATAAGAGATCATTCAATAAAAAAGAGATCACACAATCCCCTCATTTTAAAATGCAAAAATAAGTCAGGATCCAACACCTCCAAAACTACGAAATATTTTAAGTAACCTACCAACTCTTTGAGTTACATATTCCAATCAAAATTTAATGGTGCTTAATTCCACGATATTGAATTAAATATGATAGAAACGACACGAACGCGATGCCCCACCAAGAAAAATTCGGAAGATGATCACGTTAAAAACACGAATGATGAATGGATGGTGCTCAGCTACAGCCACAGGAGAGATTAGGACAGGCGATGGTTACATATAATCAACAATAGTAAGACATCCAGATGGCAAAAGCTTGAACGAAGCAACGAAATTGATATATGGAGTCGGTCAGAACAGGCAGTGTTCATGGACTTCAGTGGCCAGCCTTTGTCGGCAGAGGAACTGATAATGGGATTATGGGAGTCGGCGCTGGATGGCAGAGCGCAACAGTTGATGACTGCCATTAATTGCCTTTGAGTCGCATGGGCATAACTAAAGGCTGGCTCTCATTTTTAGAACTTATATATATATATAAAAGTTTTAAAAGTTCTATATATATATGTATGGGCATAACTAAAGGCTGGCTCCCATTTTTAGAACTTATATATATATATATATATA
>NW_018164444.1:49455428-49476054 GCF_001263595.1 Phalaenopsis equestris | reverse complement strand
TATATATATACATACTTTTGATGGGTTAGGTGACGACGCTTAGATTGAGTGACACCGGTAGGTTAAGCTTTTTTTGAGCTCCTCTTAATTATTTTTTTTTTTGGGTTGGGAGCTTAGGTTTTCAACTAAGAGATATTTGACTTGGAGTAGTTAGATATAAATTGTATAGATAAGCTTAATAAGATTATTTTAAAAAAAATCATTTTTAATCTAACAGCCAGCATAATTTATCCTCTGTATGCAGCATAAAATTAATTATTTTGCTTATGTTAAATAGAAAATATTTTATTTATTATTTATGTTTTTTTTTTGTTGATGGGTTACATTTAATGGGACTCTAGCGAGCCTGAAACACAAGTGAAATACATTTGAGTTAAGTTTGATTCGATTAGAAAAATTTGTGTTTTCCAATTAATTTTTATTACAATAAAGATTATATGTTAAGTGGTTTTAATGGCACCCATAAGAAATTATCATAAGTATTGAATAGTCTAAGCCAATGGTGGAGAACATTTTGAATAGTTTAGGTTAGCCTTTTTGATGCCCCTAAATATAGAGTAAGGTGATGGGGAGTGATCGTGATCCCAAAAGAAGTGGTTTTTTTTTTTTTTTTTCTGGAATGAAAGTTATGTTGGCTTTTATTGAAAAGAAAAAAAAAAGAATACAATAAAAGGCCTAACAGAATAAAAATTACGTAATGAAGTTCTACAGATAAAAACTATTAAAAAGATACAAGACCTATAGATGAATTCTAAAGAACATCCAACTAGTAATAAAATAATGAAAAGATTAGTGAACAAAATTCAAGTCCACCAATAGTTTTAGCAGAAAAGAAATCTCAATTATAAAATCAACAAGGAGCACCTATGTACATCAAGTGCAAATTCTCAAATAATATACAACGAGTCATAAAACTCATGTAAAATGTGATCTGCCCCACAAATATGGCACAAAGGGATTGTGTAAACATTCTTGGGATACCCACCTTCCTTCCTAGAAAGGACGTTAGGTACAGTGAGGATAATACACTAAGCATGCAACAAAGATAGATAAGACGCGCGACACGACAAATATGCAATGACATGTAAAAAAGAAGTCATGAAATAGCATGCAGGTTCAATCTGACGTAGTAGTGGAGGTTCTGCACTCTCCTACAGGCCTTACCAGGAGTCTACAAAAGGTAAAATATGAAAGAAAACAAACTTACGCCAGGTCACAACGAAGAGTGCTGGAACTGACTGACGTAAGCCTTGCTAATTAGTCGGGCTAAGGTAAACCGCCACTCATGCTGAATGGTATACTAACTGTTCAGGAGAATGAGTCCCTATAAGGATTGCTACGTACTATAGTATATTAAAGCATTGGTGGAGAGGGCAAGATTGATTGAAAATGATCTAATGTCAACTCAACAAATTATGAATGTGAGCCAGAAATTATTGAATTGGAAAGGAGTTTTTGAGAAGTGGTGGCAGTGGGAAGAAGAGCCGATTTGAGTCTTATGACTCTGAGAGAGATTCTAAAACTTAAGAAAGCTACGATTCATCTATTTTAGAAAATAGTGCTCCAATATGTACTTCATGAGAAAAAAGACATCACGGTCAACGTTATTTATCCTTCGAGCACTATTTCAAGTTTGGTCAGCCCGACTACAAGATATCATAGTGCCCTCAGAGAGCATTTAAGAATAGATCAGATGCTCCAGTAGACTAGAGGGTTGGTAGACAACAAAAGATTATCCCATCAAGAACTTTCAATGGTGGATCATGCATGATGATTGTAGCAAATATCTCGAATCAAAGGCGAAGATTAGTCTCTGTTTTGGACATAATAAATTTATCCATATTGTGCAAAAAGTTTGATTCTACACACATAGACTCTACATAGAAGGTATAATTAAAAGGATGGTTAATAATATATGATCCTTTACTAAAAGATAAAAATAGTAATTAAAATTTACTTAAAAAAATAAACAGGAAGAATAAAATGTACATTTAAAGGTAAGCACATGAAAGTTATGTCAATGCACGAAATTTTTCATGAGTAAAATGTAATTTCTTTTAAAAATTAAACCCTCACACGTGCTCCAAGAAGTTGCATTGTTAAGGAAGGGGGTGAACATGGACTTAATTTGTTGGGTTAATTTAAATATAATTGAACAAAGAATGACTTGTAATAAATTGAATTTGGCTCACCCAAAGTTTGCTTGTTTACACCACTAGCTATAGTTGTAGTCTTGTAGAACCACCCCATTTCTATGTATTTACATGTCTAACAATTAAATTTTACTTTTTTATATTTATACCACCCCGATATTTTATATAATGCCACTATAACTTTTAAAAGATGAAATACACATTTTTACGCATAGATAAGGTGGAAAATATGTAAAAATTGAGTTTTAGGGATTATATAAGAAAATACATAGAAATTGAGTGGTACGTATGTAAATCTTCATTTTTATGCCATAATTACTTACATACAACTTGAAACATTGATTTTTACAAATTAACCGTCTAGGTGATTTTTTTGAACTACTGAACTCTTGTAATGATTTTTTATTTCAATTATACGAGAAAATCACTCGGATATTTGTGGGCATTATTTTACAAATTGTTATTATATATCATAATTTCATTACTTTCTAAAAAATTAAAAAAACAATTTTTTTTATAATTGAAACTTCTGGACTTTGATAAATATAACACAAATGTCTCACTTCTTATGAAAGAAAGTGATTTATAAAACTCTCATCACAGTATAAAATCTCTACTTTCTCGCAATTAGCAACTCTTTAGCTAATTTTGACGGCAATGACTTCGCTTTATTATCTCAACAAGTTAGGGTACGTTCGGGACAGCTTATTTAGTGCGGTGGCGTTTTGAAAACTCATCTGATCTATTTGGGTAAACTGCGTTTTGACAGCTTATGTGTTTTTAAAAGGCTGAAAACAACGTTATCACACCACACATATTTAGGTGCGGTGTCAGCTTTCTGGCAGCAATCTAGCTTTTTCAAAAAAAAATAAAAATTTGTAATAGCCACCGCACCTAACTTATCAACATATTATTTTTAATCAGCTTATCAACAAATTATTCAATAAGCTGCAATTGCCCCAAACAGTTGCCCCAAACAGACCAACAGACCCTTAATCTCATAATTTGTAGGAGTATTAAAATAATTCATAGTTTTTTTTTAAATTGTGACTGAAATAATTCATAGAAAGACTATCAAGAGCCTAATTGAAAATTACTTTAAAATTATTTTAACATTTTTATAAATTCTGAGACTAAAATAATCCTACTTAAATAGTCCCATTAATTTTTACTCTTATCTCAAACGACACGTAAATAAATTGCATGAAATTTTTACGGAAAGAAAAAAAAAAAAAAATCATTGACATTTACATTATTATTTTTTTGGGGCAATTACATCCAGACCATCCGAAACTTATTATTTACAAATCAACCACCACTCTTTCATCTATTTTTTAAATTCTCTCTTCAAATATCAAAATTCATGTTAAAACTCTGATTATTATATTTTATTTTTACCAAATTCTCAATAATTTCATTAGGACACATGTAAATACATTAGTTTGGGAATTAAAAAAATCACTTGGATTAATTATCCTATTTTTTTATTTAAGTTACTTGAAATCTTTAGAGAGAGAGAGAGAGAGAGAGAGAGAGAGAGAGAGAGAGAGAGAGAGAGAGAGAGAGAGAGAGAGAGAGAGAGAGAGGGAGAGTTGTTTTCACACATCATTTATCATCAATTATAAATTTTGAATTAATAGGAGGCAATGGGGTTGGAGTATAAATCAAACTAAGCAAACTTTTAAGCACGATTAAGTCATTTGATTGGTAAAAAATGGGCTACATATTGTAAACAAAGATAAGATCCATATCATACTAATTAAACTATTTGATTGTACTTTTGACTTAGAGCTCATTTGTTAAAGCTATGTGATATCATAATTTATACATAGGCATCAATAATTATTAATTGATGGAAAATATTAACCAATAAAAAAATGATAAAAATTACTTTAAACACAATCATAATTTTTTATTTAAAACCTAATCAATGATTAATCATTGAAACTTGTGAAGAATTAATATAATAGTTAATTATCCCAAATTTATTATGAGTAATTAGGAGGTTAATAATCTACAGCTAGATAAAGTATATTGATTATTCTTGATGCGTGCTAGAAAATTCGCGGCGGTAGAGTAATGGATTATCGTCTTAGTGTTGCACGAGGATTCAACACACACTCAGACACAAGTGAAACAACCAGTGATGATACCAGAAGTTTTTACGTGAAAAACCCGTGAATGGAAAAAACCACGGGGCCTGGCCAAGTTATAAAAAATCACTATATGTTGGTGATTACAGCGGCCCCTTGTCCCACAAAAGAAAAATTATTACTAGATTTTCAGATTAAAACGTTTTCTGACGGTGTCCAGTCAACATTGGTCCGCGATGATCGATGATGGATGATGATCAGCGGTGATCGGCGGTACTCGACGGTCGCCGACGGTGGTCGATGGAGGTCGGCGGTGGTCGCTGACGATCGGCGGTGGTCGACAAAGATCGACGATGACAGGGATGATGTTCGACTTGAGCTCTTTCACAAAGCCTCAAGTTCTCTCTAGCCTCTCCCGCTCTCATGTGAATGACAAAGCTCTATTTATAGTGTTTTGGGTACAATTAATGCAGGAATATGAACCATTTTGATCGGACCGTCCGGAGAGCTTCCCTTGATCAGATGATGTTTGATGGACATTTAAGTGTTTTAACGATGTCAGAATTGAGCAATCTTGGATTAGTTGGATTTGTCTTGTCGAGACGCTCGATTCGACTATAAACTCGCTAGATTTAGCATCTGTTTAACCTTTCAAATGCCTCCTCTCCAAGAGTAGTTTAATGATTTGATTCGGGCTTGATTTGACTCAGATTGGATTGACTTTCATATCATTAGATTCGTCTCATTGAGCCGATCAGTTTGACCATAAGTTTACTGAAATAGGAGCTCCGGATGACTCTTAATCGAAGTTTGAATGTTTCTTGTTCAAAAAATTACATCGATATTCGTGCCAGATGATGAAAATTTGTTGGTGGTGTATTAGCTGCCCCTCTATTTTTTTATGAGTCTAATTTTTTTCTTCAGAAAATATCAATGATCAAAACATCACTTATGTGTGTGTGTGTGTGTGTGTGTGTGTGTGTAATTTTGTACGCAATCTTTTCAATGCTTGGATAATTTCCAAATTCTCCCATAAACTTTTATATGCTCTGACATTTTCTGATTTGGCAATAAATGCTCCCATTAGCTTTAGGATCTGTTTGGGTCGGCTTATTAGGTTGCGGCGACGTTTTGAAAATGCCGCCGATGTGTTTGGAAACTTCATTCGCATCGCGTTATGGTGACACTCTGATATGTGCGTTTGTATTTGTTAAGGGTCTTTAGACGCTCCATTGGCCCCACGTCCTGCGTCCGTGACTAGCGTTTAGGGAAATATTTCCTTCCGCGCCCTTCTCAGTTCTCCATCGCCCTCTCTCTTGCTGTCTCCCTCCCCGATCTTTACCCTCGCGTAGATCGAATCACTTGTAAGCTCTGGTGAGATATGTTTACTCCGGTGAGGATATGTGAGCTTTTTTGAGTATTTATCGTCTGATCTGTTTTTTCTATCCCAAAATTTGGCAAATTTCAATTCACGATAAAAGTAGGGTTTTCTTGCTGATGATTTTGTTGGATTATCTTGGAATGCATTGGGTACTTGGAATGCATTGGGTAGTGTTGGAATGCATTGGGTAGTGTTGCACTTTCTTTCTAATAAAGCCGAGAAACATAAGAACTGTCTTGGATCTATTTGTATTGATATGAAAACGAATTTATTCAAATGCATATTAATGTAAGTTAGTACATAAAAATTTTGTGGTATTTGGGTTATGAAGTTACCCTTTGTTTCTTATGCATTCACGTGCTGACACCGAGAGTTCTTGGTGAAATGTCTGCGGCTAAAATGACTTGTTGTGTTGGTTCAAATCAATCGTTATATTGCTTTCATGGTATTGTTGATGCTTCAACAGAGCACATTTCATGAAAAAGGCACCGTTCAACAAATTTGATTATCAATAATGGGTCTCTAGATCTCAACTGGTTCTAATTTCATTGTATTGGAGGCACATTTCATTGTGTGGGAGGCATAGATCTCAACTGGTTCTAATTTTAGTTGGGTCTAATTTTGTGTGATGTGTTCAATAAATTTGATTAGTTGGGTCTAATTTCAGCTGCTTCTCTAGAATTCTTTGGGGAATCTCAAGTTTGATTATTATTATAAGGCATTTACTTCGTGTTAACAAAAATTGGTCATAATTCATGGCTCCTTTTTAGTTGGTATTAATATAAGGCATTTACAATAAATGCATGGCTCCATTCTTTTGGTTATCCAAAGAAGATGAATGGAAAATTGGCCATAAATGCTGAAAATATTCTTGTTTTGCATTATGTATTGCTAAGCTTTCTCCAATGTGTCATTTCATTAAAGAATGGAATTACTTGGTTTCAATTGTATTTGATCTGGTGGATTCATGGAGATGTATGTTGAAACAGAATTGTTTTATATTCAAAGAATTCATATGGTCTTAAGGAAATTTGTCAGGCAAGAACCCCTGTATCATGGGTCCACTTCATCTCGTGGTTGTTCTCTTTTTGCAGTTATTAAGATAATCTTGATGGGTTTAGAAGTCATGTTTCTCTTAAGGGTCGGCCTTACAGTGTTTTAAGTGTTTCTTTTCTTTAGCAAACTTTAATTGGTGGAGATTTTCATGGATTGAAAAGTGCTAGTTATAGATATCCATTTCTTTTCTTTATGTTACACTTGAAAATTGGGTTTCCTCCACCCTTTGGTTGTAACAGATGCTTTCTCCATTAGCTGCAGTTCATGGTTCTCTATTTGCTGCAGTTTGATCTGAATTAGCTACAATTCATGGTTCATGTATTTGCCGAAGTAGCTTGATCCGCAACTTCTGGTTTTATGTATTTGATGCAGAAGTTTGCATTGGGTTCATGGTTTTTAAAGCTTCATTTTATTAATAAGGTTGTCAAGTTGAGAAGTTCAATAATAGCATTTCATGGTTTTCAAAGCTTCATGATTTGGTGAAGTTTTTGCTGGGTCATTTCTGTGTAGCTGCAGTTTCTGTTTAGCTGCAGTTTTTTTTATGGAATTTGCCGCAGGTTATATTGGTAATGCTATTAGCTGCAATTTCTCTTATCTGAAGCTTCTGTGATGGAATTTGCTGCAGTTTATGTTATGCAACTTCTGTTTAGTTGAGGTACATATGTGAAGGGAGGAAACATATGAAAAACTGATTGTATAGAGGAAGCTGAGAGAATGGTGTAGTGTTCTCCGTTGAGATTCAAATCTATCTAACCTTAGACAAATGCGTAATAAAACATGTTCGATGTCTTACTGTGGATGTATGTCTTTGACAGAACCATATAATTCTTTTGTGTTCTTTTTTTTCAATAGTTTTATACTTCATTTATACTTCATTTGTGTTCAGCATCTTATTGTATTTCTTCTTATTTTATTTGTATTTGATACTCATGAAGTGGTGAGCAATGTAATTTAATTTTATGTAACTTAACTGTAATATTTTAAGACATTTATTTTATCTATTATTTTTCATAAACAGCTTATTTCAGATTATCAGCAGCAGATTATAAATAATCAATAGTTGCCCCAAACAGACCCTTAATATGCTTTCATAATCTGTTTTAATCTGCTTTGATAATCTACATAAAGCCAAACAACGGGATCGTTGGGCTTGATAATAAATGCTCCCATAACCTTTGATTTGCTTTGATAATCTGCATACGCGGCAAGTATAACATATATTTGGCACTGACATGAGAACGCCAAACAACAGAATGCTGAAGTAGAAGTGGGATTGACGAACTACGGGAAGTGGAAGTGGAGGCGAACAAAAGGAAGTGGAAGTGGAGGAGGGTGGAGTTGAATGATCATTTTAGTTATTTTAAAAATTAGCATTTAACAATTCAAACTCTTTTTCACCCTATAAATAGGGGCCTGAAGTAGAGGGTAGAGTGGAGTTCTCAACTGATCCAGGATTTCCCAAAAGAAGAAAGTTGTCCTCGTCCTACGTATCAGACAAGCAACATGATCATCTTTCTCGTTGCGGTGAAGAGTTGAGGCGAAACGCTGCGGTGAAGTGTTGCGGTTAAACATTGCGGCGAAGAGTTCCGACAAAACGTTATGGTGAAGAGTTGCGGAGAATGGTTGTGGCAAAAAGTTGCAGTGAAGTGTTGCGGCGAAACGTTGCGGCAAAGAGTTGCGGTGAAACGTTGCGTCGAAGCGTTCCGGCAAAACGTTGCGACGAAGAGTTGTGAAGAATGGTTGCGGCGAAGAGTTGTGGCGAAGAGTTGCGGTGAAGTACTGCGGCAAAGTGTTGCGGCGAAACATTGCGGTGAAGAGTTCCGGCAAAACATTGCGGCAAAGAGTTGTGAAGAATGGTTTCGACGAAGTGTTGCGGCGTTACGGTGAAGTGTTGTGGCGAAACGTTGCAGCGACGCCACTGGTGATTTATCCCCACGGTAACTTTGTTGAGGTTATGCATCATAATGTTACTCGATGGTGTTAACCTGTATAGGAGGATCCAACGGAAGTCCATCAAGGACTTATTAACCCATCAGAGGTTGTTTGTTGGAGCTTTGCTCGTTTACGAACCTGTGTGAAATGGGTCGGGTGTAGCCCAACAAGAACTGTTAACCTATACAGGGTTTATTTCCAGAGAAAAAACTCGACGATGTTAAATGGAAGATGTTAGATCAAATCCCCCTGGGATTGATCATGCTCTAACAAAGAGACAACCGAAGTTGTGTATTTCTTGGGTCGAGAGCATGAAGTGACTCGTGAATGAGCCATTACACTTTCTAAAGATATCCTTTATGTATAGGAAAGTAAGTGAATAATATTTGATATACATTGATTATGTATAAGTTGCAATGTAATAACCTATGTGGACTGCACGACTGGAGTGTTACTGGTAGTACTTGCGAAAATTTTCTGCATTCCAAGTCTGAGGCAAGATTTTCTCATCTAAACCCTTGAGCTTGAAGGTTCCAGGCTTGATCATGGCAATCACAATATATGGGCCTTCCCAGAGAGGTGATAGTTTGTTGTGTTGGGGACCATGACCGTCAGATTCAATACTACGTAAGACTATGTCACCGATGAAGATAGGTTGAGGCTTGACTCTCCGGTTGAAGTGGCGAGCAATTCTTTGGCGATAGGAAGCAACTCTAAGATGGGTTACATCGTGTGTTTCTGGGAGGAGATACAAATGTTGTCAGAGCTTTTTTTCGTTATTATCTGAGTCAAAAGTCTTAACTCGCGGGTTTGGAACTTTGATATCAACTGAGATAACAGCCTCAGTGTCGAAACACAAGTTATATGGAGTTTCCCCAATTGGAGTTCGCGTGGTGGTGCGATAGGCCCACAGAAAGTTATGCAACTCTTCTACCCATTGCCCCACGGTCTTCTCAAGTTGAGTTTTCAATCCTTTGAGCATTGTAAGATTCGTCACCTTTGTTTGTCATTTTGTTTGGGGATGCGCCACAACAGTGTGCACCAACTGAATGTGAAAATCTTTGCAGAATGATGTGAAGACCCTTCCAGTGAATTGAGTCCCATTATTTGTGATAATCTTCGCAGGAATCCCAAAACGACAGATGATGTTTTTCCAGACAAACTGTTTGGCATTTTCCTAAGTGATTTTGGCAAGAGGCTCTGCTTCTACCCATTTGGTGAAGTAGTTGACAGCTAAGATAATGAATTTTTGTTGTCCAGTAGCTATCAAATATAACCCCATGATATCTACCCCCATTGGGCTAAAGGCCAAGGACTTAGAAAAGATGTGAGTTATACCGGCGGTGCAATTGTAAGATTGGAGTGTAGTTGACAATTCTTGCATTTTTGCACAAACTCTAATGCATCTTGCTTAATCGTGGGTCAGTAGGAACCTTACCTCATTATTTTAAGAGCAAGTGCCCTGCCACCAAGATGCTCCCCACATATTCTGGCATGAACTTCTCGTAGAGCGTAATCAGCTTCAGATGGAGGAAGACACTTGAGATATGGACCTATAAATGCCTTCTTGTCCCTATAAGGACCTATAAGGATGAAGTTGGCAAATAGATGTAGTAGCATCATCTGGAAGTGTTTCATCTCGGAGGAAGGAGATGATGGGATCCATCCAAGATGACTCCCTTGGGTCATCTATAGACAGTATCTCCCATGAGCCATGGATGCTAGGAAAATGTATCTTCTCAATATACCTTATTTTATAGAGATCTCCAGTTGTTGAAGTTGCAAGCTTAGAGAGGGCATCGGCTCGAGTGTTATGCTCCCAAAGTATATAAATGAGCTGACACTTTTCAATTTTGGCAAGAAGTGTTTTTACCAGATTGAGATATTGTACCAGTTGTGAGTTATGAGTGTCAAATTCTCCTTCTACTTGGGATGCAACGAGTTGAGAATAAGTGTAGATAATCATGTTTCGTACTTCACAGTTGATGGCAATTTTAATCTGGCGACAAGTGCTTCATATTCAACAACATCATTGGTGGCTGGAAATTTCAAACGAAGTCTGTACTCCAAAATGTCTTTCTTTGGGGAGATGAGTATTAATCCTCCACCTGCTCCTGAGTTTCCAGATGCTCCGTCTACATATAGTATCCACTGAGGTGACCGTGGAAAAGAAGAGGGTGGTTCATGAGAGATAGGCACTGTACACTCTAGTACAAACTAGACCAATACATGTGATTTGATGTTTTGCCATGGTAAATAGTGGATGTCAAATTCTCCCAATTCTACATACCATTTAAATAATCTTCCCGATGCTTATGGTCTTTGTAGGATAACCTTCAAAGGAAGTTGCGTGTAAACACTAATAGTGTGATCTGGAAGTACGGACGAAGTCTCCTTGCTGAGAATACCAAGGCTAGTGCAGTCTTATCCGCCATCGGATAATGACTTTCTGTATTTCTGTATCAGAGAGGACTTTCTGTATCAGAGAGAACTTTACTGACGTAATATACTGGTTTCTTGATTGTGTTTTCTATTTTGACAAGGACAGAGCTGAAGTGAAATAGCCAAATAGATATATAACATCTCTCCTTGGGATAGGTTTTGAAAGAAGGGGCGGTGAAGCCAGATATGCCTTAAGTTGCTCAAAAGCGATGTGACAGTCATTTATCCATTGAAAACCAGTGTTTCAAGTTCCTCTTAGTATTTTGACGAATAGCATATACTTATCTCTAGAACGAGCTAAAAACCAATAGGGTGTCTATACGGCCATTCAATCTTTGCACCTCTTTGATGTTTCTTGGAAGCACCATCTCTCTCAATGCCTTAATTTTTTCTAGGTTTACTTAAATCCTACGATAGGTAACCATGAATCCCAGAACTTCTCTGATGTGACCCCGAAAGCACATTTAGTCGGGTTAAGTCGTAAGTTATATTGACGAAGGAGTTGGAAACACTCCTTTAGATGAGAAATGTGTTGGGGTGCTTACAAGCTTTTTACTAACATATCATCGACATAAACCTCCATTGTACGCCCAAGATGCTCTTTGAAGACTTTGTTCATGAGTCGTTGATAACTTGCACCAACATTTTTTTAACCCAAATGACATAACCTGATAACAGTATAAGTTCTATATGTTTAAAAAGATGTGACATCCTCGTCCATTGGATTCATCTTTATTTGATTGTATCCCGAGTATGCATCCATAAAGCTTAGCATCTGATGTCTAGACGTGGCATCAAGACGTGGCCGTGGCATCGACGAGTTGATCTATGCACGGGAGGGGAAAACTATCCTTCGGACAAGCTTTGTTGAGGTATTTATAGTCTACACACATTCTCCATGAACCATTAGTTTTTTTTTCACCATGACGACATTGGTCAGCCATGACATTGGTCAGCCATGCAGGCCATGCAGGATGGTGTACTTCTCGTATGAACTTTGCTTCAAGAAGCTTATTGACTTCTTGTTCAATAGTTTGTAAGTGGTATGGGGCAAAATTGCGCTTCTTCTGGATGACCGGTTTAAAGGTCGGGTCTACCTTTAAAGAGTACATGATTAATTCTAGGTCAATTCCAGACATGTCGGCCGGAGTCCATGCAAAAATGTTTTGGTTCCTTTGGAGAAGATCTACATACTTCGACCTTTCCTCATCGAAGTGTAGGGGGAATCAAGCTACACTATTCTCGAGGGATGTTCGTCAGAGAGTGGAATTTGAACCAAGTATTCCACGGGAGAAGCCCGTTGAGGTATATCTTCATCTCGAAGATAAAATTTTCAATGCTAAGTTTCATTGACGAGCGTGGCTGAGCTTGTCTGAGGTAACATGATTGTGTTGTTTGTTGATCACCTTGCACGACGTCGATCCCTGCTGGGGTTAGAAACTTGATCTTCAAGTGTGTTACAGAAGTCACAACGCAAAAAATTGATTACAGTAGTCTCTCAAAGATAGCATTATATGTCAATTCTGATTTGTCAACGATGAACTGGACTGAGTGGGTTATCTGTCAAGGAAAATCTCCTAAGATAACTGGGAGATTTATTGTTCCCTCGACCCTCACTGGTCGATTATAAAAAACATATAATGGTCCTGATGCAGGTTGAAGTATTTCTCTTGTCAATCTCAAACTAAGGAAAGTTGAATAGAACAAGACATCGATAGAGCTCCCATTGTCGATCAGGATCCTTTTTACATTATAGCAAGGCTCGCCAATTCCTGCGCTAATGATGATAGGATCTCGGTGGGGGACTCAAACTCCTTCCAAAATCAGAATCATCAAAAGTGATAGGCTCGAGGTGCAATTTCTTTTACATTGGTTCACCAGGTATAGTGATAAGGACTTCATCAATCAGCAATGGGCCTCCATCAATTGTTTGAATTTTGACTACGACTGGGTGACCCCCATGTTGCTGCCTTGGTGTATGTTGGCCCCCTGTAGGAGCATTATCGATATCAGCTGGTTTGTTTTGTACAAATCAACCAAGATATCTCTGTTTAATTAATCTTTAAATCTCTTCCTTGAGCTGCCTGCACACTTCAGCGGAGCGACCACAACTTCGATGAAAATAACAGTATTGTTCTTGATTCTCTGAGTATTGTTCTTGATTCCCTGAGTTAGGTTTTAGGGGGTGAGGCCATTTAACTGTTTGCTCATCTTTGATAGTCATTAAGACATTAACATGTGATGTGTTCAGTGGTGTATACTCTTTCTTAGTTCGATACTCACTTAAATTGGCCTGCAGGTTGAGGAAGGAGGTCGCGATTTCTCTGTTGTTCGGATTTTCTCCATTGCAAAGATTGGTTATTATCTCCAGTGTTATTATTGTTCTTTCCTCCAAATTTCTCGAACTGCTCTTTATGTGTGTTGATGGCCTCATCCGCAGTGATTCGGGACTCAACACGGTGGACAAGGTCAGCATAAAAATAAATTGTCTCCCGCATCAGTGATGAGTAAAATGGTCCTGGGCGGAGCCCCCCAAGGAAGACCCCCCTTAGTAACTCAGGATCCACCCCCGAAATTTGACGGGCTTCAGCAGAAAACCTACTGAAGTATTCCTTAAGTGACTCTCCTTCATTTTGACGAATTTCTGAGAGATGGGATGAATCATTTATGATCCTTCGATTTGCAATGAACTACTCCGCGAACAGTTTGGCAAATTTGTTAATGGTGTTTATAGTGCCCCCTGATAGAGAGTAGAAACAGGTTCGAGCTTGTCCTTTAAGAGTAGTCGGAAACACTTGACACAGAAGCGCATCAGAGACACGCTAATTGTGCATGATAGTTCGATAATGATCAATATACTCGTAAGAGTCGGTTGTCCCTTCATATGTATCAATGTTCGGAAGCTTAAAGCCTGTTGGGATGGGGTGTTGGAGGACCGCATCCGCTAAGGGAGAAGATTCATGGATGTTACGGTGAGCGTAGAAGTGACCTTTTTCTCTAAGGGGAACTCTTCCCAGATGAGTGGAGCTTGCGGTATCTGTGAGTTCAACATCATGACCTGACAGGGGATGTGTTCCTTCTTGAGGAGGCAGACCGGTACGAGTTCCTCCAAGTGGTATGTTTCTTGTACGTCGCAGAGTTATTGGTAAACGAATTTCATCCAATGGTATAGACAGCGGTTGTTGAGCCCCGCTAGGAGCTGTAGGATGTCTAGTTGAGACTCCTGCATTCTACGCATTTGATCTTCTATTGAAGGACCCAAAACACCTTCGTTGGCGGGTTAACATCTTCCAGGGTTGGAAGATGAAGAAGCATGCCGCCCTTGGCTTCGTGATTGCTCCCTCAACCGATGGAAACGATGGGTGTTGGAGTGGGATGTTTCATTGTCACGAACATTGTGTCTGGTGGTTATGTGGTAGACCGTGTAAGTACTTTAGTTGTGGGATTGAAACTTTCCCACATACGGCGTTAAACTGATGCATGCTAGAAAATTCACGGCGGTAGAGTAATGGATTATCAGCTTAGCGTTGCACGAGGATTCAATACACACTTAGTTGAAAGTGAAACAACCAGTGATGACACCAGAAGTTTTTACGTGGAAAACCCGTAAAGGGAAAAAACCATGGGTCTGACCCAGTTATAAAAGTCTACTATATGTTGATGATTACAGCGGCCCCTTGTCCCACAGACGGGAGTGTTACTAGATTATCAGATTACAGCGTCGTCTGACGATGTCCGGTTAATGTTGGTCGGCGATGATCGATGGTGTATGAAGATCAACGGTGATCGACGGTGGTCGATGGAGGTCAGCGGTGGTCGTCGACGATCGGTGGTGGTCGACGGAAGTCGACGACTGTTGGCAGTGGTCGACGGAGGTCAGCGACGGTCGACGGAGATCAGCGGTGATCAACAGAGATCGATGATGGTCAGTAGTGGTCGACGGAGGTCGGCGGTGGTCGCCGACGATCGGTGGTGGTCGACAGATGTCAGCGGGGGTGGGCGGAAGGTGACGAAGGGCGGCGGGGGGCGGCGGTCGGGGTTCTGCGGTAATCGGCGGTGGCCGGCGGTGGTCGCCGATGATCGGTGGTGGTCGACAAAGGTCGACGATGACAGGGATGATGTTGAACTTGAGCTCTTTCTCAAAGCCTCAAGTTCTCTCTCAAGTCTCTCCCCCTCACATGTGAAGGGTAGAGCTCTATTATACTGTTTTGAATGCAATTAATGCAGGAATATGAACCATTTTGATCGGACAATCAAGTGTGCTTTCCTTAATCAAATGAGGTTTGATGGACATTTAAGTGTCTTAGCGATGTCGGAATTGAGCAATCTTGGACTCATTAGATTCGTCTTGTCGAGACGCTCGATTCGACTATAAACTCGCTAGATTAGACTTCCGTTTGATCTTTCAAATGCCTCCAGAAATTCTCTAAAAGTAATTTAATGATTTGATTCATATTTGATTTGACTCGGATTGGACTGACTTGCACATCATTAGGTTCGTCTCATCGAGCCGATCAGGTTGACCTTAAGCTTGCTGAAATCGGGGCTCCTGCTGAAATCGGAGCTCCGAATGACTCTTAATCGAACTTTGAATGTTTCTTTTTCGAAAAAATTGCATCGAGATTTGTGTCGGATTATGAAAATTTATTGGTGGCATATTAATTCTAATTAAAATTTTGATTAAAATTTTGAAGATTGAAGATTTAGTTCAATGTATTTATAAATTTAATTTTTATATAGGTATGAAAATATGTATTTCACTTTTAAAAATTAAAAGAGATGTTTTTGATGTGATACGAAAGATAAAAAAAATAAAATTTTGGTGTTAGATATATAAATAAATAAAAATGGGATGGTATATTTGTAAATTCCCCTTTGAAGTTTATAAAGTTTTGTTAGGAAATTAATGAAAAAATATATAGATTTTCTGTATAGATAATCAGTAGGGCTTATTTGAAAATAAAATAAAATCCACCGCACCTAAATGATTGCGCCTTATTTATGCAGGCAATGAAAATATTGTGATTATGGTATCTAAATGCATCTGTGGGGCCGACATGATGTTTCTTCACAAGGGACACAATTGCCAGCCTACAAGTGGGGCCCACATCCGGCCCTACCGGGAGATGATAATGACACAGGGGTGGCTTTCATGTAATTAGGTACTCTTTTGTCCTTACATGCAGAGAGTTTTATTTATACCCCCTTTTGTTTGATCCAAAGCCAACTATTAATTATTAAAATGATTTAATCAGTACAAGGTAAGCGTATCTTTAGATATATGTATTTCTAATAAAAAAAAATTATAATTAAATTTGATGACTCATTTATTAATTACCTATATCTGTCAATGGTTTAAATATAGGAGATAAGGATGGATGATGTGACAATGTAGTTAATAATATTTGTAATAATTGTTAAACATAATTATTGACATATTTAATTAAAATAAATTAGTTTGCTTAGGAGTATTAAGTTAAATTAATACAAAATGTTTAAGTAAGCTTATGAATAGATAAAAGGTTATTATACTATTTAGTTGGAAAAAAAATGATTATTATAATCCTTGATAAAATTAAGAGAATTATTTGAGTCTATTCTCATATAATTTTGTGTTACTTCATTAAAAAAATATTCTAATTATGATTATAGAAATAACCTGATTTAAATTTGTTTAAGGAAAATTAATGGTTTTTTTTTATTTTAATTGAAAACTAATATAAAGTTATGCCTAATTGTTTTGAAAAATAAGTAAGCTAAATGTTGAATCCTTTTTAAGATGTAGGGTTATATAGTATTTGTTAGTATATATAACTCGGTAAAAGACTTTGTCATGAGAAGTATACTCTAGAGAGAGAGAGAAGAGAATGATCTGTATAATAAAGATCAAGTTGATAATTAGAATGAGGAAGGTGATATGGATCCTAATATGGCGAAAAAAAAGAAAATTTATCCCTCCTCATCCTTCTATACATGTCGGGGAATGAAACTATGAACTAATATTATTTGTACATCTCACACTGTATCATTTACCTTTTTATGACCTCTTAACAGGAAATTGATGCGGTGATCATTACATATCACCGACTAATGTAAGATATTGCCGGTACGACGACTGTTTCTGGTACTTGTGTGATGTGACAGAATGCCCGTGTCAGGCGACATATTTAAATGAGAGAATGATGGGTATCTGGGGTTGTCATGGCAGTCTCCTCGAAGTATTGTCTAGCTATCGTAGGTTTTAGCTGCCTTCTTGAGAAAGACAGGGCTTGAGCGAGATCCATCACTCTGACGGGTATAAACGACTCAACCATTTTGAATATTGAAATTGATTCAACCTCCTCGATATATGGGTTCGATTTAGTCATTTCGGCAAATGGGCTCGATTCAGCCACTTCAATATGTGCAACAAATTTGATGAGATAGAAATTAATGCTTAAAATTCTCATATACCAGTATTTGTGTGAGTACTTAATCACTTTGAAAAAATAATTTCTTAAAATATTTATGCTTATTGTTTTACAAAGATAAACTTTATTACTATTATTATGATTAGTACTACCAATATTAAGGCCAAAAATATGACACCCCACACTTAATTTTTAAGTTACATCCACATTTTCAACTTTCCCCAACTTAAATTTTTATTTATTTTATTATTATTATTCTTGCTACTCTTACTAAACTTTCTTTACAGACTTATCAGGACAAGATATTGGAATTTGGGCCATCTACACCGAGCTAGAAAAAAGAAATAATGGCGGGCAGAGATTGAGCAGATTCTGTGGCTCAGCCATGAAGAGGACATCTTTGTTTTTCTCAAAAGTTGCTTAGCTTAGCTTTCAATTGGGCCATCATATCATGCATGTGATAAGCCACATTTTTTAAAAGTTTTGAATAAATATAATAAAAATAAAAATTAGGTTGCAAGAGAATACTAAGATAGTGGGTGTATGATGAAATAGATAGGTGAGGAGTTGGTGGAATTTATAAATAAGAAATTTTGATTCTCATGAAGTTGCCATTTGGATGCATTATTCAATGTTTGGGGGGGTTAATTTTATTAATTTAGGATGCGTTTGGGGGCAATTTGTGCGTTTCAGGATAAGCTGTTTATCCTGAAACGCGGCTTGTAGGGTTCGACCCGTGACATGTGTTTAGTCTAAAAACCCAAACACAGTTTCAGATAAGCTGGCGAAACGCGTGAACCAAACGGTACGACGACGTTTTGAAAATGTCACCCACACTTTCAAAGTCTTATATTATTTTATCTAATTATCTATATGCCAGAATGTTATTATAATTTGAATGAAGGGTATTAAAATATAAAAAAAAAAAACAAGAATTCATTAACATATAAAGATAAGCATGAGAGTCAAATCAACTGATCCAAACCAAAATTATGTGCAAGTGGGACCCAATATTGTTTATCAAAAGTTGATTTGTTAAGTCTAAAGTGAGTCATAAATGCTTCCATTAGTAGTAAAGTACTATTTAGCCTTCCATCTAATAGATTATGAACAATTTGTTAGGAGAGGACCACATGCCCTTAATTAATTTCCATCATATTTGTCAACACATAAAGATTCATGCAACCTTGCCGATTCTATATAACATGGCCTGTGGGATGCTTTTCTGAATATAAATATTTTAAAAAAAATACTAATTTAAATCGTTCCATTAATAAAAATATATTTATTTAAAAAAAACTTTAAAATTATCATGGATGTGATTTAAATATTACAATATTATTTGTGTCGGGTGCCCCGGCATGTTGGTTGACATCCAAGGTATAAGTCTCCTCGAATTGGGTTCAAATCTCATCCGAGACAGTTGATTCTTAAGAAGGTGGTATTTGAATTGTTAGACATAATAAAACTCGTGTAATAGTCTTTGGTCATTCATTTAAAAAATATATATATTATTATAATATTATTTATTTATTTTAAAATATGTTGTATGAAAATTATATTTTGAAAATATTTGATCATGTGATTGCTAGCTAATTAAAAGTTGACGATAATACTTTTAATCAGTAATTAGCACTATAATACTTTTTTTTATATAGAATATAAGAAAATTAGATCATGTGTATTCTACTTAATGTACTATATGGTCACAATTAATTATTTTTTAAAAGCCAAGAATAATTCTGCATTTGATTATGGAAGAAGTAATGGCATTATCCTCCAATAATCTAAGTCTTCGAGGGAACCTTTGAATTAGGCACGCAAATTTTTTAATCATGCAAGTACATGATGAAATTAATGCTTATAAATGATTTTGGTACTTTATTATCAGTCTCATTTTTAAATATGTGTAAATATGTTGTGATGATTTTTATAAAAAATAAATAAATACCATTTTTTGTTACTAGAATATTTTCTAATTAAGGGTAATCGTTTATCTAAATATTTGTGAAAAGTAATGTTTTTTTTTTTTAATTAAGTCACTTAAAGATAGGTTCCATCTTACAAAAACAAGATTAAATATAAAAAAATAGTCAGGCAAAAGTTGATTGATTTAATAAAAAATTTTCCAGATGAAAGGATAAATGAAGAGAATCCCCTCAAATACAAAGCTAAAAGTCTTCATGAATCCGACCGACTGAAGACTACTAGCCGACCGAATGACTGTCGATTGACCGAGGGCCAGATGACCAAAAGGCCACTCAGGTCAGTAAGAGACAAGCATCCACACCAATGCCTTTAAAAGAAACGACCTGTCAAAAAACCTAACATCCTAAAAAATCCAACATGCATCAACGCAAAGCTCACTCAACAACTCCCCCAAAGATCTCAAGACATCGCCAAGGAGTAATAAGCAAGCAAGCTGACCGACCACCCCACTCAAAAACCGACCGACTTCATAGAGTGAAGGTCGATCGATGTCCATACAAAAGTTTGAAACCAGTTCAATTGGTTGACCCTAAGATATGTTGAGTAGAAGGTTCATCAGGCAAAAAGACGATAATACCTTGTAAACCCCTCTAAAGCAAAGCTAATAGATGTAATTTTGAACATTTGTCCATCCATGTTATATAAATAGAGGGCCATACCATGTATTAGGGGCTTTTTTTACTCTTTTCTCTAAGTCCATCCTTCGTAGGGAGAACTTTCTTCTTTTCTTTCTTATAACCGCCACTTTCAATATATAAAATGGGTCACAAAACTTAGAAAATATAACAATTTGCCCCATATGGGCAAGTCATTGTGCATTCTCTCATTCTTTCTCCCTCTCTCTCTCTCTCTCTCTCTCTCTCTCTCTCTCTCTCTCTCTCTCTCTCTCTCTCTCTCTCTCTCTCTCTCTCTCTCTCTCTCTCTCTCTCTCTCTCTCTCTCTCTCTCTCTCTCTCTCTCTCTCTCTCTCTCTCTCTCTCTCTCTCTCTCTCTCTCTCTCTCTCTCTCTCTCTCTCTCTCTCTCTCTCTCTATTTTACTGCTCGATCATTGGGCATGCCTCACATGACATATCTAGATTCAACAAATAATTATTCAAATAATCTATATGTGGCTTTAGTTTATTGCAATGTTATACGTCGTATTACCCATATTTGAATATACATACATACA
>NW_018164444.1:49441862-49455339 GCF_001263595.1 Phalaenopsis equestris | reverse complement strand
ATATATACATATACATATATACATATACATATACATATACATATACATATATACATATATATATACATATCTACATATATACATATATACATATACATAGATATATATATCTACATATATACATATACATATACATATATATACATATGTATATACACATATATACATATGTATGTACATATACATATGTATATATATATACATATATATATTTATATATATATAATTTTCTCTTACATAAAGACGTTTAAAAATTAAATATATTTAGTTTGAGACCACGCCCCTTTCATGCAAATATTCTCCATAAAAGTCCTCCAAATTAGAACACCAATAAAGACACAACGGGGGCATTTACATATATACCACACCATTCGTATGTATTTACATATAAATAACTAAGTCTTTTTTTTATATTTATAACCCTAAAATCTTTCATATTACATCAAAAAAATATAGCTATAGCTAACTTTTTAAAAGTGAAACAAAACATTTTATGCATAGTTAATTAATTATAAATATAAAATAGAAAGTTTCCATGTTAGGTATGAAATTACATAAGAATTTTGTGATACATATGTAAATATTTTATAAAAATATAATGCACTAACTTGCTAGAGCCTTAGATTCCACATAAATTAAGATTAAAAAGGGTAAAATTATAAAAAGAATATGCCTCTCTCATACCGCCACTGGAGCTAGGGGGTATCAAACATTAACCTGACACATCAACTCGACTCAAACCTGACTCGAAAAATTTGGGTTCATGTTGGCCCGAATAATAGTTAAAAATCTTGGCCCGTTTAATTTAGGCTAGACTTTTTGATCTACCTAATATTCAAATCGGATTTGTCTCGAGTCAAGTTCAAATCAAACCTCAAACCGACCCCCGAATACGATTTGACACTCCTTTAGATCAACCTCATCGCCTCCTCCACCTCCACCTCCACCATGGAATCATTTATATATATATATATATATATATTGGAAGGTTGCAATGCTTACTTCATCATTTTGTCTCTTATATGTGCGCCCATCACCATCAAACCCTACTTTCTTTCATCTCCAAATAATAATAATAATAATAATTAAAAAAAAAACCTTACCATATGTTTTTCCTCACGCGTCATCGCCTTGACAAATCCATTCATGATATTGTTCTTATCATTATTATTTTCATAAATTTTCGGACAATCTTGTCCTTTTCTGAATACAACATGAAGTGGCCCATTAAGAAAAAACTATCCTATGTTATGTGGGCCCCCAATCAACTAAAAGTCCAGAAACCGTGGGTTGTGAGTCTCCACGATGATGGCTAGGTCCGGCGGAATATGAAAGAGGTGTAAATCAAGTTGATTTCAGCAATTTTTTATTTAATCAAAATATCATATGGTTTATATGAAAACTTGATTCGCCCAACCACTTAATATTTAACAACGCATGCATTTAAATTTGTCTTTTTTCATGATAGAGTCATGGGAAAGTGTCAAGGTATAAACAGTTAGCTGACATTAATGAAACAAATGGGTACACTTGTAATTCATTGGTTTATTGATTTGTTCGGTTGAAATATAATTTGAATTTAAATATTATTGGCATATGTTGGTTTGATTAACGGATTAGTCAATATTCAACTTGTTTCATTCAAAGATTTGAATGAAATACTCCTTAAATTGTTTTTTTTTGTTTGTAGAAAGATAAATTAAAGAGGATGTATCATCCAACTTACCTTCTATTTAAGTTAATATAAGGACATGGAATCAATGGATGAAAGGCATCTCTAAGTGGATGAAAAAAATAGGTATAAGTGATCATATTTTAGAGGCATTTGGTGCTAACAAGGATATTTGATATTGTAATGAATGTTGATAAGAAAATTTATGATAATTAGAGAATTAAAGGTCTTTTTGGAACAACTTTCTGATTATATTATGTTTCAGATCCTCACCACAATTATAATTGGAGAGCTGTTTTATTGTTATTTCTGCTGGCCACCATTGGCAACTCTTGCTTACTTACATTGTATCCTAAACATTGTCATAATGTATAATGTCATATTACTTCCGACCACCGTCGACCACCAACAATCAGTTGTCGTTGACTATTGTCGGTTGCCCCTGCTCATCGTCTTCAGTGAATCTTAGTTGCTAACATCGTATTCCAAATATGATCGTAAAAGATAATATCATATTGAAAACATGGTTATAATTTTGATCTTCATAGCCACCTACCAACATCACCACTTTATTCTAGCTATTAGGAACTACCATTAACGATCATCGTAAGCAAAATTTGGAGATTATTTTCAACTCTTGCATTTTTCTATATGATGTATGTCAAAAAGTGTTGTATCTGGTAACCCCGCTCTCCAAGTCATAAGAAAAAAATACATTTGTACTTGCACATTTATAGTAAATTACATTTGTTGTGCTACCTTCTTTAGATTTTTCATGTAAAAAATATTGGTACATTTTATATTATTTATGTGTGTTGAATTTTCATGCAACACTAAGACATTAATTGGTCACTCTACAAGTATGAATTTTCTATTAGACAAAGAATTATAAGAAAAGCAAATAAAGAATAAAATTATTCAACCATTAAAATAATGAAAATTGTACTTCATGGCACTAAGGTACAAATCACTAAGTTCCTATGTGTTCATATTTAGAAATAAAAAATTCAGTTGTTAGTCATAAAAAATAAATTTAGATGCTACATACATAAATACACATAAACAGGGCGATTTTTATGTAAATGCCCCAATCAAAGACGATAAAAAAGCTTTTTATTTTAATTTAAATTGCATTATAATAGTTTGATTTGGACCATCAATGATTGCTGAAAATATTCTATTTACATTGTCAATAGATGTCCTGAAGCCCAATATCATATCAGAAGCCCATCAAGTTAGCACACAAAATGGGCAAAATAATATCAAATATGATGAAAGATTAAACATACACAAAACACATGTATATAAGAAAGTTAGGTGGCACGTATATGAAAAATCAGAGTTTGGAATAAGGATTTTGGTAGAGGGGCTGAGAATCAGGGCTCCGACCCTGACTAGTTTCGAGGGGCAGCCGTAGACAACCTTCAGTATCGTGTACAGGAGACCTAACACAGGATAAAAAACTGTCAGCAGGGTCATCATAAAGAGGGTAATTCTCAAACCATCTTATATATATATATAAGATACATAACACTCAAAACATTATTATTTACAAAAATAGCACTCAATTGATTTTTTAAATCATTAAATATTTGAAAAAAAGGAAAAATATAAGTTATGATTTGGCTTTGTTTTATTTTCTATTTGAGTGAGAATTTGAAAATGGGATGAAATAGGATGTCAAGTTTGTAAATAGCAAAATTTTAGGTGTTATGCATGTAATTTGCCCCCAATTTATTTTGTGACGAGAGTTTGCTCTAAATTTCAATTTGATATCCAAGACTTTGTTTGTAACATGGTTGATGGAAAAATAACATTAAGTTCGTGCTCAAGTCACTTAGAGAATGGGGCGTGTCATTCTATGAAACATACGAAAAATATTGTATAATGTATAAAAATATAAATTTATTTTAAATGTTATCATGAGTGCTAAATTAATCCAAATTTAGATTATTGTTATTTTAAAATAAAATTATATACTTTAAAACTAACTGCCTGTCGGAATATTCACGGCGGTGTAGAGATATTTAAAATCTTAGAATTGCACGAAGATCCAACTCACAATGAGGTTTTTTAAATGAAAACATCATGAAATTGATAAAAATCACATAGTAAATATTCACGTCTGGTCAAATCAAAATAATACAATATATGGCTGTAAGTAAATGGGTTCACTCTTTTTTTTAATATATATATATTAGTAGTTTAGCAATTATAGTCATAATTGGGCTACCACAGAGATTATTATTTGTCTTAATAGTAATAGTTAATCACAAAAATTTTAGTTGGTCATAAAAGATGCACTCGGTGACTACAACAACAACAGTTAATCGCATTTGCCATATGCGGTGATTGTAATTGTGGTAGTTGACCGCAAAAGTCATAGTTGAAAATCGTGATAGCGTCGGTCAGTCACGGAGACCCTAATTGGTGACTACAGTAGCTTCGGTTGGACAGAGGTAATAATTGAAAATTACAGTAGTTATTAATCACATAGGTCATTGTTGGTCACATAGTTCGTAGTTAATAGTTTCAGCCTAGCACAGAGATGATAGTCGTAAGTTGCAGTATCATTTGGTTTGTCTTGTCGACACGATTATTTTGATTACAAAATTATTAAAATTAGAAACCATAATGATCCTGAATTTGAATATGAAATATATATTATTAAAAAAATATTTCTAAGTTCTATGCGAGTTGATAAAAATTTCTTGACAATTCATCAAAACTCAAGATGACATTTTGAGCTAATTTCTTTCTATACCTCTGTCATAATGAAAACATAGCTAATGAAGTAACATAAACTCATAAATTTTATTTTCTTTTTCAGTCTAAACTCAAATGCAAGTTACTGAAACTAATCAAAACAAGGAAATTACATTCGATTGCATTATTTATTATTGTCGTGTTAAGGAAGGTCATGTGGAATTGGCAATATGGTTTTTTAAGGAAACATCTAGATGCATAGCAATAAATTGTATTAATAGGAGTTATTCCTTAATTAAAAAATCAAATGTATAGATTACAGTTAGCGAGTCTTCTTAATTAAACATAAAATAAAAATTAAATGAATAATTAGAACAGGCAGGAAGATCCCAAGCACCTACCGCAGAGCGACCTGAATCAACTGTGTTTTACAATCAAAATGATATCGTACTTACAAGAAAAACGAGGAACACCATTTCCATCACTAAAACTTCAGGAAATTGCCTGGCAAAGCAGCGGAACGTCCGAATAGCCACACAAAGGGGAGATTTACATACATACCACCTGATTCCTATGAATTTACATATTAACACCTACACTTTGCGTTTTTTTCATTTGTACCACTCAAATCTTTCATAACACATACAAAATATCATAATTTTAACTTTTAAAAAGTGAAAGAGGCCTTTTCATGCATGGTACGATGATATGCATGTAAAAATTGAAAGTTTTAATTGCTAGGTATGTAAATTGATTTGAATTTAGTGGTATGTATGTAAATATTCCAAGAAAGGAATAGAAATAAAAGAAGAATATATGATTGAAGGAAGAGACTAGAGAAGCCATCCATCCATCTTCGTTCTCTATAACCACTAAATCAGAGAAACTGAAAACCTTCTCATTTCATCAATCCTTCTTACAAAGTAGAAACAGAAAGAACTTGAGGAAGGGACTCCATTGATGGCTGAGTGGAAGCAGAAGAGAGCATGGTGGTGGCTTTCACTACTGTTCTTTCTGTGCCTGGTTTTGGATCACAAGATTGCTCAAGCAAAGAGGCCAATCTCATCTGAGATGGAAAATCACAATAAAACTACATTTGAAGCATACAGACACCTTTTCGCAAATGCTTTTGGTGCTCTTTTTGAGCCTGGAGACTCCACCACTCGTGTTTGGCCAGTATGATTTCCTCCTCTGGTTCTTTTCTTCTTGTTTCTGTATCTGATAACAATTAAAAGGTAAATTTACATACCTGGCACACTAAACTTATGTATTTACACATGTAACACTTAGGTTCTCTAAACATGTGCATGAAAAGGTTTAAAAAGTTGTAATAGTACTATTTATATGATACTAAAAATCGAGTGTCATGTGAGTAAATATGAAAGTTTAGATTTCAGATATGCAAATATATAAGAATTGTGTGCTATGCATGTAAATGCACAAAAAAAAAAAAAATTACGTAAGCTTTGATGAGCATGGCTCAGGACATGGAGTTTGGCTGGAGGGTTGTGCTTGGTTCTGTCATTGGCTTTCTCGGTGCCGCTCTCGGCAGCATCGGTGGAGTTGGAGGCGGCGGGATTTTCGTTCCAATGCTTACTCTGATCATCGGGTTTGATCCAAAAACCTCGACCGCCATCTCAAAATGTGGGTTTTCTAAGCGAATTCACAAAATAAAACTTCAAAAGTTCTACAGCTATTAAGTGCTTGTGAATTGGTATTATAGGTATGATAATGGGAGCAGCTGGATCGACAGTCTACTACAATCTGAGGCTGAGGCATCCTACAATGGATTTGCCTATCATTGATTATGATCTTGCTTTGTTGTTTCAGCCAATGCTCATGCTTGGTATCAGTATTGGTGTTGCCTTCAATGTTATGTTTCCAGATTGGATGGTTACTGTACTTCTTATCATACTATTCTTAGGTGAATGAATATGATGGATTTTATGACATCTAATATATATTTAATTGGGAAAAGTGTCAAAATGATATCCTGACTCTTCGTAGTGGAAAATTTTAGTCTGAGTTTATAAAACTATTAATTTAGTAGCCGGATTCTTTTAATAGGGGTCGAAATAATTCTTACTGACGACTATTTTAGCCCCAATTAAAAATGAGCAGATACTAATGTAACAGTTTTATAAACTCTGGGACTAAAATGACCACATATATATAGTCCAAGGATTATTTTGATACCTTACTCGTATTTTATTTAATCATGGAGATTTTGTATGATCAACTTAATTGTTTATATGATCATCAATATTCTCTAGTTCTATATAAAATTTTATTTCAACCAAAAACTACCAACCTTAAACAAAATATAACTGATAAATAAATGATTGATATGCTATGTTGTAGGTACTTCCACCAAAGCACTCTTTAAAGGTATAGAAACATGGAAGAAAGAATCAGTAATGAAAAAGGTAAATTTCTGCTCTCAGTGCTATCAAATTATATCAAATATTCATCCACTTATCAAGCTTAAGCTTACTTTGCCAGGAAGCAACAAAATTGTTGGCTTCATCATCAAACTTGGAAGGTAAGTTTATGTAAAATATCCACAACAAACAATTCTTGTCAGAAGTATCCTAATATTCATTTCTGATTTCTTAATAATAATATCACAACATTAACATAAATGAATATGTACAAATTTTAAGATTTCTAAATATAAATAAAATTAGCATAATTTAAGCGGAAGATGAATTAGATAACTCGTATTGGATTTTGGAAGGGACAGAACAGGAGTACAAGCCAGTCCCAGGAGGTCCAGCTAGTAACATGCAGCTCAAATCTTCCATGGATGATGAGGTTCATGTCACACAAATAATTTCAAATATTAAAACGCAACTATATAATATTATCACTCTATGCTATTCATCATTTTAAGGTTCCAATTAAGGATAATATTCTCTGGAAGGAGCTCATGGTGCTTCTGTCTGTGTGGGTGGCATTCCTTGCTGTGCAAATAGTTAAGGTGAGATCTGACTCATCTTAAAATTGTGAAAAAATTTTAAATTGTTAATATTACATATTATCCTACCACAGTTTTTTTTTTTAAATATACTCTCTCATACATCAATAGAATTTTAATGATTCTTTCTATGGGATTTTAATGACACATTTGCTTGAAAAATAATCGTGCAGACCTATGCCACAACTTGTTCTGTGGAATACTGGATTCTGAATATCTTGCAGGTAAGATTGTAAGACAGCCAGTCAGTTTAATTTGAGTCCTTAAGGAAGCTTGGTGAGGGAATATCATTAGTTATGCATGATAATCATCTGTTCTTGAAGAAAAATAATTGCATCTTTACAAACCAACCAAATTGTTTATTTTGATAAGAAATAATTAGAAATCAATATGAATTTTTCTAGTAGTAATTTTACTAGAGTTTACTGGGGCATAGACATTGAATTTCTTGAAGTAGCACTATTTTTCAGTTTCTGCAACTTTATTTGGTTTCTAACTCACGCATAAGAGTTCTAATCTGTAAATTTAATCACATTGATTTCTCTTACTTCCTCAAACTTTGCTCCCAACTTCATTCTCATCCATGCCCAATAAATGTTTAAAATATTTTAATATGCTATTTGAATTAACTTCTGATACTTCCAAGTCATTAAATAAGAGAAGGCATCAAAATTTCGTATAATTGACACTCCATTTTCCTTTGTATCCACGCCAAATCATTCTATGTGCCCAACATGAAAGCAACAGATAATTTACGGTTTTTTCATGCAGGTGCCTATAGCTTTATCAGTTACAATCTATGAAGCTGCAAGCCTTATCAAAGGGAGGAGAAAAATTGCCTCCAGAGGAAAGCAAAATATATGTTGGAAAGGGCTTCAACTTTTTCTTTACTGCTGCTTTGGGGTATTAGCTGGGATAGTTGGAGGCTTACTTGGACTTGGAGGAGGATTCATATTAGGACCTTTGTTCCTTGAGATGGGAGTCCCCCCTCAGGTTCCACTATTTTTGCAACATTTAAAATTCATCTATTATTTATTTCATCTTAGCTTGCATACAATGTTTCATTACCTGACCGTTTAAAACATTGATATTGCTTTGTTTGTTGACATTTGCTATGAAACTAAATGATAAGAAAAAGTGCTAAAAGGGTTCCCTGGCTCTTTATAAGGAGCCATTTTAGGTGCAAAATATATAAAATTGTATGTTTCATCCAGAGATTATATAACTTGAAATAATCCCAAGCCTCTTTTAATGAAAAGACTATTTTATCCCCTATTAAAAAAATATAAGGACTGGTTTGACATTTTTATATATACTGAAACAAAATTGTCACTGTAATTGGTCAAGTCATCATTTTGACAGCTTTCTTAATAAGAAGAAAATAAATCTAAATACTGCTGATCATACCAGATTATATATCTTTGTTGAAATTTAAAAAAAAAAAATTTGAAAAAAGAAATAAATGCAAACAACTAAATGTTGCCAAAATGAAAGGAGATAGAAGTCAAGTAGCAGGAAAGTTAAGATGATGAAGAATAACTTCGCAATATTCAAATGGTGCGGCAGGTTGCAAGTGCAACATCAACATTTGCAATGACATTCTCATCATCCATGTCCGTCATTCAATACTACCTTCTCGACCGCTTCCCTGTTCCATACGGTAAGAAATTAGTTAAGGCAAGATCTCAAATGTTGAAATCCAAATCCTCATTATCATAATTTCATGATAAAAAAAGACTTGACTTCTTATATGATGCAGCATCCTATTTCGTATTTCTTGCCACCGTCGCGGCTTTCACGGGTCAACACATTGTGAGGAAGCTTATAATACTACTTGGCCGGGCATCATTGATTATTTTCATACTGGCACTAACCATATTTGTCAGTGCTATAAGCCTAGGTAACGGCTTACATAATAATCCAAATCTTATCGTAATAAAGTTGGCAAAATTTACTAGTTTTTGTTTTTATTTCACCCTCTACAGGTGGAGTTGGTATAGCAAACATGGTTGAGAAGCTGGATAGGAAAGATCATATAGGGTTTGAGAATCTCTGCTACAGAACATAGATAATCCCGCTTCGAGATGAAAGAAACTGAAATAGTAAACCGAAAGGTTTAAGTTTTTGATCGCATGAGAAAGAACTTTAATCATAAAGACTTTCAGTTCATATAGTATTACTAATAGTTTCTAGTTTGACAGCTTTGCTTCAATTAATCAGGCTATGTAATGTTTTGCTCATGGAATCCATCAGTGAGCTTATTGTTTAGTTGTGAAAAATCTACTCTCTTGTTTTTGTAGAAGTGGCACCTGATAGTTTTGAGATTAATATTAGCTCTACCAGCAAAATTTTCTTTATGCTTGGATGTAGTATTTGCTAAATATCTTGCAAGACTATTACAAATAGAAAAAATCTAGCCAATTAACTTTTTTTATGCTCACGTCAGATGAAAACATCAATGCCAATCAATCAATTTCTCAATATTTCATAGGCAAGACTGAAGGCGTATTCAGGAGCTATGTAGGAAAACCAGAAATCAAAGAGTCCATATTATTTAAAGACTCAATATTTCGTAGGCAAAACTGAAAGGGCACTCAATCAATTTCTCTAAACAGCAACTCCTTTCCTAATTCCAATGTTAATTAAATGGCGTATTACAATAAATTTGTATTTAAACAAATACACATGTATGCAAATGTGTGTATTTCTTTGTAACACACGAAGTTATTGATAATGAAATTTAATATGTTTTGCGTGAGTTAAGTGGTGGAAATATAAATACATATATTTAGATGCAAAATTAATAAGAATAAAAAATTCGGTAGCTACTTTTCCCCAATTTAAATACTTGTCAGGTTTTGGCGTGAGGAATAAGTCATTGCATCGAAATTCAGTACTCATAGGAAACCAAAAAAAAAAGGGAAGATTTACATACATGCCACTTAATTCCTATATATTTACATATTTAACACCTAAACTTCATTTTTTTACATAAAAACAACCTCACCTATGCCTGAAAAGGTGTATTTTACTTTCTAAAGATAAATAAGTGGTATTCTGATGTGATATGTAAGGTTTGGGTCTTATAAATGTAAAAAGTAAACTTTAGATGCTAGATATGTAAATACATAGTTATTGGGCGGTACGTATCTAAATGAATACCACCCCACACCACGAAAAAACAAAAAACAATGGTACTTGGCAATCTCGCTCATATATTCTTTTGAATCCTAAGGCCCTCACCACTAATTTCTGTAAAAGATAGCGCAACTTTTAGCAAACAGAAAAAAAAAACAAAGCATCCAAGAAGGTAACGGAGTGAAGTACAGCACAATAAAGTGAACAGTTGATGCCAGCAAAGAACACATGGAAGCATGTCGAAAGATAAAAATTGATATTTCACAAAATGCTTGGATGCCAATGTCTAAAAATCTAAAGTTCATGATGCCACTAAAAGATGCAATTGAAAGGGCACTCAATATTTTATAGGCAAAACTCAAAGGGCACTCAACCAATTTCTCTAAAAAGCAACTCCTTTCCTAATTCCAATGTTAATTCAATGGTGTATTACTATAAATGTGTATTTAAAAAAATACACATGTATTTAAACAAATACACATGTATTTAAATGTGTGTATTTGTTTGTAACACAAAATGTCTTTGATAATGAAATTTAATATGTTTTGGAAGAGAGTTAGGTGGTGAAAATATAAAGACATATATTTAGATGTTAAATTAATAAGAATACGAAATTCAGTAGCTACATTTCCACAAATTAAAATAAAATATATAATTTGAGATAATTTGATATTCACTCATAGCCAAGTTGATCCAAATCAGCCAGCTCCACGAATAGTAGAATCAAGATCTTCAGTCTCAACAACATATGGAGTTATAATCTTCTCAATAATCAGTTGAGCAATGAGATCACCAAGCTTCACCATAAAATCTAAATATGAACGGTTGGACTGTATAACACCAACAAATCCCCTGTAATCAGCATCTATAACACCTGCGCTCACGTCAATCGAATGCTTCCATGCCAGTCCTAATCTCGGAGCTTGAAAAAAATGATAATTTTAACAAACGCCCATTTTGTGAAATATCTTAAAGGCAAGTAAACAGGTAAAGGATAAATTTAATATTAGATTAGGAGTAAATATTGGAGAGAATGTGAAGTTATTAGAA
Source organism: Phalaenopsis equestris (assembly GCF_001263595.1). NCBI lineage: Eukaryota > Viridiplantae > Streptophyta > Magnoliopsida > Asparagales > Orchidaceae > Phalaenopsis > Phalaenopsis equestris. Next base: position 49,443,796 of record NW_018164444.1, on the reverse strand, counting down.
AAAAAAATGAAAATGTATTTTCATTTTAAATTAAAATTTATAGAAAATAAAGATAGAATGCAGTGGAAAAAAATTTAGACATGATGCAAATCATCCTTATTTTCAGGAGAAATGAAATTTGCATTCAACATTCAATCCTTCTTAAGTTTAGCTGACAAATAAATAGAGAATTGATCCATTAACTGCTTAAACAGCAAGTAATGAGAATAAAAATTATTGAAAAAGTTCATTACTCAAACTACAATTGTCCAACTTTCATTTCCAACAAAAACAAAAATGAAATTATATCAGTACATAAAGACTGTAATATCTTCTCAACAAAAACTTTTTGGTGTGAGAATTTCAAAAAACTCTATCAATTTTATATACAAAATTTAAGTGAAATGCATGCATATTATGTAACTGCAAACTACTATCTACATAATATCCACGGAATTTTTTCCCGTCACTCAAATCCTTGAAACACTTACCAATTCGTGCATAAGTATTTTCTGGTATAGCAATGCTGAGATCGATAGGAATAAGGGCTCTCCCTCTAGCCGAAACTTTGACATCTGCAGCACTACAGAGAAAGAAGTAGTTAAGATTGCTAAAATAAATGGTCGCCTCCATTTGCAAATAGGGAAAAAGTAATTAGAGGAAACCAAATTTACCTGGAGAGATCATATCCAGCAGAAAGAGAAGAACATCTGAAAGGCAATATGGCATTGGAAGAAAGCTTCTTTACCTTGAAGGAGAGGCTGAGAGGTGCCTCTTCGGAGAGTTTAGCGATTTTACAACAAGGTTTGTAGATTTCGTCCGCCATGCTGTTCTGAACCGGAAGAGATTGTTCATGGATTTGACCTAGAAGCGAGATGAATGAAGAAGGATTCACCCTCTTTGGATTTTGTAGACGAAGCGCACAGTTGATGTGGAAATTTCGAAGCCCAGTTGATCCAAATCCGCCAGCTCCACGAATAGTAGAATCAAGATCTTTAGTCTCAACAGTATCTGAAGTTACAATCTTATGAATAATCAACTGAGCAATGCGAAAATTCAAATCTGAATTGTTGTTCAATATAACACCAACAGATCCCCTGTAATCAGCATTTATAACTTCTTCACCTACGTCAATCGAATGATTCCATGCTAATCCTGATCTCGAAGCTTGAAAAAAAGAGAAACTTTAACAAACGCTCATTTCATCAAGCATCTTAAAGGCAAGTAAACAGATAAAGGATAAACTTAACCTTAAATTAGGAGTAAAAATTGGAGAAAATGTTAAGTTATTAGAACAAAATGAAAATGAATTTTTATTTTGAATTGATATCTATAAAAAATGAAGATAGAATGCAGGGGAAAAAATTTAGACAAGATGTAAATTATCCTTATTTTTCAGGAGAAATGACATTTGCATCTAACATTCAATACTTATCAAGTTTAGTTGACAAATAAATAAAGGATTGATCTCATTAACTTCTTAAACAGCAAGTAAAGAGAATAAAATTTAAAAAATAAATCATAACTCAAACTACAAATTGTCCAACTTTCATTTCCAGCAAAAACAAAAATAGATTCTCGTCAGTATATAAAGACTGCAATATCTTCTTAGCAAAGACTTTTTTAGGTGTGAAAGTCTAAAAACTCTATTAATTTTATGTATAAAATTTAAGTGAAATGCATGCATATTATGTAACTGCAAACTACTATCTACATAATATCCACAAAATTTTTTCTTGTCAAACTCAAATCCTTTAAACACTTACTGATTCGTGCCCAAGTATTTTTTGGTATAGCAATGCTGAGATCAGTGGGAATAAGAGCTTTCCCTCTAGCCGGAACTTTGATCTCTGCAGCACTACAGAGAAATAAGTATTTAAGATTGCTAAAATAATTTCACAAATCATATTTGATGAACCGGTAGTGAGATGAATGAAGATAGAAACAGGGACTGT
>NW_018164444.1:49431579-49436833 GCF_001263595.1 Phalaenopsis equestris | reverse complement strand
CTGTAAAGGAGCTAAACCTTTTGGGCCCATTTTTTATTTACAAAACCTGCTCACACCCAACATATCAATCATCTATCTGCAAATGGTTATTGATTCAGGCAAAAAAAATCTTGAAAAGACTTTTAGCAGACTCAACTCTATTGTCATGCATAATCTTAAGGCAAATTACAACACAATTAGCAAGAAAAATCTTTACAAACATCAGCCAACGCTTTTACGTGAAAGAACAGCCAATTGGCACCATAAAAACATGTGATCATTGTGTAGGATGGAAATGAGGTGTTCCAGGAACATGAGGTGTATTACTTTCATTGTGTAGGATGGATATATTACTTTCATTGTGTAGGATGGATATATTACTTTCATTGTGTAGGATGGATATATTACTTTCATTGTGTAGGATGGATATATTACTTTCATTGTGTAGGATGGAAATGAGGTGTTCCAGGAACATGAGGTGTATTACTTTCATTGTGTAGGATGGAAATGAGGTTCATTGTGTAGGATGGATATATTACTTTCATTGTGTAGGATGGATATATTACTTTCATTGTGTAGGATGGAAATGAGGTGTTCCAGAAACATGAAAACTGCTATACCACTTGTTACAGAAATTTGAATATTTACATACATACCACTTGATTCTTTACATATTTGCTGAAACTTCAAAGGCATGTAGAAGCATTCGTTTGTTGTTCATACATTCCCCATATCAGAAAAAATGTCTCAGATTTTTTAAAAATTTGAAACATCTTCGATATGGAGAAATGTCACTGTAAATCTCATTTGAATGCCAAGATATGTGACTAGTGTCAATTAATAATGAAGTGGCTAGCAGTAAGAGGCAAGCAAGATCCATATAACAGAGTTATTGGCTGAAAACATAGTTATTGGCTGAAATCAATTCACTTGCTGAATTTAATGCCATTAACTGAAACCATTTGGAATAATTCTAATGAGCATTGTGTCTCAGATTTTGAGGAGAACATATGGATGATATTATATGGTCATACACTTGTTACAGAAATTTGAATATCTACATACATACCACTTGATTCTTTACATATTTGCTGAAACTTCAAAGGCATGTAGAAGCATTCGTTTGTTGTTCATACATTCCCCATATCAGAAAAAATGTCTCAGATTTTTTAAAAATTTGAAACATCTTCGATATGGAGAAATTTCACTGTAAATCTCATTTGAATGCCAAGATATGTGACTAGTGTCAATTAATAATGAAGTGGCTAGCAGTAAGAGGCAAGCAAGATCCATATAACAGAGTTATTGGCTGAAAACATAGTTATTGGCTGAAATCAATTCACTTGCTGAATTTAATGCCATTAACTGAAACCATTTGGAATAATTCTAATGAGCATTGTGTCTCAGATTTTGAGGAGAACATATGGATGATATTATATGGTCATACACTTGTTACAGAAATTTGAATATCTACATACATACCACTTGATTCTTTACATATTTGCTGAAATTTCAAAGGCATCAAGAAGCATTCGTTTGTTGTTCATACATTCCCCATTTCAGAAAATATGTATCAGGTTTTTAAAAATTTGAAACATCTTAGATATGGAGAAATTTCACTGTAAATCTCATTTGAATGCCAAGATATGTGACTAGTGTCAATTAATAATGAAGTGGCTAGCAGTAAGAGGCAAGCAAGATCCATATAACAGAGTTATTGGCTGAAAACATAGTTATTGGCTGAAATCAATTCACTTGCTGAATTTAATGCCATTAACTGAAACCATTTGGAATAATTCTAATGAGCATTGTGTCTCAGATTTTGAGGAGAACATATGGATGATATTATATGGTCATACACTTGTTACAGAAATTTGAATATCTACATACATACCACTTGATTCTTTACATATTTGCTGAAATTTCAAAGGCATCTAGAAGCATTCGTTTGTTGTTCATACATTCCCCATATCAGAAAAAATGTCTCAGGTTTTTAAAAATTTGAAACATCTTAGATATGGAGAAATTTCACTGTAAATCTCATTTGAATGCCAAGATGTGTGACTAGTGTCAATTAATAATGAAGTGGCTAGCAGTAAGAGGCAAGCAAGATCCATATAACAGAGTTATTGGCTGAAAACATAGTTATTGGCTGAAAACAATTCACTTGCTGAATTTAATGCCATTCACTGAAACCATTTGGAATAATTCTATTGAGCATTGTGTCTCAGATTTTGAGGAGAACATATGGATGATATTATATGGTCATACACTTGTTACAGAAATTTGAATATCTACATACATACCACTTGATTCTTTACATATTTGCTGAAATTTCAAAGGCATCTAGAAGCATTCGTTTGTTGTTCATACATTCCCCATATCAGAAAAATTGTCTCAGGTTTTTAAAAATTTGAAACATCTTCGATATGGAGAAATGTTCTGGCAATTGCTTCTCTAATGATATTTTGCCTGGTGATATGAGTAATCTTACTATTTTCATATTTCAGAAGCAATAGTTTTTTGACTAATCATATGTATAGACGACTAAGCAATAATTTGATGTTACCATATGTCATGCTTGCAATGTGATATGCATAATCCATAATGTCAAGGTCATATGCATAATCTGATTTGAACCAACAGAAATCGGGTAGAGATGAAGAAAAGAATGGCCGAATTGTAGCATGTAATAAAGATACTCCTTTCCCAAATCCATATTGTAGCATTCAATAGAGATGCAACGGATAATGTAAACAATTTTTTTGTAAGACGTTTCCCAGTAATGGAAGTTCTTTGTGAGACAGATGCCAAATCAAGAGAAGTTTTAGAAGAATATGTTAACTACCAAACAATCACTCGCAAAACTCAGAGATCCGAAGCAATAGAAGCAGGTACATGTAGAAGAACCAAAAAAAATTCATCGATCCATAAAACTCACGAATCCAGATCTTACCGGAGAGGGAAAAAGAACGAGAAATCGAGCCCTAATGATGCTTTCGTTCGGAGAGGGAGGAAGCGAGGGGAGAGCGCGAGGGAGATCACCAAGGGCAAAAGAAGGAATTGCAGCCCTAACGCCAACAGCCAACGCCGAACGCAGGAGGCGCCCCGCGATCCGCATAATGAAGAAAAACCGAACCGCGGGACGCAGCGTTCAGAACGCCGCCGAACGAACGCTCGAAACAAACGGGTAGGCGGCGTTCTGAAAACGCCACCGTCGATGAAAAAGCTGTGCCAAACAGGGCCTCAGTCTGTTCAGACTTTGTAAACGGAGCGCGAAGATGAAAAAATTGAAGTTCGAAAAATTAAAAATTCTTCCCGCCATTTGGTTTCTATTCAGACTTTGTAATTCTGTTAAAGGTAATGCTTCAGTCCATTTTGAGAAAAAATCTGTTGCAACGAGAATAAATGTGTCCTTTTGAGATGAAGTGTCTATATGACCCACTATATTTGTACCCCAACACTCGAAAGACCACAACACTACCATCGGGTGTAGCTCATTCGGAGGTTGATATAGAACCACTCTGTGTATCTGACATTGGTGATAGCCCCTGGTGATTTCCATACAGTCGATGATCATCGTTTTCCAGCAGTACCTCATTATCTTAATTTTCCTCTTCATTTTTGGGTTACTATTGAGCACCGCACAGTCCTGCATGCACTTCCTTGACGATCTTTCGTGCTTCTGACTTGCTTAAGCATATCAACCATATTTTCGTTGAAATATCTGTTGTAAAAGATGTTGTCGACTAAGAAATATGACAACACTCTCTTCTTTAATTGTTGAGCTTCTTACTTGTCCTCTGGGAATTTCCTTATCTTCAGATATTTGATGAACGGTTGTTGTCAATCTTCTGTATCTTTGGCCACTGCAGCGACTGTCACTTTCTTTCCAAAGTCATGTAAGGTGTCCGTGTGAATTTGTGACAGCATTGCCGTCCTTGTGTGGTGTTGGCAATGGAATCTTTTAGCGGACATGCTCACTCTTTAGCGAGCTTGGCTAAAGCATCTGCATGAGCATTATCCGTTCTCGATATTTGGTCACATTATGTTGGGGATTTGCTCCAACAACTTCATCGTATAACAAAAATAATGCTCCAACTTTAGCTGACTTGCAAGATAATGAGATGTGATTCGCTCTAAATGTTGATATCTGTTATTTCCATTAAAATTGCCAACTCCAATTTTGAGATTAGAGCCTCATATTCTGTTTCACTGTTTGTACACGACTCTATCATATGGTAGGAGTACCTTAACATTCCTCGATCTAGCATAACGAAGACAAAATCGATCACTGCTTTGTCGGGTATTATCGTTTGTGAATCCATGACTTTTCGTGTTGACGAACCTCCATCATAGTACATTTCCCAAATTTGAGCATTGGGACGCTCTACATTCATCACTTGCTCGTCCGGTTGATCGTCATTAAACGGAGAATCGGCTAATAAAGGAAGCGCTGCAGAAAATCAACTAAAATATGTCTCTTGACGACGTGAAGAGACACAAAGATTATGCCAAATTACAATGAAATCATTGATCACCTTGCTAACCTTCCGGAAAGTATCGGTCGGGTCATCAAATATTGCAACGGATTAACTTTCGATATTATGATATTTTACCTCCGTCGGTATTAAATCATCGGGTCATCAAATCATCGACCACTTGGCTAAGCTTTTGGGCGGTGAAAATTAAAGATAGAAAATGATTCTCGATAGGAGGATACTTTACCTCTGCTGTCATTAGACAACGACTTAAGTAATAGAGGACGTTTTTCTTACACTCGTCATTGACCTGAGCTAGCAGAGGTCTGAAAGAGTCGTCTAATGTCGTGGTATAAGTATCAACGGTTTACCCAAGACTGGGGCTGTTAATACGGGAGATGTCATTAAGTATTATTTAATACTTTCAAAAGCTTGTTGATATTTATCGTCCCAAGTAAACTTGACATTTTTTTTAGTCAATGTTGTGAAAGGCCGACATCGTCCTGACAAATTAGATATGAAACGTCTTCAATATGACAAATTTGCTTGAAATTACTGTAATTGCTTCAATGTTTTGGGGGGTGACATTCTAAGGCTCTGTTTGGGAGCACTTTTTAGGTGCGGCGCGGGCATTCGCCGTGACTTCTCGCGAAAGCTGTCCGTTTGGTTCGCGACTTTGGGCAATTTGGCGGCGGCAGCGGGGCGAAAGCGGGCCGCGGGATATTTGTGGCTTCTCCCGCTTTCGACCTAAATTTTACCCTTTTCCCTCTACCTACCCTCGGTGGGTCCCGCTC
>NW_018164444.1:49430207-49431560 GCF_001263595.1 Phalaenopsis equestris | reverse complement strand
CCGTCCACCCTCGGTGATCCCCGCTGCTTCCCTCGAGTCCCCTTCTCCTCCTCTTTCGTCGTCCCTCGACCGACAGATCTAAGGTAAGACAAGCTATTTTCTTCTTTCTTTGAGGATCTGACGAAGGATTTGCGTTTTGCGGTTCGTGATGGTTTCTCCTTCACATTTCTTTCCTGTTTCTGTCATTTCTCTTTTCTCCTCCTTCCCTGTCGTGGATCTGTTGCTTCTTAACGAACAATGGCTTTAGGTAGTTCTTGTGGCACAAGAGAAATTACTTCATCTAACTCTTACCTGAGTAGTACACCTAGATTTGGGATCATTTTGGCATTGTCCATCCAAGTTGCAGATCTTGCAGTACTTTTTTTCGGATCTGCGGTTTTGCGGTTTTGTGGTTTTGTGGCATTGCGGTTTTGTGGCTTTGCAGGTTTTGTGGTTTTCCCACAGAAACGTGTTAAGTGCTGTTCGAATTGGCTTGTTCATACATGAATTGGTTTCTTCATACATGCCTTATTTTCTATGGTTCGTGTAGAACTTCTGATTACTTTGTGAAGGAAAAAAAAAAGTTGGCTTATTTCCTTTGGTTCATGTAGAACTTGTGATTAGTTTGGTATGATGGAGCCGGGTTTTTTGGAACTGTGATGGTTATTTTGCTTTGGTTTGCTGAAGCCGAACCTTCACATGTTCAGCAGTCTTCCTGTGTTGTGTATTGGTAATATTTATGAGGATTTAAACATTTTGGTATTGTTTGGTGGAGCTGCATCTTGAAAATCTTGAACCTTCAAAGTAGATGGGTATCCTTTTGGTTTGGTTTGTTGAAGCTGAACCTTCAAATTGATAGATTGGATATTTCTATAATTTGCTTTCATGGATCCTGGTTTTTGGAAGTGTGATGGTTGCTTTGCTTGGCTTTACTGAAGCCGAAACTTCAGATATTCAGCAGCTGCCCTTTACTGTTTATTGATAATATTTCTATGCTTGGGTTTGCTGAAGTACGAATCCGAGGGGCGTGTAGGCAACTGCTACTACTGCATTTCTATGTATGAATCAAGGGGAAGGGAGAAATTTGCAAATCATTATGTTTTTTTGATGCTTCTGGGAGGGTGTATTGTATGAATGAAAGCTTTGTATCTTCTTCTTTGATGCTATAATAAAGTTGTGGCCTCCTTTGCCGTGGATGTAGGTCATTTTGACCGAACCACGTAAACATTTGGTGTCCTTTTTTCATTTTTTTTACTTTCTTTAATCAATTTTTTAATCGAAAACTATATTGTTGTGTTTCATATCTTTGCTTCGTCGTAGTAGTAACATGGCTGGTAAGGCTAAAGAACATGGTTCACCGGCACTCTGGGAAAA
>NW_018164444.1:49426984-49429220 GCF_001263595.1 Phalaenopsis equestris | reverse complement strand
TAGTTTATGAGAAGACATGGTTATTTGAACTGTTGTTTAATGAGACTTTTCAGTTTATTTTGTTTTCTACCCCTCCTCTACACTAAATGCTTGTGTTATTACTTGTCACATGTTAGATTATATAGGTCTGCTCCAAATGATGATTAGTTTAATACTCTATTTTTCTTTGTCAAAATATGTCCAGTATAAATCAGTATGGACCCAAACCAAGTACGTCGTAGAAGGAGAAACGCAGCTATCAACTTGCTCGTAGAGTACTACAACACATACATCGACCGTTCCCCCTGTTACACATCATCACAATTTGGAGACAAATGGGTAGCAGAAATGCTTGGCGGGCATCCCACAAGATTTCACAACATGTTCCGCATGACACAAGAAGTTTTTACAGATCTTTTAGCAGAACTAGTGGGCTCTCATGGCCTCCATGGGTCTATGAGAATGACTGACCGTGAGGTGTTGGCGATTACTCTTTATATATTATCACAGAACGAGTCAATGCGCGGTGCGATGGAACGATTCCAGCACTCATCAGAGACGATTAGCAGGTACTTCTCAGTGGGTTTGAGTGCTTTGGAGAGCCTCGCAAAACAAGTCATAAAGCCACTAGATCCAACGTTTTCACGAACGCCTGCAGAGATTCGTCAAGATCGACGCTACATGCCATTCTTTAAGGTACTGATTTAATCTTATATTAATAAAGTATAGAATGAATGTAGGACATTAATTAGTTAATTACTAGAGCTACATGTTTAGGATTGCATCGGTGCGATAGATGGAACACATGTTGATGCACGTGTTTCAAATGAAGAGAAAGTTGCATTTATCGGACGTAGTGGATCCACAACACAAAATGTCATGGCAGTTTGCGACTTTAATATGTGTTTCACATTTATCATGCCTGGTTGGGAGGGTAGTGCCCATGATAGTAGGATTTTCAAGAGTGCAACACGGAATCCTCATTATAGCTTTCCCCATCCTCCTCAAGGTATGTTGTGCCGCGAAATATTTTTTGTATTTTTTTAAAATGTGGAACTCAAGATTCAACATCTTACAGGAAAGTATTATTTGGTGGATGCCGGTTATCCGTTGCAGCGAGGGTATCTCAAACCATATCCTGATACGAGATATCATATACCTGATTTTGAACGAGCAAGTAATGTTACAAGAAACAGAAATGAGGTGTTCAATAAAAGACATTCTTCTTTGCGAGGCGTCATTGAGCGGACATTTGGTATCTGGAAGAAGAAATGGGTGATCTTACGTGATATGCCTCCTTACCCGAGGTTCAGATTGTGATAGCAACGATGACAATACACAATTATATTAGGCGATACCCGTCGCGACATGACGTTGATTTCCTCAATGCTGAAGCAAATCAACGGGAACCAGTTGAAGACCCCTCTGACAACCAAATGAGTAGTTCTATGTTACGAGATGACAACGAACAATTAACAATTTGCAATAAGGAAGAAGAAGGTGCAACTGAAATGACGGCCATTCGAGAACAAATTACTAATGCGTTAGTTAATATGTGATTCATTTGCAGTTTGTTAGAAAGACCAAATAATTGTTAGCTTTAAACTTTAGCTGACACCAAATGTTTACTTTAAATGATTAATTTTAAGATTAAATTCCCGTAGATGCTTTTGTCGAGACATGAGAACTCTAACATTCTTTTTTTTTCATTCCTCTCCTCCCTCTTATCCTTTTCCCAAACAAGGAGAAGCCAAAAGCTACCATCTCGTGCCCTGCTAAACCAAATAATTTAATACATTATCCTCCTCCCCATTGTGATGGTGTAACATTCTATCTCTGTTTCTCTCTTTTGCATCTAGCTCTATCTTTCACTATTAGTCTCTTATTTTTTCCTCCAACAAAAATTATCTTAGCAACTCCGATGTCTTCCTTCCCTAAATGCTTTCCCTCATCACGACACAACAACACCTATCTTTCATAGTTCCAACTAAGCGTACAAGATTGAGAAAAACAGAGAAATTTATCAAACTAAATAGGTCATAATCTTCATAGTTCCAAATTCCAATGTAACATCCGAGGCAATTAGAATAAAATGGCTTAAATTATCACCAAATCTGAATAATAGTCAATTTCATTCAAGCCTGTTCTTTCTCCTTGTTCTAATCTTCCACCCATGCAAATTTATATTTTGATATCTATATTAGTGGTATTTTACTTATGCATAAAAATATCAAATTATATTTTTTTAATATATATA
>NW_018164444.1:49421046-49426954 GCF_001263595.1 Phalaenopsis equestris | reverse complement strand
CCAATATATATATATATATTAATATGATATAAAAAGTTTGAGTGTCTTATGCATGAGTGGAATACTTTTAAATGAATTAAGAATAGTAATATTTTTGGTATAAAATGAAAAAAATTGAAGGCTGGAGATGTAATTATTAAAATTTAGGTGTTAGATATGTAAATTTTATAAGAATAGTGTGACATGTTTGTAAATGCCCCATTTATTTATTCTATATAAAAAAAATTGAGAAATTTTATAAATATAAATTTTATATAAATACAAAAATTGTGTGGCAAGCATGTAAAAATATTTATATAAGTATCACAATATAAGGAAGTGCGGTTTTTGAATGGTTTTATGAATTTGAAAAAAAAAACAAAAAACAAAACCAACAAAACTCATAAATTTTTTTACTTCTCCGGTTTCAACTAGTAATGCTATAAATTCAATTTTCTAAGGAAGAATGAAGTTAAGTAATAAAAATTTTTAAATTTATATACATGATATTTATTTTAAAGTAAATTAGTTAATATATGTCACGGAGACGGCTTCGTTGGCAGGATAAAGAAGAAGAATGTCGCCCTTAGGGAGATAATTGGTGGTCGACAATGGTTGATGATCATCGACGACGATCGATAAAAGTAGACGGCGGTCGTTGATGATCAATAGAGGTCAGTGGTGGTGCTGGACTTCAATTCTTTATCAAAACTTCAAGTTTTTTTTCTCAAATCTCAAGTTCTACTCCGCATTTATGAGAGGAGTGAGCTCTAATTATAATGTTATGAGTGTAATTAATGCAGAAATATGAAATAATTTGATCGGACAGTCCGGAGAGATTCATTAATCAAACAACGTTTGATGGACATTTAAATGCCTTGACGATGTCGGAATTGAGCGAACTTGACCTCTTTGAATTTGTCTTGTCGAGACGCTCGATTCGATTATAAACTCGTCAGATTCCACATCCGTTTGACCTTCCAATTATGTTTAGAAAACTTTCAAAATTGATTTAAGAGCTTGATTGCGGCTCAATTTAGTTCAAACCGAATCAATGTTGGTACTATTAGGTCCGTCTCGTCGAGCTAGTCATTTTGACTATAAGTTCGTTGAAATCAAAGCATTGGATGACTTTTAATCAAAGTCTGAACATTCATTACTCAAAAGGTTGCTTCGAGATTCATGTCAAGCCTCGAGATTTATCTCAGATGATGGAGTTTTGTTGATGACGTATCAATAGTCATCCTTCTTCACTTACTAGCAAAGAATTTGAGTGAAAGTTTTTATTGATTAAAATCTTATCTTTAAATTTGATTGGTAAATATGTTATTAAATATTTTGCGCGATCGGTAAGTAAAATTCAAATAATTTAAATAATACATAGCACTCAATTCTTATGCATCTACTTATCTCACATATAAACAATGATTTTTAAATCAAAAGCATCCTACCTATATAAAAAAAAATGTAATTCATCCTTTTATACATCTTTTCAAACATAGGAAAAACTGTTTAGCTTGTAAATGCATAAAAATTGGGTGCTATGCATATAAATTTCCGTAAAATATAATATGTGGTATTCATCTAAATATTGAAAGAAGGGCATCTACATATATATACCACTCAATTCCAAAAAAATGGGATTTTTACATTCAGACATGCGTGGTCCAAGGGAATATCACTTTGATCTAAGGAACAATTCAATCTCCTAGCAATATCTTCTGATTGAATATAACATAAAAACTTTATAATATAAATGCATGTTCCTTCTTATTCCAAATTTGGGTTGATCTCTGTTGTTGCTGGACTTCAGTGCCTTTATTGTTGGGCAAATATTTGAGTACGTCTAACTGTACGCAGCGCTGCATACCTTGGGAGGTTATTCAGAGGGTACAAGGGGGTTATATCAGTGTTATACCCCCTTGTAACCTTCCTGTAACCTACCTGTAACCTACAAATAAGTTATGCGCTTATATAGTTTCGTAGCTACAGGTAAATTACAAGGAGGTTACATGGAGGTATAACATGAATATAACCCCCTTGTACCCTCTGAATAATCTCCGACATACACAGCGCTGCATACAGTTGGACGTACGCAAATATTTTCCCTATTGCTGACTGCTAAGTTCAAATATATTTTTTTTTCTTAGGCTTCATGACATGCGTTGTTGTGATTATATCGCTCTGTCTAACAATAATGATTCAAAATAATTATTGTTCGTTAACAATAATTGAAATATTCTAAATTATTTCTATAGTATTCGTGTGTTTCTTACTCTAGCGGGCAACATGAGAGTTGATTTCTATAGTGTGAATGAATTAACGGATGCCTTTTGCGGCATTTACATGCATACCACGAAATTCTTATATATTTACATATCTAACACCTAAACGTTCCTATTTTTATGTATGCTTCCTACTACATATGTTGATGAGAAAGGTGCAGGTTTATTCGATCAAAAATTTCCTTATATATGCCAAATGATCTTTTAGATTGATATAATTGGCCCAAAAAAACTAAGGAATTCTGATAAGCTCCAACTTCCAGCCATCTCATGTAGAGAAACAAGGATTATTGGTTCGGAGTTGTGAGTATATAAACAATTTAAGCACACTAAATTCTCTTTTCTTTTTACTCTTTCATAGGCCAATTTACCTGCAAAGATACTATTTCTACATGCCTTAGTGTTTTACTCTTTCATGCATTGAGAAACTGAGGAAGAAGGTTTGTTAGCATAAAGGAGAGATTAATACAAATTGTCGACTGAGATGAGGTAATTATAAAAATTGAACAAAAGCAAAACCTCACAAGCAACACAAATAAAAAACTACAAATTGAAGGATGCAAACCTTCACACCAAAAGATAAGGCAAATAAAACACCACAAAAATCATCAAATGCCAAAAATACAAATAAAATTCATTATCTTCTGATGTGAGGACATAAAGCTTCATTTAGTGAGTTTGTTCTAATCCACCCCTTCTTATTGGTAGTTTAGCTCTAAATCCAGTAGTAGAACTTGTGTGGTTCGATTCATTGGTGGCATTTTCAGGTTCTAGCACTTGCGAACTTTCTTGACTCAACGGATTCTTACAAGTAGTTTTATGGCGGCCCAAAGTCGGCATCGCCCACATTTTTGAATGTGTCTCTTCTTAGCGGCATTGCTCTCTAGAAAATTTTTAATTATGTTCTTTTTGGGTCTATCTTTTGGCCTTGAATTGTTAGGCACTCTAACGTATGTGATATCAGTTGACACATCCCACTACTCTTTTCCTAGAAGAGTTGATATTGGAACTTCATAAGCCAATTTATACCTACAAATGAAGCAAGGAAATAAATATCACACAATTTATTTGAAAAAAAATATAAATTTCATACGAGTTAACAACCTATAAATGTAGTAACAATAATGAACATAAGTGTGTCATAAAGGGTGCTCGTTGGAACCAATGAATGTCGTTGCATGAATGTATGGCAGGCCTCTAATTTACCATACTCTACAAGTACATTTTTTGGTATTGATATCAACTACACATCTTTCATGGCTCCCTTCAGCCTCAGCCTTGTAAGGTGTTGACAGCCTCACCATTAGCCGTTCTTTTTTACTCAATATTTTTCTCAAGTATTCACCAGCATATGGAACTAACTCACCCTTCTAGTTGTTTGCCTGTAGCTTTCTCTCCGCCTTAACTTCTATAAACTTTGCACGAATCATGTCAATTCAATCAACTACTGGTTTGCTTCTAGCTTCGCCAACCCAAGGATTAAATGATTCATCAATATTATTTGTATTATAATGATCCTTGAGCTTTGTAGAGAAATCACTTCTAGCCCACTTGTAAGATACATCCTGTAAATATGCATATACTTGTGGGGACATATAGCTCAACTCCTTCATAATAACATCAAATTTCTGCTTGGTATAACAATTAGATGCAGACCACACTAAGCTTGCAACTTTATCAGTGTCCTTATAATGAATTATTTTTTTAAGCATTCCATAAATGACGCATACATACTCCGTGTTTTGCATTTAAAAATACAAGCTTAATTGCTTCTCCGAGTCCCTTCTCCATGTCATATATGAAGGCTATCTTATGCTGCTCAGACACAATCACATGAACAAATTGTTCAAAAAAACACTGACATGCCTTCTTTGACTTTGTTTCAGCAGCAACAAAGGTCACAGGAAGCAATCCATCGTTTCCATCCGATGAAGTTGCTGATAGAAGAACACCCAAGTACTTAGATTTCAAATGACAGGTATCAACACCAATCAAATGTCTACACCCTGATAGAAATCAATCAATTGAGGCTTTAAAACAAACAAAAAATCTTTTGAAAGAAAAGTTTTGCTTACTAAAAGTGTATGAAATAAGAGACCCAGGATTTCGACTCAAAAGAACTGCTTTCAATGCAGGTACCCACTTATAATTATCATCAACCTATCTAAAAAATGTTACTCCTTGCTTCTTCTCTTATTCTCCATAATCTCATATACAAAAGTGATAAGTCATATAACTTCTCCAAAGTGTTATTTATCTATTTTGGAGGGATGTCAAAATTCCTTTTCATAATCTCTTCAATCTAATGAGCTACCCAGGAGGTTGTTGCTTGTTTATTGCATGTTTTGTTCACATTTGGGCATAAATGCCTTGGCTCAAATTTTCATACCTCAAAAAATGTTTCATCTACATATGTAGCAGCTCATACTCTCTAAGAGCTTCCATAATATGCACTTAAAGCAATGATGCAGGATCTATTGTTAACTTGAAATTTCAACCCAAAGTTATTTTTAATTGCAACAGAGCGGATAAATTTTCTGAAATGGTTTGAATCACGACAATGAACACTAACATTCAAGTTATTATCAACTACTATTTCTATATTTAGACGTTCCTCGATGTAAATCCCTCTCTTAACATTCTCATTATAGTTAAAGTTGATTGCGCACACTAATTATTTTATCAGCTACTATTTCTATATTAAGATGTTCCTCGATGTAAATTCCTCTCTTAACATTCTCATTATTGTTAAAGTTGATTGCGCACACTAACTATTTGACATAGAACCACCAATTTGAAGTTGTTGGCATTCTAAACATATCTCAAGGTCTCTTTGATTTTGTGTGATAATCACTACCACCATACTACCTATCCTTTATATTGAGCAACTATTTCCTTAACTTTAATGTCATTGGTGATATGATAATATTCTTTAGACGAAGTTTACTTTTATGATATCTCAGCTCAAAATCATGTCCTTTCAGCCAAGGGCATATCACATCAATATTCTCCTTTACCGTCTGTAAATTCACCAAGTCCTTTTGAATCGTAACTATTTCTACTTCCCACCATCATATCTCAATCTTGTTTGGCTCAGAGCTTTTGTCCAATATCCACCATATTTAAATGTACTTCGTAATGATTCATCTCGATCCGTAGTTAAATCCATCTCTACAGCTGGTTCACACAAGATCATCTAAAATAAAACAAATAAAATGATTATTGGTTAAGAAATTTATAAATACATTTGCAATTTTGAATTGAACAATAAGAAGCCCAACAATATAACTCCAATAAAAAAATAACTTTGTATAAATCTCTATCACCAATATGACAAACCTTCCTTTGTCAGTATTCTTCTTTCAACCTAAATTCATTTTATATCTTTCTACATTTCTTTCTCTGAAAAGTTAATTATTTATAGAGAAGTAACAACAAAAAAAATAAAATTCATACTTGTTGTAAGTAAAACACAAGACAAACAAATTTCATATTTGAATGAGAACTCGTGCTTCTATAAAACACAACACCAATAAATTTCATATTTGTTGTAAGTAAAACACAACGCAAACAGAATTGCACTCCGAAGAAACTAAAAGAAAAAATCTGAAATAAATAATCTATCAAATAGCCCTACGGCCTAC
>NW_018164444.1:49374127-49421031 GCF_001263595.1 Phalaenopsis equestris | reverse complement strand
CGACCGTGATAGAGGAAAAAATATTACATCAGTACTATGCATGTAGCAATGAAATCACAGTCAATGAAATCACGTCACGATACCCCACGCGACAGAAAAAAAAACGGCGTGGTAACACGGAGAATATTCTCCCACCCCCCTGTGTTATTCATGTGTTATTGTGTTCTGGGAATATTCTTGGTGTTATAATAACACATCAATAACACATGAATAACACAAAATAACACATGAATAGCATGGGGGAATATTCCCCCGTGTTACCGTGCCGTTTTTTTCTCTGTCGTGAATATTCTCCCGTGTTATTCTGGTGTTATTGTGTCATGAGAATATTCTTGGTGTTATAATAACACAATAACACATGAATAACACACAATAACGCATGAATAACACCGGGGGGGGGGGGATAATCCCCGTGTTACCGCGCCGTTTTTTTTCCTGTCTCGTGGGGTGTCGTGGCGTGATTTCATTGGCTACACACGTTACTCTACATGCGTAGTACTGAAGTAATATTTTTTCGTGATAGAGAAAATCAACAAGCCGTGAGAGAGCCCAAAAAAAAATTGAATAAAAGAAGGAGAAGTAAGAAACATATTTCATACTTGTTATTTTTTTTATTAAGAAAGAAATAATAAAAAAAAAGAACTTATCCAATAAATAGAGCTGTTAAAATGGAAAAAATATTGCATCAGGACTCTGCACGTAGACTTACGTGCTCAGTCCAATGAAATCACGCCACATGGAGGTGATAAAAAAAAGGACCGGTAACACCAGAGAATATTCCCCCGTGTTATTCAAGTGTTATTGTATGTTATTCAAGTGTTATTGTATGTTATTCAGATGTTATTGTGTTCTGAAAATATTCTTGATGTTATAATAGCACAATAACACATCAATAATGCTTGAATAACACACAATAACACATGAATACCATAGGAGGAATACTCCATTATGTTACCAGACAGATTTCATTTTATTTTTCTGTCACTGCCACGTGACATGATTTCATTGGACTCCGTATTTAACTCTACTTGCAGAGTCCAGATGCAATATTTTCTTGTTAAAATGGTTTGTTTTTCGGGAACAGCTCGCGTTGGATCAAGCTCGTTTTCGGCTCGTTCGCTAAGTTAATGAGCCAAACATAAATATTTTTTTGGTACTTGATATATAAATGAGGTGAATACGAACAAATATTTATTCATTTGTGCTCGACTCATTTTTGCTCTAAATAATACATCAATTATATATATGAAGACTACAAAGAGTTATAATCAATTAAGGCTATTAATTAAAAAAGATAGAATAAAAAATATTAAATTAGATTTAATTGGTCTTTTAATATAAACAATAAGATTTAAATCTTGCCCCAATACTTAACATCCTACGACTACGGCTGTGTGATTAGGGTTGTCAAAAAGACTGGTTGTTTGCGAACAGCTCGTGTTCGGCTCGCTAAGCTAAACAAGAAAACACTTTTGTGTCGAAATATATATGAGTCGAACATCAACATTCATAGTTCTTTAATGAGCGAACTAAGTCAGGGCTAACTCTTGTTTACACCGCTAGGCATAACAAAGACTTCTGTTTATAAAATTTGAGTTTGAAGGGCTATATAATTTTAAGCTTTTTGAAACCCCTTTGACTAAAAAGCCCCACCAACCCCAAAAAAAAAAAAAAAAACCATACCTACTCCAAACACCAAAGGGCCTCGGTGTTTCGTTTGTCCTTCGGTTTCCGACCTTCGAACGATAACTTCGAGAAAGGCGATGATGGCGAGATCAACGACGAGACCGACGGGTTTCTCCAGCAGAACCCTAACCCTAACTCTAGAAGAGCCTTCTTCCTCCTCAACCCAGCCACCTCCGCCTCAAACCCTCGTCCTTCGCCTGAAGCCACCAAAGAAGAAGGTTACCTGGAAGGAAGACACGGTCGACAACGAGTTTCTCGGCAGGAAGAGTTCTAAAAAGTGCTGCATCTTCCATAAGCAGAAGCCTTTTGATGAAGACGAAAGCGATGACGAGGAAGGCCATGGACCGAATTGCACAGATGGCCACAATCACGGAAAAGAGGGCGGGTCGATGGGATCAATTTGAATTGATACATGATGATTTGATTGTATGTTTTCTCCCCCTTTGAACCGTCATCCATGAATCTTGCTGTTATTATGAGTTCGTGGTTAGCTGTGAGAATCTTTTGCTTGTAATTTTATAATTAAGAAATCAATCTATCATTTTGTTTTTGAAGTTTATCTCTCGTTTTTTTTCACTGATTGAAAATGGCTTGTACTTCAACTAGTTATTTTCTTTACATCTTACTTTCAGAGCAGATTTTATCATCCTGTCATGTGTCTTATTTCGTTATATTTTTTGCTTTGGTGTTGGAGAATTGTCTATGTATGTAAATGATTAAGCATGCTTTTTGTTAGTTGGTTTGTTTGTGTGAAACTGTGGGATTTAGTATTCACAAGCGAGACACCTAAGTCATGCATTGAAAAAATAACTTCTCTTTACGATGAACAATTATCTAGCAGTGACAGAAATTTAGTTTATTAGATGTATTGTAACAATCCGAGCCTTGAAACCTTAATCGGGATCATCAAAAGGTTACTAAGGAGAAAAACTCCTTTTTGAGAGGTTAAATCAGTCCAATTTCTTGGATATTCCTCTTGGCATGATCCAAGAACTATTGCGTAAGTCAAACTATCTTGGCAATTGGTTATTTCTATAATTTTTAATTTAATAATAGAATTATAATCTTAATAAGTGTCAACCAAAAGGTTGCTTGGGAGATAATCTCCTTTTTAAGAGGTTAAGCCAAAGCCAATCCTGCTTTCCTGGATATTCCTTTCAGGCAAGATTTGAGAACTATCACCTCAGTTGAACCGTCTCGACAGATGGATGTTTCAATAAGTTTTAAAATCATTCAACAATAGACTTCATTTATCCATTCATAGTGTTGGCTAAAAACACAATAGCTAGAGTCATTTGTATTTGAAAAATAGCATTATGGTAAAAAATTAATGTAAACATAGAAGAGTAAAAACAACACATCTATGGAAGTTGAAAAATTTCAAGCCTTCAGGCGTAGCAAAGTGCGTTGGCATCCATTAAAGGCCAAAAAAAAAAAAAGAAAAAAGACCTCATCTTTCGAAGCTGACAGCATGAACTACTCACGTTATAGCACCAACCTTCATCATCCAAGTCATGAGGGTGAATGGCTCATGTGATAGTATTGAAGTTGAGATCACATAGTGTTTTCCACTTCACTTGCCAGCATCAACCTTGTCTGCGTTCGTCTTAGCCGATGGCGTACCTTGCGTGTACATTCAACTTTTAAGATGCCCCAATAACAACTAATTATAATAATTAAAATTAATCAATAATATTGATATTAATTTTAAATCTTTAATTTTATAAATTAAAATAACGCACTACAGGGGTTATGCGTTATTATTGTGCATGATGTAAATGACATGCACTAATCATCCCATGAGTGGGGTAACTAGACATTTATTTGCGTTAAGTTTTGGAATTATGTGGGTAGGCACCCTTGAGGGCAAATTAGTTTAGTAAGAAATAGATCTTGTATGTCATTCATGACATGTTTATAGCATTCATTCATATAATGTTTCATGCTTTGTAGTGTTTCATTCCTTTTTACTTCTAGTACTTCCAGAGCGGAGCTCTACTATTTATTCGTCCTTTATCAGATTGGTTTCATCCTCGTAGTGTTGTCAACTACCTTCCAGAAGATCTATTTCTAGCTTAGGCTTGTTGGCCATATCACATCATTTTTTGCATCAAAAAAACATTCATAGTATTTTTGTTACACCACCTTGCATTTCATTCATTTACTTGCTCATTATATGAATAGCTCAGTATTTCATATAAATACAAATATTCAATGCAATTATCATAACAATGAAGTAGAACTTTGATGTTTATAAAGCATATTAATGGGTATATCATGTCAACTAAAGTATTCGGTGCAATAATCATAACAATGGAATCAAACAATAGTTCATGATAAAGTATTTTAAAAATAGAACTATGCTAATAGAGCAGCAGGTTAAGAAATCCCACTTCACTATATCATTGATGATTAATATGGTTGATCTCGAAAGCTCTGATCTCTTTGGTATTTACAGTTCTACCCACTTCCTCCTATGCTATGAAACTTAACAAATGAGTATCAATTTTCTTTACAAAGTTTCCCATGTACCTTCAGGTGTTATCCATCCAGTTTGATGCTTACCTCATTACATTTATCATTAACGGTATTAATCTTTCTGATTTGTGTACTACAATTGTGGGGTCTACCACCACTCTAAGCTCTTTATTTCAAAAGCACAACAACAATCAATTAACTTCGCCTCTAATTCTCTTGTGAAACTTGAAATTACTCATGCAACACCCGCATCGACTGGCTAAAGAAACTCCCCTTAGCTGATGTGTTAGGTTACTTGGCCATTGTCAGAAGGCTCCCAATTTTCTCATTTAATGCCTTAGAGACACATTAGTTTTACACTCTTGGAATCAAGGTATTACAAATAACATGGAGCAATGTTTAGGCTGCCCCATTTAGAAGATCACAAGTTTGAATTGGAGATGACCACTTCATTATGCTTTGTATAAGTGAGATTTAAAATTGAGTTTATTAGATAAGAGTTGACAGCAGCTGTTAGCCATCAAAGCTCTAAATTGGAGATGGCCTATTTAATATATATTGTCATTAGTGTTGGGAATGCATTCAACCCTTCCTAGGCCTTCTAATGATGGAAACCTCTTGGATCTTGCATGTCATTATTTAGGCGTAAATTGGTTTGAATTTCTTTCTAAAGGGTCTTCAAGGTGTTTGGAGTTGATTAACGAGAGAAAATTAAATCGATATAAATTCAATATGAAAAGGTTCATGGTTAGTTTAGTAATTTTAGTCTTACATATTATATGTGTAAAATCACTTCGATTAGAGGAATGTAATTTGTTTTTAAATTTCAGAAATTGAATTTCATTAAACAATCATGTTAATGTATGGTGATGAAGGATGACTCAAGTCTCAGTTTAAGGTTTTCTAACGAAATTATTATAATTCACAGAATGAATACATGCAAAAGAAATTGAGGATACAGATTAGAAGCCACCTAATAATTCAACGTCCTGCTTTCTCTAAATGTAAACAAACATTAGAATTAAAGCTCAATTGTTAGCAAAATAATCTAAATAATCTGAGAAATATAGAGGAACATATAAAATCAACAAGCAATGTGAATTTACTTTTCATAAATTAGACTAAACAAATAAATAAATCCATAAATTATATTTTCATTGTCAATTTCTTATCAAAATCAAGAGCTCCAAGCTTTTTAATATCAAATTATGGGTATGAAATTGTCATGATAAGAAAATCAAGCATCATGTGGGTGTGAGGATATATTTTTTCCAGTTTCTACTAGAGTTAAACAGTCACCTCAAACTTACTCTTGAAACAAGAAGAGAAATTTTATTTAAGTTAAAAACCAATTAATTACATGCCTCATAATAATAATAATTTAAGTCTATGCAATATGGCTAGCATAAGATTCATCTTGCAAGCAACGTTCATGTTGAGTTTGTCAGCCAACCCTAATATTTCTAGGAAGTTAAGTGGACACTGCCCCCTCAAGGCAATAATTCAAAATTCAAGGAAAGTTGAATAAAGTTGCAATAACATATGGAAGAATCAGTGAACTAGATAAAACCAAGACCCTTACCCAAACCATCCTATTTGTTTAGCACATCAATTTTTCTATATTGATAAGTTAAACATGAACTTAAATTTGGCAATTTTTGCAAAGTAATCCATGATTAACCACAAATTGATTTTCCATGTCAGTGGACTAGCTATCATTGTAATGCATCGTTACTAGTAGGCATAATCCTCTCATCTAGAATACCCTCATGAACAAGTTCTATATAAATATCTCATATAGAATTGGATGCAGAATCACGAGAAAGTGTTTTAAAGGGAGAAGAATTTGAGTACTCTTAAATAAAGTTAAATAGGTGCAGAAGATCTTTAATATATATTAGAATTTTCTAGAACTTTCAATTTGTAGACATTTGTTTCTGTTCATTGTAAAGTTTTGAATGTTTTCATCTTTGTATTTAATTTCCTAAATGTCCTTGTTGGAATTTTTTGGAGTTAAATACACATGATTTTATCATTAATTTAAATTCCATATTTTCTAGTTTCATCAGTAAAAAGCTTGTAATTGTAATAGTTAATAGTCAATTTTCTGTGAACACTCTAGTCATGTAATGCATTAAAATAATACGAGGCTAATAAGAAAATGATAAAATATGATAATGCGTTCTAAGAAATTCTGCTAATGACTATCACAAATTCTTGTAAAATGAAATACTGATGTAATTGCAAGCAAGCAAACCACACAATTGTGGTATGCTTTTGTGGATGGAAAACTCAATTCAAATAGTTTAAAAGTTAGTTATGATGAATTATCAACCTTTAAGTTGGACCAAATTGATGAAGTTTTATATTTTAGATTTCTTTTGAAGCATTGATGCAACTTAATTTTCTCTATAAGATTATTTTAATGAATCGGAAAATTAGGAAACTAAGAATTAAAAGTAATTTTCATATCAATTTGACCATCTATTGTAGGAATACTATCAACATATAATTCATTGAAAGTCGCATTTTAATCTTGCTTAGTTGATCAGATATGACTGATTCAATTTCTTATGTTGGCATATGTTAGATCTCCATCAAAAAATTAGGTTCAAATAGGTATGATCCCTTGCTCATTTTTGTTTTCTATAACTAATTTTGACACTTGTGCAAGTACAGATTTGAGCTCCCACGAACGACCTAACATGGATGCAATTCTAATTTCAACAAGATCAAATTTGAAAATCATATTTTGCATCTATGTATATATATAAGCATGTTCATTAACTATTATTTTTTAGTTGGATCAACTTTCTCCATAAATGTTTCTTGCATTAATGTATTTTTCGTAGGCTTTAGACTAGTTTTTATCAATTTTTCCTTGGAGATCGACACAGGCGCAACAATCTTAATAGTGGAGTAATTGTAAGCTTTCTTAATATTTAAAGTGGTCGTTTGGGATAAAAAATTTTTATTTTGTTTTGTTTATATTTTAATTCAAAACAAAACATGTTTGATATGTATAACATGTTTAGTTGTTTTTAAAAGTATTCAAAATAATTTTTAGATGTTTTTAAAAATAAAAAATAAAAAATAAAAACATGTAAAAAGTTAACTAAACAAATATATTTTTAAAAGAATAAATTGCCAAAATAGTCTCCTAAGTCTTTAAATTGAGTTTAAAATAGTTCTCGTGGAGGGACTAGTAGAGCTTAATTTCAAAATAGTTGAGGACTATTTTGACACTTCTATAAACTCTGAGAATAAAATGGCCCCATGTCAAAAGTAGTATTTTGGTACTTTAACTAACTTATTAAATAAAAGCAAAAAAAAAAAAAAAAAAAAAAAAATGAAAGACATCCCAAACAAGCCCTAAGATTATGCATAAAGCCTCATGCAATGTTTGTAGTCAGCTTTAGCTTAGCTCATGCCTAATTTTTGTATAGTTAGGATAAGCTGGTTCTTGACCATAACATTCAAAACTGGTTCTCGTTTTTTGTTTTTCGTGGTGGTCTTATGAACATTGATCAATTAGGTACAAGGGTTGAAGGATTTTGCGGGGGTATTTACCTACATTCTACATACATAAATATTACACAATTTTTATGCATTTACATATCTAACACCAAAGCCTTCATATTTTACATGCATGCATACTAGTCATATTTTTAATACTACCTCAAATAATGCATTAAATAAAAGAAGGAACATAAATTTGATTTGAAAAACTCGAGATGGGAAAAACCATTGGCGGAGGAAGACATTGAAATTACAGGTTAAGAGTTTTGGTTAACATAAAGTTAAACTCAGGGGAAAATTAAATAAAAGGAGGTATTAATATACTTTGCAAGATCCCTGTAAGAAAAATATTCATGAGGAAGCCAATAAACAAGAGCACATGAATTGCAATCTAAAGATTATTATAAGATTAATCAAATGATGGAGGACTTCAAACCGTATGTCCAAAGTTTTCTTCCAAGTCTTCAATTTATTTGCTCACAGTTTCCTTATGAAATGAGTAGAATTCACAAAATTCAAATCACAAATTTAACATTTTCTACTTAGTTATATTCAATAATTAAACTTTTGATGCTTAATTTATCCTAAAATTATGTTTAAGCAGATATCTCATGTCCTATTACGGATGAAGATTAGAATCATTGGGCTTAGGCAAGAGGTTATAATGAAGATCTTCCCTTTGACTCCTATAGAAAACAAGTATCCCAAACTGTATAACCCTTAGAGGAGGTAGAGATAATAAAGAAGAAAGAGGAATAAATTTGTTTAGAAAAACTATAAACTGATGCACGGGAAAAGATAGATATGACTCTCATTCCTTATTTTGTCTGGTGAACTTTAAACTCTGCTAAATGTTTCAACCCTTCTAATGGATAGTGCAATTCTACCATCCACAATACAGCCGGATAGTATCAATAATTGTCTTGAAACTAATCACAGATTTGGTCCACTGAAAACTTTGCTCCTATGAGAGAACTGTAAGTATCTCTATAAGATAGCATACCATTCATTCATTTATCTACTAATTTCTTTTTCAATTATTGTTTTTGATACAATCAACAAATTTTGTCATTTGGCACAAATATCAATGCAATTAGCGTGAATCTCGGAATATTTTTTGAGCAAAAATATTCAAACTCAAATTAAAAATCATCTAGATTTTCAGTTTCAGCAACCTTCCAGTCAAGTTGACTGGATAATGAGATAAAAATAATGACACCAAAATTGGTTCAATTCGAGTTAGATCAAGCCCAAATCAAGGCATTAAAATTTTTTTTGGAAGCTTTGGGTGGCTAATTGGAAGGTCATATGAATTCCAAATTTGACGAGCTTATGTCGATGAGACTAATCTAACGAGTTCAAGATTACTCAATTCTGACATTGTTAAGGAACTTAAATGTCTACAAATCTTCGTCCGATCATGGCAATATCTCTGGGTTGTCTGCTTTCTTATTTATAGGAGAGGCATCTTGGACTCTATAAATAGTCATACCCCTTTCATAAAAGGAAGACTGAGACCGAGGACGGAAAGGCAGACTTGGAGCTAGAGCTGGACTAGGAGGAGTTGAATTCCAGTGAAGTTATGGACTCAAGATCTGATGAAATTTATTGTTTCTGCGATTGCCAACCATCTTAGACCACTCTCTCACCGATTGCCGTCAACCACCATTGACTGCTCCCTGCTCAATGACATTGATAAATCTTATGATGTAATATGAAGATTGTGTAACAATGCACCCCGAAGACTGTGTAATGATGCACCGCAAAAACGATGTAATAAAGCACACTAAATGTTGTGAAAAATAACGACAATAAAGCGAAAAATGTAACGAAAAATTTACACAAAAAGAATAGACACAGATTTACTTAGTTCGACAATTTGCCTACGTCCACGGAGCTGCAGAGGATCTTATTACTTCGAGGAATCACACCGTCGAGCATTTTGATGTTTACAAGAAATCTATATTTTCTCTTTCTCTCTCCACCTCTTCTCTCCTCCTTTCTCTCCTTCTCTCTCTACCTCCAGGTGAAAAAGAAAGGAAAAATTAAAGATCTTAATTGCTACAGAAAGGAGGTGGTTTTGGGATGATACTCTCGGGTCTAATTTCTGCCTATTTATAAGAAGCAGAAATTATTGTTTCAGCAACCAGGGAGGCGGGAAGCTTCACGCAAGAAGTTTCCCGCGGTTCCGCGTGCGACGCAGTCCGCGTGAGGCGCGACGCGGAGAGGAGCGTTGCTTGAGGCGCGACGCGGAGATGAGCGCGGGACGCGTGAGGCACTTTGCGGATAAGGGAAGAAGGAACAAGCTCCATATCTAATAATTCTCCCACTTGGAGATTGAGACGCTGACTGCATCACCTGCTAGCTGCATCATTTGTTGGCTGTATCAACCCCTTTTCCTCAAACATGATATCCTCTACCTCTGCAACTCAAAGTCTTTATGTTCACGCTAGAAGACTAACTGAAATCGAGCACAACTTTAGTTTCTCAATAGTAACCCCCTTAGTCAACATATCAGCAGGGTTCTTGCTTCCACAAATTTTCTTAAGTAACAGCTGTTCGTTGTTCAACAAGGATCAAATGAAGTGATACCTGATATGAATGTGCTTGGTCCTGGATTGAAAAACTGGATTCCTAGCAAGGAATAAAACGCTCTGACTATCACTGTGGAGAGTGTCTTTCTGAGCCTCCTTACCCAATTCTTTCGGGAATCTTTGTAGTCATATCATCCCTTTAGCAACCTCTGACACGACAACATACTCAGCTTCTGTAGTAGACAGAGAAATTGTCTTCTGTAGATTTGAGTCCCATGACACTGCAGTACCACCAAGAGTACAAACATAACATGTAGCACTCTTTCTACTGTCAATGTCTCCAGTTAAATCTGTATTAACATAGCCTTGTACGTCTAGGCTCTTTCCTGAGAAACACAAGCAGGTTTCGGAAGTTCCTCCTAGGTACCTCAGGATCCACTTTACAGCTTCCCAATGTTTCTTCCCTAAATTACTCATGTATCTGTTCACAACTCTACTGCATTGGCAATATCCGGTCTGGTGCAAACCATAACATATATAAGTGAACCAATAGTTGAAGCGTAAGGAACCTTACTAATGTAGTCTTATCCCTCTTCTGACTTGGGTAACTGATTTTTGCTGAGTTTGAAGTGATTGCCCAAAGGTGTGTGAACTGGCTTAGCTTTGTCCATATTGAACCTGCTAAGCACCTTTTTCACATATTCAGCCTGTGAAAGCCTCAACGTGCCTCTGACTTGGTCTCTAACAATCATCATGCCAATGATTTACTTTGCCTCTCCCAAATCCTTCATTGAAAAGTGCTCTGACATCTATTTCTTCATATTATTGATCTCATAAATGCTAGCCCTTGCAATAAGCATATCATCCACATACAACAATATGATGATATAAGAATCGTCAAATTACCTGACATAACAGTGATTTATCTGACATCTGGTGTACCCAGCATTTTGCATGAAATTATCAAACTTCTTGTGTCACTGTCTGAGAGCTTGTTTTAGACCATATAAACTCTTTTTCAGTTTTCAAACTGAATCTTCATTTTCTGGTACCATGAGCTCTTCAGGTTGGCGCATGTAGATGTCTTCTTCAAGGTCTCCATGAAGAAAGACTGTCTTCACATCTAATTGCTTCAGAAATAGACCTTCGGTAGCAAACATAGCCATTTCATTTTTGTCGTTGGAACTTTTTTTTTATCGCATTTATGATTATTTGGCCTATTGCAGGTTAACACAACTGGAATACTGGAGCTGGCTGTACGCTATCAACATATCTTTCCGGCTATGTTCAGGGCTTTGATTGATTGAAAGCTAAATCTCTCAACCATTAAGTTCAGGTGGTTTGCATGACACTGATTCATTAAGAAAGTATATTCATGCTGCATTGTACTTTAATTAATGATATGTTATATTCAACTTAAAAATGCTTCAATAATTTTATTATTCATATTTCGTCATGGTATTTTTTTCTTTATTTTCTATAATCATTGAAAATGCCTCAATATTTTTATAAAATCAAAACATTTATATTTACAACATTATATTGAAAATGTCATCTTCTTTATCTTTTTGAGAGTAATATATATCTTTTTATGCATAAATTTATGACAATAAAATATTAATAAATATAAATATCAAATTTAGACGTTAAACATATAAATAAAAATATATAAGAGCTGCGTAATATGCAAGTAAATTTCCCTCATTTTATCAATTATGAATTTATCATATGATTATAATTAGGATTGTCCAAGAGGCTATTCATGAACAGCTCATGTTCGATTCGTTAAATAACTCATATTTGATTCATTCGCTAAGCAAATGAGTTGAATACAAATAAATTTTTTTGGTGCTCGGTATATAAACGAACTGAACACAATGTATTGTTCGTTCGCTGAACACAATCAAATTGGTTCATTATTCGTGAACAGTTCATGTTCAGTCCTATAAGCAAACAAGACAAACACAAACATATTTTTTGAGCTCGATACATAAACGATCCAATCACGAATAATGATAGTTTTTAACAAGCCAAGCCTCGGCTCGTTTTCACCCCTAACAATTGCATGAGTGATTATAATTGTCAAAATGACTATTTATTCGTGAATAGCTTATGTTCGGCTCTCACACAAATTTTTAGTGTTCAAAATATAAATGAGCCGAACACGAATAATACTATTTTTTAACAAGCTGAACAAGAGCTTGAGCCCACCTCAACTCGTGTTCCCTAATTATAATAGCTCCATCTTCCAGCATGGATCATTCAAATGTCCTGCTTGTGGCTCCAGCCTCAGTTCATATTAAAAAAACGTTCATCAACAACTCAAATTCTCAAATTCCAACAATAATGAATTTTCATGTAAGTTTATAAAAATTATGTGAAATATAACTAATAAATAGAAAAACAAATACACTTTTATCTCATTTACTGACAGCAAAATAACTCATAAATATTTAAAATACACTTTATTTTATGAATCATACAAGAACTTTTAATTATTCAAAGTACATTGCAATCAAAATCCACTAATCCAACAGCCCCTTAATTTCTAAACCCAAAACTCCAACCAGAGTCTTCATGTTCAGTTAATCTAATCAGAGGAGTTATCGCTTGACTGAATAAACATGAAAACTCATTTCATATTTGAGTAAATAAACACAATTATTCTGCCTTGTTCCTGACTGATTCCGAAGACACCTGCAAATTAACAATAATTACTGTAAAATGAAATATTTGAAATTGCGGCTAAAAAAATAGCGTAGAATAATTAAGAATAAAATGAGAAGATAAAACAATAAAATGATTAAAATTTGTTCATTAAAAAAAATGTTTTAAAATCAATGTAAAATTAAAATAAAATATTTCAAAATGAGAATTCATAAAACCAACACAACTGGGATAAATTAAGAACATCAACTTTCTAAATCATATTAACACAACAAGATATTAGAAGTTTTAAATACATACCACTCAATTCTTAGAAAAAATATTACATCAGGACTCCGCACGTAGATGAAATCTCCACACACGTGAAGGGTGAAAAAAAAAAAACTGGCCCGGTAACACAAGAGAATATTCCTCCCGTGTTATTCAGGTGTTATTGTGTGTTATTCAAACGTTATTGATGTGTGATGTGTTATTGTGTTGATGTGTTATTGTGTTATTATAACACCTGAAGTATTCCCAGAACACAATAACACATGAATAACATACAATAACACCTGAATAACATGAGAAAATATTCCATAGTGTTACATGTGTTGCT
Organism: Phalaenopsis equestris; assembly: GCF_001263595.1. Taxonomy (NCBI): domain Eukaryota; kingdom Viridiplantae; phylum Streptophyta; class Magnoliopsida; order Asparagales; family Orchidaceae; genus Phalaenopsis; species Phalaenopsis equestris. The sequence continues at coordinate 49,407,549 of NW_018164444.1, read as the reverse complement.
GAGAATATTCCCCTGTGACGTGATTTCATTAGATTCTGCACGTAATTCTACGTGCGGAGTCCTGATGTAATATTTTTTTCCAATTCTTATGTATTTATATATCTAACACCTAAACTTTAATTTTTACATGCATACCACCATACCTATTCATGAAAGGGTGTATTTCACTTTTGAAAGTTAAAATAGTATAATTTCTTATGTCACATGAAAGATTTAGGTACTATAGATGTAAAAAAAAAGCAATTTTTAGCTGTTAGATATGTAAATACATAGGAATTGGGTGGTATATGCATGTAAAGGCCCCTAACATATTTAATGCCTAAGTCCTTAATGTTTTCACTAAAATGGACCAATATTAAGCCTACTTCACCCACAAATATCAATTATTTCCACTATTATTAGTAATTTAAAGAAAAAAAAAATAGTTCAAATATAGTTTACCAAGCGAGGCAGCGCCCTCCAGCCAATATCTCTTCTGAAGAATCCTTGAGGCCAATCAATCACTTCCACTGCATCGTAAGCTCTTCGCCTCGCTTCCTCGATATTCATCCCCTTGGCAGTGATGCCGAGCACGCGGCCGCCAGCTGCAACGAAATTGCCATCTGAGTCGAGCGCCGTTCCGGCGTGAAACACCTTCACCATGGAAGAAACTCGCTCCGCTTCTTCGAGATTTCTGATGATTGTCCCCTTCTTGTAATCCCCCGGATAACCTTCGCTTGCCATTACAACCACCATTGCTGTTTCTGATGACCAATTCAATGAAACATTGATCAGCTCTCCTCTGCAGGCGGCGAGTAACAATTGTGCTAAATCTGATTCCAGTCTCATCATTAGAACCTGGACTCACAAAATGTTACAGGATATTCGTATCAGTTAAATGTCGAAAAGAAAGGTAGATTTACATAGATACCACTCAATTATTATGTATTTACCTGGACCCAGAAAGGCTGCATTTAGATGTGATGTGAGAGATTGGGAGGTATAAATATTATATATATATTAAAAAGTTGGCTGGAGGCTATGTTACGAGCCCCCAACAAACCTCATATGTCTAAAAATATTCAACTTCACCGCACACTTGCGGATTCAAACCCCCGACACCAGAAGACTTAGAACTGACAGCAGGGAACACGACACACACACACACACATTTATATATGTATGTATGTATGTATATGTATAAATAGATAGAGAGATATATAAAGTCAATTTTCATATATATTAACATTTATCAAGGTTATGAGAGATCATGTAATATATAAAGAGGTTTAGTTTTATCTATATATTTCAACATCGCATTCGTCCATTATAAGTAATATATTAGTAAAAAGCATGTACTTAATTAATGGAACTCTAGTGCTTTTAGAAAGGGTTGTGATGGATAAATGTGTTTCCTCACCTTCGCGATCTATGCTAGAACAAAATGCCCCACAACCGAGGATACGATGGCTAAACAAACAAGGGTGAAAAATAGGCCACATCATCATCAAGATGCGCACCGGCCCATCATGGCCCTCTAGGATAATGGATGAATTGATGAAGGTTTCAAGTTCTAATGTTAATGTTACTAGAGATTTATATTGGACCATCACATTTGTATGAGAGGTTTTCAGATCAATTTTGGATCCTAAGAATTTGATGGATAGGTCATCATGAACTTTGAAATGAACCAATTGTGTAAAAGCTAGGGGACAAGCATTGCATAAGGACATGGTGAAGTGCTGAGGATGCGTCTTGACTTTCTTGATCAAACTATCAAAATAGATTCTAAACCAAATTTTTTTTGGGAAATGTATCAATTGCCCTCATATTTGTATATTTTGTACAGAAAATAGGGCAATTTGATTAATCTCCAAGCAAACAAATAAGATATAATGGATTATCTACAATTCGAGAGGTAGATAGATCTCTCCCAAACCCTAACTCCTAAGGCTCAAGATAACAATCTAATAGCATCACCTAACCCTAACATATTAAAGCCCTGATTATACCAAACAATAATAAATAATAAAAGACTAAATTGCCCACAGGTGCTTCTGTAACAAATAACCAAAAAGATATCTCTTTGTTAGAAGACATTCGAATAAAAATCTTCGAAAATATGAATTAGGCAATGAAAATGTCCAAATTATAGACATTTGCCTTATAGTCAAGTACAACCATAGAATCTAGGTCAGAAATTGGTTTGAAATGGGCATATTGGCACATCTAGACAAGTTCAACAAAACCAAGAGGACCTTAGAGCTATACTGAACATAAAAAAGGAAGTGGCTTCGGCCCAATCCGATTCAATAGGAGATGCACGACTAACACATTTGGAGTGGTAAAATACTGCCACAATGAACAAACATAAGAAAGTGTTGCTCACTTCCCATTCGAGTGGGAAATGAGCCAGAATCACCTCCCAAAGGCTGTGGAGAAATAAAAGGATAATATGAAAATTAAAAAAAAAAAATCCTTACCCAAATATACACCAATAGGCATTACTTAAAATATATAGAAGTAATACGTAAACAAAAGGACTTAAAGATCTTAAATGAATTTCTTCTAAATGTAAATAGACAAAAAAAACTAAGGCATTAAAAAAATCAATGCAACGATACTATAAAAATACACAACACCAACCTGGCATTCTGGATCTCCAAATCTCACATTATACTCGATCAGTTTAGGCAGCCCTGATTTTTTCTCTATCATAAGACCTGCATACAACACACCAACAAATTTGCAGCCATCAGCAGCCATTCCATTTACTGTAGGAGAGATTATTGATTCCATGACCAAAGCCTGAAGCTCTTTTGTCAGCAAGGGAGCAGGGGAATATGCCCCCATGCCTCCTGTATTTGGACCTGTATCACCATCACCAACTCTTTTATGATCCTGAGCTGACTCAAGAGGCAGAGCATTTTCACCATCCACAATAGCGAAGAATGAAGCCTCTTCGCCCTCTAGATATTCCTCGATTATGACTCGAGAACCAGCGGAGCCAAAAATATCTTTCACTAACATCAAGTCAACAGCCTCAAATGCCTCTTCTAAAGTCATGGCAACAATGACTCCCTTCCCTGCAGCCAATCCATCTGCCTTGATTACAATAGGAGCTCCTTGTTTTTTGACGTATTGCTTTGCCTCAGAAGGGTCGGTAAAAGTTTGATACTGCATAAATTAGAGATTTGTGGAACCATAGAGGAAAGTGAGTTGAAGATGAAGAGAAAATAAATGAAAATGAAACTTCTTTTGATTCTTTTAGTTTTCCAACTCCCGAGAGAAAGTCACTAATGCCATCTACGAGTAGAAGAAAATATAATGCAAATGCCAAGCTTATACAAATTAAATAAAAAGAATGTTATTGACCTCTGACTGAAGAAAAAATATAGAGATGGTGCTGGAATAAAGAATATAAATTAAGAAATAAAAATTAAATTTTTAATTGCAACAAGCCTTTAGTAATCTTTTAGGATAATTGTGTGCTAGAAAATTTTTGAAATTGAAGTAAAATTTATACATCATAGCTTAACATGAAGATCTAACACGCACAGAAGATGAAAAGTGTTGAATGAGGAAAAATCAAAGATTTTATGCGGAAAACCAAGAAATAAGAAAAAAAAAACTTGCGGAGTCTAGCTCATTCAAAACAATCAATTATATATTTCAAATTATAGAATTTCATTCTTCTCTCTAGGTAGGGAATATGGCATTATATAAATTGATTAAGTTGCAAAGATTAAATAGCAACATATTGGGAATAATTCCAAGGCTATAACAACCACTAATGGCGGTTGATGATGATTGCCAATGATTATTGCTTTCAAATTTTCTTCAACGGTGTGAACTCAGCTTTTAGTTTTTTCCCCTTTCATGTAAGAGTATATAATCTGCTCAGAAGAAAAAATAAGTTGTAACCACAGTCCTTGATCAATAACTTCGATAATTTCTTTAATATGACTCTTCTAATATCCTCTATCTTGTTCTTGTAAGAAATGATCTAGGTGACCTTGGTGCATCAAACATTACATTTTTTGTAAATGACTACATCTTTTTGTTGAGTCCCTTTTGCATGATGAAAGTGACAATATTTGGATCAATCTCTCCATTAGGATTCTTTTAGAGGTCTTAGCCACTTGAGATGTTCATAATTTTAAATCTCCATCAGAATATTAAGCATGGATGTGTTTAATTAAGTATAATTAGTTAGCACATTGACTTTGGTGAGAAAAATGTATTTGTTCATGTTTTTTTTTTGTTGGTAGATTTGTGTAACACCTTCAAGGGTATTTTTATGTTTGTCAAAAGATTGCTCAAATTACTTTCAATGTGTGACGATGGCCTCATCAATCCTAATTTGTGCTTTTACATAGCGAATAAGAGATAAACATAGAACCAAATTAGATCTCACATTAAAGATTAGTAGAAAAGCACGGGACGAAGACCTTCAAGAAATATTTCTCGGAATAACGGGGGATCTACTCTTAAAATTTGACGAACCTGGAAAAAAATCTCAATGTTGAAAATGTGGTACTATTATAGAGTTTTAAGAGGGTCATTTTAATAAATTTAGCGAAAATCCTAAAACATTATATTGAACAATCGGCTTCTATTCCTTTGATCATAGATAATTCTTTTAGTATTTAAAACTCAAATTAATGACCTCATAATTGAGTAATCTTTGACTCATTGGATTCCTCTTGTCAATATGCTCAATCTTACTGCAAACATGTCAAATTTGATGATTATTTGATCATTCAATTAATATTTCAAAGCTTTCAATCATAATTGAAGTTCTTGATTCAAGTTCATTTGGGCTCAAATCAAATCGCTTTCAATATCATTGGGTTCGTATTAACGAGATTTTTAGTTTGACCGTAAAGTTGTTGAAATGAGAGCTTGAATGATTGTGAAATTAACTTTTATTTTTTTTTTTTGATCCAACATGCATTGAAACATATACCCAATCAAATGAATTTTCTAATGACATTAAGGATTAAAAGAATAAATGCCCATAAAGCTTTTAATTCTGTGCTTTTTTTTTTCACTTTTAAAAGCTAATTCTTAATCAAGCTTTCAGAATCGAACAGCAACAAAACACAATGCAAATGTTAAAGTAATACACATATAGCTTGAATGTCAAAATGTATAAACTCACTTTTGCAGTGGGAATGCCATATTTATCACACAACTTTTTCATGAAATCCTTAGAACCCTCCAACAATGCAGCCTCTGATGATGGCCCGAACGTGGGAATCCCCGACTTAACAAGATCATTCGCGAGACCAGCAACAAGAGGGCCTTCAGGACCAATTACCACCAACCCTACGCCCCATAATCGACAAAAAGATATAACATTAGCACTATCAGATATATCCAAGTCTGGTATACAAGTTGCATCCCCAGAGTGAGCAATTCCAGAATTTCCAGGAGCGCAAAAGACTTTAGCACAAGAGGGGGAACGTTGTAAAGAATAGCACAGTGCATGTTCCCTTCCACCTCCTCCAATAACTAGTGCCACCACCCTTTCTTCTACAATAAGAAACATGGCTTGTCACATACTCCCATAGAAGCTAGAATGTAATAGTAGTAGTATGCAAAAATGGGAATATTGCATTGGATATCATTTACTGGTGATTACTTGTTGCTAATGAGATAGAAGAACATAGAGAAGAAAAACGGGATAGATTACAAAATAGTAAGACTCGGAATTATGCAATCAATCATGTATCAAAGTTTTAATCGCTTGTTCATAACAATTATGGAAGCAATATCTATAACTGATACTTGTTAAGAGAGATTTGGCATGGTCGTGGGTGATAATTTTAAGAATTCACTCATAAATTTGATTTTAAAAAATTATAAAATGTGCTTTACATCTCAAGGATGCAAGGCAAGGAAAACATAAATTGCAATAATCCCTTGGACACCTAAGCAACTTACTAATAGTTTCAATAATACCAAAAAATTTATGCCTTTGAGCTGAAAAATTGCTGTACAGTAATAGTTTTCAAAAAAAAAAAAAATCAAAATAAAAAAGCTTCCAATTGTCTGTTACATGAAACTAACCTCTTAAGAGATTTTATACATTCCTTGCATCTAATTAAATGTGTGTAGGAAGCAGATGAAGAAACAAGTCTATTTATTCATCTCCAAAATTAACATCAAAACTAATTGGTAAAAAACATGTTAAACACAATTATTTGTTTTTGTGGGTGCTAAATGTTAGAAGTGGCAGTAATTGTGTAGTTAAAACTTTATGATAGTAACTTAAGAAACTATTTCCAAGCTACACTCAGATTATCTTGTATTTCAGTTCTAGCTGCGTAGAATGACATGAACATTCTGATAAATAACTGCAAAAAGAGATTTTTAACTCTGAAAAATCATAGTGGGAATGTGAAGCGAGAGAGAAGGGTGAATGCTGATAGAGGAAGAGAGCCTGAGTGTAATGATTTCTCACCATAAGCGTCATTGTTACCGTTGCCTGAAAGGTTATTTTGATCCAACCCAGTATAGGAGTTCTTGGAACTCTGTGGTATAAATTGAAAACCAGAGAACCGGCCCGGCGCATCAACACTGGAGGACCAAAGAGAACCGTGGAACTTGGAAACAGAAACTGAAATTTTGAAGCTACTTCGGAGATAAATCTTGAAATTTGTACGTCTACAATCCGGCAACCTTATGCAGCTCCCGAGGTACGCGGAAGCACAACTCATAATTGCCTATGGATATCAACAAGTATGGCACCTAAAAAGGAAGGGAGGAGTTTTCTGTCGACGGGTCAAAAATGCAACTAAAATTCACATAAAATTTTAATCTTTTTCACTAAAACATCCAAACACATAAATTATTTCTGCTACAAAGTACTGATTTATGCATCCGCAAGTCTGATTTCCAGCATTAGCTGAAACGCAAATTTATTCTCGAGCGGCTGTACGTGATTAAGAGGAGCTGAAGCGCACGTAGTGGGGTGGGAGGAAGGAGGAGAAAGAAGAGGTTTACCTTCCTCAGTGGTTTCTGGCAAGAGCGGAGTGGAGGGGTACAGAGATGGCTCAGCCGATCCCCCCGATGCCTTCCTAGCTCCCGTCGTACTGTGGCGCGAGGGTTTCAGGCACGGGAGAGCGGGAAGGGAAGGGAAGCGAAGGGGAGGGGAAGGAAACGGGTTAAAAGGGTAGGGAGGTGCCAAAAATTGATCCACTTGGGTCAATTCGATCACAGCCCCCAAAATTTTTTTGTATTTGGGTTCACCATTCTAACTTATTAATTTTTCAAAATTTTCAAATCGAGTTCAATTTGACCTGCTAAATCGAAATGATCTGAAGCTGATTAGTCGATCAAATTTGGCGTGAGATTGATCCATCAACCACAAATTGATCCGAGATTAACTCAAATTTGACTATAATAGTTGTTATAATTTATGTTAAATATGAGTTGGTCAGATGAATATGAGTCTGATTCAGTTGAACTTTTTGACCCATTTCATATTTGGGATGGGTTCAGATCAATTTGGAGCTATACTTGAATCCAAGCTATGAACCCAATTTGACACCTCCAACTAAAGCCTCAAACTAACCTAACTCTCTATAAGTTACTCTAAGCACAACTCTATAAAAGCTGCCGACCACTTGCCATTCGTCCCCCACTGCTAACCCTAACGAGCTTATTTTCTATTGAATTCAACTTCCTTAAACCAAATGCGAAAATGCAAACTATTGTATTTATTTTACACGAATCAAATAAGTCTAAAATATTTAATATACAATAGATTACTTTAACATTGCATTTTTTTAAGCAAACAAAAGAGCCCTTAAAAGTGTTTTATAAGTTTCCTTTAGAATTTTTTTTTTAATTCCATTTAATTTTTTTAATAATTTTATTTTTTAAAATGTAATTTTAGATTTAATTTATTTTAGTTGATCATTTTTTTTCGACCCATTCTCCTTGACTTATGTTCTATGAATGGGTCAATATAGAAAAGTATTGGGTTGAGATCGCATAAGATAGGAAGGATGCAGTGCGGCAGGTACACATAAATTTGTGTATTTTAAATTTGTCTGAATCACACAACATTGGAATGAATGTAAAATAGCCTTAAAAGCATATTCAAAATTCCCTCAACGCTATTTGATTGGCTAAAAAGGTAATGCAATGCAAAAGTAATGAATTATATTTGGCCTATTGTGGAATTGTTTTGGTTTACTATAAAATAAATATATAACTTTTAAAACTTTTATTTAGTTCGAAGCATAAGAAAAAATAATGTATTTTAAAGCATTTTGTGGTGGTGACAGCAATGGGTTCGGTGATGGTTGTGGCAAAAGAGGCGACGGGGATGGTGGCTGGTGATGGCGGCTAGTGGCGTAGACAATGGTGGCTGCCACTATTACAAGAGGCGGCTAATGGCAGCACAAGTGCACAATGACAACAAATTAGGTAAAGTTGTGTATTTGCAATACGACTAAATCTAAGAAATTTCAAATATAGAGAAAATGAACTAAAGAAGGAATTCTAAATTCATTAGTATCTTATCGACAACTTATAATTGAGTATAGTACCAAAATGATTCTCTGCTATTTACATGAGTCTGTTTTAGCCCCAAAATTTATAAAAATGTCAAAATGATCCTCATACTCTTTAAAATAGGTCTAAAATTATCTATATACCGAATATTTATGCTGAAACTATTCTGACACTTTAACCATTTAACAAAACCCCTAAATCTTAAAAATTATGCAGAAGGAATGCTACCAAAAACTTTAAATATTTATGTTAAGTTTAAAATTTGTGAAATAAAAAAGAGCCAAATCCACATATTCTAAGTTCTCTAAATTTTTTTAATTTATGGCAAACCAAACCTCTAAATTTCTAAAATCTCTTCATTAAAATACTCGCACCAGATAACCCCTACAGAGTTCCTTAATAATGGCGACGGCCTGACCAGAGAGCCAGGGTTCCGAACCCCTCGTAGTAGTCCAACACGAAGCTGCAATGACTTGAGGACGATTGTCAACGTGATCGCAGATTTCGATTCTCGATTCCGGCAGCCACGGAAATCTCTCCAGGTCAGCACAACGGCAACAAAGTCGGGAGAAAATTTCCGGCGGGGAAATGATCCAGCGATCGAAGCTCGCGGAGGAGCTTAGAGACTATCAGATCCGATCGCAGCGCAAGTATTGGGTCGTCCTCTTGTTCTTCTCTGCTAAACCCCAAATTTCCACCAGGTTCTTATCCATTCTTTTCACCCCTTCCCAATTTTATAATCCGCGAGAGAGTAGTTATTCTCTCGTTGAAATAGTGAGACATATGGCATACATGAATATTTGCGGCTTTTATTGGATGTTCATTTTCTTATTTGTTCAGATTTGAAGTTATTTTTTGATCTGATAACTTTACCTGCATTTTCGAATCTGCCGACGGTGCAGAAGCCACTTTGCTGCTGTACTAGGATGGTTTGTTTTGGCTACTAGTTGTATGGGTTATTTTGTGATGAAAAGTGTTTAAGACGATTCTATGGATCACAGGATGTTGGAGGTACTCGATATCATAAAATGGAAGTAGGTGATTCTATAGACAAATTATTGCCCGCAGATATGATCTCACTTAACCTGAAACGTCATTCAGTTTAAATTTTGTTGGTTTTGGTGCTTATGGGATCTCACAGCTTTGTTATTTGTCAAATCTTTATTGGAAAGGGTCAAACTTGGTTGATGAATGGACTAGGAAAGTGTAAAAAATTGGATAGTAGGCCCCTCGGGAGGCTAGGAATGAGGAAATCTAAATATGTAAAACCCTTTTCTTGAAGGAAGTTGATTCCAATGGTGGATATTAGAGATGCAATCATGTGTGATTCTGCCCTTGAACAATTTTGATTAGCTTGTTTGTAAATGAGTACATGTTCAATTTCTCTGAATGCAATTGCAGTGTTCTTTGATTATGCTCTTTTGTGCTTTGCATAGCCAATTTTACTTTTTCTTGCAATTAGGATGGCAAACTTTTTTGGCGGTACAGGGATATTGTTTTAGCATCCTGATCTGCTAGACAAATTAGAGTCATTTTTGTCTTTGATGAAGGTTGTATTAGATGTAATTGTTTGTTGGTTGCTTTTTTAAGATGATGGTTGAAAGGGCCTACATGCTATGATCTGACATGGATATTAGTGTATCGAAAATGCAATAGATAAACCACAATGTAATGTCTTTTTTTATTATTTGCAGGAGGCCCAAACTAGTGGTCACAATGACGCATGCTTGTCTGAACCGACGAATTGAATATGAATTCAATGAATTCTTCTTGTTTGGAATTAAACCAAAGCCTAAAATATATGTGTTAGCTTGGCACTACATCAGAGACGATTTAAAAACAAAAGATAATTAACCAATTGCGGGAGGGATTATAGCACTTTTTATGTATATAAAATGATAAATTATAAATTTATAATATTTGTTTTTTGCGCCAAGACATTATTAATGTAGCCACTTTACATTAAAAATGACTAAAAATAGGATTTTCCTTGGGAACCATCAAAACTTACACCCATTTCAGTATTCTCTTTAATTTAAATCTACTCATATATTTAGAAACTATTTATCAGGAAAACTCACCAACATAACATTTTAGCTACTCATCCACAGAAGTGCTTGAATATAAAAGCCCTTGGTTGAGTGCAAATAAGCCTACTTCATCTGGTCACCATTATGTTAAGAAAATGCTTATGGAATTTTCATATGCTTCATGCATTATTACAGTGTCACCTAGCCTCCCTCTAGGAGGTGCAAGTTATTTTCATTCCATTCTTCTCTTCTTACATGCTTTACACAAAGAGACTCCTCTCTCCATATGATAAGTATTTATTGTCTTTGGCCTGAGCTAATTTATCAAGAGCACTATAGGCAGACATTAAATAAAGCAAAGGGAAAATTCACATGGAGATGTCAAATGTAGAGATGATTCAATTATCATGAGCATAAACACACTAATATTTTTCAGTTAAGCTAATAAATGACTCTTAATAATATATTTATATTTCATTTCATTACTAATATAAGTTCTCAAACAATTACATCCACTATAAAATTAGAAACGACTTCATACATTGCAAACAAACCATAATTTACTCCACTTTTTCTAACTATGCTTTCAAGAGCCTTTATATGATATATCATTCAAAGGAACAATCTTTACTTCTCTTTGCATCCTTCTATTGTTGAGGACTACCCAAATTCCTCTATATCATAAGTAATGTTTTTGTGATATTGAATTTCTATGTTGACGAGTTAGAGTCACATGATTCTCGTTCATTTGAGCTGAACAGATGGCTATGATATTTGAATCATGCTGATCTTTTACCTCAAATGTTCAAACTTTGCCTTGACACTTGAGCAAACCTTGTACTCATTGTTTGTTTAAGCTTACTGTCATATCTCAAATCTCTTTAATGTAGCTCGACATGAATCGCCTTGCCTTCCATGCTTCTATTCGCCTCTTCAACAATCTCCATTCCCATGATCATAATGTATGCATGCTTATTCTTCTTGAACTCTATTTGGGAATTTGTACACTTCAGCTGATGATCATCCTCACTGATGTCCAATTTTAAGCAGGGGCAATCTCACCATCCAATAGCAGATTTTGTGAGCCTCTTGTATTAGGTCCATTGTTATGAGAATGACCCTTTGAAATCTTCTTAGATGTTGCATCTTTATCTTTGTTGAGCATTTGATTTAGGATGTTTTGTCAAAACTCCATAAGCTCTTTTAGTCATCGTCCATCTTCTCTAGTTTGATCGATATAATCTTCAGTGTTTGGCGCTGCATTTTCATCATTAACTTTAACTATCGAGGGCTTAAACTCTTGAACGCGCCTTCAGTTGGCCATTCAAATGCATTTGGGTTCTATCACTTATCAATGAATTGTTATAGCCATTAAAATTTTTTGTCATTGCCAGGGTCTCCAACTATAGTATCATCCCCAATGTTACCTTCTTCCGTGTTGGCCTTCATTGACCTTACACAAAGCTTCTCAGGATTAGCCAATTTTATCTTACATCGGAAAGCCATCTCAAATTCCTTCCCCTTCTTTGTAATATCATCCTCAAAAACATCATTCAAATCGATCTTTTAATTGGAAGTAGTTGAGCTCTCACTTGCTTCTCTGCCTGCGCCTATCTTACACTGCATTTTCTTCTTTCAACCTTGATGAAATGACAGCACATGGCTTTATCCCTTCTTCCACTTATTTCAACCAATGATCAACATCAATATTCACATCTGTGATAAAACCTTATCATCTTTGCCCTTATTTATTTGTGCATTTTCCAACCTGCACAAGTGATTGATTGATGTTGCTGCCCTTGCTTCTGCTTAAACTTTTATGAGCTCAATTATTTGTTTGTTGACCTCATTTTTTGTGGCATTGCCTTTTTCAACAGTGCCTTCTGACCTTATTTTTGATCTATGTGATTGAACCTTTTTTTTCATGTAGAACAAACTCAAAGCCAACCAGCACTTTGAAGCTATGATCCATAACAAAATCGATAGAAAATTACAATTCTAGGGAGATTGATGCTAAAGGATGAGGAGACACCCTCACTTTTAAATCCCATAAACATTTATAGATATTAAATTGAGAGGTAAAATGTGAATAAAATTCAAATTTCAACTTGTGGATATGATCATGGACATCCATTTGTCATTTCAAATTTGACAAGTGATATTGAAAAGCGGGCAAATTGTACATTTTGCTCGATGAATATGATAAAGTTCACTCAAAGACCTTTTAGTGCATATTTGCGTTGCTTGAGTAGATTTCCTCCTAAACTTATCTTAATAAGATTTGAACCTGCTTGGGTGATATCCTTCTCTTCAAGGATGGTTTTAGTCTTCCTAAAGTACATTCGTGCTATACATGCACTATCTGGAACATATAAAATGAGTTAGCCTATAGAACGTTATTCTTTCATTGTCGGTCTAGCTATTTTTTTGGAGCACGTCCGCCCTACAAACAACTTGCAAGTTCATTAAGCTAGGTTGTATTCCTTTTGGACGCCCACAAGATATACTATTAAAATATTTTAATGGCCAATAATAGCCATTATTTATTTCTAATTATTTCGAGTTATTTCCTTTGATTTCCTTCCTTTTTCTATTTTATTCTGTTTTATTTTTTTTCTTATTTTTATTATATATTGAGTTTATTTTTTTCCTTTCTATTTGATCATGTAATGGGTATATACACCTCTCTCTGTATCAATAAAAAATACACTGTTTTTATTCTAACATATACCATATCAACCTTCATTACATTTAATAGCTCAAGATCTCCCATTTTTAAAAGTGATCCCAACAAATCACCCAAGGTACAAGCCATCTTAGCTTGTAGGCCACGCCGTTTGTCAACTAAGTTTTAGTTGCCTACCAATCCATGGAGCTCAATCCCTTGCACTTGTTGCTTATCTTTTATTCAATGTGGCACTTGATCTGACAATATTTTATCTATCGGAAACTAATTGTCGATTCAATTCGCGATTTTTATTCTTTTTATTGATTATGGGAGCTGGGGGTGCACGGACGGACTTTTATTGAAGCCATGTTCTCTCACTCTCTCTCTTTCTTGGTTATTCTCTCAATTCTTTTCTTTTTTTGTAAATTTTCTTCCTTCAAAACTTTCAGTTGTATATAGCGAAAGTGATTGGAGGAAATTTCATGATGAACCTGAAAACCTTTACCTAACCACTCCAAAACCCTTGCTACTTTTTGTGCTTATTCATTTGTCACTCTTTTTTTTCTAATAGCCCAAGTTGAAAGGCTTATCTAGGAATTTTTTTGACTCCTGAGAAATCTGACTGCATGTCACAACTGGCTCGATTATATTTCATCATCCTGTTGTTCACTTTTGAGGTCTAAATTTTGGCATCGCTTCCGGTACCCTTTTGTGTTGTTTTGATGGCATGGAGGGGGCATTTAGATGCATTACGAATCATTCATTTATGTCTGCTTTTGATGGTGTTGATGTGTGTCCCAGTTTGGTATTGCAAACTAATGCAGCTAAGTTAAGCTTGAGCATACTCTCAAATGATGCGGTTTAATTGGAAAAACAGTCAATAGAATCTCTCTTGTGCCGATTTATCATGATTGCACCTGTTGTTGGGTATTAGCGTACTAACATCTATAAGTATTTATTTTTTTGAAATAGAGGCAATTTTCTTAGAGTGGATTCCTAGAATTATTTGATAATGGTGTTAGTCATGGATGTGTGGATTTTTTATTTTAGCACATCCTTCTATAGAGTTCCTCCTGTTACTGAGGTTTTGTAATCAACCTAAGGTTTTGCATTTTGGACTCTTGAATTTGCGCCTCATGATGGCGAGAGGTGTATGCACTTTATATGAGTTCGTTGTGGGATGGAGCTTTATTATTTTCTCTGCCAACCCTAAGATCAGTTTGATGAGTTATTTTTTCACCTAGATCTGCAGTATGGAGCCTGATGTTTTTACTTTCGTTGATTTGTTGGCTATTTCTCTTGGCACACAAACTAAGGTGGAGCATTCCTACACTAATTGGCATGTATCATAATCATATTAATCATGATTGATAGGAGAAATTTGAGTATTTGGTAGAATCTACCTTTCATCACCTTTGCAACCCAGACTAATGCGAATGATCTAGTTTTGTGGCAGAAGGCCAGTTTAATTGGTTACAAGGGAATTGACAAAATATGTCTAGTTTTTCTAGTTTTTCTTGGCTTTGTTTTTTTTTTCTATATTTAAAATTGTTTTCTTTTTTTAACATTTTGAGGTTTGTTCTTATCATGTGCTTTTTTAGACCTCTTAATCCAATTTCACATGCACATAATGTGAATTTAGTTGGATGAGTATGGGCAAATCTAACAACAACCATTTAAGACTCGGGCTAGAGGATGAGTTTGCTTGCTTTAAAAGGCTTGAAACAAGATAAATCGGTATAAGTTATGAATTTATCCTTGTAGTGTAATGAAATTAATGTTAAAAGGCATATATTATAAAAGTGCACACGATTCTATCTAAAATGCCATCAAATCAAGTTAAAAGTCATATTATATGGGAAGTCATTATTTTTATCATTTTTTACTCCTTTTCTACAAGGGAATATCTTGTAGTTAGAAATGAGACCTAAGGCTTAATCCTCTTCATTCCAAAGCAAGCGGATAATGCTTATAAGGAGCCGGTGTAGGTGCTCATGCTCAAACTTTCCTTCAACTTAACCAAATTCTAATTCAAGTCCTCTATTGACTAAGGATGAGCTGATGGAAATATGCATCATTAGTTTTTCGGTTTGTTTATTTTGTTCACATTTTGATAGTTTTGACTTCTTAAACATTTTAGCTATAGTTTTATTTTATTGATTAGTTTATGTGTCTATGTTATGTTCATGTATGTATTATCAAGTGACCTCAATAGACATTTGTTGTGATGTTGTGATATATGAAATTTAAAACGATTGACGACGAAGCGAATTAAAATAACACGAGAAAATTCCGAGAAAATTCACACCAAAAGAACACACAGATTTACGTGGTTCGACAAATTGCCTACACCGCGAAGTTGCAGAAGATTTTACTAATTGAGGAAATGTACACCAGTTTAATCACAACGCCGATTATAGGATTTCTCACTTGCTCTTTCTCTTTACACCAAGATTCACCCAAGAGCAAAAACACCGAAGAAGAAACACGTACAAGAGAAATAAACTCAATTTATCTTCTATCACAAGCCACCACGAGGAAGCCTAAAGAAAACAATCTTCTTCTTTCTTCTTCCTTCTGCCGCAAGGAACTACTTCTTGCACTTTTCTTCCTCTGCCCTAAGGAAACCTTCCTCTATCCCGAGGAAACCAAAAAAGAACACCGTGACTTCACATCCAAAGGAGAGTCGTGCGCCCCTCTTTAATTGTGAACCGAAGGCGCGACATTCACGAAACGAGAAAGGGCGGGAACAGTTCGCGTGTGCGGGAGCGTGAAGAGCTGCGATGATTCTCGAAATGGAGGCGGGAGCGGAGGTTCGCGGGAGATTGCGATTCGCGATCGTAGGAACGGAAGAGGGAGGTCGAACCGTGCTCCACTTCTAACACATCTCCTACTTGGAGACCGGTACACAGACTACAACATCTCCTTCCTCGAACTGAATCTCCACTGGCGGCATAGCCCTTTTCTTCAAACAAGAATCCTCCACCTCTGCAACTCAAAACTCATGTCTTCAAGCTAGAAGACCAACTGAAGCTGCGAACAACTTCAGTTTCTCCAGAGTAACACCCTTTGTCAACATATCAGCAGGGTTCTGGCTTCCACAAATTTTCTCAAGCATCAACTGTCGGTCATCCAACAATGATCGTATGAAGTGATACCTGATCTG
The DNA here is from genome assembly GCF_001263595.1 of Phalaenopsis equestris. Classification (NCBI taxonomy): domain Eukaryota; kingdom Viridiplantae; phylum Streptophyta; class Magnoliopsida; order Asparagales; family Orchidaceae; genus Phalaenopsis; species Phalaenopsis equestris. The sequence continues at coordinate 49,391,177 of NW_018164444.1, read as the reverse complement.
AATGTGTTTTGTCCTGGACTGAAATGCTGGATTCCTGGCAAGGAATATGACACTCTAACTGTCACTGTAGAGAATGCCATTTTGATCCTTTTTGCCCAATTCTTTCAAGAAGCCCTGTAGCCATATCATCTCCTTTGCAGCCTCTGACGCTGCTATGTACTCAGCTTCTGTAGTAGACAACGGAACTGTCTTCTGCAGATTAGAGCCCCATGATACTGCAGTGCCACCAATAGTATAACTATAACATGTAGTACTTCTTCTAGTATCAATGTCTCCAGCTAGATCAACATCAACATAGCCCCGTACCTCTGAACTCTTTCCTGAGAAACACAAGCAAATTTCTGCAGAGCCTCTTAGGTACCTCAAGATCCATTTCACTGCTTCCCAATGTTCCTTTCCAGGATTACTCATGTATCTGCTAACGACTCCCACTGCATGGACAATATCAGGTCTGGTGCAAACCATAACATACATAAGTGAACCAATAGCTGAAGCATAAGGAATCTTACTCATGTAATCTCGTTCCTCCTCTGACTTGGGTGATTGATTCTTGCTGAGTTTCAAGTGACTTCCCAAGGGTGTGTCAACTGGTTTGACCTTATCCATATAAAACCTGTTAAATACCTTTTTTACATACTCAGCCTGAGAGAGTTTCAACATGCCTCTAACTCTATCTCTGACAATTCTCATACCAAGGATTTGCTTTGCAGCTTCCAAATTCTTCATTGCAAAGTGCTCTGATATCCGCTCCTTCAGATTATTGATCTCCTCAATACTAGCACCTACAATAAGCATATCATCCACATATAGCAGTAGAATGATATAAGAATTGTCAAAATACCTGACAGAGCAACAGTGATCTGCCTGACATCTGCTGTGCCCTGCACTATGCATGAAATTATCAAATTTCTTGTACCACTGTCTAGGAACTTGCTTCAGGCCATACAAACTCTTCTTCAATCTGCAAACTGACTCTTCCTTTCCTTGTACCACGAACCCTTCAGGTTGGTACATGTAGATGTCTTCTTCAAGATCCCCATGAAGAAAAATTGTCTTCACATCTAACTGCTCAAGGAAGAGATCTTCAGTAGCCACTATAGACAGTACCATTCTAATGGTTGTAAGCTTCACCACAAGAGAGAAAATCTCGGAATAATCAATACCGTGCTTCTGCTGAAAACCCTTTACAATAAGTCTAGCATTGTACCTTTTACTGTCATCATGCTTAGTCTTCACCCGATACACCCACTTGTTGTGTGATGACTGCTTCCAAGTTGGAAGATCTGCTAACTCCCAAGTCTGATTTTTAAGCAGAAAATTCATCTCCTCTTTCATGGTTAACTCTCACTTTCTCGAATTTTTATCTTGCAAGATTTCTTCATAATTCTGAGGTTCTCCACCATTTGTCAGCAGAATATAGTTTAAAGTCGGAGAATAACGCTGTGGAGAACGTCTGACCCTTTCTGACCTGCAAACTGCAACTGTAAGGGTAGACTGCTCTGAAATTGACTGTGGAACAATATGAGTGGATGCCCCAGATCCACTCTTCTCGTCACTTGCATCTCTGTTCTGTACTGTGACCTCTGGTAAATCATCAAGTTTTACTAACTCAGATTCCTTCAGTGTTGTTTCAGAAACTGTACTGGATTTGTTCTTGTACATAACATTCTCATTGAAAACCACGTTCCTGCTCCTTATGGTCTTCCGACTATGATCATTCCAAAAACGATATCCAAATGCCTCATCTCCATAGCCAATGAAATAACACTTCCTTGACTTAACCTCAAGCTTATTACGAGCATCAGGATTAATGAGAATATAAGAACGACAACCAAAAGTCTTAAGGTGAGAAAATTTTACCTATTTCCCACTCCAGACTTCTTCAGGTAATTCACAATTTAATGGAACAGATGACCCCCTATTGATCAAATAAACTGCAGTACTAACCGCTTCTGCCCAAAAAGTAGGTGGTAGCCCGGCGTGCAATCTCATGCTTCTAGCCCGCTCATTAATGGTCCTGTTCATGCGCTCTGCAACACCATTTTGCTGTGGTGTTCCTGGAGTGGTCTTCTCCATTCTGATTCTCTGAGCTGCATAGTACTCCTTGAACCCACCATCAATGTACTCACCACCATTATCAGACCTCAGACATTTCAACTTTAAGCATGTCTCTGTCTCAACCATATCCTTCCAAGTCTTGAACATGTTGAATACATCAAATTTATACTTCAAGAAATAAACCCACACCTTTTTGCTGTGATCGTTAATGAATGTGATGTAATAACGAGAGCCTCCAAGAGATGCCACTGGAGAAGGTCCTCACACATCTTTGTGTACAAGATTCAGCTTTCCTGCCTTTGGCGTTCTGCCACCTTTCAAAAAACTGATCTTGCTCTGTTTCCCCATAATGCAACTCTCGCACATGCTGAAATCAACTGACTTCAGTTCTGGTAGCTTGCCTCTGGGCTGAAATTCCTTCATACCTCTTTGACTCATGTGATCAAGTTTGCAATGCCACAACTCTGCTGTGCTCTCTGCAACAGTAGTATCAACACTGTTAATTAAACCAGTAGTCATATACAATTTGCCTGTTTTCTTACCCCGAGCCAGTACCAATTTTCTTTTAGTAACATTTCAGATACTATTTGAGAAAACTACTGAATGTCCACATTCATCAAGCTGCCCAACAGAAATGAGGTTTTTCTTCAGTTCATAAATGTGTCTGACCTTTTGCAGAGTCCAATTGTTTTTATTTGGAAGTGCAATGTCAATATCTCTCATTCCTACCACATTCAGAGCTTATCCATCTGTCAGATATACTTTTCCAAAGTCACCTGCAACATAATTCAGCATCAATTCCCGATGGAAAGTTGTATGGAACGAAGCTTCTGAATCCAATATCCAGTTATTAACAGGACTATGAACTGTCAGCAGTAGTGCATCATGTCATTCTTCAGTTACCACATTTGCACTGTCAATCTCATTCTTCTTAAGATTCCTGTAGTTTCTCCTTATGTGGCCAGTTTTGCCACAATTCCAGCAAATTACTTGTTTGTCTTGACTTGCTCCTGCTTCTATTCTTTGATTTTGATCTTCCCCTGTTTGAGTTTCTGTTAAGTGATCTCCCTCTGGAATCAACATTTAGTACCGAACTCGAACCTGAGATCTCGCCAGAGTCTTTTCTGCGCACCTCCTCAGCCAAAATCAAATCACGAATATCTTCAAATTTCTGTTTAGATTTACCTGCAGAATTACTGACAGTCATCCTCATAGCTTCCCAGCTATTTGACAATGAAACCAACAAGATCAGTGCACGTATCTCATCATCAAATTCAATTTCCACAGACGATAATTGATTTGTGATGGTATTGAAATCATTCAGGTGTTGTACAACAGACGTACCTTTCGTCATCTTCAAATTAAATAACTTTTTCATCAGATATACCTTGTTATTCGCCGATGACTTTTTATACATACCTAACAGGGTTGTCATATGATTTGCAGTCGCCCTCTCCTTGACGACGTTGTGTGCAACGGACCTCGATAGGGTCAATCGAGTAACCCCCAGAACCTGTCGATCCAACAAATTCCATTCAGTCTCATCCATCCTTTGAGGTATTTTTCCCAATAACGGAAGATAGAGTTTCTTCCCATAGAGTTAGTCCTCTATCTGCATCTTCCAATAACTAAAATCTGTGCCATCGAACTTTTCGATCCCTGAAATCTTCACTTCGTCTGTAGCCATTGACTCTGATACTAGTTGTTGTGATGTTGTGATATATGAAATTTAAAATGATCGACGACGAAGCGATAAAATAACACGAGAAAATTCACACCAAAAGAACACACAGATTTACGTGGTTCGGCAAATTGCCTATATCCACAGAGTTGCAGAGGATTTTACTAATTGAGAAAATGTACACCAGTTTAATCACAACGCCAATTACATGATTTCTCACTTGCTCTTTCTCTTTTCACCAAGATTCACCTAAGAGCAAGAACAACGAAGAAGAAACACGTACAAGAGAAATAAACCCAATTTCTCTTCTGTCACAAGCCACCACGAGGAAGCCTAGAGAGAACAATCTTCTTCTTTCTTCTTCATTCTGCCGCAAAGAACTACTTCTTGCACTTCTCTTCCTTTGCCCCAAGGAAACCTTCCTCTATCCCGAGGAAACCAAAGAAGAACACCGTGACTTCACATCCAAAGGAGAGCCGTGCGCCCCTCTTTAATCGTGAACCGAAGGCGCGACATTCATGAAACGAGAAAGGGCGGGAACAGTTCGCATGTGTGGGAGCGTGAAGAGTCGCTACGATTCGCGAAATGGAGGAGGCGGGAGCGGGAGATCTGTAGCGGTAGCGGGAGATCGCGATTCACGATCGCAGGAGCGGAAGAGGGAGGTCGAACCGGGCTCCACTTCTAACAACATTCACATAGCTCACTTATGTAACTCTCAGGCAAAGATATCCTCCCAGCCTTAAGAAAGGCGGGCAAAGGATTTCCAAATTTCAATGTGTATTAGCATATGTTTTATGATAATATAGAAACAAAATACAAAAGGGGAATTTCCCACTACATTAAGAATGGTCGGCACGGGCTTTTATCCTACACATGCCCCGAAAGGTGACTATAGGTAATTTATTGTTCTGAGAAAGGCAAGCATAATCTGTACATAATGGCTTTTTTCTATGAGTGAGGAAAGCACAAACCCTTGCTTGCTTCAATCGATAAAATGAGGTGAAATCATTATAAAATAATTAAGAAAAATACCTTATTGGTAGGTGATATTGAAAAGCTTTCTTACGACATTTAAACATCCTTGAGAGATTTTAAATTTTGAAACTCAAAATTCATTTAAAATGTTTCATATCAATATTACTATACCTTTAAAGTGCTTCCTTTGAGCAGGAAATTGGAGCGCATTTTATTTAGGGCTTTTTTTGAATCAAATTTATTTTTTCTTTATTTTTTTTTTTTTAAAAGCATATTTGATTATTGTGTTTTTTATATATTTTTATTTTTTTATCTCTATTATTTTTTAAAACACTTGATATAACTTTTAGATGTTTTGAATATTTTAAAAATAATCATATCTTAATCAAATATCCCAAACATACTTTGTTTCAAATCAAAATATAAACATAACAAAATAAATATAAAAAATAAAAAACAACAGCGATCACAAATGGCCCCTTAGTTCATTGCTTGTGTTAGGTCGGGCAGCCTTCGATTTCTTTCATGTCAGTTATTGACAGTCCTATTGGTGCCACTAGTCATAAATGCCATTCTACACCCAATTTCTTATTTTGTCCGACTCTCCTAAAGCATGATTTGATTCCAAGAAGCTCATCAATTCAGGACCTGATAAACCTTTTTTTATTGGTTATTTATGAGATAAATTATGCTATAAAATGAAAAATGATTAATTTTTATGTATGATCAGCTTAACCTTTTTCCTCTTTTCACTGTACCCGTGTTCTTTTTTACTTGCAGTTGGAGAAGCTGTAAATCAGAAATTTGTCCTTGGTTATGTTCTGTTATCCTTGTTTACACTTCCATTTTTTCCATGATACTTCTTTTAGAACCAGCATTTGCTCCTACTACGTAGCTCTTAGCATGAAAATTTACATGTATTTTGCAGGCAAGATGTTGCTAAGGCCATTCTATGGGGCTTCCTATTTCTTTTATTGGTTTTAGCCTCCATTGTTAGCCTGTATTTAAAATTTCTCAGGTTCTCTCTTCTTATTATTTTTTTGGGAATCCTTCTTCCTACATGCCTGTGGATGTCCAGGCACAGAAAGCTAGCTAAGAAAAGGGAGAGAAGAATGCTTTTACCTCTGTCCATGTAACTAATCACACTATTTAGAACTATGTTATAATTGTTGACAAATAGTGCTCCAAATGCTGCTGTGTTACTTAAAATGTTCAAATCAACAAATCATACCTTCCAATTCCTACTTATTGAAGTATCTAACACCTAAACATTATCTTTTATGTTTTTTCCATTCAAATCTATCATATCACATCTTACATACCATCATTTTAATTTTTTAAATGGGAAATATACCTTTTCATGTTTGTTACTGTGGTAATGTATATAAAAATTGAAGTTTAGGTGTTAGATATGTAAATGCACGGGAACTGAATGGTATGAATGTAAATCTTCCTTTATGATAATCCAACTATATACTTTATTCTTGATCTAGTAGGAACGCATGTGCATACAAGAAATAATTTTACATGATAGAAAAGAACCTGAAAAGATAAATTTATTGATTTATTTATTTTGAAATATATTTTCACATCGACTGCAATATTTACATTTCCCATTTATGTGTCATGACCACTTAACAAATTTGCCTAATTTACAACCTATTAATTTATATTGTTATATATTTATGATTAGGAATGAAAGCCTGACATAAATAAAAAAAAGGGCTAATTAATGAGGATCCAAATAAGACTAGGGCTACGTATCACTGACTCCTTTTGTATTTGCATGTATAACACATATACTTAGTACTTTTTATATTTGTACCACCTGAATATTTCATGTCACTTTATAAATATTTTTATTATAACTTTTAAAAAGCAAGAACACATTTTTATGCATAAGGCGATATATGGATATTTGTATAAAATGATATTGAAGTGGCAGACGATTAAATACATGAGGATTGAGGAGTGCTGTGCATGTAAATCTTCCGTAAGATTAGTATACAATGAGGGGTTAGGATGCGTATTTAAGTTTGTTAGTGAGTTAATAGCAAGAGACCGGCGGGTTTAAATTAATTTGATTATATTCAATCAAATTAAAAATATGAATTTTAAAAATATATATCTTTAAATTTTATAACAAGTGGCTTTTTTTTTCCATAAATTTAATTATTGTATTTATTATTTAGTTATAAAATTAGATTGAATTAATACTATTTTTTTCTTTTTTGTAATAAGTTTGACCCGGACTCATAAAATTAAGCTCGAGCTCAAGAGAAAAAAATTGATGAATTAATCCAACTCAAGGTTAAGCCTTAGATGGGTTGAGAGGTCGAGAGGTCAACTCCACTCATTTAAGCCCTTAGTAAAAGAAAAAAATTTTGTGCGGACTCCTAACGTAGCTCTACGTGCGGACCAAGTTATTTCTAAGTAATTTTCAGGTTATTTTTAATAATACTGAAATAACTCAGAAATATCCCAAAAATAAAGACTGCGGGTTATTTCTGGATTATTTCGGTATTATTGAAAATAATTTGAAATAACTTGATTCGCACGTAGAGCTACGTCAGGAATCCGGACAGAAAAAAACGCTCCTTAGTAAGGGCTTATCAACCGAAAATATTGCTAAAACTTTGCCATAAAAATTCAAACATCTATCAATAAAATAAACTTCTCATATTCGCCGCCAAAACTTTTTTTTTTATTTTTAATGTTTTTGAGGCATGTGTTTAGTATGCGACTAATTTGCTTTTAGTTTATGTTAATATTTTTCATTTTTAATGTTTCTTTTTATATTTTTTTGGTTGTTTGCATGATTTGTGCAAGTAGAAGGCAAGTTGGGCATAAAACAAGCACACGAAGAGCTGGTGGTTTTGCGCCAAGCATGGTTGCTTTTGCGCCCATTACTTCCAAGTGCGTCAATCTCCTATTTAGTGAGTTGAGCATTTTTGCACCCAGCATTGGCGCTTTTGCGCCCATGGTGCCTTTAGCGCAAACCATGGACCGGGCGCTTTTGCGCCCAGCATGGGCGCTTGAGCCCCCATTTTGTTAAAACACGCTAAAGGGAGTTAAAGGACGCTTTCTCTCACGCAGCGGTCCCAAGGGACGAAGTAATGAAAAGCTAGAGCCGTTGGATTGACGATCCATCAGTAAATGCACTTGACATAAAAAAACAATGCTAAAAAAGATGGAGGGGTGGTTCTCTAGCATTTTTACTTCTCTCGTTCCGGGGAAAGATTTGGGTACTTTTATTTTTCTGAGCCATCTTTGTAAGTGTGAGAGGGACATTGTGCAGAGAACTTGTGTATAATTCAGTAAGAAGCATTGGAGGAGACTGGGAGCAAGATTGTGGAGATCTTTCACTGCATACTTATTTGTTTTCTCTATCAAACTTGTATTTTGTTTTTGTTTAATGAATCAAAATATGGACTCCGTGCATGCTTAGGAACTAAACTTTTTGATTCTCTCTTGATTTGGTGAATAGAAATTTTAGGTTTTGATGGATGTTTTGAGTTGTGCAATGTGGTGTTACTGTGAAAATTAATCTCTCACATATTTTTGTTTGTATGCAAACTGACCGCTTGTTTTGTTAACTTATTGTGTGATCTTTGTGTTAAGAAAGTATCCTTAGTTAAACATTTGAGATTAGTTTCATTAAGTTCTGAGAATAGGGACATTGCTCAAGATTTAATGCTAACTTGTTAGGAAATGTTGAATTATAGAATTCCACTAAGTGTAGAGAACTCATTAGTGAAATTCATTAACTTTCTTAATTCCATCGAAAGTTGATGAGAAAGAGGGTACTTCCTGTTAGTTACCTACTATTGACACTTACATCAAATTTAGTTTTCTATGATTCATATCAGAGGAGAATCATTCTCTCACATAAGTCTCTTCACTTAATTAAGATAAGATTTTTTTTGCAAAAAAAAAAAAAAAAAATGGTAGACAGTTTACTTGAACCAAAACTGAAACTTTTCATGCTTGGACTAATAATTGTAGGCTAGAACTTTCTAAATTGTGTTCATCTTGTTCCCCGTGGGATCGACAACCAGACTCCAACCCAATACCACCGGTATTATCGATAAATCACGTATATTTGTCTGAACTGCTCGTGCTTGACAGCTCTAGTAGGTGTCAGGTATCAATAAAATAAAATTTTTAAATAACCAAGGAATAACATAAATTATTAATTTCTTATGCTGCTTGCATATATCTTTGAACATATCAAGGCCTCATATCCAATTCCAAAATGCAAATTTACTTCAACTAATGTTAAAAAGACAATATAAACGAATAATTATAATAATTTTTAAAAGTTTAAATGGTGACATTTTTGATGTGAAATGAAAATTTTGGATTGTAGAAATGTAAAGAAAAATAAAATTTAGGTGTTATATATATAAATGCATAAAACTTAGGTGTACGCATGTATGTAAATGTCAATTCTATGCATACAGTCATATCAAAACAGTGTTATCCATTAGGGCAAGTACTTTAGGAACCTCGATCATGTCTTATGAAAGCAACTTAGTTTCTGAAAGTACATTATCATTAATTGTATAAATATAATCACGCCTCAATTATTAAGGCCCATGTGAAATGATTTATGAGATGAATCAAATAGCCTCAAGAATACTCAATTACGAGGTTACTAAACACCGAAGGAATAACATGTGATTAAGGAAATTAATATGAAGTGTCCAATATAATACTTTGAAATTGTAGTTAAATTTATTCAAATATCATTCTAAAAAATTATAAAAAAGAATTTCATTCTCTATATAAAGAAAACTTGAACTTTAGTTTGTAATGAGCTTAGAGAAATGGAGAGCTCTAAAACTTTGTTTACGTATACCAGTGATGACTAATAGCGAAAACAATAACCTAATCATCTTCACCAATTCGTCGTCGTTCGAACATCATTGATTGACTGTTGTCATTGATCATCTTCTCATCAATGCTATTGTTAGTCCATATTTGCTTGACTGCTAGTGACGTCAACTATCATTTGGCTACTATTATTCGACTTTCATCCTTCAAATATCATGCTAGATTGTTATATGGCCACATTCACTTGATTGTCACCAACATTTAATTGACATAGTTTGACCACCATTAAAATTATTATCAGTTAATTGTTATCTTCACCCCCTATTACAAGTGTATTAATTTGTAATCTTACATTCTATGGCATAAACATAAAAGCACAAGAGTTTATTGTGGTGTGAATGTACAATAACATTGAACTTGTAAGGAAAACACAAGATTTTTCTATGGATTCTCTCTCTCTCTCTCTCTCTCTCTCTCTCACTCACACACACACACACATATGATACGTCATCAGTAGATCTATCATTTGACTCACATTTTGAAGTATGACACGGATCTTGAGACGACTTTTTGAACAAGAAATATTTAAAATTCAATTGTGAGACATATAGAGCTCCGATTTTAGCAAGCTTACAATCAAACTGATCGGCTCGACGATAGGGACTCAATGATACCAAAATTGGTCAAATTTAAGTCAAATCAAACTCAAATCAAGCCATCAAATCACTTTTGAAAGCTTTTCAAGCATATTTAGAAGTCAAACGAAAGGCGAATTTGGTGAGCTTATGATCAAATCAAGCGTCTTGATAAGATGAATCCGACGAGCTAAAGATTGCTCACTTCCACATCATTAAGACAGCCAAATGTCCATCAAATGCCCTAATTGAGGGTAACCCTTTGAGTCGTTCGATCAAAGTGGTTTATATTTCTTCATTAATTTCAACCAAACTTTATGAATTGAGCCCCTTCTCTCTCATGAAGATGGGGCTTGAAGCTTGGACGAGAGCTTGAAGGGTGGAGAAGTAGTTCAAGTCCAACATCACTCATGCCACCGTTGACCATCATCGACCACTGTTGACCACCATTTGCTGGTCGCTCCTATCCCCATTGATTCTTGTGACAAGTTTCTCCACGCATCGATGTTATAACTCGGGAGACTTTGCAATATTTTCCCGCCTATGGGACAAGGGATTCTACTTGTAATCTTCAGTTAATAGTAGATCTCTTCAACTGGGCCAGACCCATTGTTTTTTTCCTTTACGGGTTTTCTACGTTAAAACTTTTGGCATCTTGACTGATTGTTTTCTGTCACCTAAATGTGTGTTGAGTTCTCGTGCAATGTTAAGATGATAATCAATTACACTATCACCATGGATTTTTTAGCACACATTAGTTTAGCGGTGTCTGTGAGAAACGAAGCACCGTTTGACACTGTCTTCAACTCTGAGACGCTAAGCCATTACATCCTTTCCCAATAATGTACATCATCCAACTGGTGGAAGAACCTTTTTTGCATCTCGAAGATCATCTCTGAAGCATTCTTCGATGTGAGGGGCAACCTTCACTGCAATCTCAAAAAGTTGTTCACATCGACGTCTTAGGAACGATTATAGTTGGGTTGTCTTCTCACATCCTATTCAGACATAAAGTCTTCAAGACTGAGGGAGGGGCAACCTTCACTGCAGTCTTAAAAGGTCATTCATGTTAAAATTTCAGACACGACTGTCGTAGGGTAGTTATCCCATATTTTGTTTAGACAACAAGTCCTTGAAAACCGCTCCTAGGCTGAGGCCAATCTTCATCGCAAATAGCACTTTCTCAGCGCTCCCTCATTGTACTGGAGTACCTCTACAACTAGATCAAGAACCTAATCTCTTCAAGGCTCGATACATATATTGCTTTACAAGCTCTTGTGGAAAACGACCCTGCCGGGGGGCAAAAGATTGAAAAACAACAACTAGCAAGTTATAAAATATTATTTTTAAGTGTGACTGCAACCATACTTAAATAAATAAATAAAAAAAAAAAAACATATGCTACCCCTGAAAGTCGAGCCTAACAAGCAAGATTCGATGAGAAACTATCATGCCCGTAAAAGTCGGGCCCAAGAGAGGCAAGACTCGATGGGAAGCTACCATGCCCCTGATCGAGCCCAAAAGGCAAGTCTCGATGAGGATATACAATACCCCTGGAATTCGAGCCCAAAAGGCAAGACTAGATGAGAAGTTATAATGTCATTCGAAGTCGAGCCTAAGAGACAAGACTTGAAATACTCGATAGAAAAATACGATACTCTTGGAAGTCAAACCCAGGAGGCAAGACTCAATATGAAGGTACCATGTTTTTGGAAGTCAAGCCCAAGAGGCAAGACTATACGAGAAAATACAATATCCCTGGAAGTCGACCCTATGAGACAAGACTCAATGGGAGGCTACCATGCCCCTAGAAGTCAGATAACACCTTTCTTCCAAAACTGATGTTCTGCTTGGTTAGCCTTCTTCAATTAGACTCTTAGGGATATATTTACAATTATTGTTATAGAGCTAAAAAAGAAATTATGAAAGCAATAGGCAAACATTAATGTGGCAATGCAAAACATTAAAAAAAGTATTCTAAAGGTTTGAAAAGTAAAACATTAAAAAGGCATACCAAGCGCCTAAATTGCAAAGGGATATAATTTGGTTGGTTGGAAAAATAACATAATGTAATTGAAATGTAGCATATTTGAAATGAAACATAGAAATTTATTATTTTATGTTCATTATTTGATTTGAGATAAAATCAAAGTAATTTAAAATAATATCTCTAACCAAATGACCTCTAAATTGTTTGCTAACATAACATTTCGACCATTTTAATCCATCTTTTTCTATACATATGTATTATTCAAAATTTACACTTTCACCCCATCAATTTTCAAACTAAGGAAAAAAATAAAAGTCTTGCTTATTTCATGGCTAGTTATCATAGAATTTGTGTGACCCCAAAAAAAGGAATTCATGCAACTGGTGCAGCTCGACATACCCTAACTTTTAGATTACGTACATGCACTCCACTCAACTCCTATGCATTTACATATCTAACTCCTAAACTTCAATTTTTACAGATATAATCCCATTCAGCCATAACGAGCTCCTTCACCGAATTTTCTCAATGGCTATAGAGCTTCTCCTTGTCATTTTCTTCTCATCTCCCATCCTTCTTATTACTCTAACCACCTTGTTAATTATAATTAGTTTCCGGACAAGATTAATTATCAACCCAGAAGACAGTTACCGGAATCTTCCTCCCGGCGATCTCGACGACTGGCCTTTCATCGGCGACTTCGTCGACCCACAAATCGCCGAATATTTAGTTGAAAGAAGCTTTAATTATCAAGTTATTGGATTTCTTTTCTTTTCGCCCTCCCTCGATTTAATGTAAATTCTAATCCGTTGATTGATTCTGTATGATTTGTTTTTCGTTCCTCCGAAAACTTGTAATGCTAAGAATCATGATTTCAATCATGTTTTATCTATTTTTAATAATGTTATTTCTAGAAACAATCCAACTAATTACGATCATTATTTTAGTTCCAATGACAATTCTCAAAACAAACTTAATATTATAATTTCATTCATTTGTTGTTACACTTACCTGGTAAATATGTAAATACATAAAAAATATGGCGGGTTTGCCCCGGGCTAGTCAGACCACTTCGACTGTGAGCTCAGTTCGATCACTTTGACAGGTAGACTTAGTTTGACCACTTCTAGAGGTGAACTTAGTTCGCTTCATGGGTCTCCGAGGCCTCGAAGATCTATTCGTCTTTACGCCTTATTCACGTATATGTTTTTCTCAAATTCTTATGGTGGTAATTTGATATACAATCGTAATAGATTCAAGCACAAGAAATCGCGTTAACCCGAGATCTCCCATCAATTTTATTTATATGTTAGACCATAATTTGAGCAGTACAAGAAAAATTACACATTAAGTTAAATAAAAAAGTAGATTGCAAGGTTCCTTACAAAGTATATGATGTGTATGGACTTCTTTTATTTTTAAAAGGAATGACCACAGACTATTATATGAGCCTCCAACCACTCCTACTGTGTCTAACAATTCGAGTACTGCCTACTTAACGCCAACCGTGCCAGAGGGGATTCAAACCTCCTATCTAAGGGCTCTTATACCGTAGATGTCAACTAACAGGCCGGAGTACGCGACACATATGATGTGTATGACCTTATTTCACTAGAATTGGGTACTTAGATATTAATCTTTGCGAATTTACACTAAGTCAAGCGAATTCATCATATTGCGGAAATTTCAGGACGTTAAAATGTTTATTTAGTTGTACATCTCAATCGAGTAAACTTATAGCTAGACAAATTGAGATAAATTTTGGCACATATTAATTAGGTGTATGAAATGATTAAATATGAAAGTAAAATATGCTAGGATATTTTTATCAAACTTTTGTTATAATAAAATTTAAAATTATTGAATTTATTTTAAATAATTATAATATAAAATTAGTTTCAATTTCTGCATATTAAACTGAACTCAAAACAAATTTAATAATTTATTATTGTGACAAATGAGAGACCACATATAGAAGACCTGAAGACCTACTTATTTGATCGGACGTAGTCGGCGGAGCCAAAACAAGCAAGGCTATAACTGATATAGTCACGAAGAGAACGAACGACTCAAATCCAAGTCGCTACATAACAAACGAGAGAAAGAGGCATCCAAGCCAACCAACATGAAGAAGCATATCGACAACTAGACAAACTCAACCAACCGAGCCAATCTTACCGATCTGAAGCCAAACAATCTCGACATATTGGTACACCAACTAAGACTCGACAATCAAACTTGCTTTGTCAAGCCGAAGCCATATGAACTCAGTTGAACGAGCCAGATAGTAGCTGAGCAATAAGTTCATGCATGTAAAATATCTAAAATATCTCTGAGAACTCCATTAAAGTAAAGACAAAAATGTCACATCAACATATTATATACTTTTCCTTAGAAATAAAAAGATCATTTCATGAATAAAACAAGACAGATTGCTCTTCATTACTGTTCATTTATCTCTTTCTTTCTCTGTGATTCACAAATAAATCAGAATTGAGCCGTGCTCTATTACATCATCTTGTTAAAAAAATATGAGTGGGTGCAGGGAATGATTTTCCCATCTCTTTACCCTTTCTCATTTTCCCCATTGGTTGGCCCATCAAACTCCATTCTGTCTAACAATTTCTTTTACAAGAAAAACCCTAAATTGACATCGTATTATTACTTTAGCGTGTTTGTCTATCAATGTGGCATCAAATTCAATGGAAGAAGTCTCACAATTTGACATTTTCTTGAAATTTTTTCTAAACAAAACAAATATGCTGTAAGGATGATGTTGAAGTTAGGAAAAATTGGGTTAAGATATTCATATTTATTTTCTTATAATGATGAGTCTTAAATTTTTATATTTATTTAAAATGAGTATAGTATAAATTTAAATTTATTACTTATAATGTAATACAACATTTAAACATATTTAAAATTTTCATACATACCACTTAACTCTTATGTATCCCCATATTTAACATCTAAACTTTAGTCTTTATATAGATATAGGGTATAAAAAGGTGTATTCCACTTTTAAAAGTTAAAATATTGGTTTTTTTTTATATTATTGTGTGCAGGTAAATTCACGGCGCTAGAGTGATATATTAATGCCCGAGTGTTGTATGAAGATCCGACATACACTCAAAAATATAAGAATAACTGATAGAGAAATTACCAGAAGTTTTTACGTTAAAAAACTAAAAAGGTAAAAACCACAGGGCCTAACCCACTTCAAACTATTCCACGATGACGAGTTACAATAATTTAACGACTCTTGAATAGCTGAAAATAATATTACATAAGTAGGGATTATAGACGTGAATTTTGCTAGGGGAGCGACATAAAATGATAGGGAAGTGGCGGCAACCCGATTTTTGTGAAGGAAGACCGTTGATTGAGGTTGTGTCAGAAAATAAAGTGCCAACATCGTCAGTAGCAGCGACCCGAAGACGGAAGTTCGGCGGCGGTGACGATGGTGGCCGAGCAACGAAGATTGGATGACGATGGTAATGACCTAGTGATGAAAGTGCCAACTGCTTTGTCAGTTGGGCATTGAGGTCCAATAATAATGGATGTGGCTCATCGTTCTGGACGAGCACTAATGGTATGGCTGCAGTAGGGGCCGAAGATGGTGACCCAATAATTGTGGTAGTGGTAGTAGCATCACCATTGGCCATGCAACTACGGTGGGAGTTCGTAGGTGCCATCTAGGTTACAGTGATCCAATGATAGCGGTTGTTGTCGAGTGGTGATGATCAAATGATAGTGATAGTGTAAGCAGAGCAATGGTGGTCTGACGACGATATTGTTTTCCTGGCGCTGGTGAGAGTGCATTGATTTTATGAATCTTAGCCCCCATAGTAGGGTAAATCATTATATACATTGAAGATGGACAATTATTGCCAAGAGATTGTAGCTAAGTGCTAGAGTTATGTGTGTCATACTCATGTGACCGGAAGAGTGACAAATGGGAAACACAACTAAGAATACTAATAAATAAGAAACATTGGGTTTGACATGTGACTGACGACTTTATATATGCTTAAAAATCTAAGATAAATATGGACGTAATAAATATTCAATACATGTAAAGTCACACTTATCAACACAAGTATATGTATCGCTCAAGTAATATAGGGCTCTAATGGAGTCCTAGATATCGATCCCACAGGAAGTGGTTTAGAACTGCGAACTAAGATTTTAGAGATTTTAGCTAAGATTTTAGAAAAACAATACTTTAATTGCAACAATGAAGTTCAATTTGTTTATGTGTCACTAATAGATAATTAAAATAAATATATAATTTTAATAACTAATAAATAACTAATGATACTAATGAGAGTTTAAATGTGATATTCAATATAGATATAAGAAAACATCATTCTCCTTGTCAAGAAATTATAGTGAATGGATAAAGTGAATTGGTTCAAATTATATTGTGCCAAATAGGAGCATACATATTCTTTATCATTTGGTCCAGACATAAAGAACATTGACTAATCCTACGCTTGTTTGTTGAATTTGCAGCTAGACTGGGAGGATACCGACTCTCACTTTGGAGCTCCCACGTTCCCCTCGCCTAAGGGCTAACATCTACACTTCAGCACCCAAATGAAATAGTCGAATTGAAGATTTTAGTCTGTCACTCTAAAATCTCCAATTCTACGCCCGATATTATTATTTCCCTATTTATCTGCACCCAACTTCCAAGGGCTTTGACCTCCCTGAATCTTGGATGTAATCTTCACTTTAGTTGTAAAACTCAACATATTTTAACAAATCAATTGACCAGATTGAAAGTAAATTAAGATCAAAGTGAAAAGATCCTCACAATTTCTTAAACATTTTCATGGCTTCACCAATTCAAATCACCATTTCACAAATCTC